>NC_091283.1:124911914-125516914 GCF_032444005.1 Ranitomeya imitator
AATTTTTTCTGTATTTTCATATCTTCAGTTGTTTCACACTTTTTTGTTAAGTATATCATTCCACATGTGTTAATTCCTAGTTTTGATGCCTTCAGTGTGAATTTACAATTTTCATAGTCATAAAAATACAGAAAAATCTTTAAATGAGAAGATGTGCCCAAACTTTTGCTCTGTACTGTATATATATTGACCTGGTCTCTAATTTGAGCTGCTGTTAATCTACGATTTCTGAGGCTGGTGACTCGGATAAACTTATCCTCAGAAGCAGAGGTGACTCTTGGTCTTCCTTTCCTGGGGCAGTCCTCACGTGAGCCAGTTTCTTTGTAGCACTTGATGGTTTTTGCCACTGCACTTGAGGACACTTTCAAAGTTTTCCCAATTTTTCGGAATAACTGACCTTCATTTCTTAAAGTAATGATGGCCACTCGTTTTTCTTTACTTAGCTGCTTTTTTCTTGCCATAATACAAATTCTAACAGTCTATTCAGTAGGACTATCAGCTCTGTATCCACCAGACTTCTGCACAACACAACTGATGGTCACAACCCCATTTATAAGGCAAGAAATCCCACTTATTAAACCTGACAGGGCACACCTGTGAAGTGAAAACCATTCCCGGTGGCTACCTCTTGAATCTCATCAAGAGAATGCCAATAGTGTGCACAAGGTGGCTACTTTGAAGAACCTAGAATATAGGACATATTTTCAGTTGTTTCACACTTTTTTGTTAAGTAAATAATTCCACATGTGTTAATTCATAGTTTTGATGCAGAAAAGAAAAATTTTTAAATGAGAAGGTGTGTCCAAACTTTTGGTCTGTACTGTGTATGTATATATCTGTATATATCTATATATATAATTGTCTAAGGGTTTTTCCGTCTGTCTGTCTGTCCTGGAAATCCCGCGTTTCTGATTGGTCGAGGCCGCCAGACCTCGACCAATCAGCGATGGGCACAGCATGACGACGATGATGTCATGAAGGTTGCCTCGACTAATCAGCGACGGGCACAGTCTGCCACGAATTCTGGAATCATCATTGTCCATATACTACGGGGACATGCATATTCTAGAATACCCGATGCGTTAGAATAGGGTCACAATCTAGCATATCTATCTATATATATAATTGTCTAAGGGTTTTTCCGTCTGTCTGTCTGTCTGTCTTTCTGTCTGTCTGTCTGTCTGTCTGTCCTGGAAATCCCAGCTCTCTGATTGGTCGAGGCCGCCAGGCCTCGACCAATCAGAGACCGGCACAGCATCGACTTAGAAATCCCACGTCTCTGATTGGTCGAGGCCGCCACTTCTGTATTGATCAGTCCTCCTGACACTTCTGTATTGATCAGTCCTCCTGACACTTCTATATTGATCAGTCCTCCTGATACCTCTATATTGATCAGTCCTCCTGACACTTCTATATTGATCAGGCCTCCTGACACTTCTATATTGATCAGTCCTCCTGACACTTCTATATTGATCAGTCCTCCTGATACCTCTATATTGATCAGTCCTCCTGACACTTCTATATTGATCAGTCCTCCTGACACTTCTATATTGATCAGTCCTCCTGATACCTCTATATTGATCAGTCCTCCTGACACTTCTATATTGATCAGTCCTCCTGATACCTCTATATTGATCAGTCCTCCTGACACTTCTATATTGATCAGGCCTCCTGACACTTCTATATTGATCAGTCCTCCTGACACTTCTATATTGATCAGTCCTCCTGATACCTCTATATTGATCAGTCCTCCTGATACCTCTATATTGATCAGTCCTCCTGATATCTCTATATTGATCAGTCCTCCTGACATTCTATATTGATCAGTCCTCCTGACACTTCTATATTGATCAGTCCTCCTGACACTTCTATATTGATCAGTCCTCCTGACACTTCTATATTGATCAGTCCTCCTGACACTTCTATATTGATCAGTCCTCCTGACACTTCTATATTGATCAGTCCTACTGACACTTCTATATTGATCAGTCCTCCTGACACTTCTATATTGATATATAGTGTCCTCCTATATATTGATATATAGTGACCTTCTATATTGATATATAGTGTCCTCCTGACACTTCAATATTGATCAGTCATCCTGACACTTCTATATTGATCAGTGCTCCTGACACTTCTATATTGATCAGTCCTCCTGACACTTCTATATTGATCAGTCCTCCTGACACTTCTATATTGATCAGTCCTCCTGACACTTCAATATTGATCAGTCCTCCTGACACTTCTATATTGATCAGTCCTCCTGACAGTCCTCCTGACACTTCTATATTGATCAGTCCTCCTGATACCTCTATATTGATCAGTCCTCCTGACACTTCTATATTGATCAGTCCTCCTGATACCTCTATATTGATCAGTCCTCCTGACATTCTATATTGATCAGTCCTCCTGATACCTCTATATTGATCAGTCCTCCTGACACTTCTATATTGATCAGTCCTCCTGACACTTCTATATTGATCAGTCCTCCTGATACCTCTATATTGATCAGTCCTCCTGACAGTCCTCCTGACACTTCTATATTGATCAGTCCTCCTGACACTTCAATATTGATCAGTCCTCCTGACACTTCTATATTGATCAGTCCTCCTGACACTTCTATATTGATCAGTCCTCCTGACACTTCAATATTGATCAGTCCTCCTGACACTTCTATATTGATCAGTCCTCCTGACACTTCTATATTGATCTGTCCTCCTGACACTTCAATATTGATCAGTCCTCCTGACACTTCTATATTGATCAGTCCTCCTGACACTTCTATATTGATCAGTCCTCCTGACACTTCTATATTGATCAGTCCTCCTGACACTTCTATATTGATCAGTCCTCCTGACACTTCTATATTGATCAGTCCTCCTGATACCTCTATATTGATCAGTCCTCCTGACACTTCTATATTGATCAGTCCTCCTGATACCTCTATATTGATCAGTCCTCCTGACATTCTATATTGATCAGTCCTCCTGATACCTCTATATTGATCAGTCCTCCTGACACTTCTATATTGATCAGTCCTCCTGACACTTCAATATTGATCAGTCATCCTGACACTTCTATATTGATCAGTCCTCCTGACACTTCTATATTGATCAGTGCTCCTGACACTTCTATATTGATCAGTCCTCCTGACACTTCTATATTGATCAGTCCTCCTGATACCTCTATATTGATCAGTCCTCCTGACACTTCTATATTGATCAGTCCTCCTGATACCTCTATATTGATCAGTCCTCCTGACATTCTATATTGATCAGTCCTCCTGACACTTCTATATTGATCAGTCCTCCTGATACCTCTATATTGATCAGTCCTCCTGACACTTCTATATTGATCAGTCCTCCTGACACTTCTATATTGATCAGTCCTCCTGATACCTCTATATTGATCAGTCCTCCTGACACTTCTATATTGATCAGTCCTCCTGACATTCTATATTGATCAGTCCTCCTGACACTTCTATATTGATCAGTCCTCCTGATACCTCTATATTGATCAGTCCTCCTGACACTTCTATATTGATCAGTCCTCCTGACACTTCTATATTGATCAGTCCTCCTGACACTTCTATATTGATCAGTCCTCCTGACACTTCTATATTGATCAGTCCTCCTGACACTTCTATATTGATCAGTCCTCCTGACACTTCAATATTGATCAGTCCTCCTGACACTTCTATATTGATCGGTCCTCCTGACACTTCTATATTGATCGGTCCTCCTGACACTTCTATATTGATCAGTCCTCCTGACACTTCTATATTGATCAGTCCTCCTGATACCTCTATATTGATCAGTCCTCCTGACACTTCTATATTGATCAGTCCTCCTGACACTTCTATATTGATCAGTCCCCCTGACACTTCTATATTGATCAGTCCTCCTGACACTTCAATATTGATCAGTCCTCCTGACACTTCTATATTGATCATTCCTCCTGACACTTCTATATTGATCAGTCCTCCTGACACATCTATATTGATCAGTCCTCCTGACACTTCTATATTGATCAGTCCTCCTGATACCTCTATATTGATCAGTCCTCCTGACACTTCTATATTGATCAGTCTTCCTGACACTTCTATATTGACTAAGGGTTTTTCCATCTGTCTGTCTGTCTGTCCTGGAAATCCCACGTCTCTGATTGGTGAAGGCCGCCAGGCCTCGACCAATCAGCGACGGGCACAGCATCGACGTAGAAATCCCGCGTCTCTGATTGACACTTCTATATTGATCAGTCCTCCTGACACTTCTGTATTGATCAGTCCTCCTGACACTTCTATATTGATCAGTCCTCCTGATACCTCTATATTGATCAGTCCTCCTGACACTTCTATATTGATCAGTCCTCCTGACACTTCTATATTGATCAGTCCTCCTGACACTTCTATATTGATCAGTCCTCCTGATACCTCTATATTGATCAGTCCTTCTGACATTCTATATTGATCAGTCCTCCTGACACCTCTATATTGATAAATCCTCCTGACACTTCTATATTGATCATTCCTCCTGACACTTCTGTATTGATCAGTCCTCCTGACATTTCTATATTGATCAGTCCTCCTGACACTTCTATATTGATCAGTCCTCCTGATACCTCTATATTGATCAGTCATCCTGACATTCTATATTGATCAGTCCTCCTGACACTTCTATATTGATCAGTCCTCCTGATACCTCTATATTGATCAGTCCTCCTGACACTTTTATATTGATCAGTCCTCCTGACACTTCTATATTGATCAGTCCTCCTGATACCTCTATATTGATCAGTCCTCCTGACACTTCTATATTGATCAGTCCTCCTGACACTTCTATATTGATCAGTCCTCCTGACACTTCTATATTGATCAGTCCTCCTGACACCTCTATATTGATCAGTCCTCCTGACACTTCTATATTGATCAGTCCTCCTGACACTTCTATATTGATCAGTCCTCCTGATACCTCTATATTGATCAGTCCTCCTGACACTTCTATATTGATCAGTCCTCCTGACACTTCTATATTGATCAGTCCTCCTGACACTTCTATATTGATCAGTCCTCCTGACACTTCTATATTGATCAGTCCTCCTCGACCAATCAGCGACGGGCACAGCGACGATGATGTCATAAAGGACGTAGAAATCCCACGTTTCTGATTCAGCGACGGGCACAGTATCGACGTAGATGTCATAATGGTTGCCATGGCGACGATGATGTCATAAAGGTTGCTTCGACCAATCAGGGACGAAAAACCTAAGGGTTTTTCCGTCTGTCTGTCTGTCTGTCTGTCTGTCCTGGAAATCCCGCGTCTCTGATTGGTCGAGGCCGCCAGGCCTCGACCAATCAGCGACGGGCACAGCGACAATGATGATGTCATAAAGGACGTAGACATCCCGCGTCTCTGATTGGTCGAGGCCTCCAGGCCTCGACCAATCAGCAACAGGCACAGTGACGATGATGTCATAAAGGACATAAAAATCCCGTTTCTGATTCAGCGACGGGCACAGTATCGACGTAGATGTCATAATGGTTGCCATGGTGACGATGATGTCATAAAGGTTGCCTCGACCAATCAGCGACGGGCACAGTCTGCCGCGAATTCTGGAATCATCATTGTCCATATACTACGGGGACATGCATATTCTAGAATACCCGATGCGTTAGAATCGGGCCACAATCTAGTATATATATAATTGTCTAAGGGTTTTTCCGTTTGTCTGTCTTTCTGTCTGTCTGTCTGTCCTGGAAATCCCGCGTCTCTGATTGGTCGAGGCCGCCAGGCCTCGACCAATCAGAGACCGGCACAGCATCGACGTAGAAATCCCGCGTCTCTGATTGGTCGAGGCCGCCAGGCCTCGACCAATCAGCAACGGGCACAGCGACGATGATGTCATAAAGGACGTAGACATCTCACGTTTCTCATTCAGCGACGGGCACAGTATCGACGTAGATGTCATATTGGTTGCCATGGCGACGATGATGTCATGAAGGTTGCCTCGACCAATCAGCGACGGGCACAGTCTGCCGCGAATTCTGGAATCATCATTGTCCATATACTACGGGGACATGCATATTCTAGAATACCCGATGCATTAGAATCGGGCCACGATCTAGTCTATATATATAATTGTCTAAGGGTTTTTCCATCTGTCTGTCTGTCTGTCTTTTTGTCTGTCTGTCTGTCCTGGAAATCCCGGCTCTCTGATTGGTCGAGGCCGCCAGGCCTCAACCAATCAGAGACCGGCACAGCATCGACGTAGAAATCCCGCGTCTGATTGGTCGAGGCCGCCAGGCCTCGACCAATCAGCAACGGGCACAGCGACGATGATGTCAAAAAGGACGTAGAAATCCCGCGTCTGATTGGTCGAGGCCGCCAGGCGATGATGTCATAAAGGACGTAGACATCTCACGTTTCTGATTCAGCGACGGGCACAGTATCGACGTAGATGTCATAATGGTTGCCATGGCGACGATGATGTCATAAAGGTTGCCTTGACCAATCAGCGACGGGCAAAGTGTGCCGCGAATTCTGGAATCATCATTGTCCATATACTACGGGGACATGCATATTCTAGAATACCCGATGCGTTAGAATCGGGCCACAATCTAGTCTATATATATAATTGTCTAAGGGTTTTTCCGTCTGTCTGTCTGTCTGTCCTGGAAATCCCGTGTCTCTGATTGGTCGAGGCCCCCAGGCACAGTCTACTGCGAATTCGCCTCGACCAATCAGCGACGGGCACAGTAACAATGTAGATGTCATAATGGTTGCCATGGCAACGATGATGTCATAAAGGTTGCCTTGACCAATCAGCGACGGGCACAGTCTGCCGCAAATTCTGGAATCATCATTGTCCATATACTACAGGGACATGCATATTCTAGAATACCCGATGCGTTAGAATCGGGCCACAATCTAGTATATATATATATATATATATATATATATATATATATATATATATATATATACAGTCATGGTCAAAAGTATTGACACCCCTGCAATTCTGTCAGATAATACTCATTTTCTTCCTGAAAATGATTGCAATCACAAATTCTTTGGTATTATTATCTTCATTTAATTTGTCTTAAATGAAAAAACACAAAAGAGAATGAAGCAAAAAGCAAAATATTGATCATTTCACACAAAACTCCAAAAATGAGCCAGACAAAAGTATTGGCACCCACAGCCTAATACTTGGTTGCACAACCTTTAGCCAAAATAACTGCGACCAACCGCTTCCAGTAACCATCAATGAGTTTCTTACAATGCTCTGCTGGAATTTTAGACCATTCTTCTTTGGCAAACTGTTCCAGGTCCCTGATATTTGAAGGGTGCCTTCTCCAAACTGCCATTTTTAGATCTCTCCACAGGTGTTCTATGGGATTCAGGTCTGGACTCATTGCTGGCCACCTTAGAAGTCTCCAGTGCTTTCTCTCAAACGATTTTCTAGTGCTTTTTGAAGTGTGTTTTGGGTCATTGTCCTGCTGGAAGACCCATGACCTCTGAGGGAGACCCAGCTTTCTCACACTGGGCCCTACATTATGCTGCAAAATTTGTTGGTAGTCTTCAGACTTCATAATGCCATGCACACGGTCAAGCAGTCCAGTGCCAGAGGCAGCAAAGCAACCCCAAAACATCAGGGAACCTCCGCCATCTTTGACTGTAGGGACCGTGTTCTTTTCTTTGAATGCCTCTCTTTTTCTCCTGTGAACTCTATGTTGATGCCTTTGCCCAAAAAGCTCTACTTTTGTCTCATCTGACCAGAGAACATTCTTCCAAAACGTTTTAGGCTTTTTCAGGTAAGTTTTGGCAAACTCCAGCCTGGCTTTTTTATGTCTCGGAGTAAGAAGTGGGGTCTTCCTGGGTCTCCTACCATGCAGTCCCTTTTCATTCAGATGCCGATGGATAGTACGGGTTGACACTGTTGTACCCTCGGACTGCAGGGCAGCTTGAACTTGTTTGGATGTTAGGGTACCGTCACACTATAACATTTCGATCGCTACGACGGTACGATTCGTGACGTTCCAGCGATATCGTTACGATATCGCTGTGTCTGACACGCAGCAGCGATCAGGGATCCTGCTGAGAATCGTACGTCGTAGCAGATCGTTTAGAACTTTCTTTCATCGCTGGATCTCCCGCTGTCATCGCTAGATCGGTGTGTGTGACACCGATCTAGCGGTCTAGCGATGCGATCCAGCGATGCGTTCGCTTGTAACCAGGGTAAACATCGGGTAACTAAGCGCAGGACCGCGCTTAGTTACCCGATGTTTACCCTGGTTACAAGCGTTAAACTAATAAAAAACAAACAGCACATACTTACATTCTGGTGTCCGTCAGGTCCCTTGCCATCTGCTTCCCGCACTGTGACTGCCGGCCGTAAAGTGAAAGCAGAGCACAGCGGCTGTGCTTTCACTTTCACTTTACGGCCGGCAGTCACTGAGTGCGGGAAGCAGACTGCAAGGGACGTGACGGACACCAGAATGTAAGTATGTGCTGTTTTTTTTTTTTTAGTTTAACGCTTGTAACCAGGGTAAACATCGGGTAACTAAGCGCGGTCCTGCGCTTAGTTACCCGATGTTTACCTTGGTTACCCAGGGACCTCGGCATCGTTGGTCGCTGGAGAGCTGTCTGTGTGACAGCTCCCCAGCGACCACACTACGATTTACCTACGATCACGGCCAGGTCATATCGCTGGTCGTGATCGTAGGTAAATCATATAGTGTGACGGTACCCTTAGTCGAGGTTCTTTATCCAACATCTGCACAATCTTGCGTTGAAATCTCTTGTCAATTTTTCATTTCCGTCCACATCTAGGGAGGTTAGCCATAGTGCCATGGGCTTTAAACTTCGTGATGACACTGTGCACAGTAGACAGAGGAACATTCAGGTCTTTGGAGATGGACTTGTAGCCTTGAGGTTGCTCATGCGTCCTCACAATTTGGTTTCTCAAGTCCTCAGACAGTTCTTTGGTCTTCTTTCTTTTCTCTATGCTCAATGTGGTACACACAAGGACACAGGACAGAGGTTGAGTCAACTTTAATCCATGTCAACTGGCTGAAAGTGTGATTTAGTTATTGCCAACACCTGTTAGGTGCCACAGGTAAGTTACAGGTGCTGCTAATTACACAAATTAGAGAAGCATCAGATGATTTTTTGAACAGTGCCAATACTTTTGTCCACCCCCTTTTTTATGTTTGGTGTGGAATTATATCCAGTTTGGCTTTAGGACATTTCTTTTTGTGTTTTTCATTTAAGACAAATTAAATGAAGATAATAATACCAAAGAATTTGTGTTTGCAATCATTTCCAGGAAGAAAATGAGTATTATCTGACAGAATTGCAGGGGTGTCAATACTTTTGTTCATGACTGTATATATACTCGTGTAATCTAAGCTTAATGTATCATGTGTGGTGCAGTAAAAGGTGTAGTGCTGGACGGAAGATATATTTCTCCCAGCAGGATAAGTTTTGGCCTGTTATTTTCCTAAGGTTGAGGACCTGCAGTGATGTCACGATCACGTGATCAGCCCATGTAATGGGTACCTCACCTGTGGGTGACTATGTAATGGAGTTTCTTTTGTTTGGCACATGTTATTCTGGGTTTGGAGCTGGGCTGGAATGAGCCTGAACTGTTTTTCTCTGCCACATATGCTGCAAAGGATGGTGACATGACTGTTAACCACCCTGGGAATGGCACCTGGCGGAAGCCGCTGACTTGGCAGCCGCTTAGTTAAGCCCATCCCATGTAAGGGTGAGTCTGAGACCAGTGATTCTCCAAGCTGGAGTATGCTTGTTTTTTTTCTCTTACTTTCTGTCATGGACTGTTTAAAGTGCCAATAAACCACTGAAGTTTGGACTGTAAGCCTGTGTGTTGCCTCATTACTGCGGCTGTACCTCTGCTCAATGAGCCAATCCCTACATTTTGGTGTTCGAATGCGGGAAATCGCAGTGAGGTCAGGCTATTTTTGCTTATTTTTACTCTGAACTCCGGCTTATGTCCTGGGTGAAAGGAGTAGCGCAGACCCAATCGGGGAACTCTGCAGAAATGGAGGCCACAATAAAAGTGCTTGTGGATGTTATGCGACAACAGCAGCAGGCTAAGTAGCAGAAAACCAACAAGCTGTTTATACAGAATATATCAGCATAGCAGACAAGAGAAGCTTCACGGGGAATCCATGATTTCCTTAAAGCGGTTCATACAGCGAAAATGGAGAAATCTGATTACGTAGAGACATACCTGGAGATGTTTGAGGGAGTGGCTGAGCGGGAGAGACTACCCCGGGACCAGTGGGCAGAAGTCATTGCTCCGTTTCTGGCTCCAGGACCGATGAAAGCCTATCAAGACCTACCCCCCGAGCAGAGGGAGGACTATGCAGTCGTCAAGGGTGAGATACTGGCACATCTTGGGGTAAATGTGTTGGTCCGGGCCCAGCGGGTACATCAGTGGGAGTTTAACCCCTCCAAGCCAGCTCGCTCTCAGTATTATGACCTGTTGCACTTATTTCAGAAATGGTTGCAGCCTGAGGTACTGTCTCCCGTGGCCATGCTGGACTGCATAGTGACTGTTAAATTTTGGAGGGGTTTGCCCACTCCCTCCAATCATGGGTCGGGCAAGCATCCCCTGCTAATGTGCTCCAGATGATGGACCTGATAGAACGATATGGGGCAACTAAAGAGCTCCAGGGGGGGACTCCCCGGTAGGTGTCCGGAAGGTTCCCTAAATCTCCACCCCTGGCTCGGGGGGTTCCACCCCTGCCCATGGAGACAAACTTTGGGTATCGCCAATCCCATTATGCTGAACTGATTTGCGCTACAGGCATCCAGGCGGGATCCAATATGGGACATATGTGTAAGGTGGATGTAGAGGGTACCCCAGCCGTGGCCCTACTGGACTCAGGGAGTCTCATGACTCTGGTATGAGCCAGTCTAGTTCAGTCCAGTGAGTACACTGGTCGGAAAATTGGGGTGTTATGTATACATGGGGACTTAAAAGACTATCCTACCGCACTAGTGGTGATAAACACGCCAGCGGGGAGGCGGTGCCACGAGGTGGGGGTTGTGGTTAACCTACATTATGAATTGATACTTGGTAGAGATTTTCCTTTATTTTCTGTACTTTGGCCAACAGTTGTCTCACCCAGTGGACAACTGCCGACACCGGTGACAACCAGGTTACATTCTCCTGAAGTAGGGCATGAACCTGGTAGCCCAGAGGAAAAAGTGTTGGCGGTAGGGGTGGCCTCCCCTTCGGTGGAAGAGGGGGAAAATTCTCCCATAGAAGTGTTGGCCGGGGATGTGGAAGACTTGCCGCCAGGACCTGAATTGTTAGACTTAAATGTATCGTGCGATAATTTTGGTACAGCGCAACTCCGAGACCCTACTTTGACTCGGGCCAGGGAAAATGTAATGTTTGTTAACGGGGAACCCCAACAACCTGGAGCAGCCACCGAGTTGCCACACTTTGAGCTAAACTGAGACCTGTTGTATCCAGTTGAGAAAGTACGTGGGGAAATGGTAGAGCAGTTATTGGTACCTCAGGCCTATCGTAGGCTGGTAATGGACCTAGCGCATGCGCATGTACTCGGTGGGCATTTGGGCCAAAGGAAAACCCTCGACCGAATTTTGCAGCGGTTTTACTGGCTAGGGGTCCATGAAGAAGTTAAACGGTATTGTAATTCCTGTCCTGTGTGCCAGGTAACCAGTCCCCAGCCACACTTTCGGAGTCCTTTAGTGCCTTTACCTATTATAGAGGTGCCTTTCGAAAGAGTGGCAATGGATCTGGTCGGTCCTGTCAATAAGTCAGCAAGGGGGCACCAACATATCCTAGTAGTTCTAGATTATGCCACCCGGTATTCTGAGGCTGTTCCGCTGCGCCACACGTCAGCTAAGCTCATAGCAAAGGAACTCATGGGTATGTTTTCTAGGGTGGGGATTCCGCAAGAGATTTTAACAGACCAAGGAACCCCCTTTATGTAAAAAATTATGAAAGAGCTCTGCCGCTTGTTAAATGTCAAACAGTTGCGCACCTCAGTTTATCATCCCTAAACAGATAGGCTGGTAGAAAGATTCAATAAGACGCTAAAGAGCATGCTAAAAAAAAATGTTTCTAAAGATGGGATGGATTGGGATCTTTTACTCCCATATTTGTTGTTTGCAGTACGGGCTTGGGAGAACCAACCCCCCACAAGAGTGTAATAGAGCATGTAGCAAAAATGCAGGAAAGGATGGAGACAGTCCTACCATTGGTCCGGGAACATATGGAAGCAGCACAACGGTCTCAGAGTCAGGTCTATAACCGGGAGGCTCAGGTAAGAACCTTTAATCCTGGGGATCGGGTATTGGTACTTGTGCCCACAGTGGACAGCAAATTTGTGGCAAGGTGGCAGGGGCCCTATGAGATCATGGAGAAGGTGGGACCGGTAGACTATAAGGTACACCAACCAGGTCGGAGGAAGCCTGAGCAGGTTTATCATATTAATTTGTTTAAACTGTGGAAAGACAGAGACCACCTTGGCGGGGATAGTCCGCTGCCTGCATTTCCTGTAGAGAAGGTTCCATTACCGTTGAGTAAGTCAGGACAAGCCTTGTCTGTAGTCAAAATACCAGATACTTTGTCTCCTAAACAGGTTCAGGAGGTCCGGGAGTTTGTTAGCCGAAATACGGACGTTTTCTCTGAGCTCCATGGACGTACCTCCATAGTCCAACATGACATTGTTACGGAGCCACAGGTCAAAGTCTGATTAAAGCCATATCGGGTGCCTGAGGCCCAGTGACAAGCCATATCACAGGAGGTGGAAAATATGTTACAATTAGGGGTCATTGAAGAGTCGCAGAGTGACTGGGCCAGTCCAATAGTCCTAGTACCTAAGCCTGATGGGACGCTAAGATTCTGTAATGACTTCAGAAAACTTAATGAAGTTTCAAAATTTGATGCTAACCCCATGCCCCGGGTGGAGTTGATAGAGCGGTTTGGGCAGGCACGGTATTTTTCAACCCTTGACCTTACAAAAGGATATTGGCAGGTGCACCTAACAAAGGCAGCTAAGGAAAAAACGACCTTTGTAACGCCCAAAGGGCTGTTTCCGTATAGGGTATTACCCTTTGGTTTACATGGCGCGCCGGCGAC
Source organism: Ranitomeya imitator (assembly GCF_032444005.1). NCBI lineage: Eukaryota > Metazoa > Chordata > Amphibia > Anura > Dendrobatidae > Ranitomeya > Ranitomeya imitator. The sequence continues at coordinate 124,925,058 of NC_091283.1, forward strand.
GTTCCAATGGCTAATGGATATTGTTCTCCGTCCCCATCGCCGTTATGTCTCAGCCTATCTGGATGATATTATTGTGTACAGTGCAGACTGGGAAAGTCATTTACCCAAGGTACAGGCGGTGATAGATTCTCTCCGACAAGCAGGGCTAACAGCCAATATGAAGTGTTCCATAGGGTTGGAGGAAGCTCGGTACTTGGGTTATGTCATCGGGAGAGGGGTCCTTAAGCCCAAAATAAGCAAAGTGGAGGCAATACAGAACTGGCTCCGTCCCCTCACAACAAAGCAGGTAAAAGCCTTTTTAGGCTTAGTGGGATATTACGGGCGATTTGTTCCCAACTTTGCAACATTGTCCGCGCCTCTAACAGACTGCTTGAAAGGGAGGAAGTCTGTGATGGCCCAATGGAATGATCAAATAGAAGAGGCCTCTGTAAAGTTAAAATCAGTACTGTGTGGTACACCCGTTCTGATTACACCCGATTTCAAAAGAGAGTTCATCATGCAACCGATGCCTCTGAGATAGGTCTTGGTGCCGTGTTGTCTCAAGAAATTAACGGAGAAGAGCATCCCATTAGTTTCCTGAGCCAGAAGCTTACCCCAGCCGAAAGCAGGTACAGTATTGTGGAGAGAGAGTGCCTGGCCATTAAATGGGCACTTGAGTCTCTTCGCTATTATTTGCTGGGGAGAAAATTTCCCTTGGTGACAGACCACTCCCCTCTTACATGGATGAATCAAGCTAAGGAGAAAAATGCACGAGTCACCAGATGGTTTCTGTCCCTGCAAAATTTTAATTTTAAATTTTCAGTAGAACATAGGGCAGGCAGACTACAGGAGAATGCCGATGCCCTGTCCAGAGTCCATTGTATGTCATGTGTCCACCCCCATAGGGTTGAACAAAGGGGGGAGGTATGTGGTGCAGTAAAAGGTGTAGTGCTGGATGGAAGATATATTTCTCCCAGCAGGATAAGTTTTGACCTGTTATTTTCCTAAGGTTGAGGACTTGCAGTGATGTCACAATCACGTGATCAGCCCATGTGATGGGTACTTCATCTGTGGGTGTGGCTATAGACTATGTAATGGAGTTTCTTTTGTTTGGCACATGTTATTCTGGGTTTGGAGCTGGGCAGGAATGAGCCTGAACTGTTTTTCTCTGCCACATATGCCGCAAAGGATGGTGACATGACTGTTAGCCACCCTGGGAATGGCACCTGGCGGAAGCTGCTGACTTGGCAGCCGCTTAGTTAAGCCCATCCTGTGTAAGGGTGAGTCTGAGACCAGTGATTCTCCAAGCTGGAGTATGTTTGGTTTTTTTCTCTTACTTTCTGTCATGGACTGTTTAAAGTGCCAATAAACTACTGAAGTTTGGACTGTAAGCCTGTGTGTTGCCTCATTACTGCGGCCCTACCTCTGCTCAACCGAGCCAATCCCGACACATGAGACAATGCTATCATGCTATCATGTGTATGTGACTAATACCCTTTCTTTGACATGTCCCATCATTTGGTTCAGCTGTTGTTTTATATATTTTATGAATATTGTTGAAATAAAATTTAACTTTTTTTAATAGTAATCTTGCAGTATGGTCGTCTTGCCCCAATTCATTGCATGATGTACAGTGGGGAAAAACAGTATTTAGTTAGCCACCAATTGTGCACGTTCTCCCACTTAAAAAGATGAGAGAGGTCTGTAATTGACATCATAGGTAGACCACAACTATAAGAGTCAAAATGAGAAAACAAATCCAGATAATCACCTTGTCTTATATTTATATATCTTATTTTGTTATATATTCTTTGTTGGCAATGACAGAGGTCAAACGTTTTCTTTAAGTCTTCACAAGGTTGGCACACACTGTTGTTGGTATGTTGGCCCATTCCTCCATGCAGATCTCCTCTAGAGCAGTGATATTTTGGGCCTGTCACTGGGCAACATGGGCTTTCAACTCCCTCCAAACATTTTCTATGGGGTTGAGATCTGGAGACTGGCTAGGCCACTCCATGACCTTCATATGCTTCTTACACAGCCAATCCTTCGTTGCCCTGGTGCGATGTTTGGGATCATTATCACACTGAAAGACCCATCCATGTTTCATCTTCAATGTACTTGCTGATGGAAGGAGGTTTGCATTCAAAATCACACGATACATGGCCCCATTCATTCTTTCATGTGCACGGATCAGTCGTCCTGGTTTCTTTGCAGAGAAACAGCCCCAAAGCATGAAGCTGACCCCCCCATGCTTCACAGTAGGTATGGTGTTCTTTGGATGCAACACTCGTCTCCTCCAAGCATGATGAGTTTTGTTTCTACCAAACACTTCTACTGTGGTTTCATCAGACCATATCACATTCTCTCAACACTCTTCTGGATAATCCAAATGCTCTCTAGCAAAATTCAGATGGCCCGGACATGTACTGGCTTAAGCAGGAGGACACGTCTGGCTCTGCAGAATCTGAGTCCCTGGCGGCGTAGTGTGTTACTGATGGTAACCTTTGTTATGGTGGTCCCAGCTCTATGCAGGTCATTCACTAGATAACCCCCGTGTGGTTTGGGGATTTTTGCTCACCGTTCTTATCATCATTTGACCCCACGGTGTGAGATCTTGTGTGGAGCCCCAGATCGAGGGAGATTATTAGTGGTCTTGTATGTCTTCCATTTTCTTAATATTGCTCACACAGTTGATTTTATCACACCAAGCTGCTTGCCTATTGCAGATTCAGTCTTTCCAGCCTAGTGCAGGGCTACAACTTTGTTTCTGGTGTCCTTTGACAGCTCTTTGGTCTTCACCATAGTGGAGTTTGGAGTGTAACTGTTTGAAGTTGTGGACACTTAGTTGTCTTTTATACTGATAACATGTTCATAGAGGTGCCATTACTACAGGTAATGAGTGGAGGACAGAGGAGCCTCTTAAAGAAGAAGTTACAGGTCTGTGAAAGCCATAAATCTTGTATGTTTTTAGATGACCAAATACTTATTTTCCACCATAATTTGCAAAATAAATATTGCCAAATCAGACAAGGTGATTTTCTGGATTTGTTTTCTCATTTTGACTCTCATAGTTGTGGTCTACCTATGATGTCAATTACAGGCCTCTCTCATCTTTTTAAGTGGGGGAAATTGCACAATTAGTGGTTGACTAAATACGTTTTTTCCCCACTGCATTCATTAATATGTGTATGACCTATGGTCCTATACCAATTGTTATGCTTCACAGTTTGTTCAACATTTGCAACATCACTCTTGGAGACTTTTTGATCTGGCTTATTTCTTTCCAGGACTTATAGACACGTTTCACTACATATTTTGCATGTGCAAACCTTTGAGCAAGTTTTCTACTTTCTATTTACCTGCTGGTGTCTGGTTCTTAGGCTACTTTCACACTAGCGTTAACTGCAAACCGTCACAAAAACGTCTTTTTGCCGAAAAAACGGATGCGTCAAAAAAGTGGAAAACGTATGCAACTCATACAGCATTTCGACGGATCCGTCGCAAATCCGCTAAATGGATGCGGTTGCGTTGAAATGCTGGATGCGTTGCATCCGTTCCATCCGTTTTTACCATCCATTGCATCCATTTTTACGACGGATCCGTTTTTAAAATGGGAGGCACCCACATTTGATTGGCTACTGTAAAATAAGGGAAATCTATATACTGACTGTATTTACAGCCCATCTTTGAGGGTTTTAGTTTAGTGGCAAGGATGGATGGTGTACTTGGTAGGATTGCGAGTTTGGTTACTGACGTTATATTTGAGACGAATCGCCTGGATATCATAGTGCGGGAGAAGGAGGCGGCAGCAGAAAGACGGAGGATGCAACAGAGAGTGAGACGATTCTGGATACATCCGATCAATGAACTGCGGATGACCAGGGGTGTCCAATCCACTCTCTATCTGGAGTTGCGGTGCAACCCACAGAAATTCTTCAATTATGTATGGATGAGGATGTAACATTTTGATTATTTGGTTGGAAAACTAGGGGATGTCATCCAAAGGCAGGACACAAGGATGAGGCTTGCCATCACACCGGCGGAGCGGCTCCTGGTGACACTGCGGTAAGCATCTTTTTTTTATGTCATTGCTCATATTGAATGTTATTACATGCTGCAGACAATACTGCGCTGACACATTGCGCACCATTTTCTGCAGCATGTAACTTTTTTTATTGTTTGAGGCCATTCCACTGTTTTTTTATGTCATTGCTCATATTGAATGTTATTACATGCTGCAGACAATACTGCGCTGACACATTGCGCACCATTTTCTGCAGCATGTAATTTTTTTTTTGTTTGAGGCCATTCCACTGGTTTTTTTTTTATGTCATTTTTATGTCGGACTCAGGATGGATCGCTCCAGAGGGCGCAGAGGAAGATGCAGGCGCACGGTGGCTGGAGAAGGTGCTGTGAAAGAAAAAACAAAAACAATTAATATATTGATATGAAAAAGCCCGGACTGAAACAAAAGTTTTGTGATTAGACAGGTTAACATGGTTATTACTGGGATGTTGAATACTTACACTCTACTCAGCATGGTTCGCCTCAGGAAGGAGAGGGCAGGGGCGTATCTGTAGCTCTTCTTCTTCCTTCCTGCTGAGCCACTCGGGGCCTGCATCTCCTCGTTGAATTCCCTCTTAAAGCGATCCCTCAGTGACCGTCACCGCTTCCTAACCTTGCCACCTGTGAAGACAGGAATGAAGAAAAAAAATGGTAAATGCAAGACATTACATTCAGCTCTAAACATCACTGAAAAGTGAATACTTACATAGTTTGCTCTGCTGCTGTGGAAGAAGGTCCTCCCACCTCGGAAAGATGTTCTGGCATACTTCCTCCCAGAGCCGATGGGTGACACTGGTATCAGCATGCCTGCGGTCAGCCATGTTCCACAGTGGCTCCCGCTCGCGAACCTCCTCGATTAGAGGTTCGATTTCAATGTCATAATCTTCGGCGGGAGCACGCTGTGAAGCCTGTGAGAAAAAAATATAAGAAAAACATAAACATTAGTACACTGAAAAACAAAATTACCAATCGAAGCCCCCCCAAAAAACCAACTCACTGATGGCCGACCGCGGCGACGAGTCTGCCGACTCTGGGAGTGCCTGGGAGAACCTTCACGGTGTTCAGCAGCAGCAGCAGCAGCAGAAGCAGCAGGAGACTGAAATAAAGGAGAAAAAAAATTAGCTTTAATGTATGTATATGTTTTCTGTGTTACGTTGTATCTGAAAATCTGTTCCGTGTATGGTGCAGTGTGATGTGTGAAGCAAGTGTTTCACCACTACTTACACTTGGTTCCTCCTCCACTTGGATGTCTCCACCCGTCTCGGTCCCTTCTGACAACTCCTCATCGGATTCTGATTCCTGTTTAAACGTAATAAATGCATGTAGTGAATAAAAATGATGTAAATTTTTAAAAAAATAAAATTTTTTTGTTTACTTACCGATACACGCTGTTGCTGTGGAGGAGGGCTGCCAGAAGAGGACATTGTGTTCCTGGTGGCTACGGCCGGTGGCTGTGGTCCTGGTGGGTCTGTAAGCTAAAAGACACTTGCAATCTGCTCTACACATTGAAGTAGCAGATTTGGGGTCTTCAAAACTTACTTTGAAAAATGTGAGGATGTGGTCCTGGTGGCTACGGCCGGTGGCTGTGGTCCTGGTGGCTACGGCCGGTGGCTGTGGTCCTGGTGGCTACGGCCGGTGGCTGTGGTCCTGGTGGCTACGGCCGGTGGCTGTGGTCCTGGTGGGTCTGTAAGTTAAAAGACACTTGCAATCTGCTCTACACATTGAAGTAGCAGATTTGGGGTCTTCAAAACTTACTTTGAAAAATGTGAGGATGTGGTCCTGGTGGCAACAGCCGGTGGCTGTGGTCCTGGTGGCTACGGCCGGTGGCTGTGGTCCTGGTGGCTACGGCCGGTGGCTGTGGTCCTGGTGGGTCTGTAAGTTAAAAGACACTTGCAATCTGCTCTACACATTGAAGTAGCAGATTTGGGGTCTTCAAAACTTACTTTGAAAAATGTGAGGATGGGGTCCTGGTGGTAAGGCCGGTGGCTGTGGTCCCTTGTGTATCTGTAATATAGTAAGTATAACGGATTTATAGTTAGACCACCCCAGAACTAGGTAATGTTTAACAATAAACACCCTGTTAAAATGTGAGAAATAGGTGAACACCAAAACCCAAAAACAGGTGCACGTTATACCATTCATTTCCATGTCCCAAAAAAAAAAAAAAAAAATTTAAAATGTGAGACACCATGTAAAAATATTTTTAACACATAAAAAAAAAAAATAAATAACCTCCCCCAAAAAACCTTCAAAGGATAACCTTTAGCAAAAAATGAGCCCTCAACCAACTCTGTATTGCATGTGTAACCATTGGTACATACACCTGTTTTAAATTTACCTTTATGAAATTATACTACGGACAATTTTTTAATAAACATTTTATTAATATTTTTTTTTTTTCGTTTTTTTTTTTTAAATCACAATGGAGCAGAAATGCTCTTTATTTTAAATACAAGTACATCAACTGGGAATGGTTTCAACAGTAAATTAAAAAAATCAACACTTTTTACAAAAAAAAGCACTCACACATTCTAACCACAAGCTGCAGACCACTAGACTTTGCAATAATACATCCGATTAAAAAAAAAAAAAAATTTAAGAGGAAAATAAAATAAAAACATTCGCACATGCTGCACAAACCACTATACTTAGTAAATACATCTAAAAAGTACATTAACCAATATGGCATTGACAAATGCACATGCAACCAACAAGACGCACACAAACATACCTGCAAGCAGAGTCATAACACAAGCATAACACATGAACAGGCATAATATTGGCGAAGGCATAATAAGGTGCAGGCACGTGAACACATACATACAAAAGCACACAGCAGTACAAAAATGCACACACACACACGGCCATCAGTCCTCCGGCTGGAGCTGGATGTCTTCACAGTGGCAGGCCTCGGGGTGGATCTGGACTGTAGCAGGGCACTGGCTGTTGCAGGACGACGGCAGGCCTCAGGTTGTATTCAGGTTTTAAGCTCTTGCTGTAGTCAGTACGTCATACACAAATGCACACACACACACAAATGCACACACACTCACGCACACGCACACACACACACGCACCCAAAAATGGCAATACTCACACTGTTGGAGTGTGGCTGGAAGGTCCTTGCTGCCAGGCTGGGGTCTTGATGTCAGGCTGGGGTCTTGATGTCAGGCTGGGGTCTTGATGTCAGGCTGGGGTCTTGATTTTAGGCTGGGGTCTTGATTTCAGGCTGGGGTCTTGCAGGCTTCTTCTGAGTCTCTGTGTCTTGCTGGCATATGTGGGGTTGAAGGCCCAGGCCAGGTTTATATAGATTTGGGGATGTCTGGCCAATTAACTACAAAATCCTGGTTCTGAGCATGCTCAGTAGAAAAAAACGTATTGCAGCGCTGCATTGCGTCGTACGACGTGTCTCGACGGATCCGTGGCTCATAGACTTTCATTGTAGCCAAAGACGCAGGCCGCAGGATGCGTCGCGACACGTTTTTTTTGTCGGAACCAAAAAACGTTACAATCTACGTTTTTCCAGACGACGTGTCGCCAAATTTCGACGCATGACGTATGACGTATACCGACGTATGCCAATCCGTCGCAATACGTCGCCAATACAAGTCTATGGGGAAAAAACGCATCCTGCAAGCACTTTTGCAGGATGCGTTTTTTCGGCAAAACGACGCATTTTAACGTATTGCAGTTAACGCTAGTGTGAAAGTAGCCTTACTGTGGTTCCACCTAGTTTGGCTTACCCCTGTCATATCCCTACATATTTTTGGTTTTATGTCTTATATATTGTTCATAATAAAGCTTTGATATTTTTACACTATTTGATTCTTGATGGTGCTTTCTTCTTATATGATTTCTATTGTTATTAATGTGTAGTGTAATGTTTATGTACTGTGTATATATTTAGGATTAGGAATAGAAGTTAGCATAAAGTAATAGTGGGGTTAGAATAGAAGGGGGCACATTGGAGATAGAGAATAGGATAGATAAGAATGTTAGTTTAGGCACAGGCAGCAAGGGGTTATTCAGTGGGGAGGGGTCAAAGCAGAGCAGCACATCGCAGGGAGATATAGGAAAGGGACTTCCTGTTTAAAATCAGAGGCCCGGGCAGTCTGCCCAAGGGCAGGACGCATACAGTGAGACAGTTACAGGCTGTGGAGGTAAAGCTGTGGATGGCCGTAAGGGACCACAGTCTGGAGAATGGTGCAGTTGGGCACCAGCTCAACAGGATCATCCCCAGGAAGGACAAGGGGCTGACAGGGAGCTGGTGATGCTGAAGGTACAGATGGGACACAAACTGTCCAAAGATGCTGCCCGGATGGAAGAGGAAATGAAAGCACCGACCGGACAGAGCCTGGCTAGAGGTACGGCCTTGTACGCCGAGAGTAAACAGAGAGAAATGACAGTGATACTAGAGTCTAACCGGAAGGCAAGGAAAGGACAGGAAACATTGCCCTGTGTGAACTGTGCTACCAATGTGAAGGATGCCTTGCTGTTTAGTAAAGTTCAACTGTTAGAAAAGAACTGTGAATTTGTGGTGTTTCATTGAACCTGGGAGCCAAAAGCTAGAGTAATAGAGACTGAGGGAATTTCAGCAACAGACGTGAGTACTCTACTGCAGTGTTTTTCAACTAGTGTGCCGCGACACATGGTCGGGTGTGCCGCGGGGGAACGGGAGTCAGCTGTTCTCTGTGCCGACTGTCAAGCTGACAGCCGGCACAGAGAAGCTGCAGCGCGCCGGCTCCCGGAGATCAATTGTTCTCGCAGACATCTACCAGCTGCGAGTACAATTGAGGCTCTGACCGCTGGGTCAGAGCGACGCCAGCAGCGTGATCAAGTCATGTGATCACGCTGCTGGCGTCACTATCCGGCGCGCAGGGGACAGAAGACACTTGGTGGTAAGTGCTCCTGTGCTGTGGAGCTGAAGACACCGAAGATTCAGCGTGGGGTGGGTTTATGGGGAGTATGTGGGGGGATTTATTAAGTGTGTGGGGGGATTTATTAAGTGTGGGGGGATTTATTCAGCGTGGGGTGGGTTTATGGGGAGTATGTGGGGGGATTTATTAAGTGTGTGGGGGGATTTATTCAGTGTGTGGGGGGATTTATTAAATGTGGGGGGATTTATTCAGCGTGGGGTGGGTTTATGGGGAGTATGTGGGGGGATTTATTAAGTGTGTGGGGGGATTTATTCAGTGTGTGGGGGGATTTATTAAGTGTGTGGGGGGATTTATTCAGTATGTGGGGGGATTTATTCAGTGTGTGGGGGGGATTTATTCAGTGTGGGGGGGGATTTATTCAGTGTGTGGGGGGATTTATTCAGTGTGTGGGGGGGATTTATTCAGTGTGGGGGGGATTTATTCAGTGTGTGGGGGGATTTATTCAGTGTGTGGGGGGGGATTTATTCAGTGTGGGGGGGGATTTATTCAGTGTGTGGGGGGATTTATTCAGTGTGGGGGGGATTTATTCAGTGTGTGTGGGGGAGATTTATTCAGTGTGTGGGGGGATTTATTCAGTGAGTGGGGGGATTTATTCAGTGTATGGGGGGGATTTATTCAGTGTGTACGTGGGGGGGGCTGGAATTTATTTAGCATGTGTGGGGCAGGGTGCATTTATTCTGTGGAAGGGGATGGATTTATTCTATCGGAAGGGCAGTGGATATATTCTGTGGGGGTGAGTGGGGAGATGGGGGTGGACACAGTAGCGAGGGGAAAAATGTGTGCTGACAGTACTGGGAGCAACGGTGATGGGATGTGTGAGGACAGTATGGGGAGTCGGGGGAATGTGTGAGGGGGGAATGTGTGAGGAGGAAATATGGAGAGAGCAAAGGGGTATGTTAGCAGGGGGGGGGGATGTACAGGAGGAGGCTATTAGAAATGTGTGCAGACAGTATGGGGGGATGAAAGTGTGAGTGGACACATAATAGATACTGAGTAGTGTGAGGGTAACAGCCAGGAGGAGACAGTATGCCAAGTAGGAGGAGTGTAATGAAGGCACAGTAGAGAGACTGGGCTCTCTATGAGGGACACCGTATGAGAAGGCAGTGTGAAGTATGGAAAAGAGAGAGAGGGTAGTGTGGATGGCATGTACCATAAGAGGGACAGTGAGGGTCATATTATGTGCTGGGAATAAAGTGAGGGGCAATTATTTACTCAGGGGCTCAGCCTAGGGCAGATATTTTTATTCCGGAGCATTATAATAACACTGCTATCTTTAAGGGTGTTGTGTCGGGATGTGCTGCAGAAGACAGGAGAAGATGGAAGTCTGCAGAAACGAGCTCTGCCGGTGGAAGAGAAGAGTCATCATGGCATCTGGACAAGGTGAAGATGAAAAGAAAGAGGCGACTCCACAAACAACGTCATCTATCAGGTACCTGGATGTAAATGTGTTTTTTTTGTGATACTAATTCTCATTTTTATTTGTTAGGAACATTAAAGGGGATGTCCAAGGTTGTGATGAGTCTGCAGTCATACTATGTGACTGCAGACTTCTGAATTCTCACAGTGCACACTGCTATCATAATTCTCTGATGTTGGTGATTTACATACATGCGGTCACGTGCTGACTAGACATGTGTGGCCTCATTCAATGAAAATGAATTGACTGAGGCCGGACACGTCTAGTTAGAATGTGACCAGAAGTATCCAAATCACATACTTGTGCTGTCATGACCGTCCACTCTGGCCACCGGCAAGGGAGAATCCTGAAAGTGTGCAGTGCTTGCGCTGTGAGAATTCAGAAGCCTGCAGTCACATAGAATGACTGCAGACTTTCATCTCAAACCTGGACGCACCATTTTGTGCCATTTTGGTTGGTGGTGTGCCCCGGGATTTTTTAAGTATAAAAAGTGTGCCGCGGCTCAAAAAAGGTTGAAAAACACTGCTCTACTGTACCCATCTCTCCATGTGTAAGGTGCCGGGTTGCTCACTGACTGTGAGTTAGTATACTCCCCCCACAACTACCACCCCGTGCCACCTTGTTACAAATGTTCTACATATATCCACCATAAATGTACAGCAGATGTCACCAAGGTTAGGTCAGCAAGGCTTTGGGCACATCAGCAGCTCGACTACATAATTTTACCATCAGTCAGATCCAGTGTATGAGTTTTTCAGATAGCAGCGAGCTCTCATAATTCATATAAGGGAGCCAGCTCAATATGCAAGCTCATTCATGACTAACATATCACTAGAGAAAAAATAAGCAGAGGCAGAGAGACATTATGAAGCTTAATTTAGCTTACCCAGTGTAGGATTCACAGTTATAATGCTCAGTACTGCTGTATCACATCCAGGGCCGGCGTTAGTGTCAGGCAGACCAGGCAGCTGCTTAGGGCCCCCACTCCCACAGGACCCCAGCAAGTCACCTGCTGCCAGCGCTGACTCCCCCGTCACAGCCACCGCATTGAACTATACCGGCGTCATAGATGCCAGTACTGTTCAAAGCAATGATGGAGGAGAGAGCATCAGCTGATGCTCCCTCTCCCATCATTCCTCTCTGCCTCTGACACTGCGGGTGCGCGATGACATCACTTCATCGCGTACCTGCTGTGTGACGGGCAGACTGCAGCTGATGAGACCGGAGCTGAGCCGGAGGATTGCATCATACTCTTTGATGGGGCTACATTATATTATATGGGGAGGTGGGCTGTATTACTGTATATTCTCTGAGGGGCTACATTATATTCTATGGGGGACTGTATTATATTCTCTGGGGGCTACATTATATTCTATGAGGGAAGACTGCATCATTCTCTTTGATGGGGCTACATTATATTCTTTGGGGAGGTGGGCTGTATTATATTCTCTGGGGGCTACATTATATTGAATGGGGTGTGTATTATATTCCATGAGGGAGGATTGCATCATACTCTTTTATGGGGCAACATTATTTTCTATGGGGAGGTGGGCTGTATTATATTCTATGGGGGTTACATTATATTCTATGGGGGGCTGTATTATATTTTATGAGGGAGGTTTGCATCATATTCTTTGATGGGGCTACATTATATTATATGGGGAGGTGGGCTGTATTATATTCTCTGGGGGCTACATTATGTTCTATGGGGACTGTATTATATTATATGAGGGAGGATTGCATCATACTCTTTTATGGGGCTACATTATATTCTATGGGGAGGTGGGTTGTATTATATTCTATGGGGGGCTACATTATATTCTATGTATTAAATTTATTCTATCTATTAAATTTATTATATTCTATAAGGGGTGATTGCGTCTTACCCTATGTGGAGGCTACATTATATTTTATGGGGGGCTGCATTATATTCTATGGGGGGCTTCATTATACTCTATGAGGAAGCTACATTATATTCTATGGGGGGCTGCATTATACTTTATGAGGGGGCTGAATTATATTCTATTGGGGGTTACATTATATTGTATGGCGGGGCTGCATTATACTCAGGGAGCTGCATTATATTCTGTGGGGTGGCTGCATTATACTATATGTGGGCTGCATTATACTGTATCGGACTATGGAGAATACATTATACTATATGAAGGACTATGGGGTGCATTATGCTATGGGAAGTGAATTGTACTACATGGATGACTATATGGAGCACTATGAGGAGTGTCTTCGAAAGCATCACCAAACCGCGCGCCTTAAGGCGCGCAAATTTTTGCCTGTAGGACATTATTGCAAGAGAGCTTGGCTGAGTAGATTACACAAGAAGGAAAACACACAGCAAGTCAGCAGGATCTAGGAGCAACATGGCAGATGTGACAACCTACATGGTGAGCTGCAGCATGTGCTACATGTTCACAGATCGACCAGAAGAAGAATCCAATTTCACCTGTCAGAAGTGTAGACTAGTGGCCCTTTTAGAAGAAAAGGTGCGGGGTCTGGAAGAAAGAATAGCAACTTTGAAACTCATCAAAGAGAATGAAGACTTTCTAGACAGAACAGAAGCATCTCTACTGGTCACAGAAGGTGCAAAAAGTGTCAGAGAACCTCCAAAAGCAGATGAGTGGAAGCATGTGACCAAAAGAAGCAAGAAGACCATGGAGAAATCACCAACCACACAACTGAAGAACCGATATCAAATCTTTGTAGAGGATGAAGATGGCACACCTAAGAATGAAGCAATACCAGCAAGCAAAAAAGAAAAGGGCACACAGCAACAAGTGACAGCAAAAAGTACAGCCAAGAAGCAACGAAGAGTGGTGGTGGTGGGAGACTCACTACTGAGAGGCACCGAAGCAGCCATCTGCAGACCGGACATAACTGCAAGAGAAGTATGCTGCCTTCCAGGTGCGATGATCAAGGATGTGACCGATAGGATACCAAAGCTCTTCAGCTCCAAGGACGTCCACCCATTTCTTCTGATACATGTTGGCACCAATGACACGGCAAGGAAGGACCTACCGACAATCTGCAAGGACTTTGAAGAGTTGGGGAAGAAAGTAAAGGAACTGGATGCACAGGTAGTTTTTTCTTCTATCCTTCCAGTAGACGGGCATGGCACCAGGAGATGGAACAGGATCCTTGATGCAAACAACTGGCTAAGACGATGGTGCAGACAACAAGGATTTGGATTCCTGGACCACGGTGTGAATTACTGGTATGATGGACTCCTCGCCAGAGACGGACTACACCTCAACAAACCTGGGAAACACACATTCGCCAGAAGACTCGCTACACTCATCAGGAGGGCGTTAAACTAGAAGAAGAGGGGACGGGAAGAAAAACATTAGACTCGAACAAAGACGACCCAGGAAAACATACTCAGAAGGGAGGTAAGAACATTTCTAAAACAATCCACAGTGAGGAGATTGGAACAAAACAAAATCCTCTAAACTGCATGCTCGCAAACGCCAGAAGCCTGACAAACAAGATGGAAGAACTAGAAGCAGAAATATCTACAGGTAACTTTGACATAGTGGGAATAACCGAGACATGGTTAGATGAAAGCTATGACTGGGCAGTTAACTTACAGGGTTACAGTCTGTTTAGAAAGGATCGTAAAAATCGGAGAGGAGGAGGGGTTTGTCTCTATGTAAAGTCTTGTCTAAAGTCCACTTTAAGGGAGGATATTAGCGAAGGGAATGAGGATGTCGAGTCCATATGGGTTGAAATTCATGGAGGGAAAAATGGTAACAAAATTCTCATTGGGGTCTGTTACAAACCCCCAAATATAACAGAAAGCATGGAAAGTCTACTTCTAAAGCAGATAGATGAAGCTGCAACCCATAATGAGGTCCTGGTTATGGGGGACTTTAACTACCCGGATATTAACTGGGAAACAGAAACCTGTGAAACCCATAAAGGCAACAGGTTTCTGCTAATAACAAAGAAAAATTATCTTTCACAATTGGTGCAGAATCCAACCAGAGGAGCAGCACTTTTAGACCTAATACTATCTAATAGACCTGACAGAATAACAAATCTGCAGGTGGTTGGGCATTTAGGAAATAGCGACCACAATATTGTGCAGTTTCACCTGTCTTTCACTAGGGGGACTTGTCAGGGAGTCACAAAAACATTGAACTTTAGGAAGGCAAAGTTTGAACAGCTTAGAGATGCCCTTAATCTGGTAGACTGGGACAATATCCTCAGAAATGAGAATACAGATAATAAATGGGAAATGTTTAAGAACATCCTAAATAGGCAGTGTAAGCGGTTTATACCTTGTGGGAATAAAAGGACTAGAAATAGGAAAAACCCAATGTGGCTAAACAAAGAAGTAAGACAGGCAATTAACAGTAAAAAGAAAGCATTTGCACTACTAAAGCAGGATGGCACCATTGAAGCTCTAAAAAACTATAGGGAGAAAAATACTTTATCTAAAAAACTAATTAAAGCTGCCAAAAAGGAAACAGAGAAGCACATTGCTAAGGAGAGTAAAACTAATCCCAAACTGTTCTTCAACTATATCAATAGTAAAAGAATAAAAACTGAAAATGTAGGCCCCTTAAAAAATAGTGAGGAAAGAATGGTTGTAGATGACGAGGAAAAAGCTAACATATTAAACACCTTCTTCTCCACGGTATTCACGGTGGAAAATGAAATGCTAGGTGAAATCCCAAGAAACAATGAAAGCCCTATATTAAGGGTCACCAATCTAACCCAAGAAGAGGTGCGAAACCGGCTAAATAAGATTAAAATAGATAAATCTCCGGGTCCGGATGGCATACACCCACGAGTACTAAGAGAACTAAGTAATGTAATAGATAAACCATTATTTCTTATTTTTAGTGACTCTATAGCGACAGGGTCTGTTCCGCAGGACTGGCGCATAGCAAATGTGGTGCCAATATTCAAAAAGGGCTCTAAAAGTGAACCTGGAAATTATAGGCCAGTAAGTCTAACCTCTATTGTTGGTAAAATATTTGAAGGGTTTCTGAGGGATGTTATTCTGGATTATCTCGATGAGAATAACTGTTTAACTCCATATCAGCATGGGTTTATGAGAAATCGCTCCTGTCAAACCAATCTAATCAGTTTTTATGAAGAGGTAAGCTATAGACTGGACCACGGTGAGTCATTGGACGTGGTATATCTCGATTTTTCCAAAGCGTTTGATACCGTGCCGCACAAGAGGTTGGTACACAAAATGAGAATGCTTGGTCTGGGGGAAAATGTGTGTAAATGGGTTAGTAACTGGCTTAGTGATAGAAAGCAGAGGGTGGTTATAAATGGTATAGTCTCTAACTGGGTCGCTGTGACCAGTGGGGTACCGCAGGGGTCAGTATTGGGACCTGTTCTCTTCAACATATTCATTAATGATCTGGTAGAAGGTTTACACAGTAAAATATCGATATTTGCAGATGATACAAAACTATGTAAAGCAGTTAATACAAGAGAAGATAGTATTCTGCTACAGATGGATCTGGATAAGTTGGAAACTTGGGCTGAAAGGTGGCAGATGAGGTTTAACAATGATAAATGTAAGGTTATACACATGGGAAGAGGGAATCAATATCACCATTACACACTGAACGGGAAACCACTGGATAAATCTGACAGGGAGAAGGACTTGGGGATCCTAGTTAATGATAAACTTACCTGGAGCAGCCAGTGCCAGGCAGCAGCTGCCAAGGCAAACAGGATCATGGGGTGCATTAAAAGAGGTCTGGATACACATGATGAGAGCATTATACTGCCTCTGTACAAATCCCTAGTTAGACCGCACATGGAGTACTGTGTCCAGTTTTGGGCACCGGTGCTCGGGAAGGATATAATGGAACTAGAGAGAGTACAAAGGAGGGCAACAAAATTAATAAAGGGGATGGGAGAACTACAATACCCAGATAGATTAGCGAAATTAGGATTATTTAGTCTAGAAAAAAGACGACTGAGGGGCGATCTAATAACCATGTATAAGTATATAAGGGGACAATACAAATATCTCGCTGAGGATCTGTTTATACCAAGGAAGGTGACGGGCACAAGGGGGCATTCTTTGCGTCTGGAGGAGAGAAGGTTTTTCCACCAACATAGAAGAGGATTCTTTACTGTTAGGGCAGTGAGAATCTGGAATTGCTTGCCTGAGGAGGTGGTGATGGCGAACTCAGTCGAGGGGTTCAAGAGAGGCCTGGATGTCTTCCTGGAGCAGAACAATATTGTATCATACAATTATTAGGTTCTGTAGAAGGACGTAGATATGGGTATTTATTATGATGGAATATAGGCTGAACTGGATGGACAAATGTCTTTTTTCGGCCTTACTAACTATGTTACTATGTTATTATACTCTATGGAGGACTGAGGAGTGTATTTTAATATATGAAGGACTATGTGTAAACTGTAGATGTGCTGCTGATAACATGATACTGTACGGGGACAGATTTATCTAATAGTGATTGTTCTGTCCCCATCATTCTTTCTCAGTTGGTGTAAAGAGACCGGGAAACAAGCGAACGACTTCACTATTGTAAATCACACTTGTTTAGCGGCCTGAACTCAGCGCATGTAAATACAACAGAAATGCTTCTGTGTGATGTGCAATATGTTAGCATTTGGGGCTCCATTTTAAACTTTTGGCTAGGGTCCCACTTTGCCTAAAACCGGCCCTGATCATCACATCTCCCATTTTTCTGCTGGTATCTGTGCTAAATATGGAAAGAAGAACAAGAATCCTTCTCTGCATGTATGTGCTATGTATAAGTGACATCATAGCAGAAGTAGATCCATCATATAACAGACAGAAATAGTTATTCCTCATGTACATACACAGGATTATTCTGAAACATTGAAGGAAATTTATGAGGGCATGAATAAAACAATGGCTCCATTTTTGCAGACAAGTATATTTTACTCTGAAGGACTGCAGCATTTCAGAGAAAACAAACTTTAAAATTTCAGCTCGGAACAATGTGAATACAATGACCATTCATAGAGTTATGTTCCTGCACCTTGTCGCCTTGTCTTAGCCATGCTTAGCTAGACTAACAGTTTTTTTCCCCATGCACCAGGGGTGAGGAACCTTTTTTTCTGCCAAGGGTCATTTGAATATTTCTAACATCATTCACGGGCCATACAAAATTATCAACTTAAAAATTATCCTGCCGTGTTTGGTCAAATATTTAATTAAAGGGAACCTGTCAGCAGGATTGTGCACAGTAACCTACAGACAGTGTCAGGTCGGCGCCATTATACTGATTACAATGATACCTTGGTTGATGAAATCCGTCTTATGATTGTTCTTTAATCTTTATTTTCAGTTTTGTGTTAATGAGATTCTTGTGCCCTAAGGCAGGGCCGGTGTATGTGGTGCTCTGATTATACATTCATAATGCAGACTGCTGAGAGGTCACTGGTCCCTCACTGACTTGCCCCCTAGTTTGCATAATGAATACCTAACATACTGAAGAAAGAGACAAAAAAACGCTTCTGCAGGCAGGTGTCAGCCGTGGCACCTGCTCTGCAGCATAATCGCTTGTTTAGCTCATACTGAGGTCATAAAACAGGAGGAATCAGGAACACAACACAAGCAATGACCAGCACAAGCAATGTAGCAAAACTAATTGACTGGCAGTGGAAGTCAGAGACCCAGAGCTTTAAAGGGAACCTGTCACCTGAATTTGGCGGGACTGGTTTTGGGTCATATGGGCGGAGTTTTCGGGTGTTTGATACACCCTTTCCTTACTCGCTGGCTGCATGCTGGCTGCAATATTGGATTGAAGTTCATTCTCTGTCCTCCGTAGTACATGCCTGCACAAGGCAAGATTGCTTTGCGCAGGCATGTACTACGGAGGACATAGAATGAACTTCAATCCAATATTGCAGCCAGCATGCAGCCAGCGGGTAAGGAAAGGGTGAATCAAACACCCGAAAACTCCGCCCATATGACCCAAAACCAGTCCCGCCAAATTCAGGTGACAGAGTCCCTTTAAATAGCAGGCATCCCCGCCCAGGGCTCTTAGAAAGAAGCAATCGAAACCAAACATTTTTTCCCATAGTTTCCTGATCTCGTGGCACCAAAAGTCCCAGGAATAAAACAGGAATGATGCTACCAAACATCACTCACAACAAAGATGCGGCGCCGCCTAGCAACCAAATCAGAAGACAGCACAGATGTCAAGCATACATCACATAGGAGATATTGTGACTGCTGTATATATCACTGGAACTGCTTTATATACATTCTATAGGAGTCACTGAGTCTGTTGGGCTTACATCATATAGGAGACACAGTGACTGCTGCACATATATCACATAGGATACACCAAGATTTTTGTGTCTAGATGACAAAGGGGACACCAAGACTGCAGTGCAGATCACATAGGAGACAATGCAACTGCTGTATATAAATCAAATGGGATACACTGATAGTGAGGTATAGTTGGCACTCAACAGTTTAAAGAGTGGGGGCTCCTTGGTTAATCTGTAAACATAAGAATGGTAAACCAGGCAGTCCAATTCAAGTTGAAATGATTATGTGGTAATTAACATCAGGAAAAGATCTTTGTGCAGTAGGCGAATGTTTCAGTCACATGACCTTGTTCACAGCCAGAAAAAGATACAAACTTATGCAGGCTGTTGTAGACTGCTACATCACCTTTCTTTTAGGATACACTCAGACTGATGTTTATACATCATACAGGAGACACAGAGTCAGCTCTATATACATAACATAGGAGACACGGAGACTGCTGTATATATATCAAATAGGAAACACTGAGACTGCTGTATATATCACATAAGAGACAGCAACAGTTGCATACGTCACGTAGGAGACATTGTAACTGACTGTATGCATTCCATAGGAAACATTGCGACTGCTGCATACATCACATAGTAGACAGTAAGATTGCTGCACAGGAGGCAGGTGTTCAGAGTGCGTTAATTCTGCCTACAGAGCACGTTAACTCTGATGCTGGCACTGGATAGTGATGGACATAATCCAGCATTGTGTGAACCACTACAGAATTCAGTAGTGAACACTGCTTTCGTGTGCGCACTCAACAGAAAAATTAAAGGGTCAGCTGCCCTGCAGGGATCAGTCTGAGGACTGAACCAAACTACGTTTACGGGCCGTAGGTTCCCCTCCCTGCTATAAGCAGTCACAGGGAGGGAGTTGTCAATCAATGTTTTTTAAAGTATGTTTAGTCTGGAACACTGCAGCATTTTAGAATAAAAAAAACACATGTCTGAATAATGGCGCTGGTCTCTGATTCACGCTGCCCGTTTGTGAAGCATTAATCAACTGACAAGTTCCCTTTAAGTTTCCTTCACATTTATTTATTCACAGTTATGTTCATATCTGCATCAAAAACTCTGCACAAAGGATTTTCTGTTATAAAGGGAAACCATCGCTAATCAGAGCTATATAATTACATAGAAGCTTGATCAGGCCCCCAATTTTTTTTTTTTTCGAAAATCATCAAATAAACCTGTTTTTACTAAAACCAGGGATAGAGCGAGTGATATAGACATTGGCAGTGAAAAAGTAAATCCCTAATAAAACCATAGAAGGTCGATTTGTCATTGCTATTGTAGCACACAAAAGAATTCTGTGAAATCTGCCATGTGTCATATCTGTCACTGAGGAAAACACAATATACTTCATGCAGGAATTCTATCATTTTAACTGTTAGGCTCACACCCTAGCTGTAACTGTCCTGCATTCCTGGGAATGCAGAAAATCAATCAGAAAATAGATTGATTTTCCATGAAGCAGAAATTGTGATACATATAAATGTGATCTGAAGCTTTGAGACATAATAGGGTTATTTACCACAAGTAGTATGTTTCCATTCACCTTATGATATTATGAGGGTGTATTATTGCTCCATAGGATTTAATACAAATAATGTTACAGTAATGAAAATATTAGCATCACTATCCATCTTCTTTTTTAAGAGGTAAATACAGCTCTGGCAAAAATTAAGAGACCACTGCAAAATGTTCAGTTTGTCTGATTTTTCTCTTTATAGGTATATTTTTGCGTAAAATATAAATTGTTCTTTTTACTGAGGACTCTCACGTCTAAATATTTTTCTTGTAGTCTATGTGAATACTTTTCTGCCCAATGATGACAGAAGTATTCTGGGAGTGATACCTTTATTGGCTAACCAGAAAATAATATGTTTGCAAGCTTTCAGAGCACAGAGGCTCCTTCTTCAGGCAAGATTACTTGTAGTCTATAAACTTCTAACAACATGTCTCTGAATTTCCAAGCAATTAATTTTGTATTTTTTTCTGCTTTAAGAACTTAAATAATGCAAAGAAAACAAGTTCATAATCATTTAGAAACAACAATGCTAATGTTTTAACTCGGGAATAGTTCAGAAATCAATATTTTGTGGAATAACCGTGATCCATTTTTATGCAAATAATTCTTAAATGGGTTGTCATCTTCTGTTTTATTTTACTTCCTTAGTTATGAAAAAATAAAAAAATTACAGTATGCTACTCATCTTCGAAATCTCTGCTGCTTCTCTTCCAGCGTTGCTTGGTCCTCGCTGCGCTTTTTTTTTCTGGCCAGGTGGACATGGGACCCCTGCAGCCATAGGGGTGACGAATATATCATCACTGCGACCAGTAATTGGCTGCAGCAGTCATATCATTTACAAAGCCAATCTGTTCTATCAATGAGACCACTGCAGCTAATCACTGGCATAAATGATGAAACATTGGCCACTACTGTGATTTGCTGCTGCGGTCACACACCCATCCAGCGAAAAGAGTTAGCTTCGGTCGAGGATCAGGCAAAATTGTACGAGAAGCAGTGTTAGGGCAGTCTCACACGTCCAGATATTTCCGGTACCGGAAAAATCGGTACCGGAATTATCCATGTCCGTGTGCCGATACGTTTCTGTGGCACATCAGTGTGGCACACGTGCGGCACACGTGTGCCGCCCGTGTGCCCACTGGGTACCACACGCACCGTGCCGGAGACAGCGCTAAAGTTTAGTGCTGTCCCCGGCATCGTGCTGAAGCCCCATTCATATCTTCCCTGCAGCAGCATTTGCTGTAGAGAAGATATGAATATTAGTGTGTAAAATCAATATCCAGGTCCCCACCCCCCTCCCACCCCCTGTGCGCCCCCTTCCCCCGCTGTGATTAAAATACTCACCTAGCTTCCGGATCCCTCGCAGCGTCCTGTCCTGGCCGCACCTTGTACTGTATGAGCGGTCACGTGGGGCCGCTCATTTGCAGTAATGAATATGCGGCTCCACCCCTTTGGGAAGTGGAGCGGCATATTCATAATTGTAATTGGCGGCCCCACGTGACCGCATACAGGAGAAGATGTGGCCAGGAGAGGAAGCAGCACCGGCGAGGGTGCGAGCTGGGTGAGTATTTTCAGAACAGCGGGGGGGCGCACAGGGGGTGGGGAGGCGGGGGGCACATAGATCTTTATTTTAAACACACTTATTCATATCTTCTCTACAGCAAACGCTGCTGCAGGGAAGATATGAATCGCGGCTTCAGCACCAGTGGGGGGACAGCGCTTAATGTAGCGCTGTCTCCTGCATGGCACACGGACTGCACACGGACAACGTCCGTGTGTGGTACGTGCTTTACACGGACCCATTGACTTTAATGGGTCCGTGTAATACGTGCGCTCCCACGAACACTGACATGTTTCCGTGTTTGGCACACGGAGACATGGTCCGCAAAAAATCAATGACATCTGAACAGATGCATTGATTTTTATGTGTCTACGTGTGTCAGTGGCTCCGGTACATGAGGAAACTGTCACCTCACGTGCCGGAGCCACTGACGTGTGAAACCGGCCTTAAGTAGTGTGGTAAGTATAATGCTCTCAGACTTAGGCCAGTCTCACACATCCAGATATTTCCGGTACCGGAAGAAACAGTCCCGGAGCTATCAGTGTCCGTGTGTGCATGTAGGTCATCCGTGTGCTATCCGTGTGTCCGTGTGCTGTCCATGTATCGAAACAATTTATTTCAATTTTAACCCTATGACTTAAAAAAAAAGCACACGGACAGCACACGGACGGCATCCGTGTGCGGTACGTGTTTACATGCACCCATTGACTTTAATGGGTCCGTGTGATACGTGCGCTCCCACGAACACTGGCATGTCTCCGTGTTTTGCACGCTGACATGTGCAGAGACACATTCATTTTAATGTGGCCACGTGTGTCAGTGTCTCCGGTACGTGAGGAAACTGTCACCACATGTACCGGAGCCACTGACCGGTTTCACACATCACACATGGCTAACTTGAGCATTACTCTATGTATCAGAGGTGACCAGACAAGTGCAGCTTCTAGCCTCCGATGGTGGCTATTGAAGCATGCAAAAAGTAAAAAAAAATGTTTTTAAAAATAATTAAAAAATTAAAAAAATATAAAAGTTCAAATCACCCCCTTTCGCCCCATTCAAAATAAAACAATTTAGAAAATCAAATATACAGATATTTGGTATCGCTGCATTCAGAAATGCCCGATCTATCAATATACAAAAAAAAAATCAAATCGGTAAACGGCGTAGTTAGAAAAAAATTTGAAACGATAGGATTACGTTTTTTTGGTCGCTACAACATTGCAATAAAATGCAATAATGGGCGATCAAAATAACCTCACCTGGCCCCAGATCCCGAGAAATGGAGACGCTACGGGTCTCGGAAAATGACAATTTTTTTTTTTTTACAAACTTTGGAATTTTTTTTCACCACTTAGGCAGAAAAGAACCTAGACATGTTTGGTGTCTATGAACTCGTAATGACCTGGAGAATCATAATAGCAGGTCAGTTTTACCATTTAGTGAACCTAGCAAAAAGGTCAAACAAAAAACAAGTGTGGGATTGCATTTTTTTTTTTGCAATTTCACCTTACTTGGAATTTTTTTCCCGTTTTCTGTTACACGACATGGTAAACTAATAGTGTCGTTCAAAAGTACAACTCGTTCCACAAAAAATAAGCCTTCACATGGCCATTTTGACCAAAAAAAAAAAGTTATGGATCTGGGAAGAAGGGGAGCAAAAAATGAAAATGCAAAGCCACTAATACCCCTGGTCGTTAAGGGGTTAAAACAAACGCAAAAGAAATAACAACTCATCCATCTTTGCTAAAAACAAAATAAAAAAAAAATGACCTCAATTATATGATAGGCAAAATGTATTTAACTGAACATATGAACCGTATCCTTAATGATTGCTTTCGGTTAAACCGTCCAGAATGATGCGTGACATACACTTTGAGTAGCCATAGGATAGAAATATGTCAGATTTTACTCGTTATACCTGGGTGCTCTGTGGCACCCACTGATCAGATATTTACCGGGGAAGAGAAGATTTTTCTAGGACACAAGAGGTTGCCATAGAGACATGCCGCTAAGCTTAGTTCAGTACCTATTTTAGAACCTGCTATATTTCCAAGAAACATCTGCGGGTTTATAGTAATCTGTTGGAGAAACGTATATAAACCTGTAACTGAGATATCTTAATTAGGACAGCACACATTCAAAAGGATTTTTATTAGCAGCTGATCTTTCTTCCAACATTTATTCAGTAACCATCAGATACTCTATGTCTACACTAGATTCAGTCAAGTGATAGGTGAATGGGTCCCAGTCATTATATTAACCCAACATGGGAATTAAACTATTATTTTTAAAAAATGAAAATTTTTTGGTATTTGATTATCTTTTCTTGATTTCACCATATAATGTACAAAAAAGGGAAAAAAAATTACAAGGGACGTGAAATATTGAAAAATGAACCCAATTCCACCATTGTTTTTTGGGCTTCGTTTTTATGGCATGTGGTAAAAATGACCTGGCAATATGATTCCATAGATTAACACAGCAATATCAGTCTTAATTATCTTTTTTATTATTATTCGTTGACTGGCTTAAAAAAATGTCAACCTAATTGAAAAAATGCATTTTGTGTCAGCCTTTTTTTACAACATTGATGACTTTTTCATTTTTTGGTTACAGCTATATGAAGCCCTGTTTATAAAGTGAGCTGACATTTTTATTGGTGCCATTTTCGCGTACACGCAATATTTTGTATACTCATATTGGGCCGACTTCTCAGTTGGCTACAGGTTCTACGCTAGGGACGGGCTGCATCTCAATGGGGAAGGTGCAGCTGTGCTGGGGGAGAAAATGGCTAAAAGGTTGGAGGAGTGTTTAACCCCTTCATGACCCAGCCAATTTTGACCTTAAAGGGACACTGTCACCTGAATTTGGAGGGAACAATCTTCAGCCATGGAGGCGGGGTTTTTGGGTGTTTGATTCACCCTTTCCTTACCCGCTGGCTGCAATATTGGATTGAAGTTCATTCTCTGTCCTCCATAGTACACGCCTGCACAAGGCAAGATTGCACCTTGTGCAGGCGTGTACTACAGAGGACAGAGAATGAACTTCAATCCAATATTGCAGCCAGCATGCAGCCAGCGAATAAGGAAAGGGTGAATCAAAAACCCCAAAACCCCGCCTCTATGGCTGAAGATTGTTCCCTCCAAATTCAGGTGACAGTGTCCCTTTAATGACCTGGCTGTTTTTTGCAATTCGGACCAGTGTCCCTTTATGAGGTAATAACTCAGGAACGCTTCAACGAATCCTAGCGGTTCTGAGACTGTTTTTTCGTGACATATTGGGCTTCATGTTAGTGGTAAATTTAGGTCGATAATTTTTGCGTTTATTTGTGAAAAAAATGGAAATTTTGCTAAAATTTTGAAAATTCAGCAATATTTTCAAATTTTGAATTTTTATTCTGTTAAATTAGAGAGTTATGTGACACAAAATAGTTAATAAATAACATTTCCCACACGTCTACTTTACATCAGCACAATTTTGGAAACAAAATTTTTTTTTGCTAGGAAGTTCTAAGGGTTAAAATTTGACCAGCGATTTCTCATTTTTACAACAAAATTTACAAAACCATTTTTCTTAGGGACCACCTCACATTTGAAGTCAGTTTGAGGGGTCTATGTGGCTGAAAATACCCAAAAGTGACACCATTCTAAAAACTGCACCCCTCGAGGTACTCAAAACCACATTCAAGAAGTTTATTAACCCTTCAGGTGCTTCACAGCAGCAGAAGCAACATGGCAGGAAAAAATAAAAATTTAACTTTTTAGTCACAAAAATGCTCTTTTAGCAACAATTTTTTTTATTTTCCCAAGGGTAAAAAGAGAAACTGGACCCCAAAAGTTATTTTACAATTTGTCCTGAGTACGCCGATACCCCATATGTGGGGGAAACCACTGTTTGGGCGCACGACAGGGCTCGGAAGGGAAGGAGCGCCACTTGACTTTTTCAATGAAAAATTGGCTCCAATCTTTAGCGGACACCATGTCGCGTTTGGAGAGCCCCTGTGTGCCTAAACATTGGTGCTTACCCACAAATGACCCCATTTTGGAAACTAGATCCCCTCAAGGAGCTTTTCTAGATGCATAGTGAGCACTTTGAACCTCCAGGTGCTTCACAAATTGATCCGTAAAAATGAAAAAGTAATTTTTTTTTACAAAAAATGTCTTTTAGCCTCAATTTTTTCATTTTCACATGGGCAACAGGATAAAATGGATACTAAAATGTGTTGGGCAATTTCTCCCGAGCACACTGATACCTTATATGTGGTCACAAACCACTGTTTGTGCACACGGCAAGGCTCGGAAGGGAAGGAGCGTCATTTGACTTTTGAATGAAAAATTAACTCCGATCGTTAGCGGACACCATGTCGCTTTTAGAGAGCCCCTGTGTGCCTAAACATTGGAGCTCCCCCACATGTGACCCCATTTTGGAAACTATACCTCCCATGGAACTAATCTAGATGTGCGGTGACCACTTTAAACCCCCAAGTGCTTCACAGAAGTTTATAACGCAGAGCCGTGAAAATAAATATAATTTTTCTTTCCTCTAAAATTATTTTTTAGCCCACAATTTTTTATTTTCACAAGAGTAACAGGAGAAATTGGACCCCAAAAGTTGCTGTCCAGTTTGTCCTGAGTACGCTGATACTCCATATGTGGGGGGGAACCACTGTTTGGAGACACGTCGGGGCTCGGAAGGGAAATAGTGACGTTTTGGAATGCAGACTTAGATGGAATGGTCTGAGGGCATCATGTTACGTTTGCAGAGCCCCTGATGTGCCTAAACAGTAGAAACCCCCCACAAGTGACCCCATTTTGGAAACTAGACCTCCAAGGAACTTATCTAGATATGTGCTGAGCACTTTGAACCCCCAAGTGCTTCACAGAAGTTTACAACGCAAAGCCGTGAAAATAAAAAATCATTTTTCTTTCCTCAAAAATGATGTTTTAGCAAGCAATTTTTTATTTTCACAAGGGTAACAGGAGAAATTGGACCCCAATAGTTGTTGCCCAGTTTGTCCTGAGTACACTGATACCTCATATGTGGGGGTAAACCACTGTTTAGGCACACGTCGGCGCTCGGAAGGGAAGTAGTGACTTTTGAAATGCAGACTTTGATGGAATGGTCTGCGGGAGTCACGTTACATTTGCAGAGCCCCTGATGTACCTAAACAGTAGAAACCCCCCACAAGTGACTCAATTTTGGAAACTAGACCCCCCAAGGAACTTATCTAGATATGTGGTGGGCACTTTGAACCCCCAAGTACTTCACAGAAGTTTACAACGCAGAGTGAAAATAAAAAATAATTTTTCTTTCCTCAAAAATTATGTTTTAGCAAGCAATTAATAATTTAAGAAAGAATAGAGAGATACATAAAGTGTATGTATACTAATGCCAGAAGCCTCGCCAACAAAATGAACGAATTAGAATTAATGTTGTTGGAGCAGAATTCTGACATGGTCAGGATATCTAAAGCATGGCTGGATGAGAGTCATGACTGGGCTGTTAACTTGCAGGGCTATAGTCTGTTCAGAAATAACTGAATGGATAAGCGAGGGGGAGGTGTGTGTCTGTATGTAAAGTCATCCTTAAAACCCTTCGTGCGTGATAATATAGGTGAATCTAATGAAAATGTAGAGTCCCTTTGGGTGGAGATAAGGGCAGGGGGAAAAAATGATAAATTACTGATAGGGGTTAGTTATAAGTCTCCAAAAATAACGGAATCAACGGAGAATATCCTCTTAAAGCAAATAGATGAAGCAAGAAGGGGGGCACTGCTAGACCCAATATTAACCAACAGGCCAGACCGCAGATCAAATATAAAGGTTGGGGGTCACTTGGGGAATATTGATCACAAAATAATACGTTTTCATGTATCCTTTAATAAGATGTTGAAGACACAAAAGCGCACAGCGAGGACTAGGGAGTTCACCACTCCTCTGTGGGTCATTTGCATTATAGCTGTTTCATCCTGCACGTCCACATGGATATATTTTCTCTCTGAACCCTGCTTATACAGGTACTATACAGATGATCAGGTTTTTAAATACATCAGATAGGGATTATATACATTAGATAGGACTGCTCTATTATGGGTATACCTTGGCGATTGGTGGAGCAGCTTAACATACATTTTTTTGCAAAAAAACGTATTAACTAAATACCCTGTATTTTTTTTATTTTTTTGACTAGCACTTGCTTATTTACTGTGAGTTTTTTTTACAACAGAGTATTTTTGACCTCGCTGTGCGCTTTTGTGTCTTCAAGTTCTTTGGTGGTGTGAACAGGTTTCTACAGACTTGTTCACTGTGCAAGTAGCCCATGTGTTTTTTGGTTCTATAATTGTTCTCTTGTTTCTACAAGACTGGGGAGTACACCACTCCTCTGTGGGTCATTTGCATTATAGCTGTTTTATCCTGAACAGCCACATGGATATATTTTCTCTCTGAACCCTGCTTATAGAGGTACTATACACATGATCAGGTTTTTAAATACATCAGATAGGGATTATATACATTAGATAGGACTGCTCTGTTATGGGTATACCTTGGCGATTGGTGGAGCAGTTTAACATACATTTTTTTGCAAAAAAACGTATTAACTAAATACCCTGTATTTTTTTCATTTTTTTGACTAGCACTTGCTTATTTACTGTGACTTTTTTACAACAGAGTATTTTTTACCTTGCTGTGCGCTTTTGTGTCTTCAAGTTCTTTGGTGGTGTGAACAGGTTTCTACAGACTTGTTCACTGTGCAAGTAGCCCATGTGTTTTTGGTCCTTTAATAAGATGTGTAGTAGAGGGGTTACCAGGACACTAAACTTCAGGAGGGCAAATTTCCAACGGGTGAGAGATGATCTTGGTACAATTAACTGGGATGATATCCTGAGACATAAAAATACACAAAGAAAATGGGAGACTTTTTTAGCATCCTGGATAGGACCTGTGCACAGTATATACCGTATGGGAATAAACATACTAGAAATAAGAGGAAACCAATATGGCTAAATAGTGCTGTAACGGGCCCAATAAGTGACAAAAAGAAAGCATTTAGAGAATTAAAGGAAGTAGGTAGTGATGAGGCATTAAATAAATACAGAAAATTAAATTAATTCTGTAAAAAGCAAATCAAGGCAGCAAAAATTGAGACAGAGAGACTCATTGCCAGAGAGAGTAAAAATAATCCCAAAATATTCTTTAACTACATAAATAGTAAGAAACTAAAAAATGATAGTGCTGGCCCCCTTAAAAATAGTCTGGGTGAAATGGTGGATGAGGATGAGGAAAAAGCCAATATGCTAAATGACTTTTTTTCCATCAGTATTTACACAAGAAAATTCCATGGCAGACAATATGATCAGTGATTACAAAAATTCCCCATTAAGTTTCACCTGCTTAACCCAGCAGGAAGTACGTCGGCGTCTAAAAATCACTAAAATTGACAAATCTCCGGGCCCGGATGGGATACACCCCCGAGTACTGCAGGAATTAAGTACAGTCATTGATAGACCATTATTTTTAATCTTTAAAGACTCCATAATAACAGGGTCTGCACCACAGGACTGGCGTATAGCAAATGTGATGCCAATATTCAAAAAGGGGACAAAAGCTGAACTTGGAAATTATAGGCCAGTAAGCTTAACCTCTACTGTGGGTAAAATCCTGGAGGGCATTCTAAGGGATGCTATACTGGAGTATCTGAAGAGGAATAACCTCATGACCCAGTATCAGCATGGGTTTACTAGGGACCGTTTCCCTAGTCAGACTAATCTGATCAATTTCTATGAAGAGGTAACTTTTGGACTGGACCAAGGGAATGCAGTGGATGTAGTGCAGAGGTCCCCAACTCCAGTCCTCAAGGCCCACCAACAGGTCATGTTTTCAGGATTTCCTTTGCATTGCACAGGTGATGCAATTATTACCTGGGCAAGACTAAGGAAATCCTGAAAACATGACCTGTTGGTGGGCCTTGAGGACTGGAGTTGGGGACCTCTGACGTAGTGTATATGGAATTTTCAAAAGCTTTTGATACGGTGCCACACAAAAGGTTGATACATAAAATGAGAATGGGGATAGCTAACAAAGCATAAGTGGCAAAAATAAAACGTAACTTTTATTATGACTAAAGTCACACACAAAAAAACTTAAACCAAACACCCAAGTGAATAAAAATACTGGGGCAAAGTCTCAGACAATTGGTATGGTGACCACAGAGACTGATTATCCCCAGAAAGGACCGAATGATATCCTCCACAACATATTGGAGATATCAACAAAACTAGAATTTGACATATAGGGCTGGAGTAAAATAACATCAAACAGCACACAACGTCAGGCTAGTTATATGAACGAACAATAAAAACCCATCAATAGTTGCATATAGACAGTGCCACTGATGGCTATAAATAATGTAAAAAAGGAACAATCTCACCGGTTCCAAAGTGGGGGCCCAGGAGCGCCGGATAATTTCTGGTCAGAAGAAAATCCGGAAAAGTAATGGAGACGACAGTCCCTATGTCAGTCCCTATGGGGCTATCGTTAGACTATCCCCAAAGCTCCTGCCCTTACAAGGGCAGTCCACAGCTACCCCTGTCAAAACATGCCCTGCACTCTCCCTGTATAGTCCGTCCCGACGCGTTTCATCCAAGCCAAATCTTCTGCATGGAGATAGAGTGCCTGTATGCTAAAAAAGGAAGGACACTAAGTCCTACCACCCTCAATGCTGGTGGTATCGTCTATGCGACTTGCAGTCAATATATAGACTTTGCTTTGTCTCTAATAATGGGGATAGGGAAAAATATGTGTAAGTGGCTTAAGAGCTGGCTCAGGGATAGGAAACAAAGGGTGGTTATTAATGGAGCACACTCAAACTGGGTCGCGGTTAGCAGTGGGGTACCACAGGGGTCAGTATTGTGCCCTCTTCTTTTTAACATATTTATTAATGACCTTGTAGGGGGCATACAGAGCAGAATTTCAATATTTGCAGATGACACTAAACTCTGCAGGGTAATCAATAAAGAGGAGGACAATTTTATATTACAGGATGATTTATGTAAACTAGAAGATTGGGCTGACAAATGGTAAATGAGCTTTAATGGGGATAAATGTAAGGTCATGCACTTCTGTAGAAGTAATAAGATTATAACTATGCGCTTAATTCTAAATCTCTGGGCAAAACCGTCAATGAAAAAGACCTGGGTGTATGGGTGGATGACAAACTCATGTTCAGTGGCCAGTGTCAGGCAGCTGCTACAATGGCAAATAACATAATGGGATGCATTAAAAGAGGCATAGATGCTCATGAGGAGAATATAATTTTACCTCTATACAAGTCACTAGTTCGACCACACTTAGAATACTGTGCACAGTTCTGGTCTCCGGTGTATAAGAAAGACATAGCTGAACTGGAGCGGGTGCAGAGAAGAGCGACCAAGGTTATTAGAGGACTGGGGGGTCTGCAATACCAAGATAGGTTATTACACTTGGGGCTATTTAGTTTGGAAAAACGAAGGCTATGGGGTGATATTATTTTAATGTATAAGCATATGAGGGGACAGTACAGAGGCCTTTATGACGATCTTTTTAATCATAGACCTGAAACAGGGACAAGGGGGCATCCTCTGCGTTTGGAGGAAAAAAGGTTTAAGCATAATAACAGACACGGATTCTTTACTGTAAGAGCAGTGAGACTATGGAACTCTCTGCCGTATGATGTTGTAATGAGGGATTCATTACTTAAATTTAAGAGGGGACTGGATGCCTTTCTTGAAAAGTATAATGTTACATGTTATATATATTAGATTCCTTGATAGGGCGTTGATCCAGGGAACTAGTCTGATTGCTGTATGTGGAGTCGGGAAGGAATTTTTTTCCCCAATGTGGAGCTTCTCTTTGCCACATGTTTTTTTTTTTTGCCTTCTTCTGGATCAACATGTTAGGGCATGTTAGGTTAGGCTATGGTTTGAAGTCTTCCTTCAACCTTAATAACTATGTTACTATGTTACTATTGCTGTTTCCAAGTATATGCAATGAGTGAAGGAGATCATGGCATTTCAAGCTGTTGTCTCATTGGTTACAACATTTTATATGTCTTTGTGGTTGGACCACCAGCAATCAGCACGTTAGTCTCTACGCTAGGATAGGGGATAATTTGCAAAGATATAACATAAAAATTAGTAGTACTTTATTCATATTAAGATAAAAAATGAACAAGCTGTGACATACAATATATCGTAAGAACGAAATGAAGTGCATAGCTCAAGACTTCATAAGAAATTCTGTATCTCTAAAAAAAATGGAAGTTAAAGCAGTTGTCCAGTCCTTGCACTATGAGAATTTAGAAGCTTGCAGTCATATAGAGTGACTGCAGACTTTCATCTGAAACCTGGATGAGTTCTTTAATTATAAAAATGAAGCCCTGTAGCATGTCAATCCTAACAATGTGTAATATCCTCACTGTCAGGATT
Source organism: Ranitomeya imitator (assembly GCF_032444005.1). Taxonomy (NCBI): domain Eukaryota; kingdom Metazoa; phylum Chordata; class Amphibia; order Anura; family Dendrobatidae; genus Ranitomeya; species Ranitomeya imitator. The sequence goes on from NC_091283.1 coordinate 124,957,326, forward strand.
CAGCTTTCCATCAGTCATCACATGGTCTGCGCGCCAATGCAAAATAATATTAACCTGCTCCTTGGTGCTTCAGCGATGTGGAAATAAGCAAACCGTGAATTGAATCTCAAAATGTTCATATTCTCATGATGCCATTCATTTTAGGAAATTAAACTTGAACGCGATCCATTGCGGATAATGGCTTAATCCAGGTACTTCTGGTTGAAGTTACTTCTGGAGAATGGATTTCTTGGCTACCATAATCAGGATGTGCTGTTAACCCAAGAGACTAGACGTAACCTTGTGGACACCCTCTGCAAATCATCAAATGAAAAAGCACCATTACATTAAGCAATGATCCCTGAAAGGGGTGGACATTTTTCCAACGTCCAGAAACCTCTGAGAGATGGACATAAGCACAAGCCATGAAATAGGTCTGCGGGGCAGACTGTTCACCACACTTGGGCATTTCCGAGGAAGCTCAAAAGTGTATATTGCATTTTTTTTAGTTTTCAAATGTGTTTGCCTTCATTTATCATACATTTCCAAGAAGCTGATAAGCCCTGCCTAGGGGTTCAAATCATGTCTACCTAGAATTCTTTCCCATTTCCAAAATATTCCCTTTGGGTGTTGATAGTGTTTCCAACTAAAGAGTCAAAAGCCTTAGCCCTTGTAAATAATGTAAGCATGTCCTTTGAAATAATGAAGAACCATTTAAATGTCATTCCAGTAGATCCAATGCAATATAGAAGAATAGAGACAATAGGCACGCCTGTCTCTTGTCCTTTTAGAATTCAAATGGAGATTATATAGGCCAGATAAAAAGATTGTGAAATATTTCTGGTTTCCAATTTTATCTAGACTTGCTCCCAACCAACCCCACCTGACATCTATCGTTAAGAGCTGGAGTTTCACCTTACCGAAGAATAGTTTTTACTTAGTATCTAGACAAGCTAAGTAGGAAAAAATAGTTCTGTGCTTGGATTTATTTTCTAGCAATTACAGAGACAAGCTGAGGTCAAAAGAACTTCATGCTGAAATTATTAGCTAAGCCAAATTTAGTTTTTTGTAAAATATATGGTAAATTATGCAAACAATTTACTTTACTGTACATTGAACAACGTGTCTCAGCAATCGCTTTATTGAGAAGATGTAATACTGAATATACAGTACGTTCCCATGGGGTTTTGGCAGCTGATAGTAGGTGACAATTCAATCTATTAGTGTCATAAAAAAAGATGGGTACTGTGCTGTGCCAAGGATGAAACACAAACGGTAGGGGGTAACATTTTTCTGGGACACAAGAAGTTGTCATGGAGACACGGGAGAAAATTTAGTAGAAAACCTATTTTTGATTTGTGTTACATTTGTAAGGTAGTTCATGTTCAGTTGTTTGTTTTTGTGGATTGAAGTGTTATAGACAAGATTTCTTTCCAAAGATATATTCTGCCTTAGGGTACAGATGTGGAACCTCAGAGTGGAGTAAAGGTGCAGGTGGTTGGGCCAGAGACCGGCACCCACAATCGGCTAGAGGGTTCCTGGCTTTCCAACATGTCACTGACACAGGGCTTCATGAAGATAAATTAACTTTTATTTAAAGATTTTTTCAGTGTGGAGGTGCTGAATTTGTGATCTTGCTATGGAATAATCAAGTCCTCGAACACCCTCTTATTTATAGATGAACCCTGGCTCATCGCTTGTCAATCACAGCGTGCTGACTTGTGCCACCGCCTATACTCCTCTACTGTTCCAGTCACCACACACACTGCACCAAGTACAGCCTAACCCATTTCAGATTTTATGGAAAACACGGAGCACAATACAGGCCTGATTCTTCCCGATAGTCCCAATAAGAATTCACCCACTTTCAATGGTTGCTGAAGCCCTATCCTAAATTCTACCCTCAGGTACCTGTCTTGTTGCTATCTAAGGTCTCCATCAATCAGATGATACTTTGCACCATGCAGCTTCGGACACTAGTGCAGTATCCACCTCTCCGTGTTTCAATCATCTGCCCTGGAACTTGCCTTTCACATCTCTCCCGTTCCATCACTGTTCCATTACTCCGCTTTCTGGGAGGACAGTGAAGTCACTCAATACTGTGTGAAACCATACTATTCTCACTGGGCTGTATACTTCCTCTGTGGTACTGCAGGACAACGTTCCACATCTCAAGGTATCATGTCTTAACACAATAGCAACTCCTACAGTTTGACATGCACCACTTATTTGCATGTCACTCAACTCACTTTTGCACTATATCAGTGTCACATCATACCCAAATAGCCCCTTGAAAAACCACTTGAGTCATCACATACAGCACTTTTGTACATAAACATACAGTGCCTTGAAAAAGTATTCACACTCAGTGAACTTTTCCATATTTTTATGTTACACCCACAAACTTATATGCATTTTATCAGGATTTTATGTGATCTACTAACACAAAAAAGCAAATATTAGCTAAGTGTAAAGGTAATGATACATGTATTTTTAATATAAATCTGAAAATTGTGATGTGCATTGGTGTCCAGCCCGTCTGTATTCTGATTCTTTGCAAGCCATCTCTAGCTCAGTGAGATTGTATGAATGCATCTATGAAAGGCAATGTTTAATTAGTCTGTTCACAGATTCTTGATGGACTTTAGGTCTGGGCTTTCACTGGGCCATTTACACACATGGATATGCTCTGATCTAAACCATCCATTGTAGTTCTGGCAGTGTTTTTAAGGTCTTTGTCCTGATGGAAGGTGAACCTACAACCCAGTCTCACGTTTTTTGCTGCCTCTAAAGGTACCTTCACACTGAGCAACTTACCAACGAGAACGACAGCGATCCGTGATGTTGCAGCGTCCTGGATAGCGATCTCGTTGTGTTTGACATGCAGCAGCGATCAGGATCCCGCTGTGACATCGCTGGTCGTAGCTGAAAGTCCGGAACTTTATTTGGTCGTCAGGTCGGCGTGATTCGTCATGTTTGACAGCAAAAGCAACGATGCCAGCAATGTTTCTTCATGGAGCGAACAACCAGCGAGAACGATAAGTGAGTCACTGGATCGCTCCTGCATCGTTCTGCTGTTGCCGTGTTTGACGTCTCCTAGCGACCTAAACAGCGACGCTGCAGCGATCGGCTCGTTGTCTATATCGCTGCAGCGTCGCTTAATGTGACGGTACCTTTAGTCTTTCTTGGCATGCTTTATATCTACTCAGCTTTCACTGCCATCTGAGTGTTTATGTGCAGCGCATATAATTTTTTTTGGTATGCTTTATATCTACTCAGCTTTCCCTGGCATCTGAGTGTCTATGTGCAGCGCATGTAATCTTTGCCTGGCATGCTTTTCTATCTATCATCTTGTTTCCATGACCTATTTCATGTCTCTTATAATGTTATTCTGACATATCTTTGAGTGGTCACTCCAACCCTTCCCTCTTTTTATGACCTTTGCTTAACTCACAGCATCTGGTCTCGCCATACCCACCCACCTCCTCATTCACACCTGATTGCCCTTAGCTGGAAATATATTCAGACCCAGGAGTCTGATACAGACTTTAGTCTGATCCATTTATCTTTCAAATTCCAAATTTCTAATTACAATACTTTGAATTATACTTGAATTGGACTGGAATTGACTGTAAGGTAATGGGATAGAAAACCACTACAATGTTTCTGTTTCTTTGCACTTTCACCCCCATACTACTTTCCTTCTTACAATCTCTTGCAATCCCTCCATCTAGTAAAGAACTAGTCATTTCTCCCTCCATACTCCCCAGCCATCTCACCATCTCCTCAGAACTGTTCCTTCAAATACAATCCTTTTTCTTCAGACACACATGGCCACATCATGTCTGTAACGGGGTCTACCAAGCTGGGGTACCTCTTTCAGTACCACCCCATGTTTCAGGAGGTCCACTCTGCTTTGGCTGGAGTCTGAATGAAGGATGCTGGCTGGAATCGCTTGGTTACATGGGTGCATATAAAAGATCACTGCTTCTCCACGTATTTCCAGTCTGACAACACTTTACTCACAGGACACAGAATGTATCACACAGATACAGAGGGCAGGCCAATAGAAAAGCAGCAGGCCAGACATACATTACAATAGCCGCAGGTGGCCGGAGCCTGCCGATATTTACTGTGGGAATTACAAAGGTGGGGGGCAGACAAAAGGGGAATATCGTGTCCCCTCTGCCCAGGGGCACAGCCTGTGGGCTGATGCATTAGGGACATGCATTTCACATGGAACCTATAATCTGATCCTTAACGGATTGGTTTGGGGATGACCGAAGTTTATGAGGTTGGCACAAGTTTCGTTTGTCAACTTAGTCCATCGGTGTTACCGTTTTGTTTGCCGGGTCTGTAGTGAATGGTGAAGTCCAGAGGTTGTAGGGCTAAACTCCACCGCAGCAATCTGGCATTGTCTCCGGAGACCCGATTAAGCCAGACTAGGGGATTATGGTCCGTTAGGAGGGAAAACTGTCATCCATACAAATATGGTTGCAACTTTTTGAGTGCCCATACTACCGCCAGGCACTCCTTCTCAATGGCCGCAAAGCTTACTTTACGGGGCAGTAGTTTCCGACTCAGGGAAGCTACCGGGTGTTCTTGGCTGTCCGGCCCAACTTGGCTCAGTACTGCCCCCAATCCAAACATAGAAACGTCTGTGTGAACCAGGAAACGTTTAGTTGGATCGGGTGCGGCCAATACAGGGGTATTGGTGAGGGCGTCCTTTAGCTGGTGGAAGGCTTCCTCACACTCTGGGGTCCAGGTTACCTGGCGGGGTTGGTTCTTATGGGTCAGATCAGTGAGGGGCTTGGCTACGCTGCTGTAATTGGGGACAAATTTCCTGTAATACCCCGCTGTCCCTAGAAACGCCATGACCTGGGTTTTAGTGCGTGGGGTGGGCCATTTGGCGATGGCCTCAATCTTGGCTGGTTCTGGTCGCTGTTTCCCACTTCCCACCCAATACCCTAAATACTGAACCTCTGCTTTGCCCACGTGACACTTGTTTGGGTTCAGGGTGATTCCGGCCTGGTGGATCCTGTCCAATACTGTCTCTAGGTGATTTAGATGCTCTTCCCATGTCACACTGTAGATGGCGATGTCGTCCAGGTAGGCACAAGCATAGTCCTGGAGACCATCCAGGAGCCAGTCAGCCAGCCTTTGTAAGGTCGCCGGGGCATTCTTCATCCCGAATTTGTCACAGGGGGGTCTGATCCAGGGTCTCAACCTTGTGTTGTGCCAGGCGAGTGTACCCTGGTCTCCCCGAAAACATCCTCTGTCGCTGCCTCAACAACTCCTCCGCCTGCTGTCTTTCCCGGGGGCCTAGGTCTTCACCCAATTGTACCTGGTCCCATGTTTTAGACGGAGTCCTTTCCCCTAAGACATCCGGCAAGGGAAGTCTGGCTAAATCCTCTGCTTCAGGTGCACAGATGGCCACTACCTCTTCAGGGCGCTCCCGGTAGGGCTTCAGCATATTCACGTGGAACATGCAGATAACCCTGGGGTCGTCACAATCGGCGACATTATAGGTTGTGTTGGCTATTTTCCCAACTACCTGGTAGGGCCCCTGCCATGCAGCTTGGAACTTGTTCTGCCTAGTGGGCTCTAACACCAGGACCTTCTGCCCTATTTCCAAGGTGCGCTCCCTGGCCCTCCGATCGTACCATATGCGCTGGCGCCGCTGGGTCACCTGCATGTTCTCACATTCAGCCTGGGTCAGCTCCTGTTGGCGGTCCCAGAATTCCAGCACATAGGGTACAATAGGTACCCCTTCTATGAAGCCCTCCCCTTCCCAGTGTTCTAGCACTAAGTCGACGGGTCCCCTTACCCGTCTCCCGAATGCCAGCTCAAACGGGGAGAACCCCGTGGATTCTTGGGGCACCTCCCGATAGGCAAACAGGAGGTGTGGCAAGAATTTCTCCCAGTCCCTGTAGGTCCTGGTAAAAGTCCCAATGAGTTGTTTTAACGTCCCATTATTTACCACTGTAAATATATACCTTTTCCCTGACGGACTGGGTTTGGCTAACGGCCCTATCAGATCGACCGCTACTCAGCTAAATGGTTCCTCCACGATGGGGAAGGGGCGTAATTTGGCCTTGCATCGATCTCCCCTCTTGCCAATGCGCTGACAACTGTCACAGGTCTGGCAGTACTGACGAACATCATAGGTTACCCCCGGCCAAAAGAAGTTTTGTGTCAGACGATGCCTGGTGTGACTGACGCCGAAGTGCACGGCCAAGGGTATGTCATGAGAGATTCGCAGTAACTCCTGCCTATACTTCTTGGGAACTACCAGCTGTCGTTTTATAGTGGGGCTCGTCCCTGTGTGGTGCTGCTCTGTGATCCAGTGGAGGAGTCCCTGCTTCCATAGAAACTGTTCCCCTTCCAGTACCCATCTCCCCTCCTGTGCCTTCCCGCGATATCCCTCCAATGAAGGATCCTCAAGTATCTCCCTCTTAAATTCATCTGGGGTGGCCCAAGAAATGTGTCTGGCTATGGGAATACGTATAGGGATGGGATGTTTTACTTGGGCCTCCTCTGAGTGTGATTCCGCCTCCGCAGCTCGAGCTTGTCTCCGGGTGCTCACAGGATATGTCTCAGCCAGAGGGGCAACCGAGAAGGCAGACAACATGGGCCCCAAGTCATTTCCCAGCAAGATGTCTGCAGGCAAATCTTACATCTCTTCCACACCTTGGTTAGTCATAGCCCCCAATGCCGGGTCAGCTTTGCCTTGGTAGCAGTGTACAGCAGCCCGGCTGAAGGTAGCTGTTCCCACCTTTGGCCCCTGGGTATGCTGAGTCCAGTTGGGACATTGACTTTGCAGGTGGCCCAGCTGATGGCAGGTGTGGCATCGCGCCCCAGGGGGACTGTGGTAGGCCAGATTTCTAGCTGGACCCCCTACAGTCTTCGGTGGTTTGGGGCACTCCAGGTCCATGGGCGGACCCCTAGTGACCATCTTTGATCCGGACAACTGAGGCCTCCTGGCATCATGATGTTCATCGGCCATACGAGCGGCTTCCTCAAGAGTCGTTGGCTGCCTGTCCCCGAAGCCATTCCTGTGTCTCGGGGGTTAGTCTATTAAAGAATTGTTCTAACAAGAAGAGCTTGAGGACGTCCTCCTTAGTGGTTGCTTGGCTCCCTTGTACCCACTGTAGCAGTGACTGCCGTAATTTCCAGGCCCATTCAGTGTGGGTATCGGTTACGCGTTTTATAAGTCCGTGGAACTTTTGGCGGTATGCCTCTTGTGTCAGGCATACCGGGCCAAGATCACTTCTTTGATCCTCTCATAGTCCATACAGTCCTCATCAGGTACCGTGCAATAGGCATCCGCTACCCGGCCTGTCAGCTTGCTGGTCAGAATCTGAACCCGTTCCTCCAGCTTCACTTGATGAAGGGCTCACTGCCACTCAAAGTCCTGCAGAAAGCATCAATGTCTTCCTCTGCCTCCCCCAACTGTCGGAAGGCATTATACTGGATCTTTTTGTGGCTTACTGTTGAAGGTACCTGGTCGAAGGCCAGAGCTCCCCCTGCTCGCTGACTCTCCTCTCTACGCTCTGCCATCTCCATCTTGACCAGCTCCACTTTGGTCCGCTCTGCCATCTCCATCTTGGCTAGCTCTATCCTGGTCCGCTCGGCCATCTTTTCCTTCAGATCAGTACGCACATCAGCCATCACCTCTCGTATGATCTCTACTGCAGGGTTTGGGCCATAGAACGCCAGTCTGTTCTTTACCTCCCTCTGGAAATCAGTCTCCTCCCCGTTCACATTGGGGGCGCTGCACTGTCGTGTTCCATAATGGCTGCTATCAAATCCGCTTTTGTTTTGTTGCTGGCGATCAACCCTTGGGCTTCCACCAGATCTTTTAATGTAGTCCTCTTTAACTTCTGGTAGTTGTTTTCCATTCATTCCTTTCCTCCTGTAGATGGGGTATCATATTCCGCTGTCTGCCACCAGTGTAACGGGGTCTACCAATCTGGGGTACCTCTTTCAGTACCACCCCGTGTTTCAGGAGGTCCACTCTGCTTTGGCTGGAGTCTGAATGAAGGACGCTGGCTGGAATCGCTTGGTTACATGGGTGCATATAAAAGATCACTGCTTCTCCACGTATTTCCAGTCTGACAACACTTTACTCACAGGACACAACATATATCACACAGATACAGAGGGCAGGCCAATAGAAAAGCGGCAGGCCAGACATACATTACAATAGCCGCAGATGGCTGGAGCCTGCCGATATTTTCTGTGGGAATTACAAAGGTGGGGGGGGGGGCAGACAAAAGGGGAAAATCATGTCCCCTCTGCCCAGGGGCGCAGCCTGTGGGCTGATGCATTAGGGACATGCATTTCACATGGAACCTATTATGCATACTTATAACTGAACAACATATTCTTGGTGCGGTGGGGTTCCGTAACAATGTCCTATCCAGCTCCCACCTTCCAATGCTCTGTCTGCTACTCCTCATTGTTGGTGACGTATCCCCAAATCCTGGCCCTCCTCAACATATCTCCACACTCATTTCTAACACCCTGCCACAATCCTCTACAAGTTTTCACAATGATGACAACCTCATACCCATTCATCCAGCCCCCACTCCTCTGGTCCCCCTACCTGGAGCACTATGGAACGCACGCTCTGTCTGCAACAAACTGTCGTGATACCCCTAAGTCAACAGCCTCCAAACTTCTGACCCTTCCTTATCTTTTGGACTTACTCAGTGGTCTTCCGCAGCCACCCACATAGACGGACATACCCTAGACCTGGTCTTCACCCGTCTCTGCTCTCTATCTAACTTCACCACCTCCCCTCTCCCTCTATCCGACCACCATCCGCTCACTTTCTCATCCCTGTCCTCCTCAACACCGGTCACCCTTGTCCAGCAACATGCACACCCCAGCAGAAACCTTGCACACCTAGACTTCCACACGCTCTCTGATGCTATCCTACCACTGGCATCCATATCCTCACTCCACGACACAGACACTGCCACTGCTTTCTACAATGCCACTCTCGCATCAGCTATTGACACGGTTGCCCCTCTCGTTCATGGCAGAGTCCGACGTATCAATAGACAACCCTGGCACAATAACACCACTAAAAAGCTCCGGCAACTGTCCAGGGTTGCAGAGCGGCATTGGAAGAAAACACATTCGCAAGATGACTTCACTGCATTCAAACAGGCAACATTCGCTTTTAAATCTGCTCTCACCTCTGCTAAACAGGCCTACTTCACAACCCTTGTGTCCCCCTATCCTACAACCCTAAACAGTTATTCAAAACCTTTAAGTTCCTCCTCACCCCCCCACTGCCCCCTCCAACCTCCCTCATCTCTGCTGAGGACTTTGCCACACACTTTAAAAATAAGATCGACCAAACAAGGCAAGTCTTCATTGTTCAACCACCACAACCCCTTTGTATACCAGACAAATGCCCAAACCCCATAACCTCCCTCTCCAAGATCACTGAAGGGGGGCTTAATTGTCTCCTCTCCAAATCGCACCTCACCACCTGTGTACTCGACCCCATCCCATCCCACATCCTCCCCAAACTCACTACCACACTTATCCCATCCCTAACCCACCTCTTCAACCTATCACTAACTTCTGGCACCTTCTGCTTTCAAACATGCCACAATCACGCCTATCCTGAAAAAGCCAACCCTCGACCCAACAGCTATGTCCAGCTATCGCCCAATATCACTGTCCCATTCGCTACCAAACTCCTGGAGCAGCACGTCCACGCTGAACTTTCCTCCCACCTCAAGTTGCTCTTTGACAATCTACAATCTGGTTTCCGCCCCATCATTCAACTGAGACCACCCTGACCAAAATCACTAATGACCTACTTACAGCCTAAGCTAACAGACAATATTCAGTACTCCTTCTAGACCTGTCCTCTGCTTTTGACACAGTTGACCACTGCCTCCTACTACAGATGCTCTCCTTCTTTGGCATCAAAGACCTCGTCCTATCCTGGATCTCCTCATACCTTTCCAACTGCCCATTCAGCGTCTCCCACTCCCACACTACTTCCAGATCCCATCCTCTCTCTGTTGGAGTCCCCCAAGGCTCTGTTCTAGGACCCCTACTCTTCTCAATCTACACACTTGGCCTGGGACAACTCATAAAGTCCGATGGATTCCAGTACCACCTTTATGCTGATGATACTCAGATCTACCTTTCTGGCCCAGACGTCACCTCTCTGCTGTCCAGAATCCCGGAGTGTCTATCAGCCATATCCTCCTTCTTCTCCTCTCGCTTCCTCAAACTCAATGTGGACAAATCTGAACTCATCATCTTTCCTCCATCTCATAGATCTTCCATACCTGACCTATCGCAATTAAAGACATCACGCTTTCCCCCGTAACGGAAGACCCTTGACTCTGCCCTGTCCTTCAAACCGCACATCCAAGCTCTTTCCACCTCCTGTCGCCTCCAGCTCAAAAATATCTCCAGAATCCGTCCATTCCTCAAACGTCAATCTACTAAAATGCTTGTGCATGCCCTCATCATCTCCCGCCTTGACTACTACAACATCCTTTTCTGTTGCCTCTCTGCTAACACCCTTGCACTTCTCCATTCTATCCTTAACTATGCTGTCCGACTAATTCATCTCTCTCCTTGCTACTCCTCCGCTTCCCCCTTCTGCAAATCTCTTCACTGGCTCCCATTCCCTCAGCGTATCCAGTTCAAATTACTAATACTGACCTACAAAGCCATCCATAACCTGTCTCCTCCATATATCTCTGAACTAATCTCACGATATCTTCCCTCACGTAATCTCTGGTCCTCCCAAGGCCTCCTTCACTCCTCCACACTTATCCGCTCTTCACCCAACCGCCTCCAAGACTTCTCCAGAATATCCCCATCCTCTGGAATTCTTTACCCCAACACATCCGACTATCAACCACATTCGGATCCTTCAGACGGAACCTGAAAACCCACCTCTTCAGGAAAGCCTACAGCCTGCACTGACCCCGCTGCCTCCTCACCACTACTGAAGCTACCGCCTCACCAACACCGGAGCTCCCACAATCCTCAACCTATTGTCCTCATCCCCACCATTCTGTAGAATGTAAGCCCGCAAGGGCAGGGTTATCACCCCTCTGTATCAGTCTGTAATTGTTAGTTTGCTTACTGTAAGTGATATCTGTAATTTGTATGTAAGCCCTTCTCACGTACAGCACCATGGAATCAATGGTGCTTTATAAATAAATAATAATAATAATATCCATGACCTCTTTAAAACGAGCAATCTCTCCTTCTTTGGCATCACTGAAACCTGGCTCACCCCCTCTGATTCAGCCTCACCAGCTGCACTTTCTTATGGCGGATTCCATCTCTCTCACACCCATCGCCCCAGCAACAAACGTGGTGGAGGAGTTGGCTTGCTCCTGTCTCATACCTGCTCCTTTGCCCCAATTCCACTACCACCCTCTGCTACTCTTCCCTCATTTGAGGTGCACTTAGTCAGAATCTACTCCCCCTCCAACTGGCTGTCATCTAGCGCCCGCCAGAGTTAGCCATCTCCACCTTTCTCGACCACTTCACCACCTGGCTACTTCATTTCCTTTCTGCTGACATCCCCACTATCATTATGGATGACTTCAATATGCCCATTGACACTTGTACCTCAGCTGCCTATGAACTTTTATCACTGACTGCCTCCTTTGGCCTCATTCAGTGGTCCTCTGTGGACACTCACAAAAAATGGCCACACGCTGGACCTTATTATCACCCGCCTCTGTTCCCTTACTAATCTCACTAACTCACCCCTCCCCCTGTCTGACCACAACCTACTGACATTTTCTTCCCTCTCCTCTCCTAGTGTGCACTCCCCACTCCACAAACTCAACCACCCTTGCAGAAATCTCAAACACCTCAATTTACACTCACTATCTGTGTCCCTTTTCCCTCTTACAGACATAGCTTCCTTACATGACACAGATGTTGCTGCCACTTTATACAACACCACAATAACAGCAGCACTTGATTTGGCCGCCCTCCTCATGCACAGCAAAACTCGTACAATCAACAGGCAGCCCTGGCTGGCCAGCCTGACTAAAGAACTTAGACGAGCTTCCAGGGTTGCTGAGCGGAGAGATCCCATGCTGCTGAGCACTTTATCGCATACAAGCAGTGCCTCGGCCAGCTTCAAGACCACAGTCACTGCCAGAAAACACACTTACTTTTCATCTCTCATATCCTGTCTCACAACCCTAAACAGCTTATCAACACTTTCAATTCTTTACTCATTCCCGCAGCACCACCTCACTCTCCTCTCATTTCTGCTGAAGACTTAGCCTCTTTCTTTAAGCAGAAGATCAATACTATTTGAGAAAGCTTTGGCCCGCAACCCCAATGCCACTCCTCTTAACTGCTCAGCCCTGTTCTTCCAAAACTACCTTCTCCGTCATGACAGAAGCTCAGCTCTGCATCCTGCTGTCAAGATTACATCTCACCACTTGCACGTTTGACCTGCTCCTGTCCCACCTTCATCCCTACCCTAACCCATCTCTTCAACCTTTCACTTGCAAATGGTGTCTTCCCCTCATCCTTCAAACATGCCTCAATCACACCCATCCTCAAAAAGTCCTCCCTCGACCAATCCTCTGTGTCTAGCTATCGCCCAATATCACTTTTCCCTTATGCCTCAAAACTACTGGAACAGCACGTCCATCATGAACTGTCCACCCACCTCTCCTCCTACACCCTCTTTGACTGGTTACAATCTCGCTTCCGACCGCGTCACTTATCTGAAACTGCCCTAACTAAAGTCACCAATGACGTACTAACTGCCAAGACCAAGTAACACTACTCTGTCCTCCTCCTCCTGGACCTGTCTTCTGCCTTTGACACTGCGGACCATTCCCTCTTGCTACAGATTCTGTCATCTCTTGTCATAACAGATTTGGCCCTATCCTGGATCTCGTCATATCTAATTGACCGGACATTCAATGTCTCCCTTTCCCACACCGCCTCCTCACCTCGCCCCCTGTCCGTTGGTGTTCCCCAAGGCTCAGTTCTAGGACCCCTGCTCTTCTCCATCTACACCTTTGGCCTGGGAAAGCTCATAGAATCCCACGGTCTCCAGTATCATCTCTATGCCGATGACATGCAGATCTCCCTATCTGGACCTGACATCACCTCCTTACTGACCAAAATCTCACAATGTCTGTCTGCTATTTCATCTTTCTTTTCTACTCGCTTTCTAAAACTGAACGTGGACAAAACAGAATTTATCATCTTTCCCCATCTCACTCTACCCATCCACCAGATTAATCCATCAATGTCAATGGCTGCTCACTTTCCCCAGTCCCGCATGCTCAGTGCTTCAGGGTGATCCTCGACTCTGCCCTCTCTTTCAAACCACATATCCAAGCCCTTGCCTCCTCCTGCCGACTACAACTCAAAAACATTTCCCGGATTCATACATTCCTTGACCAAGAAACTGCAAAAACACTTGTGCACGCCCTCATCACCTCCCGCCTTGACTATTGCAACCTTCTACTCTCTGGCCTCCCCTCTAGCAATCTTGCACCACTCCAATCTATCCTAAACTCTGCTGCCCGACTAATCCACCTGTCTCCCTGTTATACCCCAGCCTCTCCTCTCTGCCAATCCCTTCACTGGCTTCCTATTGTCCAGGGGCTCCAGTTCAGAACCCTAACTATGACTTACAAACCATCCACAACCTGTCTCCTCCATACATCTGTGACATGATCGCCTGGTACTTACCCACACACAACCTACGATCCTCTCAAGATCTCCTTCTCTACTCTCCTCTTATCTCTTCTTCCCACAACCGCATACAAGACTTCTCCCGTGCTTCCCCCATACTCTGGAACTCTCTATCACAACACATCAGACTTTCACCTATCATGGAAACTTTCAAAAGGAACCTGAAGACCCACCTCTTCCGACAAGCCTACAACCTGAAGTGATCCTCAGTCTACTGAACCACCACACAATCAGCTCTACCCTCTCCTAGTGTGTCCTCACCCATCCCATGTAGACTGTGAACCCTCGCGGGCAGGGTCCTCTCTCCTTCTGTACTTGTGTGTGCATTGTATTGCTCATGTTGATTGGACTTGTCTATGTATGCCCCCTTTTTCACATGTAAAGCTCCTTGGAATAAATGACGCTATAAAAAATGAATAATAATAACAATTCACACACATAAATGTTAACTAAGTACCATATATTATTTTAATGCACTATGCTACTTATTTATTTACTGCAGGGCATTTAATCATTGTGTTCCTGTCCTTGTTTTTTTCTGTTTAATGGCTTCTGTAAGCGTGTGCTTACATGCTGTAGGCACACCATTTATATCCCAGTTCATTCCTTTGTTTTTTTTTTCATACATACACATAATATATATGTATCAATATATATATATATATATATATTTATATTTATTTAGTATGTAAAGATCTTCTGGTTTATAGAGATGTATCTGTGTGCACCAGTACAATGTGCCTATAAAGAATAAGAGCATCATTTAGAGATGTGAGAAGAAATAATTCTTCCGTCACAGCTAAGGTTGCTGTCTACCCTGCAAAAGGTTCCAAGTTTGAATTCCAATGGACACCATACATCAAGGAGTATCAATTTATGTGATTATATAATGTTGTACAGATCACAGACAGATACTGGCCCCTTCCCCAAAGAGGAATTTGAATGATCACACCAGCGTCTGGCATTGCCAGGAGAGCTGGAGACATCTTTGTGCCACACAGACTTCAGTTGAATAAACTATCTATGGGGCTATTCACATGTCTGTGCTTTTTTTGCAGATACAGTTGTTTGCAAAGAATCATGGGAACTTATCCGAGTTTGAGTCACGGATCAAAATACATACATACAGGAATCATGGACAGCATATGGATTGCATCAGTGTGCAGTCTGTGATTCACATTGTAAGGCTGCCGTCACACATTCAGTATTTGGTCAGTATTTTACATCAGTATCTGTAAGCCAAAACCAGGAGTGGGTGATAAATACAGAAGTGAGGCATATGTTTCTATTATACTTTTCCTCTAAGGCCGGAGTCACACTAGACCGAAATACGGACGAGTGCAATGCGATAAAAAATCAATGTTAATCAATGGGGCAGCTCCTATTATCTGTTGTTTTCTCGGCCGTATTCAGGATCCAAGTGAAATCGCAGCATGCTGCGATTGTCAGCGTATCTCGGCCGAGAATAACCAATGAAAGTCTATGGAGGCGAGAAAAAAATCGAATTACACACGGACCATGCGTGTGACTTGCGAGAAATACGCACCGGTGTTCTATAGAAAAGCCGACAATTCAGCGCGGTGTACAGTAAAATCACACTGACAGAATAGAATATATATATATTTATATATATATATCAGTGAGACACACATATATATATATATATATATATATATATATATATATATATAATTCAGCGCTAGATAGCAGAAAAGCCGGTAATTTAATTGCCGGCTTCTGCTATCTCCTTCACAAACCCGACAGGATATGAGACATGGTTTACATACTTTTCAGAATATTTTCCCAGGCTTGAGTTCATATGAGTTCATCCAGCAGAGTGCGCATCACCGCGACTCAAGGTAACTACAGTACATTCCCCTGCATTCCATTCATTCACCAATTTTTACAGTCAGGAGCACAGCTGCATTAGCAGAGCTCCTGGGTGTAAAATGATTTAACCCCTTCAGATGGATTTACAGTGTGGGACAAGACTGTAATGACGGAAGGTATGGAATATTGTTGTTTGTTTTTTTAACTTTGTTTCAGGTCACAAGGGTCTTCAGGTGGATTAAGAGTATAATAAAATATTAAAACACCATGTGTCCTTATTTCATTAAAATACTTTTTAATAATGTGTGTATTTTATTAACCACTTCGTACTATTGGATTAATAATGGATAGGTGTCATAATTGACGCCTCTCCATTATTAACCTGGCTTAATGTCACCTTACAATAGCAAGGTGACATTAACCCTTCATTACCCCATATCCCACCGCTACAGGGGAGTGGGAAGAGAGGAGCCAAGTGCCAGAATAGGCGCATCTTACAGATGTGCATTTTCTGGGGTGGCTGGGGGCAGATGTTTTTAGCCAGGGGGGGTCCTATAACCATTGTCCCTCTCTAGGCTATTAATATCTGCCCTCAGTCACTGGCTTTACCACTCTGGCGGAGAATATTGCGTGGGAGCCCACGCCAATTTTTTCCGGGATTTAACCCTTTAATTTAATAGCTAGAGACCCCAAATTTGACACAAAGACACTTCTTACATTACTAAAGAGGAATATGTAATAAAAGAAGGCATATGAGATGGTTTACTGTATGTAAACCATGTCTCATATCTTGTCGGGTTTGTGAAGGAGATAGCAAAAGCCGGTAATTGAATTACCGGCTTTTCTGCTATCTAGCGCTGTATGAAATATAAATATATATATGTGTCTCACTGACATATACTGTATATATTTAGACTGTATATGTGTTTTTAATAATTTTTGAGGCCATGGATCCATTCTATGTCCGTTTTGCAAGCCGGCGAGAAAATCTCGCCGTACGGATGCCATACGGATGTCACACGGATAATTTGATGCGAGGAAATCGCATCCTCGCACTGCACACGGATCACTGTTTTGTAAACATTTGTGCGATTCTCGTCCGTGTAAAACGGATTGTATTTTTATACGTTGTATGTGTCCCTGGCCTAATTCTTCCACTCCTGGTTTTGGCTTACAAATACTGATATAAAATACTGACCAAATACTGCTAGTGTGACGGCAGCCTAAAGCATAGGTGAAGCTTTGTAATTTAATTTTTTTCATACCAGAAAATCATTGATGAAAAATTGATGATAAAAACTGACACTCTGACCAGATGCTAAAGAAACTCGGATGCAAAAATCTGATGACCACTGGACTGGTTTTGAAGAATTGCTGATGTCTGAATGAGGCCTTACATATGTCTATGAGTGGCTGATCATTGTCGTTAAAACATAGACATAAAAAAAGTGCAATAACCAGAAGACAGGGAATATATGAGGGTGTATGATACTCAGTGGCGTAGGAAGGGGGGTGCGGGGGGGGCGGTCCGCCCCGGGCGGCACAATGCGGGGGGCGGCCGGCGCTGCAGGAGAAGAAAAAAAAAAAAAAAAAAAGACGCCCCTTTAAATCTTCGGGCGGCGCCGTCCGCCGCCACGACCAGGGCCAGCTCCCCCCACCACCGGACCCCGCCCCCCGCTCTATACTCACCTCTCCTGGTTCCTGCGGCGCCGGCAGCTGCAGCGTCCTCTGACTCTGCGACGTCTCAGAGCAGAGGGCGCGATGACGTCACTACTGTGCGCGCCGCTCTGCCTCTCTGTCCTGAGCGTCGCAGAGCCGGAGAGACGCTGACTGCACCGGACCTGCGCTAGGAACGGGAGAGGTGAGGATTTTACTTTTTTTTTTTTTTCTTTATGTCTGACTGTCTGGGGCTGGGGCAATGCTGGACACACTGGGGCAATACTGGAGACCATGGGGCAGATTGCTGGACACACTGGGGCAATACATGAGACCATGGGGCAGATTGCTGGACACACTGGGGCAATACTGGAGACCATGGGGCAGAATGCTGGACACACTGGGGCAATACAGGAGACTATGGGGCAGAATGCTGGACACACTGGGGCAATACTGGAGACTATGGGGCAGATTGCTGGACACACTGGGGCAATACTGGAGACCATGGGGCAGATTGCTGGACACACTGGGGCAATACAGGAGACCATGTGGCAGAATGCTGGACACACTGGGGCAATACAGGAGACCATGGGGCAGATTGCTGGACACACTGGGGCAATACAGGAGACCATGGGGCAGATTGCTGGACACACTGGGGCAATACAGGAGACCATGGGGCAGATTGCTGGACACACTGGGGCAATACTGGAGACCATGGGGCAGATTGCTGGACATACTGGGGCAATACTGGAGACCATGGGGGCAGAATGCTGGACACACTGGGGAAATACTGGAGACCATGGGGCAGAATGCTGGACACACTGGGGCAATACAGGAGACTATGGGGCAGATTGCTGGACACACTGGGGCAATACAGGAGACCATGGGGCAGATTGCTGGACACACTGGGGCAATACTGGAGACCATGGGGCAGATTGCTGGACACACTGGGGCAATACAGGAGACCATGTGGCAGAATGCTGGACACACTGGGGCAATACAGGAGACCATGGGGCAGATTGCTGGACACACTGGGGCAATACAGGAGACCATGGGGCAGATTGCTGGACACACTGGGGCAATACTGGAGACCATGGGGCAGATTGCTGGACACACTGGGGCAATACTGGAGACCATGGGGCAGAATGCTGGACACACTGGGGAAATACTGGAGACCATGGGGCAGAATGCTGGACACACTGGGGCAATACAGGAGACTATGGGGCAGATTGCTGGACACACTGAATACTGGAGACCATGGGGCAGATTTCAGGACACATTGAGGCAATGCTGGAGACCCTGGGCAGACTTCTGGACATACTGGGGCAATACTGGAGACCATGGGGCAGATTGCTGGACACACCGGGGCAATACTGGAGACCATGGGGCAGAATGCTGGACACACTGGGGCAATACAGGAGACCATGGGGCAGATTGCTGGATACACCGGGGCAATACTGGAGACCATGGGGCAGAATGCTGGACACACTGGGGCAATACAGGAGACCATGGGGCAGATTGCTGGACACACTGGGGCAATACTGGAGACCCTGGGGCAGATTTCTGGACACATTGAGGCAATGCTGGAGACCCTGGGGCAGACTTCTGGACACACTGGGGCAATGCTGGACACTGGGGCAGATTGCTGGACACACTGGGGGTAATATGCTGGACACACTGGGGCAATGCTGGACACTGGGGGTAATATGCTGGACACACTGGGGCAGACTGCTGGACACACTGGGGAAAGGCTGGACACTGGGGCAGATTGCTGGACACACTGGGGGCAGTGCTGGACATACTGGGGCAGATTGCTGGACACACTGGGGGTAATATGCTGGACACACTGGGGCAGATTGCTGGACAACATGGGGGTAATATGCTGGACACACTGGGGCAGATTGCTGGACAACATGGGGGTAATATGCTGGACACACTGGCGGCAGGACTTGAGGCATGGGCAGAATGTAGATACGGGGCATGATTGGAGACACGGGGCAGGATTGGATCATGGGGCAGGACGGATACGATGGAGGCTGGTGGGGCAGGATGTGGAGATCATATGGGGTAGAATGGATACTCATGAGGGCAGGATGGGAGAACATATGGCTGGAGCCAGGAATGAGAAACGGGGCCAGGGTGGGGAATATTATTACCATAGGGGCTAATTAAGGGATATTATTACTGCAGTGATGTATTTATTTTATTTTTTGAGTATACTGTTTTAAATGGGGGGGCGGTCCTGTTACTGTACAGAGTGACACTATATCACCTTTTTTTCTTCATGTGATGTAATGTAGAAGTTGTGAAAAATTAAGTAATGTGTTCTGCAAGCGGAGCTCGAGATAACTGTGTTATTTCCTGCAGAAACGAGTCCTGGCTGGAAGGAATGATGGCGGTCTGTGCTGGATGAAAGATGAAGGACTTCACCTAGAGACGTCACTGGTGAGTCAGTGTTACCTATACACTGACACTATACACTGTATACTATATAGAGGTCCTGTGTATAATGTCACCAGTGATCTCTGTATTACCTCTACACAGACACTGCATACTAAGTACAGATCTCCTGTGAATACTGGCACTTATGGTGATAGTATTGTGGGTTTTTTTTTATTACTGATCAGTATTGTAGTATTCAGTCACTATGTGGTGGTAATATGTGGTCTGGAAATGGTGTTGTGGTATTTGTCCCTTGTATGTAGTATTATTCGGTCACTATGTGGCCTGGTCATGGTGTGGTGGTATTAAGTCACAGGTGTGGCATGTGGGGGTGACACCATTAGGCCCAGTTTAAGTTCTGCAAAACAGGAAAACCGTTTTTGGTAACCTTTGTGTGTATTGAGCCGGGGGGGGGGGCGCCAAACTCGGGAACAGCCCCGGGCGGCAAAAGCTCTAGCTACGCCTCTGATGATACTTCTCATCACAGAATACCGGTATGAAGGACACTGGGGCAGGAAAGACAGGCGCTTGTGACAACTGCTAGAAAACCTGGCGGTGTTAATTATGTCTGCACAGGAGAGGTTTGATAGAAGAGTAGCAGCATCTTCTTTTCATTACTCGCATCTGTCAGATAAAAATGCAGAGCAAGAGAGGGAGAACAATTCATTAAAATGGGATGACATTCATGTAAACATTTGAGTCTGCCATACAGACAGCTCAGCGGTGAGTAAAGCCTCCTACAAGCTCCTACAGATCTATATACAGATATATACAGCCTCATCAAGATTAATGAACAACCTCTGCATTTATTCGTGCATGGCCCAGATATTAAGGTGAGTTTACTCAACATTAAAAGAAAGTAAGGCTATGTTCACACGCATTCTTGGCCACTGCGGATTTTTCCGCAGCAGATTTGATAAATCTGCAGGGCAAAAACGCTGCGTTTTTGCTGCAGATTTATCGTGGATTTACTGCAGTTTTTCTGTGGTTTTCACTGCGGTTTTACAACTGCGGATTTCTATTGGAGCAATTGTAAAACCGCTGCGGAATCCGCAGAAAGAATTGACATGTTGCGTAATGTAAACCGCTGCGTTTCCGCGCGTCTTTCCGCAGCATGTGCACAGCGCTTTTGGTTTCCCATAGGTTTCCATTGAACTGTAAACTCATGGGAAACTGCTGTGGACCCATAGCTGCGGAAACGCTGCGGATCCGCAGCAAACGCCACATCGTGTGCACATACCCTCAAAGTCCAAACTTTTTTGATAGATACAGAGGATTCAAGGTGGCAAAGAAGTGATCCACAGCCATAATGGTGTGGGGCAGAATGGATCATTATATCTCTTAGAGTAGAGAAGTTTCCTGCTTAGGACAGGTGAAGATGACTGCGTATTCTGTCATACAAGAAAATCAGATTACGCTAATCATAGTATTATCAGAGTTTGATCATAGTTGATCAGTGTGATCTTATTTTCTTGATTGAGAAGATGGAGAAAAAAATCTCCATTTTCTCCATTATGTGAGTCACTGGAGGACGGAATGCACTTTGATGTCATCTGAGTTCAGTCCGACGTTTCTCTTGTGTGGCTGGCTGTGATCTGAATATTAGATCAAACTCGGGCAGCGATATTTTTCCTCTGAGGAAAAAAGAGGACATGTGCACGTACCCATACACTAACATCTGACGTTTTATTGGATTGCATTCTTGGACGGAAAATATGCTCCTGCAACTGCCTTACGACCAGAGTCATGCACAGAGGAAATGCAGAGGTTATTCTTTAAAGGATGATAGTGTTATAGGGCTACTGGTGTAGGTTATACCTGTGGGCACTACTGTCTATAGCTTAAAGGGAACCTGTCACCCCGTTTTTTGAGATTGAGCTATAAATACTGTTAAATAGGGCCTGCGCTGTGTGTTCCTATAGTGTATGTAGTGTACCCCAATTCCCCATGTATGCTGAGAAATAACTTACCAAAGTCGCCGTTTTCGCCTGTCAATCAGGCTGGTCAGGTCGGGAGGGCGTGGTGACATCGGTGGTTCTTCCTCAGCTTTACGTTGGTGGCGTAGTGGCGTAGTGGTGAACAAGCAGCGCGCGATCTGCGCTGTAATCCCTTGCATCGGTGGGGGCGGCCATCTTCCTGGGGCCGCGCGTGCGCAGATCGAGTGCTCTGCTGCACGGGGCTTCAGGAAAATGGCCGCGGGATGCCGCGCGTGCGCATTAGAGATCGCGGCGGCCATTTTCCCAAAGCCGAGATGCAAACTCGGCTTTGGGAAAATGGCCGCCGCGATCTCTAATGCGCACACGCGGCATCCCGCGGCCATTTTCCTGAAGCCCCGTGCAGCAGAGCACTCGATCTGCGCACGCGCGGCCCCAGGAAGATGGCCGCCCCCACCGATGCAAGGGATTACAGCGCAGATTGCGCGCTGCTTGTTCACCACTACGCCACTACGCCACCAACGTAAAGCTGAGGAAGAACCAGCGATGTCACCACGCCCTCCCGACCTGACCAGCCTGATTGACAGGCGAAAACGGCGACTTTGGTAAGTTATTTCTCAGCATACATAGGGAATCGGGGTACACTACATACACTATAGGAACACACAGCGCAGGCCCTATTTAACAGTATTTATAGCTCAATCTCAAAAAACGGGGTGACAGGTTCCCTTTAATAATGGAAATGACTGTGGTTGACTTTCATTTTGCCAAATAGCGTTAAGATGTTTTGAAATTTTAAAGTGAAGTAGAACTTGAAGAATCTGTCAAAACTTGAAAGATTCATTGCAAACTTATGCCTTTCTCTTCCATCACCAAAATTTAAAGAGAACCTGCCACCTGATTTATGCTGCCCAAGCCATGGGCAAGATGAATTCGAGCCTGGTTCCACGATTACAACCAGGAGACAATAGGGATAAACGAGACTAGTCCCACGCTGAACCTGGCCATCTTCTACCCACACCACTCCAGGAGATTGACAGAACTCTCCTGATGTACACATATGGCAGAGACCTGTCAATCATCTGGAGTCGGAGGCCTAGTCTCTCTCTTCCTTCGAACTATGCTTTTGCTGGGTTTCAGAGAAAACATACCTGGCTACAATCATGCAGTCAGGCTCTGATTCATGTTGGCTGTGTTTTGGGAAGCATAAATCAGGGGACAGGTTCTCTTTAAAGATATGTAATCAGTCCCACCACCTGTTACTGGTGTGGGTAAGGATCCATTTATATGGCCGACCAGCAGCACAATATGACCGTCAATCGGTAAACTTTTACTGATAGCAGGGCGTTTAAATCTACACCAAAGCAAAAAGTGTGTACTGAGCGGTCTACACTAGATCGCTCAGTGCACATAGGCCACCATTGTTCTTCGTAGTGCGAGTCCTTTTTACACAGGAAAATAATCTTTTATGCTGCACAAAATATTATGTCATCTGATGAACAAGTTTGCATAGCAAAATTATTGTGAAATAAAAGTTTTTAGCAACGCTCATTCCAGATAATCTTGCAGTGTAAATGCAACTTGAAGGGGTTGTCGTTTACTAGGACAACCCCTTCTCATACCCCACGCTTGGTCCCGGCAAAATACAAAAGCCTATACTCACCTCTCATTCCGACAATGTTCCAGCGGGAGATTCAGCATAGGACTTGCTAGAGCTACATGGACTTTATTTCCCCTTATATTTTTCTTTACCCCTCTAATTAACCGCACCTCTCTTCTTGTGCTTTTTTTCTGAGAGTACCCCTATACGTTTTTTTACCTATATTTAATAAAAGTTATTTTTTAGAGGGTTTTCTTTTTGTTGGTTTATATTTGAGTGGACCCCATATACACTATCCATTTTCGATGGTTTTGTTATTTTTTTTAAGCAGTGAATCTGTCAGTGAGCTCTTCTGACAGCAGGGTCTGCAATCCTTTCATTCCTGGGTACTTCTTCCTCTTCATCACTTAGAGAAATTATGCAATCCTTTTGCAATATAATAATCATGGCATCTATTTTTGACAAACAGTGGCCAATACATTTATAGAGTCTACATAATACTTGATGGATCCGTACAGCATAGGAAATGGAAGACTAAAATGCTTTAGAGTTTATGCAGTTTTTATTCTTTTATAAAATTAATGATTCCCATATTTACATGATTAATAATGACTAATTATGCGTTGGCTAATTAAGGTAAATAGGACAGGTCATCAATCTTAGCTCCAACATCCTGCAACCCGACTGATTGCTGTTTTCATGGCTGGGTGTAAACAATTTATGGAGTCAGAAATTATGGGCACTGCACCTTATCTCATATTGAAGTAAACGGGAGATAAGGTGCACCCCTGAGGAAGCCAGCTTCCAACGATACACGTGAGGCACCTGGTTCGGGGTACCTACTTTCTTATATCATGGTTTTGGTATTTATAAAGGAAAATACAAATCATATAAATATACTCACACAAACAACAGAGGAATGCAACGAGGAGTGGAGGATGGGGTAAAAACAAAGAAGGAGAAGAAGGGGAATTAGCACACACCTGAAACCTAGCAACAGTCACAGATAAATCCACCAAACACCTTCTCAAATAACAACCAACAACTTCCAGCCATACAGCAAAAGCTAGCCAGGGCCCAGATTATATAGGAGATGGGAGTGGCTAACAGCGCACAGCTGAGAGTCTTACCACAGGAAAGCTTCCAGGAGCTCTCAACTGAGCAGATTAACTCTTGCACTGCTAAAAGAAACCTGCACTGTTTAATATGGAGGTGAAGTACTTCTAATCAGTGCAGGAGTTGGAAAAATCAGATGCTGCGGTTTTCTCTCTGTCGTGGTAAACCAGTGACAATCCATCTGTGGGACCTGGATCTGTTTCACACGTTCTGTTCCATGGAGAAGTAGTTGTAATTCCAACCATCTCTCCACTGATAAATAAAAAATGGGAAATGAGAGCTACTGAGTCGTTTGCTACAGTCAGGGCTGCAGCTGTAGGATGCTATTACTGTCCTTCACCATCTTGGATCTCTTCAGGTTTGCTAAGCACTTGAATGAATTATGGTAAATAATTATTTTTCAATATAATTGCTACGGTATCTAGTTTCACACAGAATAGCCCATTCATATTTGGAGCGTAAAATACATATTTGATGGGTCCATACAGCAAAGGAAACAGAAAACTAATTTAATTTAGAGTTTACCTATTTTTTTTTTATAACATAAATGAGCCCCATTTTTACACATTAGTAATAAAGTAATTATGTAGGTTCTACGTGATAGCTACTTGTGGAAAAGTGAGAAATAACATCAGAGGATGGGTTACCATTTGGACTCATTTGCCTAGGTGACTGACAGCAGTGCCACTTATGCCAATATAAAAGGAAAGAGATACCGGGAGCACAGCAACCCTCCTGGCAGTCAAACATATTTTTGTTCAGTTTGAAAATCCATTCCTAAATTTTAAAATCACATATGCACAAGAAAGTGTGCTACGACAAAGTTGACCCATGGGTTCCATAGCTTATGAAATATTAAAAGTTTGCTACAAGTAAGTTTTCCAAGCATTAATAGTTCATGTATATTTTCGAAGCTGTAAGTGATGGAAGTCTGTGTTGTTTCCATTTACAGTTATCAATTTCCCATCAATGGAAGTAATTGTAGACGCAGTATCTATTCTTATCTGAGATATCTTCTAGACCCAGCACATATATTTTTAATTCGGGCTTTAATAACACCCTCAGGATTGCTGAAAAGGTACTTATTTTCTCTCCAATATCATTGTAGCTTGAGGCAATGCCATAACGTATATAATAAATCTCCATTACAAAGATTGCACCAATGACATTTATCTATTTTCTAACAACCAATTTAATCTAATATATTTGGAGTACAGTAGGCCATATTTTTTATTTAAATCTTTTAGTGAAGATTGAATCTATTCGATGCCAAGCAGTTTCATGTAGAATTATATGAAATTTGTAGCTCATCGTGAATTCACAATTCAATTTTCACAAATCATAAAAGAAAATGCCTGCCACTATTCTAAACACTGCAGAACATTGCATCAGCCAAAGAAGGCTCACAATACCTCAGTCACGACTGCGATGGCTTTCCCAGTATGCCATGCAGTTATCAAATCACATGGAATAGCACATCCAATCAGGAGGGACTATCAGAGTCTATATAAAAGCCGAGGGACGGAATGCAGCAGTCATTTTAGGGTGATCCTTGACAGAGAGATGATGTCAGAGCTCATAGCTTAACAATAAAGATAGGAAAGCCCTAAAACACTGGACAAATACTAATGTAATTTGCTGTACAACTTAATCAGGACCTAAGAAATAGAAGGGGATGCAGAGGAGGTGATGACTTTAGAGGAAGATAGTCTTGGCATTAGCTATAAAGTGCTGACACGACATCTAGCCAAAAGATCTTCTGTGGTCGGGTCTGTGTCTTCTCTGGTCAGCTTGGGAGTAGGTTCTGCTGTTTGTGTAGGAGGTTCAACATCACCTGAAAGGTCTGGTGGTGGTTGTGGTAATGTTAAATCCTATGAATTTTTTTCAACAAAGCAGGAAGACCTGTCTATTGTTGTGTGTAGACTCTGTAGTCGGAGAATAATGTGGATGCCCTGGCACAAATCGATTAGGAAGCACAGCCATCTGTCAACACATGAAATGGCATCACCTGCTTCTGTGGGTAAAGCAAACTGACCAGCCATGTGTACAAGACTCAAGCTGTCCTGTTAACTGTCTTTCTGGTTGCCAGGTTTCATCCACAAGAAGCGCCTAGTCTTTGTTATTATCACCCTCATCTACTGCTCTTTCCATTCCCCATTTCTATACATGGGCCTAAGAAATGTGTGCCCAGTTATGCATTTCTGTGGAAACAACTCCTACATGTCCAATTTCACCACAATTGACATTGGCATATTGGTCATGATGGGAAATACCTAACCATTAATATTTTTGAAAGAAAATCCATCTCTGGTTTGTACTCTCCTGTTGCAGAGACCATGGGCTTCTGCTTGGTATTGATACTATGCTGCAAGGGGCACTCCACCATCATCATCAGAAATTACATCTAAGAACTTCATATATCTTTGATCACTGAACCAATGTTCTGAACAGAGGCAAGCCTCTACTCAGAGCAGGTCAGAGGGTTACTGTTGACGCCTCGACACCAAAGGTACCGTCACACTAGATGATATCGCTAGCGATCCGTGACGTTGCAGCGTCCTCGCTAGCGATATCGTCCAGTGTGACAGGCAGCAGCGATCAGGCCCCTGCTGTGCTGTCGCTGGTCGGGGAAGAAAGTCCAGAACTTTATTTGGTCGCTGGACTCCCCGTAGACATCGCTGAATCGGCGTGTGTGACACCGATTCAGCGATGTCTTCGCTGGTAACCAGGGTAAACATCGGGTAACTAAGCGCAGGGCCGCGCTTAGTAACCCGATGTTTACCCTGGTTACCATCGTTAAAGTAAAAAAAACAACCGCTACATACTTACCTACCGCTGTCTGTCCTCGGCACTCTGCTTCTCTGGTCTGGCTGTGAGCACATCGGCCGGAAAGCAGAGCGGTGACATCACCGCTCTGCTTTCCGGCTGCCCGGCGCTCACAGCCAGACCAGAGAAGCAGAGCGCCGAGGACAGACAGCGGTAGGTAAGTATGTAGCGTTTGTTTTTTTACTTTTTAGGATGGTAACCAGGGTAAACATCGGGTTACTAAGCGCGGCCCTGCGCTTAGTTACCCGATGTTTACCCTGGTTACCGGGGACCTCGGGATCGTTGGTCGCTGGAGAGCTGTCTGTGTGACAGCTCTCCAGCGACCAAACAGCGACGCTGCAGCGATCCGGATCGTTGTCGGTATCGCTGCAGCGTCGCTTAGTGTGACGGTACCTCAAGAGACGAATAGGCTACTCTTCCACATCCAAATCAATGAACATCTAATCGTTCCCACAAGCAACCGAGTAGAACGTTGTATCAAATATCTAATGGTATGTCCCCTCACCTGTGACAGTGCCAGAAAGCATTTTGGTTGTCGTGTATTTTTGAAAAGTAATCCATGCTTGCTGCTTGGTCCTCAATTTGATTGTGCATCATTTTTAAAACAAATATACCTGCTAGAAGAAGGAGGTACTCATTGGCAGGAGAATGTGTGGACATTTCAAGTGTTAAGTGGATAAGAAAGGTCTGTAGGATTTGAAGTGACAGAGCGGTATGACTGATCATCTACCTGATTTGGAACACTGCAAATTGATGGAACTGAACAGTAATCATAGTGTTACATCTGGATGAGCAAAGTCAGGCGATGAGGTGATTGATGATATCATGCAGCAGAGAAATTGAAGCTTGTGTTTCCTTAAAATCCATCATTGGCAGGTGATGAGGAACACATGTCGTTTCCCAAGGCCTTTCTAAAAGGGTATAAAATGGACCTGTAATAGTAATTTAAGAGAATCATTTTATAATTAGTGTAAAGAGTGAATGTAAATTGCATTATTTGAAATTTGTTTCAAGTATAACTTAAAAATCTGCCAATAAACCATTAACTTTTATGCAGTTACCATTAAAAGGTATCACAGTAATTGTTCTCTTACAATTGTGGTTGACATTGAATGGAAATGTCCTCATTATTTGCAAGTGATGTGCAATTTGCTGGGAGTCTTTGTGGGTATTTTATTTTGAGACCTAATCCTTAGAGGTTCTGGGAGAATTTAGCCAAGGTTCCCAACCTTTCCCAGTATTTTCCTGGTAGTTATTTATGTAGACAATTTAGGTTAATGGTGTATTAATATCGGTAACCAATCTAATTAATGGGAAACTTCCTAGATTGGAAGAGTGTCAAATTGAGATATCAAATAGCTTCAATAGTCAACTCTAAAGACTTACTGGTAAAATGGACTCCTTACCAATCTTACCACTAAAGGTACCGTCACACTAAACGATATCGCTAGCGATCCGTGACGTTGCAGCGTCCTCGCTAGCGATATCGTCCAGTGTGACACGCAGCAGCGATCAGGCCCCTGCTGTGCTGTCGCTGGTCGGGGAAGAAAGTCCAGAACTTCGTTTCGTCGCTGGACTCCCCGCAGACATCGCTGAATCGGTGTGTGTGACACCGATTCAGCGATGTCTTCGCTGGTAACCAGGGTAAACATCGGGTAACTAAGCGCAGGGCCGCGCTTAGTAACCCGATGTTTACCCTGGTTACCATCGTTAAAGTAAAAAAAACAAACGCTACATACTTACCTTCCGGTGTCTGTCCCCGGCGCTGTGCTTCTCTGCTCTGGCTGTGAGCACAGCGGCCGGAAAGCAGAGCGGTGACGTCACCGCTCTGCTTTCCGGCTGCCCGGCGCTCACAGCCAGACCAGAGAAGCACAGCGACGGGGACAGACAGCGGTAGGTAAGTATGTAGCGTTTGTTTTTTTACTTTAACGATGGTAACCAGGGTAAACATCGGGTTACTAAGCGCGGCCCTGCGCTTAGTTACCCGATGTTTACCCTGGTTACCGGGGACCTCGGGATCGTTGGTCGCTGGAGAGCTGTCTGTGTGACAGCTCTCCAGCGACCAAACAGCGACGCTGCAGCGATCCGGATCGTTGTCGGTATCGCTGCAGCGTCGCTTAGTGTGACGGTACCTTAAGTCTTTAGACTAAGTCTTTAGAGTTGCCTATTGAGGCTCTTTGATATCTCATATTACTGGTCATTAAAGAATTGAATTACTGTAGCCCAGAATTCCCGGCCATTAATCAGGATGGACACGCTGAGAAGCCAGGGAGTTCTAATGGTCTTGTCCAAATTGGGCAATATAGGCATGTCTAAGTTGTAAATACTAAAATAACATGCGGTTTGGCAGCTCAAATCTTTCCCTCAGCACTTGAAAAGACTTCAGATCGGAATGCATACTGTATATATCTCCAAGTAATATAATACCTTTGCTCAGTCGGGTATTGGAGTTGGCTATTCTGCAGAATTTAGAATGGTCAACATTATACCACAAGGGAGCATATTTATGGATCGTGAGCGAATCATACAGTCGCACCAAATTTGAAGTTTTTGCTGTAAAGGGTTTGACTGAATTAGAGACTTAGCAAAGACAGATATTCTATGGTCAAAGGTTTCATTTTCAAGGACTAACAAAGTACGTGTACGGTCAAGTTCTAGGCCTCTCTACGACGTCTGGATTTGGTGCTCTCTCAGTGATAGAGGTTTCTAAAGAATAAGGACTAGGTGGGTTATTACATCTATCTGAGGCAAATGAGTTTCTGAAATTTTTTCCAGGTTTTATCTAGCATCAGCCACTTCGCCCATTGTAGGTCTCTTAAGGCCCCGTCACACATAGCGACGCTTAAGCGATCCCGACAATGATATGACCTGTCAGGGATCGTTGCTGCGTCGCTATGTGGGCGCTGGTGAGATGTCACACAGTGCGATCTCCCCAACGACGCAGCAGCGATGCGGCGAACTGTAGCGACCTGTAGAACGATGCTATTTCATGATGATTCAATGGGACGTCCTGTCAACGAGGTCGTTGGTAAGGTGTCAAACACAGCGATGTGTGCTGCCCAGCGGGACCTCAACGATCAAAAAATGGTCCAGGCCATTCCGACACGACCAGCGATCTCACAGCAGGGGCCTGATCGCTGCTACGTGTCACACATAGCGAGATCGCTACTGAGATCGCTGTTGCGTCACAAAACTTGTGACTCAGCAGCGATCTCGCTAGCGATCTCGCTATGTGAGACGGGGGCTTTAGTCCCATAGTTTGATAAGACTAGCCTTTATTCTGCAGAAAAATGTAGATAGAAGATTTACAGATGTTAGGAGATAGGTAGAAGTGAAGAAGAGGTGAGGAAGAGGAGTCCAACCTTCAAGAGTAAAGTAATAAAATGCCGGCAAGAGGGAACACATTTTGAGATTATTTTTCAGAACATTGTCATACAGGGGTGAGAAGTAGTGCTACTTAGGGCAGTCCTCTTCAAGGATGGATCAATATTGAAGTTTATCATAGCTCTTATTTCTATCAGAGACTCAAATTGTCACTTAGCACAAATCAAGTTATTAGTCTCTCAGAACCTATAAGGGTAAAGTGATGTTTTAGGAGAGCCGATATAGAGTTTTAGAGGAGATGCCAAGGTACTCCTGTATAAGTTTCCAAAAGAAGGTGCCTTATTTAACAGTAATGCAGACAGAGAATCACAGTCAGGATTGATGACATCAGGTTGTCTGACTTACAATAAAAACTGAGTTCCTGATTGAAGGAATTGGACAAGCTTTGAACTCTGAAGACAGTCCGTTATCTTTTGGATATTTTTATACTAAAGGTACCGTCACACTTAGCAACGCTGCAGCGATACCGACAACGATCCGGGTCGCTGTTTGGTCGCTGGAGAGCTGTCACACAGACAGCTCTCCAGCGACCAACGATCCCGAGGTCCCCGATAACCAGGGTAAACATCGGGTAACTAAGCGCAGGGCCGCGCTTAGTAACCCGATGTTTACCCTGGTTACCATCCTAAAAGTAAAAAAACAAACGCTACATACTTACCTACCGCTGTCTGTCCCCGGCTCTCTGCACTCCTCCTGTACTGGCTGTGAGCGCCGGGCAGCCGGAAAGCAGAGCGGTGACGTCACCGCTCTGCTTTCCGGCTGCTGTGCTCACAGCCAGACCAGAGAAGCAGAGCGCCGGGGACAGACAGCGGTAGGTAAGTATGTAGCGTTTGTTTTTTTACTTTTAGGATGGTAACCAGGGTAAACATCGGGTTACTAAGCGCGGCCCTGCGCTTAGTTACCCGATGTTTACCCTGGTTACCAGCGAAGACATCGCTGAATCGGTGTCACACACGCCAATTCAGCGATGTCTGCGGGGAGTCCAGCGACGAAACAAAGTTCTGGACTTTCTTCCCCGACCAGCGACAGCACAGCAGGGGCCTGATCGCTGCTGCCTGTCACACTGGACGATATCGCTAGCGAGGACGCTGCAACGTCACAGATCGCTAGCGATATCGTCTAGTGTGACGGCACCTTAATACTTGTCCAAGTGATTATAAAATACAGTAGAACTAGGCATAGTATAATAACGCTGATAGTTATCTTGGGATAAGAATATCAGCATACATACAGTATATATACTATGCTACTGATTGTACAGGTTGCCCATACAGTTCAGAGTACAACATAAACTTATCCTGCTCACCAGCAAAGCTCTCCACAGATGGCTGGACAGTAAACTATAAGCATCTGTTACCTTTTATGTCATCCCTAGATTGCAAGCTCTTGTGAGTAGGGCCCTCACTCCCCTTACTAGAATTGGTGAATGATGTGGTTCTCAGTGAAGTCTTACATTGTTGCACAATATACATGACATGATTTCAGACCATTAAGCTAACGCCAAGTGACTATACTCATGTAATTTGGCACTGGTGTACTAGTCTTATTCCAAAAAACTGATAAAAAGAATGGGGACAGAACAATCTCCATTATGATCGTTCTGTCCCCATACACTATCAGGTCACCTTCAGTACATGTCCTGCTTGCACTAGGTGATGTGTTGCCAAGACCAATGATTTTAGATCTGGCTTAAATGATCCAACCAACCAATATGCAAATTGCCTCTTCTGAGAAAAAGAGGTATGTCACTCTCCATAAGGAGAAACGATACCCCTTAGACCCGAGTCCAGAGCCTCTCACCTAGCCAAATTAGTTCTCATGCTTCGCACTGACGAGGGCCAACAGCCCGAAACACCGTGTCTGCGAATTGAGATACTGATTTGGCTTTTATCCTAAGTCATATTGCACGACTCGTTTAAAGGGTTGATTGTGACGTGTAGGATCGCTACTTCCAACAGGTGGCACTATAGAGTTTAAGTCCTTTTTCTCAGAAGAGCCAATTTGCATATTATATTTCCCAGAGGAGCATTGCACGGCGAATAAGCCTCCTTACCTTGACAAGCCAGAGATGGTATGTCACTCTCCATAAGGAGAAACGATACTCATTAGACCCCAATCAACCAATGAATAAATGTTTTCCTTGTTTGTGGGTTTTTTGAAATGATGAGCCCTCCTATGTCCATTTTTAATATTATGATAACTATAGCACCTGTGACTCAAACGCTTATTCAGATCTAAGGCCTGGTGTTCAAATTTATCATCTGATGAGCAAATTTGCATCATCCTTAGGAATTGACACATGGGGACAAGCTTGAGGGGAGAAGGTGTGTGGGCTCATGATCCATGAAGTAAAGAGTTCATTGATGTGCTTTTTCTGTGCAAATTGATTTAAAAATATCCACTATCATCAATGGAAAGTTGCACATCCAGTAACTCTCTTTTGTGTTGGCTGTATGTTAATATAAGTCTAATGTTGTATTCATTGCTATTCAAGGACTTCATCAAGGTGTATAGTAGATCAGAATCCCGGCGCCAGGTAAAAAGTGGGTCATCAATATACCTCAACCAGCACCACACATGGTCAGTGGCCCGAGGACCTCCACTATGCAAAACCTGTCTCTCCAAAAGGCTGAGAAACAGGTTTGCATATGAGGGCACACATGTTGCACCCATGACAGTGCCCCACTTCTGTAGAAAAACGCCGTTAAAAACAAAAAATTGTGTGTTAATATGAATTGTAATAACTGTAAAATCCCTCCTTGCCACCTAACACCAGTGGGAAAACCAACTAATTTCACAATATGGCCTATAACTTTCACAGGAAATCCCACTATCACGGTCTATCAGCTTCAGATACCCGTGTCTAATCACAAAGTTACACATAGTGCAGGCCAGTTTGGAGTGTAAACCCTGAAGAGGGAAAGCAGGAAATACAAGGTAGGGTTGTGTGTGAGACAGCTGAGAAGCGTGGAGTCATACAGTAGTGTACATTGCTCTACACCATCATGCCTCTGTCTTAGTCCTGAACCTTTGTGCATTCAAAGAAATTAAATTATTTTAACACAGATCCTTTTTTTACGCATGATAAGGGCTCAGGTCACACAAATGGTTAAGAAGCACTATGTAAATATGACATAAGCTAATATTCAGCATGGTGTATCAGTGTCCACATGTTTCTTCCTTCCATACTGCTAGAAGTTTATATTCTCGCCTTACATAATAAGGTTTGAGTTATGACATCTTTTCCTGGCTTCACTGCCCTCTGTCACATTACATCTAAAGCTAGCTTGAGTTTTTCTGTTATTCTGCTGAGCTTTCTAATAGAACAAAACCTTGCAAGATGTTCAAAGGCTTCCAGACACACAGATCTCAGGAAAGGAGATCAATGAAGCTCAGAGCAGAGGCTTATTAGCCAGAATTTAACGAAGCATGTAACACATAGCAAAGAAATGAAATACTTTTTGCACATTCATGCCAGCCTGATGGCAAGGGTCACACCATTTTTTTAAATCATTCCCTGGAGCATATCATTCACCCCAATGTTCAGCTATTTGTAGCAAAGATCAAAGTATTATTAAAATAAAACTGTTTGCTCTATATAGAGAATGCTAGAACCTATATTATCATTAAAGGCCCCTTCACATTAAGCGACGCTGCAGCGATACCGACAACGATCCGGATCGCTGCAGCGTCGCTGTTTGGTCGCTGGAGAGCTGTCACACAGACCGCTCTCCAGCGACCAACGATGCCGGTAACCAGGGTAAACATCGGGTTACTAAGCGCAGGGCCGCGCTTAGTAACCCGATGTTTACCCTGGTTACCATCCTAAAAGTAAAAAAAAACAAACGCTACATACTTACCTACAGCCGTCTGTCCTCCAGCGCTGTGTTCTGCACTCCTCCTGTACTGGCTGTGAGCACAGCGGCCGGAAAGCAGAGCGGTGATGTCACCGCTCTGCTTTCCGGCTGACCGACGCTCACAGCCAGTACAGGAGGAGTGCAGAGCACAGCGCTGGAGGACAGACGGCTGTAGGTAAGTATGTAGCGTTTTTTTTTTTTTTACTTTTAGGATGGTAACCAGGGTAAACATCGGGTTACTAAGCGCGGCCCTGCGCTTAGTTACCCGATGTTTACCCTGGTTACCAGTGAAGACATCGCTGGATCGGTGTCACACACGCCGATCCAGCGATGTCAGCAGGAGTCCAGCGACGAAATAAAGTTCTGGACTTTATTCAGCGACCAACGAACTCCCAGCAGGGGCCTGATCGTTGGTCGCTGTCACACATAATGATTTTATTAACGATATCGTTGCTACGTCACAAAAAGCAACGATATCGTTAACAATATGGTTATGTGTGAAGGTACCTTAAGAGTGCCTGTAAATGTCAACGTGTGCTCAACCACTGCAAACACATTTTAGAACTTTGATTTATCTTTAAGTAGATCTATACGACTGCTTTTAACAACATTTTGGGTTTATGGTAAAATGGGGATAAAAATCTTGGGATGAAATACGTTTAAAATGTATGTTCACATTTTTGCATTTTCAAAAAAGTTAGTATATTATTTCAAAACTTTAAAAAACTTAAGTTTTTAGTGTTTAGTTTCTGCAGCCTTTTTTATCATTGTGCATAACTTGCTGCAGAATTAAGTAACAGTGACTCAGTCAGGGAACTCGTTCTGATGGCAGGGTTTACTTTACGCTCTGGAAAAATACCACCTTGATTAGTTTTATTTGTACCTCATTACTATATTGTTTCCCTCTTTCCTTTCTAAATTGCTGTGCCTTCATGAAAAATAGTTTGTAAACCTTATAGCTTTTCGAAACTTTTTTTATGCTTTATGACCCGATGTGAGCTGAACTTTGATGTGGTTACAAATCAGCTTAGAAGATTTTTTAGGACAAAAGAGGTAAGGCTTACAGACCAAGCCCAGAACAAGCTCATTGACTGATTTTCTCTCACATCATTTGAAAGCCTAGTATGTACAGTGATGCATAGAGGCTGTAGTAGTCAAAAGGTTAACCAGACTTTTATAATATACTAGATTGTGGCCCGATTCTAACGCATCGGGT
Organism: Ranitomeya imitator; assembly: GCF_032444005.1. Taxonomy (NCBI): domain Eukaryota; kingdom Metazoa; phylum Chordata; class Amphibia; order Anura; family Dendrobatidae; genus Ranitomeya; species Ranitomeya imitator. The sequence goes on from NC_091283.1 coordinate 124,992,903, forward strand.
TTTCTAGAATATGCATGTCCCCGTAGTATATGGACAATGATGATTCCAGAATTCGCAGCAGACTGTGCCCGTCGCTGATTGGTCGAGGCAACCTTTATGACATAATCATCGCCATGGCAACCATTATGACATCTACGTCAATACTGTGCCCGTCGCTGAATCAGAAACGTGGGATTTCTACGTCCTTTATGACATCATCGTCACTGTGCCCGTTGCTGATTGGTCGAGGCCTGGCGGCCTCGACCAATCAGAGACGTGGGATTTCTACGTCGATACTGTGCCCGTTGCTGATTGGACGAGGCCTGGCGGCCTTGACCAATCAGAGACGCAGGATTTCCAGGACAGACAGACAGAAAGACAGACAGACAGACAGAAAGACAGACAGACGGAAAAACCCTTAGACAATTATATATATAGGAGATCCTACTGACATCTTATTTTATTTAGGACAATTTCTAAACAGATGTTTTCAAGTTATTAAATTGCTTTGGTTAGTTAGACACATTAAAATAAGCAAGTTTGTTATTGACTTGCTTTTTTATCGACTTTCATTGTCCCGTAATGAGAGCTTTAATCTTTCATAGGTTAGAGCTGGTTGCCATGGAGCTTGACCACCAGTGTCTTTCCAGGTCCTGGCGAGTTTCATTCCAGTTGAGGAGTTAATTCCTAACATACCAGCCAGCTCTCTCCATCTCATTGATCCCTCTTAGCCCCTGACTAAGCTTCTGTTCTAAATCTTGCTCTTATCATTCCTGTAGAAATCACAATCCTGGGAACCTGACATCAGGACTCTCACTATCCTTTCCATGTGCTTGCCCATATGACCTGTTATGCAAATATAGTGATGATGACATTGTAGACTCAGAACAAACCACTGATAGATGAACTTGTGCTGAACTTTATAGTTGTACTAATTCTACAGCTCTGCCGCGCACCAGAACTGTAACACAATGAGGAGAGTAAGGAGATTGCACTGCTCTGAGCTGCTCAAGAGACAACATGAGAATATCTCTTTAAGGATAACTGAAACATTTCCTGACACATGGATTTGCTTTATGGGCATTAAAAACCTGTCAATTGCTACTTAGCAACAGATTGCAAATTGCCAATCTTTTTTTCTGACAGTATTTGTTGGAAAAAGAACAGTGTTAACTCTGTTCCTAGAGAAGATTTGACATAACTTTGGAAGGTATACTGTATTTAGAACCATTTTTATTGTTCCGATGCATCTAACAACACACATTTGCAAATAGTCTTCATTAAAATGTCTTACTATTTTGTATATACAGCTTATTTGTGTCACCCTGACTATATAATCATGTGTGCTGTCTGATCCTGCAGTCATTTCCATCTTATACCTCTGTTATTACTTTTACAACACATGGGGCAGATGGAGCGGAGTAACACAAGAATGTGTGTGTGGACAGAAGTATGACCATTAGGCACAAAAACGTTTTTTTTTTCTTGTTTGCTTTTGTTTTTGGAGGGGATGGGGTGTACGAAACAGGAGAATAACAATTTCTGATGTAACAAATATAATAAATACAGCCATGTACACAGCCTCTGATCTGGTCAAATCTGATGTTTTCTTTAAAATTCTGGCTACGGAGATCCGGCAATATTCAGTGTCTGGAATTCCTTAAATAAAAGTTTCTGTACTAAATGAGAACAACCAACTTTCTAATGTCTTAATAGATAATCATGACATCGGTACGCAGGGCGCCTCCTGACCTTCTCTGAACTCCTCAGCATACACATGTCACCCATAGCTTTATGGTTTCTCATACTAAGTGGTCTTTGCCACAGTCTTTGAATCACTGATCCACGTTATGAACTTGACTGATCGGAGGGCGATAAAACTAACTTGCAGCCATCGAATGCTCAGGGGAACATGGTGCACAGACAGAAAGGCTACTGCTGCTCTCTCACTAATCCTGATGCAATTCCATTAGTCTTTGCCTTTTGCCAACTTTTTGGGGACATCTCTTATTAACCCTTGTCAGGCTGCATAATTTTACAACCTTAACAGGCTGCATAGGTACAATTGTACCTTCACATATACCTCCACTGTGGGAAGACTTTACTTGGTTTCAGAAACTAAAGTTCATTCAGCTACAAATGTTATGCTGATATCTATTGTTCAGTGTTGTTACTGGTCACTTATGTTGCTGTCAATTAAGTTAATTCAAACTGGGAGTGGCTTCTACTTGTCTTCCTGCCTCCCTCCTCTCATTAGCCATTTTGCTGTTCATCTCATTGCTGTGAGCACACATTTCTAGGCTTGTGAAGTCTTCAATTTCTTGGAAACGAAGGTAGGAAAGTCTCACAGCATCTAACAGCCAGTTATACCTTTATTCTCATTATGTGGGGACAGAACAGTCAAATTGTCTTTCAGCCTGGACTTGGCTTACATATATTTTGTATGAAACTTATCACTATAGGTATAATTTTTATACGAAAAATGGATAATAATTAGTATCTACATATTGTTTTACGATGTTTTATTTATATTCAGCACAAAATACGAAGCCAAAATTCATCTAGCAAGTCATCATGAGTGATAGTAATGCTGGATCTAGTTTCCGCCATAATCCAAGAAAACGTGTTTGCAGGTTAGTATAATTTTGTGAAAAGCCAATAATGTAGTATTTCGGAAAATTATTTATTTTACATTTTTTCATATTTACAGATTTACGTCTGACGAAATAATGCGAATGCTAGAAGAATCTGATTCTGAGCATGAGGATGAACCATATGTTCCATCTGATGATGAAAACTATGTACCACAAGTGGATGTTACTGAAGAAGATTCAGACATTGAACAAGAAATGGTCATAGAGCATGAAAATGAATACGAATCAGACGAAAGTGTTGAGGATGATTCTGTGCCTCAAAGTGCAGGCGACATTTGGACTGCTAAGGATGAAACTCAATGGTGCAGTAATCCACTGCCAAATGCACAAACAAAATCTCGTAATGTCCTACGACAAAGAGGTGGCCCTGCAGCAATCAGCAACCTATATACAGCAAAAGAGCTATTCAAGTCCATCATGACTCCCGAGATGTGTGACATCATATTACGGGAAACGAATCGAAAGGCCAAGAGAGTTTGTGATGCTTACAACAACGAACTGGTACAACGTTTTCCTGATTCTTCCAAACGGCCACCACAAAAAACATTTAAGCAATTTACTGAAACTGAACTTCATGCATTTTTGGGCATACTGATTGCTGCTGGTGTGCACAGAGCCAACAAAGAGAATCTGGAGGAAATGTGGAATGTTGCTGCTCTGCCTCTTATACGTGCAGCCATGTCTCGTGACCGCTTCAAGATGATACTCAGATTTATCAGGTTTGACAACGAAAATACACGTGCAGAACGTGTGCAAACAGATAAAGCTGCACCAATACGGGACATCTGGACAATGCTGAACAGTAATCTGGAGAGAGCCTACAAGCCATATCATTGTATCACCGTCGACGAGCAATTATTTCCATTTAGAGGTCATACTAAATTTACCCAGTATATACCTTCAAAACCAGCTAAATATGGCATAAAGATTTTCTGGGCTTGTGACTCATCAAATGCCTACCCTTTACAAGGTCAGCTCTACACTGGGAAACCAACTGATGGTCCTCGACAAGTAAACATTGGAGAACGAACAGTATTGGACCTAGTGAGCTCGTATAAAGGCTCTGGAAGAAATGTCACCACCGATAACTTCTTTACAACCATGGAACTAGCTAAGGTATTGAACTCCTGGAACATGACACTAGTTGGTACAGTGAGAAAAAACAAAAGGTTCCTACCTAACAACATGCAGCCTGCCAAAGAAAGGCCTGTATACTCGACAAATTTTGCCTACAATCATGATGCAACAGTCTGTTCATATGTACCAAAGAAGAACAAATCAGTCGTGCTTCTATCATCTATGCACATGACGGGAGAAGTTGAAGAGACACTAGCAGCCAAGCCAGAGATAATAAAATACTACAACATAACAAAAGGTGGCGTTGATGTTATGGATAAAATGTTGGGAGAGTACACTGTGAAACGACGAACATCACGTTGGACTTTGGCATTTTTCTACAATATGATTGATGTCAGTGGATTAGCATCCTACATCATCTACAGAGAACACAATCCAAGCTTCAGGGCAAAGGATCAACGAAGAAAGTTCCTGAAAGATCTCGCAAATCAGCTGTGTATGATTGCAATTGAAGATCGTAGTACAAACAAAATGATAATGAGAAACCATTTTCTTCGAGGTGCAGTAGAAATGGTGCTTGGACGATGCATTGTGGTAGCATCGCAGCCAGCAGCTGGCCCCAAAATACCTCATGGTAGTCGTGGACCCTCCCCTGTTGTTGGTAGTTGCTATGTCTGCAGAGACCTGAGGCGAAAACAACGCAAGACTAGAAAGTCTTGTGTGGTTTGTGTGAAACCCATTTGCGATGAACACTCTGTAGCAAAGCCAACATGCATTACTTGCAAAGAAAATCAATAAAAAAAAGTTTCTTACATTTTCTTTTATAATGTAAATGAACAGGTTTTTACTTGTTTATAATAGTTAAATAGCATTATCATTAAAAAAAAATTTATGCTTTTTCCCTTGCATTATCTTCATTCAAAATATATGAGGTACATTTGTACCTATGCAGCTTGTTATGGATGCAAAAAGATCTCGACCCCTTATCTCGGAAGCGGGTGGAGATATTTTATTGAAATTTGGCCAATATATTCTGGACCAAAAATGTAGAGATGTCACGAAATTTCAGCCCTCTACGTCTTTTCAAAAAAAAGTTATTGCAATTTTAAAACGGAATAGTTACAATTGTACCTATTCAGCCGGATAAGGGTTAAGAGAGTAGTACAATTAAAATGCGTAATTTTTCCTTTCCTTATCATGGTTCATTAAGTTTGTCCTTTGAGTGCCATGGAATTTTAACCATGTTTAAATAAAATTTTTAGATTTTAATGATGGACCTGGAACGCATCCCTTTCCTTTTTCCAAACATTTTACTCCTTTCTCTTTCATGCTCCAGGCTGGATACACAGTGTACAGAAATGTGCGGCACACTAGATTCCATCTATTTCCTGACCTTGACCAGTTTGTTCTGCAAAAAATAATATTGTGGTTTGTTTTTAGCCTATAACCAATGATAACTCACCATAGAGAGAAAACTTACACTCAATATTATTTACAAAGTTGGGTTTTAAAACAGCATTAGACCAAAACAAAGGAGTTACAAAATTGTGCATATCCTTTAAATCCTTGTACAAGATAATTTTTCTCATTCGAAGTTAAATACCGGGATAGTCAACACTTAAGCTCAATAAATTGAGCATATTAAGACATTTGTCAAACCTGCAGCTTACTTGTGAATGCAAACAAGGAAAATCTACTATATTTTACACATTAGTTGTTAGGGTTGGCGGAACGCACCAAATATATAGTTTATTAGATGGAATTGGTGCGTTCGCAACCCGGGATCCACCGTGCAGGAAAGTACCTGCTGCTAAGTAAGACGGACTATATGGCGGTACTATAAGTATACATACAAGGGTTAACTTCACCCTGCGTGAAGGAAGCGATCCTGTTGCGTCACAGGACCGCGGTACCGCACATAGAGCGCGAGCAATAAGTCAGCGAACACAACCCCAACTAGGATTGAAGTCCGATTAGACCACTGCTGGCACAACACCGCAACTGGGTGTGTAAGGAAACTATCGAAATAGTAAATAAAGGCACGAGAGTGCGTGCGGTGCCGCACAAACGGACGCCGCTAACCACCCAGGCTTGGTTAAGGAAAGCGCACGGCGCCGTACAGGCGGTCACAGCAACTAGACGCTGTTATGTGTGTTTTGTGCTGATGGCTAGTCGGGCGCTAGATAGCTACCACCATCCGCAAACAGTAAACAACACTAGGGAGGAATATTTAGGAGCTTTCATCCTTCGACATACATCCATCTACACACACACATATTTTCAAGACAATACTAGCGCATGGCCGTGCGGTCATGCGCAGTTTATATAGTTGCAGCACAGGAAGCTGCTACTGAAGTTTTTGCCCTTTCAGGACCTTCCAGAAGGACCAATGGAAAGTGCTGCAGCACCTGAGCATGTTTTGCCCTTTCAGGACCTTCCAGGAGGACCAATGGAATGTACTGCAGCACCTGACCATGTGAGCGAACATGTGGCCCTCGACCACCAATGGGAGACCCTGCCCTGGGCATGCTCAGTGTGAGTAAACAAGGACTTAGTCCCAGAGAGGCTCGCTCGCCGCAGATCAGTGCAGGGTACCATAGGAAAGCCAGAAAAGGCAGTAGTGACCCTATGCACCGAATCAGCCTCAGCGAGACGCTGGGAGCGACGTCTCCGCTGAGCAGAGCCCACTGCGGCCGATACCGCATGGGAGACCGCAGCAGACACGGATCGAGATTCCCCCTGTGCAGCAGAGGAAACTCGACTCCTAACATTACCCCCCCCTCCTAGGGCCCCCCCCTCCTTGAGCCTCACTACGCTCAAAAGCTGCGATAAGCAGCGGAGCCCGAATGTGCTCCACAGGCTCCCAGGTTCTATCCTCTGGGCCGTGACCCTTCCAGTCCACCAGATAAAATTTCTTGCCACGTACCACCTTGCACCCCACAATAGCATTCACCTCAAACTCATCCGTGGATGAACCCGATGTCCCAGCAGATGACTCAGAAAACCGGGACAAATGAACGGGCTTTAAGAGGGAAACGTGGAAAGTATCGGTGATACCAAGGCGTGGAGGAATAGCCAAACGGTAGACCACAGGGTTGACCTGTTCCAGAACTTTAAACGGGCCAATGTAGCGAGGAGCAAACTTAGTGGACTCAACTCGCAGCCTGATGCTACGGGCGGAGAGCCACACTAAGTCGCCAGGAGCAAAGACCGGAGCGGGGCGCCGGTGTGTATCAACCGAAACCCTCATTCTCTCCTTGGAGGCCCGGATGGCATCCTGTGTGCGGTCCCAGATGTCACGTGCCTCCACCGCCCAGTCTGCCACCCTAGAATCGGTGGATGACACGGGCATGGGCACAGGGACACGCGGATGCTGGCCGTAATTAAGGAGAAAAGGAGTTTGACCAGTGGAATCGGCTACGGCGTTGTTCAAGGCAAATTCCACCCAAGGTAGCAAAGATGCCCAGTCATCCTGCCTAGCAGAGACGAAATGTCGCAAATATGTCACCAGAGTCTGGTTTGTTCTCTCCACCAACCCATTCGTCTCGGGATGGTATGCAGAGGATAGGTTTAACTCTATGCTGAGTAAACGGCAGAGCTCTCTCCAAAATCGAGATGCGAACTGGGGACCCCGATCGCTGACAATCTTATCAGGCATACCATGCAATCGGAAAACGTGTTTAATGAACAACACCGCCAAGGCCCGTGCTGAGGGTAACCGAGGAAGCGGCACCAAATGCACCATCTTGGAGAAATGGTCGGTGACAACCCAAATAATGGAGCAGCCACGCGACTTGGGTAGACCCACCACAAAGTCCATCCCGACCATCTCCCAGGGCCTGTCTGCCACCGGTAGAGGGTAAAGCAACCCAGCAGGCCGTTGCCGAGGAGACCGATTCTGGGCGCAAGAAACGCACGCCTGAATATAGTCCTTGACATCTCGGGCCATATGCGGCCACCAGTATGTTCTCGCCAAAAGCTCAGATGTCCTCTTGGTCCCAAAATGCCCACCCACTCTGGAGGAGTGAGCCCAAGAGAGAACCTCCGGTCGCAAGTTAGCTGGTACGAAAGTCTTGCCCGGGGGCACAGACTCTAGCGAAACCGGAGCTACAGTTCTCAGGCTCTCAGAAGGGACAATAAGCCGAGGCTCCTCCTCCTCCTCCGATGACACCACGGAGCGGGAGAGAGCGTCAGCACGAACGTTCTTCTCCCCGGAGAGGAAATGGAGAGTAAAATGGAACCGGGAGAAGAACAGGGACCATCTAGCCTGGCGAGAATTCAGCCGCTGGGCCGTTTGCAGATACACCAAGTTCTTGTGGTCAGTGAAGACTTGGAAGGGAAAGCGAGCTCCCTCCAAGAGATGTCTCCACTCCAAAAAAGCCAACTCCATGGCCAGCAACTCCCTGTCCCCAATGGAATAATTCCTCTCCGCTGGTGTGAAGGTCTTGGAGAAGAAGAAGCAAGGATGCTTCCGACCTTGAGCATCCTTTTGGAAAAGGACTGCTCCAGCACCAACGGATGAGGCATCCACCTCCAAGATAAATGGCTTATCAACATCGGGGCGATGTAGGATGGGAGCGCTAGCAAAGTGTGACTTGATCGAGAGAAAGGCTTTGGAGACCTCCTCTGACCACAACTTGGGATTTGCTCCCTTCTTGGTGAGGGCAACCAAGGGAGCTACCAAAGTTGAGAAGTGTGGGATGAACTGGCGATAATAATTAATGAACCCCATAAAGCGCTGCACCGCTTTAAGAAAATGGGGTTCCTGCCAGTCCATTACAGCCTGTAGCTTGGCAGGATCCATAGCCAAACCCTGGGCAGAGATGATATAACCAAGGAAAGGCAAGGACTCCTGCTCAAACACACACTTCTCCAACTTGGCGTAGAGGGAGTTTGCCCGTAAGAGGTCGAAGACTTTGCGAACATCTCTCCGATGGGAGTCAATATCTGGAGAGAAGATGAGAATATCATCCAGATAGACTACGACCGAGGTGGTGAGCATATCCCGGAAGATGTCGTTCACAAAGTCTTGGAAAACGGCTGGGGCATTACAGAGCCCGAAGGGCATCACCAGATATTCATAGTGCCCATCCCTGGTGTTAAAAGCCGTCTTCCATTCATCCCCCTCACGGATGCGAATCAGGTTGTAGGCACCCCGCAGATCTAACTTCGTAAATACCCTCGCTCCCCGTAGCCTATCAAACAGCTCAGATATCAGGGGTAATGGGTACTTGTTCTTAACGGTGATGGCGTTAAGACCCCTGTAGTCTATGCATGGACGTAAGTCTCCAGTCTTCTTCTGTACGAAGAAGAACCTAGCCCCTGCCGGTGACACTGACTTCCTAATGAATCCTCTTGCCAGATTCTCTTGGTTGTACTGAGACATTGCCTCCGTCTCCGGGAGATATAACGGATAGACTCGACCCCGGGGAGGCTCAGCACCAGGCAAGAGGTCAATAGGACAGTCATAGGGGCGGTGAGGCGGAAGGGTCTCCGCAGCTTTGGAGAACACGTCTGCATAGGGCCAATAGTGCTTGGGGAGAGAGGAAAGATCTGCGGGTACCTGTGTAGTAGCAACCTGAACGCACTCCCTCTGACATCTACCCTCGCAGGATTTACTCGATCCCAAAATTCTCCCAGAGGACCACTCAATATGAGGAGAATGGTAGCGAAGCCATGGTATCCCCAACAGGACCTCATCAATTCCCTCAGGAATGACTAATAGGGAGATTATCTCCTGATGTGATGGAGACACAGAAAGCGTGAAAGGAATGGTTTGGTGGGTAATCTGTGAGGGTAGTGTTGACCCATTTACCACTCGAACGGTCACAGGCTTGGCGAGCATCACCAAGGGTATTGCGTGACACTGGGCAAAAGAGGAAGACATAAAATTACCCTCTGCCCCAGAATCCACGCATAGCTCGACCATAAGAGTGGATGGGCCTATGGTAATTGTCCCCTTGAAGGACAACTTTGAGGCAAACGTCGCCGTGTCTAGTGTACCTCCTCCAACTGCCACTAAACGCTGACGTTTCCCCGACCGCTGAGGACCCTTGGAGGCAAGATGTCCTGACTGCCGGTAAACATGACGGACCTTATGTGCACGGGCGGACTGAGACTTGGATCCCGCTCGTGTCACCTCTAAGGCCTCATGTGAACCGGACGCCTGGACTGGAGATTCCAAAGGTTTGGCGAAGGTGGGAGCCAGCCGAAACCTCTGCCTACACTGGGCTCGCTCCAACCTTCGCTCGTGAAAACGAAGGTCTATGCGAGTAGATATGGCTATGAGCTCCTCCAGTGTGGCGGGAATCTCCCTAGTGGCCAAAGCGTCTTTCACATGGTCAGCCAGCCCCCTCCAAAATACGGGAATGAGGGTTTTATCTGACCATTCCAACTCAGACGCTAATGTCCGGAAGAGAACAGCAAAATGGCTGACCATGGTTGAACCCTGAGTCAAAGCCAGCAGCTGGAGCGCTGTATCATGGGTGACTTGAGGTCCTAAAAAGACCTGTTTCAGAGAGTCCAGAAACCGAAGAACACTCCGCACATGATCGTTGCGCTCCCACAGCGGCGTAGCCCACTCCAACGCTCTGTCCGACAAGAGGGAGATTATGAATCCCACCTTTGCCCGCTCAGTAGGGAAACGTGCAGCCAGGAGCTCGAGGTGTATACCACATTGGCTCACGAAACCCCTACAGGACTTACTGTCCCCAGAGTATCTCTCAGGCAAAGGAAGGTGAGATAGGGTCGGAACAGAGGTGGCAGTGGGTAAACCTGCTGCAGCCACGCTAGCAGCCTGAACAGCTATTGCGGTAACATCCACCGCCGAGGTTGCACGCTCAAGAGACGCCAACCGGCCCTCCAGCAGCTGGATGTACCCCTGCAATCGCTGTTCATCCGCCATTACTTAGCCAGATCCTGGTGCTAGTATTCTGTTTGGGTTGGCGGAACACACCAAATATATAGTTTATTAGATGGAATTGGTGCGTTCGCAACCCGGGATCCACCGTGCAGGAAAGTACCTGCTGCTAAGTAAGACGGACTATATGGCGGTACTATAAGTATACATACAAGGGTTAACTTCACCCTGCGTGAAGGAAGCGATCCTGTTGCGTCACAGGACCGCGGTACCGCACATAGAGCGCGAGCAATAAGTCAGCGAACACAACCCCAACTAGGATTGAAGTCCGATTAGACCACTGCTGGCACAACACCGCAACTGGGTGTGTAAGGAAACTATCGAAATAGTAAATAAAGGCACGAGAGTGCGTGCGGTGCCGCACAAACGGACGCCGCTAACCACCCAGGCTTGGGTAAGGAAAGCGCACGGCGCCGTACAGGCGGTCACAGCAACTAGACGCTGTTATGTGTGTTTTGTGCTGATGGCTAGTCGGGCGCTAGATAGCTACCATCATCCACAAACAGTCAACAACACTAGGGAGGGATATTTAGGAGCTTTCATCCTTCGACATACATCCATCTACACACACACATATTTTCAAGACAATACTAGCGCATGGCCGTGCGGTCATGCGCAGTTTATATAGTTGCAGCACAGGAAGCTGCTACTGAAGTTTTTGCCCTTTCAGGACTTTCCAGAAGGACCAATGGAAAGTGCTGCAGCACCTGAGCATGTTTTGCCCTTTCAGGACCTTCCAGGAGGACCAATGGAATGTACTGCAGCACCTGAGCATGTGAGCGAACATGTGGCCCTCGACCTCCAATGGGAGACCCTGCCCTGGGCATGCTCAGTGTGAGTAAACAAGGACTTAGTCCCAGAGAGGCTCGCTCGCCGCAGATCAGTGCAGGGTACCATAGGAAAGCCAGAAAAGGCAGTAGTGACCCTATGCACCGAATCAGCCTCAGCGAGACGCTGGGAGTGACGTCTCCACTGAGCAGAGCCCACTGCGGCCGATACCGAATGGGAGACCGCAGCAGACACGGATCGAGATTCCCCCTGTGCAGCAGAGGAAACTCAACTCCTAACATTAGTTAACTTGCATTCACTATATTTTGGAATTTTCTTTTATTACTTATCTTCTACTGAGTTACAAGTGCAGGCGCTACAGTTCTGTTTCCACTGGTTTCTGCTAGAAATAGTCCAGAAGTTAGTAGACATGTCAGATAAACATAATGTTCTAATTAAGCTAATTTAATTAAGTTATTCTTTACCATTAAAGGGTTTGTACCAAGCATGGAAGTTGTTACCTATCAATAGGATAGGCCAGACATAGGCAAAGTACGTCTCGCAGATCACATTGCCGGCCCCCTGGCTGTTCCTACTGGCCAGTCAAAGGGCTGAAAACTGCACCATGTGACCTCACTTTGCTGGCCTCATGATGGAGATATCAGTTAATGCAATGGTGTAACAGATGGAGGATGGCTCCCTGATGCACCAGCATTCAACCTGTGTACCTTAGTGACTCAGCACTGTATGCGCAATGGCGTCATGCTTGCTATGCAGAGGTCAATAGTTGTAGAAAACTGTGAGGGGCCTTCATACTGCATGAGGTTCTGTGGGACGATTCTACTGTGTGGAGGGAACTATGAGGGCCATCAAATGTAGTGTAGGGAGCTGTGGGATCATTATAGTTTGTGGGGTGCTGTTTGATCATTGTAATAATATTACGAATGTGCTCATATTCAAAAGTACCCTAATAGAATTTTCCATTGCTTTACCAGCATATACATGCTTCCCTTCTCCCCGTTAGGTCTGTGTTAAGAGCACAAAGTAGCTCTTCTTTTCACTGCCAGCTCCTCCCTCCTCCCTGCATACAGCTGTAATGTGAAACCAGTGTGCTGTGAGCAGGCCTACTCAGCCATGTGCAAAAAGCATGGTTGGGGGGCATTCCTTTTGTTCTCTTAAACTGGTATATAAGCTTTTTTTCTAAGCTTCAACAGTAGCAGAATTTGAGAAACGCATTACTGCTTACCCGAGTCGCTTAGCCAAGTCATGTTTAGACTTATATGTAAGCTAATTTTGTGAGAAGTCATATAATACATTTGTTGTCATTCCACAAACTTCTCCCCAAGAGATATGAGTAATAGAAGATTTCATAACTGTTCAGAAAGGGGAGTTCCCCAACCACCCAGTGAGGTTAGCACAGTGGGAGTGCTTTAAGTTTGAGCACAGGTATAAGACACAGAGGCGGAACTCTGTCTCTCTTGGCCTGGGAAGTCACTTAGCAGATACTGCGGCTGATGCATTGGGGCATAAGCTCCTCCTCCTCCCTGACGCATGGCTTACCATGAAATGACATAAGACAAATGTAAGTTTATTTTCCTTTTTAATCCCTTTTATTTTGTAATTGTTTTTTACATACTATAATTGTCTCATCGTGTAATATCTTTTTCATACCTTTTGTAAACACTGTGTAAACATATTACCCAAGCCCATACCCTCAAACTCAGGTTGGGCAACACTTTCCTAACTATATCAACATACTGACCAACTACAACGGTTGTTAAACCGAATGCTGAGTCAAAAAGTGTCTTTTGCTTATTTTATTAAAAAGTTACAACTTTATTGAAAAACACATTACACATAAAAAATAATTTAAAACAATACCTCTGAACCACAATAGACAAAATATCTGACAAATAAGCGTTTTAAATAACAGATGTTATTTAGCAGATCCCTCGTGACTTAAACAACGAATTTTAGGTTAGCTTGTAGAGTAATGCATCATTAGAAAAAGACAAAAATTGAACTTTTCCACGTGAAATAGTGCCAGCCGCTGTCAATAAATTAATAGCTACTGAGTAAACCTGATACTATGACCAAAAAATGCTTCTCCCATACAGGACGCTGGAATCCTCTATATATACAATGAGTTATTCAGTTGTACAGCAAATTACTATAAATCTCCTATTCAAGTATATAGGTACCAATTAACAGCTACTAAGGGATATGGACCGCCCTCCCAGGAATGTGATTGGCCCATGGTTAGTTAAAAGGCTCTGTGACACCTCATTACGGACACGCCCCCAGGAGGAAGCTGTCGCGAAACGCGCGTCGGGGTTTGACAAGGAGTAGCGTGCCACGAGGCTGTGAGCAGAGACCACCGAATACTTAGGTAATATGCATCTTACTGATTTATTTGGTACTATGAGGTTTCATGGACTTTGTGCCAGTAATATTTGGTTATATTGAGGGTAACTTGTTATATTACACGGTAGTTTAAAGCTTGTTGGTATCTTTATGCTTTAGCAGCAGAATTATTTGTATGAGTTATACAGCAGCTTAGTTTATTCTATGTATAGAGAATTTCAGTGTCCTGTATAGGTTAAGCACTTTGGCTATGGTAACAGGCAGGGCCGTATTTAGAGTTTCTGCTGCCCTAGGCACCATTAGTGCTGCCTCCCCCATTGGTGAGTATGAATAAGGCTGGAGTTACATTAGCGAGGAATATGGACAAGTGCTATGCGAAAAAAAAAATAAACGCATAACACTGGGACCAGTATTAATCTATGGGGCAACTCCCATCATCGTTTGTTTTTCTCGGCCGTATTATCCGTGCGAGTGATTTCACCCGTATATCAGCCGAGACTCGCCAATGCAAGTCAATGGGTGCGAGAAGAAAAAAAATAATAATAAAAAAAAAAAAAAAAAATCACACAGCACTCGCACCAGTGCTGTCTGATTTTTGTGCACCGGCTTCCTTTGAAAAGCTGGCAAATTGTGTGCGGTGTACAGTAAAATCACACTGACAGGTTAGAATAGAAAAGATAAAATAGGTATATACACATAGTGTATATAAGTATATATATATATATATATATATATATATATACACACACTATATATTTGTCTAAGGGTCACTTCCGTCTGTCCTTCTGTCTGTCTGTCACGGATATTCATTGGTCGCGACCTCTGTCTGTCACGGAAATCCAAGTCGCTGATTGGTCGCGGAAAGAAGCCACGACCAATCAGCGACGGGCACAGTCCGGAAGAAAATGGCCGCTCCTTACTCCCCGCAGTCACTGCCCGGCACCCGCATACTCCCCTCCAGTCACCACTAACACAGGGTTAATGCCGGCGGTAACAGACTGCGTTATGCCGCAGGTAACGCACTCCGTTATTGCCGCTATTAACCCTGTGTGTCCTCACCTTTTTACTATTGATGCTGCCTATGCGGCATCAATAGTAAAAAATCTAATGTTAAAAATAATAAACAAAAAACCTGCTATACTCACCCTCTGTTGTCCGCAGAGACGCTCGCGACGGCCGCCATCTTCCGTTCCCAGCGATGAATTGCGAAATTACTCAGAAGACTTAGCGGCCTCGCGAGACTGCTAAGTCATCTGGGTAATTTTGCAATGAATCCTGGGAACGGAAGATGGCGGCAGCAGCGCGCTCATCGCCTGCGTCAGATCCGAAGGGGAGTATGTTACAACTACAATGGGCCCTCGGATCCGAAGGGGAGTATGTTTATTTTTTAACCTGTGGCATATGTGGCTGGGCAATATACTACGTGGCTGGGCAATATACTACGTGACTGTGGGCAATATACTACGTGACTGTGGGCAATATACTACGTGACTGTGGGCAATATACTACTATGTGGACATGCATATTCTAGAATACCCGATGCGTTAGAATCGGACCACCATCTAGTATATATAATATATATATATATATATATATATATATATATATAAATAAAAGTCCCTAGTGAATCAACCACAGGGCATGCTGGGATTTGCAGTCCCTACAGAATCAACCACAGGGCATGCTGGGATTTGCAGTCCCTACAGTATCAACCACAGGGCATGCTGGGATTTGCAGTCCTACAACATCTCCATAATTAGAATGACAGGACATGTTGTAACTTGTAGTTATCCTGCAGATACAGAATAAAAAGGCAGAGCGCGAAGGGACAAGTCCCCCTTAGACAAAGACTGGGAATGCTTATGGTTCTAAAGCAGCTCCGGAATCAGAAAAACAAGACATGCTGTGATGCTGGAACGTTTAGAGGGGCTGACACACACTGCAGAGGCCCCCTTATAGTGATCAGGACATGGTTAATGTCCTGCTTCAGCGATGTCCCTCTCAGCACCTCCCCCTCTGTTCTTATCCTCATGGCACAGCACAGGCAGCAGCAGAGGGAATCAGTGATGTGATCAGATGCTCCTTCCCTCCCAGCAGACCGCAGCATCAACACTAACAGGTGAGGGACAGGGCCCCTCTCAGCATAATCTTGTGTAGTCTGCACAGAGTGAGCCCAGCCTCTCCTGCTAGCGCTGAAGCTGCCGGACATGCTGGGACTAGTAGTTCCTCACCAAGCACTGTACAACTGACCTGGACCCAACAATCCGCACCATGCTCCCCCGCAGCTACTCCGTCACTCAGGCAGGAACTGAACTTGGCGCCACAGCGAGGAGGGGGTGGGGCCTGCAGTGTGATGTGTTCCTCTTCCAGCAACCTGTGCAGTTCACGTGACAATGCAGGATCCCAGAGCCCCGCAGCAGCCAGAAGATGTAGGTAGGAGGGAGGGCTGGTTGGAGGGAGGGACGGAGGGCTAGTGGGAGGGAGGGAGGTCTGGTCGGAAGGAGGGAGGGTTGCTTTTCGGTGGGCGGGACCCGAACTACATAAAAAAAAAAAACCTTTGCTCTGGTGCCGCCCCCCCGCATCGTCACCGCCCTAGGCACGTGCCCTCGAGTGCCTAGTGGCAAATACGGCCCTGGTAACAGGCTTACTTAGTAGCTGTTAATTGGGACCTATATACTTGAATAGGAGATTTATAGTAATTTGCTGTACAACTGAATAACTCATTGTATATATAGAGGATTCCAGCGTCCTGTATGGGAGAAGCATTTTTTGGTCATAGTATCAGGTTTACTCAGTAGCTATTAATTTATTGACAGCGGCTGGCACTATTGCACGTGGAAAAGTTCAATTTTTGTCTTTTTCTAATGATGCATTACTCTACAAGCTAACCTAAAATTCGTTGTTTAAGTCACGAGGGATCTGCTAAATAACATCTGTTATTTAAAACGCTTATTTGTCAGATATTTTGTCTATTGTGGTTCAGAGGTATTGTTTTAAATTATTTTTTATGTGTAATGTGTTTTTCAATAAAGTTGTAACTTTTTAATAAAATAAGCAAAAGACACTTTTTGACTCAGCATTCGGTTTAATAACCGTTGTAGTTGGTCAGTATGTTGATATACTTTTGTAAACACTGCCTATTTCTTTTTGGAGTAAAAGTTAAAATATTTACTAGCTTTGTAAAAAAAAAAAAGGAGCTGGTGGCAGCAGAGCGTACTGAGCTTGTTGAGTATAGCTGGCAGTGACAGAACAGGGTTTATAAGAGTATTGCCTGGCTGTTGTGGGAAATTTGTACAGTGGGGCAATAAAGTATTTAGTCAGTCAGCAATAGTGCAAGTTCCACCACTTAAAAAGATGAGAGGCGTCTGTAATTTACATCATAGGTAGACCTCAACTATGGGAGACAAACTGAGAAAAAAAAATCCAGAAAATCACATTGTCTGTTTTTTTAACATTTTATTTGCATATTATGGTGGAAAATAAGTATTTGGTCAGAAACAAACAATCAAGATTTCTGTCTCTCACAGACCTGTAACTTCTTCTTTAAGAGTCTCTTCTTTCCTCCACTCATTACCTATAGTAATGGCACCTGTTTAAACTTGTTATCAGTATAAAAAGACACCTGTGCACACCCTCAAACAGTCTGACTCCAAACTCCACTATGGTGAAGACCAAAGAGCTGTCAAAGGACACCAGAAACAAAATTGTAGCCCTGCACCAGGCTGGGAAGACTGAATCTGCAATAGCCAACCAGCTTGGAGTAAAGAAATCAACAGTGGGAGCAATAATTAGAAAATGGAAGACATACAAGACCACTGATAATCACCTTCGATCTGGGGCTCCACGCAAAATCCCACCCCGTGGGGTCAGAATGATCACAAGAACGGTGAGCAAAAATCCCAGAACCACGTGGGGGGACCTAGTGAATGAACTGCAGAGAGCTGGGACCAATGTAACAAGGCCTACCATAAGTAACACACTACGCCACCATGGACTCAGATCCTGCAGTGCCAGACGTGTCCCAGACGTGTCCCACATGTCCCAGTGCCAGTACATGTCCGGGCCCGTCTGAAGTTTGCTAGAGAGCATTTGGATGATCCAGAGGAGTTTTGGGAGAATGTCCTATGGTCTGATGAAACCAAACTGGAACTGTTTGGTAGAAACACAACTTGTCATGTTTGGAGGAAAAAGAATACTGAGTTGCATCCATCAAACACCATACCTACTGTAAAGCATGGTGGTGGAAACATCATGCTTTGGGGCTGTTTCTCTGCAAAGGGGCCAGGACGACTGATCCGGGTACATGAAAGAATGAATGGGGCCATGTATCGTGAGATTTTGAGTGCAAACCTCCTTCCATCAGCAATGGCATTGAAGATGAAACGTGGCTGGGTCTTTCAACATGACAATGATCCACAGCACACCGCCAGGGCAACGAAGGAGTGGCTTCGTAAGAAGCATTTCAAGGTCCTGGAGTGGCCTAGCCAGTCTCCAGATCTCAACCCTATAGAAAACCTTTGGAGGGAGTTGAAAGTCCGTGTTGCCAAGCGAAAAGCCAAAAACATCACTGCTCTAGAGGAGATCTGCATGGAGGAATGGGCCAACATACCAACAACAGTGTGTGGCAACCTTGTGAAGACTTACAGAATACGTTTGACCTCTGTCATTGCCAACAAAGGATATATTACAAAGTATTGAGATGAAATTTTGTTTCTGACCAAATACTTATTTTCCACCATAATATGCAAATAAAATGTTAAAAAAACAGACAATGTGATTTTCTGGATTATTTTTTCTCAGTTTGTCTCCCATAGTTGAGGTCTACCTATGATGTAAATTACAGACGCCTCTCATCTTTTTAAGTGGTGGAACTTGCACTATTGCTGACTGACAAAATACTTTTTTGCCCCACTGTATATAGCCCTCACTGCAGCGTGCCCAATAGCCTGTACATAGCAGGCAGTCTTTCTGGCGACAAATGAGGGTAAGGGGGCGCCAGACAGCTGCAAGATCCAAACCAGAACTGGGAAGGGGGATATAAATAAATCCCTGAAGAAAGAACTGGGGCAAACAAACATCCCCGGCTCATGACAGTCATCATAATGTGGGGGTGGCTGATAGGTTATATTACTGTGCCGAGTTTTGGTCAGTCCAACATAGTGAGTCGGAAGCTGTGGGATTATCATATTGTCTATGGGTAGCTAATTGGCCATCATACAGTGTGGGGGTCTGTTCGGTCATCATACTGTCTGTGGGGAGTTCTTTAGTCCATCAAACTGTGTGTGAAGTTATGGGGTTCATCATACTGTATGTCAAAAGCTGTGGGGGCTTCTTACTGTTTGAGGGGTTGTGGGGCCATCTTTAGCGTGTAGGGAGCTGTTGAGTTGTCATACCGTCAGTGGGGAGCTGCTTGGCCATCATACTATGTGGGGGGCTGTTTGGTCATCATATTGTGTGTTTATGGTTTTTTTTTCGGTACATCATACTGTATGGTGCCTGTGGGGGTCATTGTCCTCTATATGGGATGGTGGGAGCTATCATTCTGTAGTCAAACAAGAAGCTGATCCGCACCACTGCTCCACCTGTGTCTGGGTGCTCAAACACACAACCCGCGTATTAGCATCACCATTTCGGATCCACAGGTGCCCACTCAAGAAAAAACAATGCAAATGTCCTTGTTACAAGTAGAAAAAGAGTGGCCCTCACCGTCCTTAAAATTCACTTTATTGCGGCACAGTTATGGCATATATGGCATAGTTACATTGAGACAACCCTTTTAAAATCATAACATAGATGAAAAGTAGATATGACCTTTAAGTCAGCATGGTGTGGGGACTCACGCTCATCAGTAGGCACTCACTTAGCACAGGCACAGATCTTGGTGCAAAACAATATAAGGTTTATTGCATTTCTCTGCACTCCAAAATAAAATCACAACATAACAGCTCTTCTTCAGCTCAAAACATATAATAAACCAAACAGTCCTTTTGTCAGGGTAGGCACAGTAACACAGTTGTACTCACACCACAGCATGGGCATTAGTTGTCGCAGGCACAGTCTGTAAATCAACACTGGCTTCTCTTCAGCTCTACTACAATAGGGAAGTGTTCACCTCCCAGACCTCACATTTGCTGGTCACTCACCAGCTCCAACATACAGACTGCTCAGCTTTCCCCAGGTGACTGACTAACCATGAACACAGAGCCTGCCTCTAGATATAGCTATCCAGGTGCACATGATCAGGATGTCTAGTGCTAGGATTTGACCCTGTCCTAGATGGCTTTTCTACAATGGGTACATGAATATAGACAGAAATGAAATTAGGGTGGTATGATAGAAAATGCATAAGAGAGACATGGCTCATGGCCTTTACAGATTGGGTTCATAAGAAATTCTATCTGCTATTATCTATTAACGACCTAAACCGTGAATTTTATATCCATATTATACACTCTGCTAACCTCTGAGACCACAAACTCAATAAAAAGGCACTGCTGACTGTGTAGAGACCCTATACACCCAAAAAAAAGTGGAGATGCATGGGTGTGACCCTCTTATTGACATGTAACGGAGAATGTGGCTCCACTGTCTTCCTCACTCCTGTGAGATTTAGTGTACATGCCCACCTGCATGCTCAGTCACTTTTCCTATATGTCACTGCTATAAGGATCCGGTGGTCTTTTTTCCAGAAGTGGGTTGAAGGCTGCTATAATTTTGTAGGGGGTTCAAGAGGCCCCACCGTCCCTGACTGACTCCAACTACTGGATAGAGGCACATCATGACATCGGACTGGTAAATACAGGACAATTAACATAGTAACATAGTAACATAGTAACATAGTTAGTAAGGCCGAAAAAAGACATTTGTCCATCCAGTTCAGCCTATATTCCATCATAATAAATCCCCAGATCTACGTCCTTCTACAGAACCTAATTGTATGATACAATATTGTTCTGCTCCAGGAAGACATCCAGGCCTCTCTTGAACCCCTCGACTGAGTTCGCCATCACCACCTCCTCAGGCAAGCAATTCCAGATTCTCACTTCCCTAACAGTAAAGAATCCTCTTCTATGTTGGTGGAAAAACCTTCTCTCCTCCAGACGCAAAGAATGCCCCCTTGTGCCCGTCACCTTCCTTGGTATAAACAGATCCTCAGCGAGATATTTGTATTGTCCCCTTATATACTTATACATGGTTATTAGATCGCCTCTCAGTCGTCTTTTTTCTAGACTAAATAATCCTAATTTCGCTAATCTATCTGGGTATTGTAGTTCTCCCATCCCCTTTATTAATTTTGTTGCCCTCCTTTGTACTCTCTCTAGTTCCATTATATCCTTCCTGAGCACCGGTGCCCAAAACTGGACACAGTACTCCATGTGCGGTCTAACTAGGGATTTGTACAGAGGCAGTATAATGCTCTCATCATGTGTATCCAGACCTCTTTTAATGCACCCCATGATCCTGTTTGCCTTGGCAGCTGCTGCCTGGCACTGGCTGCTCCAGGTAAGTTTATCATTAACTAGGATCCCCAAGTCCTTCTCCCTGTCAGATTTACCCAGTGGTTTCCCATTCAGTATGTAATGGTGACATTGATTCTTTCTTCCCATGTGTATAACCTTACATTTATCATTGTTAAACCTCATCTGCCACCTTTCAGCCCAAGTTTCCAACTTATCCAGATCCATCTGTAGCAGAATACTATCTTCTCTTGTATTAACTGCTTTACATAGTTTTGTATCATCTGCAAATATTGATATTTTACTGTGTAAACCTTCTACTAGATCATTAATGAATATGTTGAAGAGAACAGGTCCCAATACCGACCCCTGCGGTACCCCACTGGTCACAGCGACCCAGTTAGAGACTATACCATTTATAACCACCCTCTGCTTTCTATCACTAAGCCAGTTACTAACCCATTTACACACAATTTCCCCCAGACCAAGCATTCTCATTTTGTATACCAACCTCTTGTGCGGCACGGTATCAAACGCTTTGGAAAAATCGAGATATACCACGTCCAATGACTCACCGTGGTCCAGCCTATAGCTTACCTCTTCATAAAAAATGATTAGATTGGTTTGACAGGAGCGATTTCTCATAAACCCATGCTGATATGGAGTTAAACAGTTATTCTCATTGAGATAATCCAGAATAACATCCCTCAGAAACCCTTCAAATATTTTACCAACAATAGAGGTTAGACTTACTGGCCTATAATTTCCAGGTTCACTTTTAGAGCCCTTTTTGAATATTGGCACCACATTTGCTATGCGCCAATCCTGCGGAACAGACCCTGTCGCTATAGAGTCCCTAAAAATAAGAAATAATGGTTTATCTATTACATTACTTAGTTCTCTTAGTACTCGTGGGTGTATGCCATCCGGACCCGGAGATTTATCTATTTTAATCTTATTTAGCCGGTTTCGCACCTCTTCTTGGGTTAGATTGGTGACCCTTAATATAGGGTTTTCATTGTTTCTTGGGATGTCACCTAGCATTTCATTTTCCACCGTGAATACCGTGGAGAAGAAGGTGTTTAATATGTTAGCTTTTTCCTCGTCATCTACAACCATTCTTTCCTCACTATTTTTTAAGGGGCCTACATTTTCAGTTTTTATTCTTTTACTATTGATATAGTTGAAGAACAGTTTGGGATTAGTTTTACTCTCCTTAGCAATGTGCTTCTCTGTTTCCTTTTTGGCAGCTTTAATTAGTTTTTTAGATAAAGTATTTTTCTCCCTAGAGTTTTTTAGAGCTTCAATGGTGCCATCCTGCTTTAGTAGTGCAAATGCTTTCTTTTTACTGTTAATTGCCTGTCTTACTTCTTTGTTTAGCCACATTGGGTTTTTCCTATTTCTAGTCCTTTTATTCCCACAAGGTATAAACCGCTTACATTGCCTATTTAGGATGTTCTTAAACATTTCCCATTTATTATCTGTATTCTTATTTCTGAGGATATTGTCCCAGTCTACCAGATTAAGGGCATCTCTAAGCTGGTCAAACTTTGCCTTCCTAAAGTTCAGTGTTTTTGTGACTCCCTGACAAGTCCCCCTAGTGAAAGACAGGTGAAACTGCACAATATTGTGGTCGCTATTTCCTAGATGCCCGACCACCTGCAGATTTGTTATTCTGTCAGGTCTATTAGATAGTATTAGGTCTAAAAATGCTGCTCCTCTGGTTGGATTCTGCACCAATTGTGAAAGATAATTTTTCTTGATTATTAGCAGAAACCTGTTGCCTTTATGGGTTTCACAGGTTTCTGTTTCCCAGTTAATATCCGGGTAGTTAAAGTCCCCCATAACCAGGACCTCATTATGGGTTGCAGCTTCATCTATCTGCTTTAGAAGTAGACTTTCCATGGTTTCTGTTAAATTTGGGGGTTTGTAACAGACCCCAATGAGAATTTTGTTACCATTTTTCCCTCCATGAATTTCGACCCATATGGACTCGACATCCTCATTTCCTTCGCTAATATCCTCCCTTAAAGTGGACTTTAGACAAGACTTTACATAGAGACAAACCCCTCCTCCTCTCCGATTTTTACGATCCTTTCTAAACAGACTGTAACCCTGTAAGTTAACTGCCCAGTCATAGCTTTCATCTAACCATGTCTCGGTTATTCCCACTATGTCAAAGTTACCTGTAGATATTTCTGCTTCTAGTTCTTCCATCTTGTTTGTCAGGCTTCTGGCGTTTGCGAGCATGCAGTTTAGAGGATTTTGTTTTGTTCCAATCTCCTCGCTGTGGATTGTTTTAGAAATGTTCTTACCTCCCTTCTGAGTATGTTTTCCTGGATCTTCTTTGTTCAAGTCTAATGTTTTTCTTCCCGTCCCCTCTTCTTCTAGTTTAACGCCCTCCTGATGAGTGTAGCGAGTCTTCTGGCGAATGTGTGTTTCCCAGGTTTGTTGAGGTGTAGTCCGTCTCTGGCGAGGAGTCCATCGTACAAGTAATTCACACCGTGGTCCAGGAATCCGAATGCTTGTTGTCTGCACCATCGTCTTAGCCAGTTGTTTGCATCAAGGATCCTGTTCCATCTCCTGGTGCCATGCCCGTCTACTGGAAGGATAGAAGAAAAAACTACCTGTGCATCCAGTTCCTTTACCTTCTTCCCCAACTCTTCAAAGTCTTTGCAGATTGTCGGTAGGTCCTTCCTTGCCGTGTCATTGGTGCCAACATGTATCAGAAGAAATGGGTGGACGTCCTTGGAGTTGAAGAGCTTTGGTATCCTATCGGTCACATCCTTGATCATCGCACCTGGAAGGCAGCATACTTCTCTTGCAGTTATGTCCGGTCTGCAGATGGCTGCTTCTGTGCCTCTCAGTAGTGAGTCTCCCACCACCACCACTCTTCGTTGCTTCTTGGCTGTACTTTTTGCTGTCACTTGTTGCTGTGTGCCCTTTTCTTTTTTGCTTGCTGGTATTGCTTCATCCTTAGGTGTGCCATCTTCATCCTCTACAAAGATTTGATATCGGTTCTTCAGTTGTGTGGTTGGTGATTTCTCCATGGTCTTCTTGCTTCTTTTGGTCACATGCTTCCACTCATCTGCTTTTGGAGGTTCTCTGACACTTTTTTCACCTTCTGTGACCAGTAGAGATGCTTCTGTTCTGTCTAGAAAGTCTTCATTCTCTTTGATGAGTTTCAAAGTTGCTATTCTTTCTTCCAGACCCCGCACCTTTTCTTCTAAAAGGGCCACTAGTCTACACTTCTGACAGATGAAATTTGATTCTTCTTCTGGTCGATCTGTGAACATGTAGCACATGCTGCAGCTCACCATGTAGGTTGTCACATCTGCCATGTTGCTCCTAGATCCTGCTGACTTGCTGTGTGTTTTCCTTCTTGTGTAATCTACTCAGCCAAGCTCTCTTGCAATAATGTCCTACAGGCAAAAATTTGGTGATTCTTTCCAAGCAGCTGGTCCCGGCTGTACCCAACGATCTTCTAGCTTAGGGAGACTCTTCGCTTTTCCCAGAAGGCACCTGGAATATGCAAATTATTAAAACTTGTTCAACTGTAGAACTTTGCTAGTTTACTGACTTTTGGCATAATTTTACTAAAACCTGCTGGGAAACCCTAGTCTGAGCAGAGCTCTAGATGAAATAAGGGTCATTCATATTTTTACCAGTGATATGAAGGATGTCTGTACTTATATCTACAGAGGTTTGTAACACATCTGCTGTATGAAAGTGAATCTTGATGGAGTGTTTCAATCCATTAATATTTCTGTCTTGTCACATTATGCAGAGTCACATCCTGCCTGACATAATCCAGTATAATTTAATGTGACAATGCACAGCGGTATAGGTACACAGAGCCAGTGTTAGATAAAGGGATCATCATTTTTATCCTTCATTGAGACTGAAAACGGTGACTCAATCTAGAAAAATAAAGTGGGTTTGAATCAAAAGGTTATTATGTATTTCCTATGTTGTTATGATTATTATCATTATCATATTGCAATTATTATTACAAGGTGCCAACAACCGTGCTGTGCCGCCATCTGAGGCATATCATGTTTGACCGTTTATATAACATCAGAGAGTCGTTTAATTTGTTTCTACATATTTGTGATTCTTAATGTTCTAAACCAAGTACCGCAAACTCAATGCCCCCATAAACTTTACCATAATAATCTCATGTTACGGCTCTTTGTCGGCAGTTGACTAAAAATGACTACTATGGACAAACCAAGCACAATCCGCTCCACTGACCAGATCTCAGGGGTGCCCAGGGCTTCACCCTATATGTATAGACTTACATAGTGACCCTTGGGTTGGGGCCACGGAGTTAGCTAGTGGCCATTGGTGTAGGCTGGCAAGGGAGTGAGTTAGCCGGGTCAAAACCAGGAGGACAGTAAGGTTACAAACTCAGAAGGGGATAGAATGGTCAGGAAACATGACGCGGTGAGACAACAGGAATATAAACAAGCAAAGCAAGAGCTGTAAGCACAAGACTGAACCAGAGAAGATAAACTTTAACTGGTTGTGGAAGTCAGAGGTTCAGGAGTTTAAACAGAAAACAGCTAAGGTTCACACGAGAAAAACAATCTAAACAGACAGGAATTATCCCCGTAGCTCCCTGACTGTGTAGCACCACGAGTCCCAGGAATTAAAAATAAATTCCGTGTTGCTGCCCCACTTCACCTGCAGCAAAGGTTGTGGTGCAACCCAGTGACTGAAGTGGAAACAGTTGAGACACACACTGGCCTGAGTGACATGTAGAATAAGTTATGGTTTGGGCCCAATTGCAATGTAGAACCGACATTATATTTCTATGCTATGTCTATTATCATAAAGTCAATCTGTCAGCAGGTTTTTGCTACCCCATCTGAGAGCAGTAATATACAGAATCCCATAACTATTGTGATAGTCAGGGTACGGGAGTACTAAATTAGTACACCCCCCCGACAAAACAGTCCGCTCCACATAGCATATGTCAAAAGTAGGAGAAAAAAGGAGCATACCATGGACAATATATATAATATTAAGTCTTTATTAGTACATAAAAATCATTAAAAATCAGTAATAAATCACAGTATATATATTTACCAATGAACAGCAAGAGAAGGGGGACAGTTACTCCAAATAACCCCTGAAAAATGCTGCAGGGGGAATTCCACAACCAGCCAGGCTGGTTACCCCTCTGCACCCCTGTGCACTTACTCTGGTGAGTCCATGTTGGTAGGGCATTATTATATTATTCTATTTACATGCAGATGTAGCCCATTTGGGCTCTGCTCTATTGCAGATAGACTTATTACTCTGCCCTACCCTGGTCCTGCCGTGCCTCTATAGCGCTGCCGGGGAGTACACGGTGTACTTTACCCACTATATGTGGAATTCCCCCTGCAGCATTTTTCAGGGGTTATTTGGAGTAACTGTCCCCCTTCTCTTGCTGTTCATTGGTAAATATATATACTGTGATTTATTACTGATTTTTAATGATTTTTATGTACTAATAAAGACTTAATATTATATATATTGTCCATGGTATGCTCCTTTTTTCTCCTACTTTTGACCCATCTGAGAGCAGCATAATGTAGTGGCAGAGACCCTGATTCCAGCCTTACTAGTCTGCATAGTGTAATTTCTATAAGATTACAGTTTCGTGATGAGGAGATTATGACTAGACCACCCTACATCTCCTCTCTGGTCTCAGTCTACCACCCTACCCGTGCCCTCTGCTCCGTTAATGACCTCAGGTTAGCATCCTCAATAATCAGAACCTCCCACTCCCGTCTCCAAGATTTTACACGTGCTGCGCCGACTCTTTGGAATGCACTACCCAGGTTAATACGATTAATCCTCAATCCCCACAGTTTTAAGCGTACCCTAAAAACTCATTTGTTCAGATTGGCCTACCGCCTTAATTTATTAACCTAACGATCCCTGTGTGGCCCATTAAAAAAAAAAACATAATCAGGTTCCTTGGATCATGTTCTCATACACTTTATGCAGTTAATAGCCCTCTGTGTCTGTACTGCTACATACTTAGGCAGTTAACTGGTTCATGCAGCTTTACATGAACACCTGAGGCTTACACTATGGCCGGTCCGAATAACTATAGCAATTGTTACCATCCACCTCTCGTGTCTCCCCTTTTCCTCATAGTTTGTAAGCTTGCAAGCAGGGCCCTCACTCCTCTTGGTATCTATTTTGAACTGTATTTCTGTTATGCTGTAATGTCTATTGTCTGTACAATTACCCTCTATAAATTGTAAAGCGCTGCAGAATGTGTTGGCGCTATATAAATAAAATTATTATTATTATTATTATTATTACTAGAGAACTAGTAAACCTGCTGCCATGTAGTCCTCCTTAGTCATGAGCTCTGAATAATCCCGCTCCCAGCACTAATTGGCAACTTTCTGCCTATGCACAGTGTGAAGAGAAAGCTGCCAATCTGTGGTGTGGGCAGAGTTATCCAAAGCTCAGCATTAGAGAACTGCAAGATCTGCAGCAGATAAAACTGATTTTATAAAAAATAAAAAAAATCGAATGCTGCACAGCAAATGACAGATCACTGGAATCAGGGTCTCTGCGGCTACATCATGCTGATCTTTTGTTTTTTTTTATGTGACTATCCAGTTTTCACACTGATCGCCAGAACAATACTAAAAAACAACAGACGGACACATTCTATTTTTTATATTTCTTTCGTTATGTAGGTTGGAAAATCAAGAGCAAAGTCTCATTTATTAAAGGGCTGGGGAGTCATTTACCTTTGTAGAATACTGATGGAGGTCTGAATCACAAAAATCCTACAATGACGTATTACAACCTCATTAACCATAAAGTAATACAATGTTCCCCATATGTGAAAGGGGGAAAAAAAGGCATAAAAAGAAAATAAAATGTCCAATATTTTATTATAATAATAAAAATATTGATTTGCCAAAAAATCCATAAAATACAGAGGAAATCTCAATTAAAAACAAAGCAGCAACAGGGCAAATGAAACATAATGCACAAGAACAGCATATGGAGTTATAAACATGAATGAATATGACCTTATATTCCCCATATTTTAACTAAAGGTCTGCAAAAATATACAAAAAATACAATAAGGTGCAAAAGTGCTAAAGGCATACGGTCATATGAAGACCTAGTAGTCACCAAAAGCAAAAAATGTATCCTCCATTTTATAGGGATCTAACCATGCTGCAAAATGATATGTATCAGTATATTAAAGGCACATGCTGTATGTACTAACTTAATGACCGTAAGAGACCAAGTCTAAATACAAGGATAATGCAATACAATATGCACCACAAATGAATGTGCACATAAAAGTGAGCAAAACTAACATTAGTGCCAAAGCGTATTTTACTGCGCCCGTGCCGCCACCCTGACAGCGCCGTTTCGCCTACCAGGTGTCAAGGGGCTACCGCGACAGGTTCCAGAGAACCGCAGCGCTCTGGGCCTCGTTCGCACACAGTGAACAGAAACTCTTCACCTGTATTCTGACCTGGCTGCTTTGTGCCAGCAGTGCAGGAGTTAACCTTATTGCTGAGTTGCTGAGAGCTGGGTCTCTCTCAGCTGAAGTTGATTTTGTAATCTGATCCTCTATATAGACCCAGTCCTGACTTCAGCTAATGTCAGTGATCAGTTCTACTGCCTGGCTTGGAGGTTGAAGGAGCGTAGTGTTGGTGTTGGAGGTTTATTTACAGAGATTGGTGTCTGCTGTTTTGGTTGCATGTTAAACCTGTTTTCCTTCCTAGTTTATTCCATCTCTTCCCTTCTCTGTGTTTCCTCTGTGGTTGTGTGAGCATTTTGTGAATTTGAGACTTTTAGTTACCTTGTCTGTATACTCTGTTATTTGTTGTATTATTACACTGGTGCAGTTCACCTCCTTTGGGGGGAGAGGGGGCCACTCATAGGGCCTGCACAGGAGACAGGGATACGCTGGCGGCTCGGGCCTCCTAACCATCATAGGTAGCCCCGAGATAAGGGAAAGCCAGGGCCCCATTAAAGTGGTAGGGACAGGTGTGGGTCCCAGTATGCCGTCCTGCCTCTTTATCGCCGCTTACGGCGTGACACCAGGCTTCTTGTGTATTGGGGTAAGTGTGTGCTGCCTGAATTGTGCCCTTTTAAATAGTGTCTAATTTAAAGAAACCCTCCTACCAGCTGTTTACTAAATCGGTAACCTCAGATCCTTGATGGCGCATTCGTCGCCCACATAGCCGCCCACATAGCTACTCGTCAATGTATGGTGACTTCCAGTCCTCCGCACTTGGAACGCAAGCATGGAATGCTCTCGTCACCAGATCTACGGGGCCAGAAGTCACAGAGGAACTACGGGCGGGTATGCGCAGCTGAAAACCAAGGCACCAGGGTAGTATCGCTATCATCGTGAAGCGGAGTTTAGAAGGGGCGTGTCTAACCAGGCTGAAGAGATGCGCTATGAAGTGACCTAAAAAAATATACAAAATCCTAGGTAATTAATATATATAAAAGGTAAATGACTGCCATTATGACGTGCAGATTAGCACTATACATCAATACATAAAGATAAAATACTAGATGAACAATCACTTAATAAATAAATAAGTGCAAAAATAAATATCAAAATATGAACAAATACTGTGAAATACCAAAAATAAAAATAAGAACTAACAATATTAAAGATTAATTGACTGAATAAACCAATAAGAATGCTTGATGGAGGTCTGTTGTGAATTCTGCTCCTGGGCTCCCTCCGGTGGTTGTAAGTGGCACTTTTGTGAGTTCTGCTCTTGGGCTCCCTCTTGTGGTTTCAAGTGGTATGGCTGCTCCTTGGAGTTAGCTGTGGTCAGCTGCCTCCACTTATCATCTCCTCTCTCGCCTATTTAAGCCTGGCTGTTCCTTCAGCTAGTGCCACTTGTAAATGGTTCCTGGTTGGATTCACATCTCTTTGGAGTTCCCTGTTATCCTGACCAGTTCTGCAAAGCTAAGTTTTTGCTTACTTTTTCTGTCCATAGTTTGTGGTCTTATCAATTCTGTGCTTTCTTTGTTTGTCCAGCATTATCAGTTTGAAGTATTTTCTGTCTTGCTAGAAGCTCTGGGAAGCAGAGTTACCCTCCACACCTTTAGTCAGGTGTGGAGCTTTTTTGTAAACTCTGCGTGGATTTTTGTAGTGTTTTATACTCACCGCACAGTATTCCATCCTGTCCTATCTATCAAGCTAGACTGGCCTCCTGTGCTCATCCTGGTTTCATTCTGTGTATGTCTTTTTCCTCTCCACTCACAGTCATTATTTGTGGGGGGCTAATCTATCCTTTGGGGATTTTCTCTGAGGCAAGATAGCTTTCCTGCTACTGTCTTCAGGGGTAGTTAGCTCTTAGGCTGTGACGAGATGCCTAGGGAGAGTTAGGAGCATTCCACGGCTGCTTCTAGTGTTGTGTTGAGCTTAGGGTCTGCGGTCAGTACAGTTACCACTTCCCTCAGAGCTCGTTCCATGTTGCTCCTAGACCACCGCATCATAACAGTACAAGTGGCCAAAAATGAATTAAATGCATCTCAAAAGAAGGAAAAGAAAGTTCTGAACCATTTTTTTTTCTGTGTTCTAGTTTGTCTTTTTTTTTTCCTCTTGATATCTGGGTGGTTCAGGATATATGCTTTGGCATGGATGTTCAAGGTTTGTTTTCTCGTGTGGATCAACTTGCTGCAAGAGTACAGAGCATCCAGGACTATGTTGTCCAGACTCCGGCTTTAGAGCCTAGAATTCCTACTCCTGATTTGTTTTTTGGGGACAGATCCAAGTTTTTGAACTTTAAAAATAACTGCAGATTGTTTTTTGCTTTGAAACCTCGTTCTTCTGGTGATCCCATTCAACAGGTAAAAATCATCATATCCTTGCTGCGGGGTGATCCTCAAGACTGGGCTTTCTCTCTTGAAGCAGGGGATCCGGCATTATTGAATGTTGATGCATTTTTTCAAGCGCTCGGATTATTGTATGACGAACCTAATTCTGTGGATCATGCAGAAAAAACCCTGTTAGCCCTGTGTCAAGGTCAGGAAGAGGCAGAGTTATACTGCCAGAAATTTAGAAAATGGTCTGTGCTCACTAAATGGAATGAAGAGGCTCTGGCTGCTATTTTCAGAAAGGGTCTTTCTGAAGCCCTCAAAGATGTTATGGTGGGCTTTCCTACGCCTGCCGGTTTGAGCGAATCTGTCTCTAGCCATTCAGATCGATCGGCGTCTGCGTGAGCGCAAAGCTGTGCACCATATGGCAGTATCCTCTGAGCAAAGTCCTGAACCTATGCAATGTGATAGGATTTTGACTAGAATAGAATGGCAGGAATTCAGACGTCAGAATAGGCTGTGTTTCTACTGTGGTGATTCTACTCATATTATCTCTGATTGCCCTAAGCGTACTAAGAGAGTCGCTAGGTCTGTTACCATTAGTACCATACAGCCTAAATTTCTCTTATCTGTAACCCTGATTTGCTCATTGTCGTCCTTTTCTGTCATGGCATTTGTGGATTCAGGCGCTGCCCTGAACTTAATGGACTTAGAATTCGCCAGGCGCTGTGGTTTTTCCTTACAGCCTTTGCAAAGCCCTATTCCTTTGAGGGGTATTGATGCTACACCCCTGGCCAAGAATAAACCTCAGTACTGGACACAGATGACTATGTACATGGCTCCAGCACATCAGGAAGATTGCCGTTTTCTGGTGTTGCATAACCTGCATGATGTTGTTGTACTAGGTTTCCCATGGTTACAGGAACATAATCCGGTGCTGGATTGGAAAACTATGTCGGTGACTAGTTGGGGTTGTCAAGGGGTACATAGTGACGTTCGTTTGATGTCAATTTCCTCTTCCCCCTCTCCTGAGGTTCCTGAGTTTTTGTCAGATTTCCTGGATGTATTTGATGAGCCCAAGTCCAGTTCCCTTCCTCCGCACAGGGACTGTGATTGTGCTATTAACTTGATTCCTGGTTGCAAGTTCCCTAAGGGCCGACTTTTCAATCTGTCTGTGCCGGAGCATGCCGCCATGCGGAGTTATGTTAAGGAGTCTTTGGAGAAGGGGCATATTCAGCCCTCTTCGTCACCTTTGGGAGCGGGTTTCTTTTTTGTTGCTAAGAAGGATGGCTCCTTGAGACCCTGTATTGATTATCGTCTTCTTAATAAAATCACGGTCAAATTCCAATAACCCTTGCCCTTGCTTACGGATTTGTTTGCTCAGATTAAGGGGGCTAGGTGGTTTACTAAGATTGACCTCCGAGGGGCATATAATCTTGTTCGTATTAGGCCGGCGTCACACACAGCGTAAAACAATACGGTCCGTATATTACGGCCGTAATACGCTGAAAAGTCCCGAAAAAAGTGGTCCGTAGCTCCTCCGTAGGCAGGGTGTGTCAGCGTTTTTTGCGCATGGCATCCTCCGTATGTAATCCGTATGGCATCCGTACTGCGTGGTTTTCTCGCAGGCTAGCAAAACCAACATACCGCTATAGAAGTGATCCATGTGTCCCAAAAAGAAAAGAAAATATATATATACTGTCTATATATATATATATATATATATATATATATGTGTGTGTGTCAGTAGACACATATATTAGAGAGAAAAGCCGGTAATTCAGTGCGGTGTACAGTAAAATCACACTGACAGCTTACAGTAGAATAGGTAGAATAAATGTGTACACATAGAATAGGTATATATATATATATATGTCAGTGAGACACATATATGTATATATATTAATATTTATTCCAGCGCTAGACAGCTTGAAAGCCGGTAATTCAATTACCGGCTTTTTCCTTCTCCTTCCTAAAACCCGACATGATTTGAGACATGGTTTACATACAGTAAACCATGTCTTCTCTCCATTTTTTTTGCAGATTCCACACTACTAATGTCAGTAGTGTGTATCTGCAAAATTTGGCCGTTCTAGCTCTTAAAATAAAGGGTTAAATGGCGGAAAAAATTGGCGTGGGCTCCCGCGCAATTTTCTCCGCCAGAGTAGTAAAGCCAGTGACTGAGGGCAGATATTAATAGCCTGGAGAGGGTCCACGGTTATTGGCCCCCCCCTGGCTAAAAATATCTGCCCCCAGCCACCCCAGAAAAGGCACATCTGGAAGATGCGCCTATTCTGGCACTTGGCCACTCTCTTCCCATTCCCGTGTAGCGGTGGGATATGGGGTAATGAAGGGTTAATGCCACCTTGCTATTGTAAGGTGACATTAAGCCTAATTAATAATGGAGAGGCGTCAATTATGACACCTATCCATTATTAATCCAATACTAGTAAAGGGTTAAATAAAACACAAACACATTTTTTAAAATTATTTTAATGAAATAAAAACAATGGTTGTTGCAGTATTTTATTCAACGCCCAATCCAGTCACTGAAGACCCTCGTTCTGTGAGTAAAAAAACATAATAAACCAACAATATACTTACCCTCCGCAGATCTGTAACGTCCAACGATGTAAATCCTTCTGAAGGGGTTAAAACATTTTGCAGCAAGGAGCTGTGCTAATGCAGGCTGCTCCTCGCTGCAAAACCCCAGGGAATGAGGCTAAAAATAGATCAATGATCTATATTTAGCTTCATTTGCGGTGAGGCGCCCTCTGCTGGCTGTTCATAGATCGTGGGAAATTACCTAGAAAGCCAGGGAGCTCTGCTGGCTGTTCATAGATCGTGGGAAATTACCTAGAAAGCCAGGGAGCTTTCTAGGTAATTTCCCACGATCTATGAACAGCCAGCAGAGGGCGCCTCACCGCAAATGAAGCTAAATATAGATCATTGATCTATTTTTAGCCTCATTCCCTGGGGTTTTGCAGCGAGGAGCAGCCTGCATTAGCACAGCTCCTTGCTGCAAAATGTTTTAACCCCTTCAGAAGGATTTACATCGTTGGACGTTACAGATCTGCGGAGGGTAAGTATATTGTTGGTTTATTATGTTTTTTTACTCACAGAACGAGGGTCTTCAGTGACTGGATTGGGCGTTGAATAAAATACTGCAACAACCATTGTTTTTATTTCATTAAAATAATTTTAAAAAATGTGTTTGTGTTTTATTTAACCCTTTACTAGTATTGGATTAATAATGGATAGGTGTCATAATTGACGCCTCTCCATTATTAATTAGGCTTAATGTCACCTTACAATAGCAAGGTGGCATTAACCCTTCATTACCCCATATCCCACCGCTACACGGGAATGGGAAGAGAGTGGCCAAGTGCCAGAATAGGCGCATCTTCCAGATGTGCCTTTTCTGGGGTGGCTGGGGGCAGATATTTTTAGCCAGGGGGGGGCCAATAACCGTGGACCCTCTCCAGGCTATTAATATCTGCCCTCAGTCACTGGCTTTACTACTCTGGCGGAGAAAATTGCGCGGGAGCCCACGCCAATTTTTTCCGCCATTTAACCCTTTATTTTAAGAGCTAGAACGGCCAAATTTTGCAGATACACACTACTGACATTAGTAGTGTGGAATCTGCAAAAAAAATGGAGAGAAGACATGGTTTACTGTATGTAAACCATGTCTCAAATCATGTCGGGTTTTAGGAAGGAGAAGGAAAAAGCCGGTAATTGAATTACCGGCTTTCAAGCTGTCTAGCGCTGGAATAAATATTAATATATATACATATATGTGTCTCACTGACATATATATATATATATACCTATTCTATGTGTAGACATTTATTCTACCTATTCTACTGTAAGCTGTCAGTGTGATTTTACTGTACACCGCACTGAATTACCGGCTTTTCTCTCTAACAGCGCTGCGTATTTCTCGCAAGTCACACTGCTTGTCCGTGTGTAATCCGTATTTTTCACGCTTCCATAGACTTTCATTGGCGTATTTCTTGCGCAGTACGGTGACAAACGCAGCATGCTGCGATTTTGTACGGCCGTAGAAAGCCGTATAATACTGATCAGTAAAATACGGCAAATAGGAGCAGGGGCATAGAGAATAATTGTGCCGTATTTTTTGCGAGTTTTACGGACGTAGATTCTGCGCTCTTACGTCCGTAAAACTCGCATGTGTGACGGCGGCCTTAAACAGGGTGACGAATGGAAAACTGCATTTAATACGCCCGAAGGCCATTTTGAATATCTTGTGATGCCATTTGGGCTTTCTAATGCTCCATCTGTGTTCCAGTCTTTCATGCATGATATTTTCCGCAATTATCTTGATAAATTCATGGTCGTATATTTGGATGATATTTTGATTTTTTCCGATGATTGGGAGTCTCATGTGAAGCAGGTCAGGATGGTGTTCCAGATCCTTCGTGATAATGCTTTATTTGTGAAGGGGTCTAAGTGCCTATTCGGAGTTCAGAAGGTCTCTTTTTTGGGTTTTATTTTTTCTCCCTCGTCTATAGAAATGGATCGTGTTAAGGTCCAAGCTATTCATGACTGGATCAAACCCACATCTGTGAAGGGCCTTCAAAAATTTTTGAGCTTTGCTAATTTCTATCGCCGTTTCATTGCCAATTTTTCCAGTGTGGTTAAGCCCCTTACTGATTTGACGAAAAAAGGTGCTGATATAATGAATTGGTCCTCAGAGGCTGTTGAGGCCTTTCAGGAGCTTAGACGCCGATTTACTTCTGCCCCTGTGTTGCGTCAGCCGGATGTTTCTCTTCCTTTTCAGGTTGAGGTCGACGCTTCTGAGATTGGGGCAGGGGCTGTTTTGTCTCAGAGGGAATCTGATCGTTCTTTGATGAAACCGTGTGCTTTTTTTTCCAGAAAGTTTTCGCCTGCGGAACGCAATTATGATGTCGGCAATCGGGAGTTGTTGGCTATGAAGTGGGCGTTTGAGGAGTGGCAACATTGGCTTGAGGGTGCTAAACACCGCGTTGTGGTCCTGACCGATCATAAGAATCTGATTTACCTCGAGTCGGCCAAGCGGCTGAATCCTAGACAGGCTCGATGGTCCCTGTTTTTCTCCCGTTTTGATTTTGTGGTCTCGTATCTTCCGGGATCTAAGAATGTTAAGGCTGATGCCCTCTCTAGGAGTTTTTCGCCTGATTCTCCTGGAGTCCTTGAGCCGGTTGGCATTCTTAAGGAGGGGGTGATTCTTTCTGCTATCTCCCCTGATTTGCGGCGGGTGCTTCAGGAATTTCAGGCTGATAGGCCTGACCGCTGTCCAGTGGGGAAGCTGTTCGTTCCTGATAGATAGACAAGTAAGGTTATTTCTGAGGTTCTTTGTTCTGTGTTGGCTGGTCATCCTGGGATTTTTGGTACCAGAGATTTGGTTGCTAGGTCCTTTTGGTGGCCTTCTTTGTCGCGCGATGTGCGTGCTTTTGTGCAGTCCTGTGGGACTTGCGCCCGGGCCAAGCCTTGCTGTTCCCGCGCTAGTGGGTTGCTTTTGCCTTTGCCGGTCCCTGAGAGGCCCTGGACGCATATTTCCATGGATTTTATTTCGGATCTTCCTGTTTCCCAGAAGATGTCTGTTATCTGGGTTGTTTGTGACCGGTTCTCTAAAATGGTCCATCTGGTACCTTTGCCTAAGTTGCCTTCCTCCTCGGATCTGGTTCCATTATTTTTTCAGCATGTGGTTCATTTGCATGGTATTCCGGAGAATATTGTCTCTGACAGAGGTTCTCAGTTTGTCTCTAGATTTTGGCGGGCCTTTTGTGCTAGGATGGGCATTGATTTGTTTTTTTCTTCGGCGTTTCATCCTCAGACTAATGGCCAAACTGAGCGAACTAATCAGACCTTGGAGACCTATTTGAGATGCTTTGTGTCTGCTGATCAGGATGACTGGGTGGCTTTCTTGCCGTTGGCCGAGTTTGCCCTTAATAATCGGGCTAGTTCGGCTACTTTGGTTTCACCTTTCTTTTGTAATTTTGGTTTTCAGCCTCGTTTTTCCTCTGGGCAGGTTGAGCCTTCTGATTGTCCTGGTGTTGATTCTGTGGTGGACAGGCTGCAGCAGATTTGGACTCATGTGGTGGACAATTTGACGTTGTCTCAGGAAAGGGCTCAACGTTTTGCTAACCGCCGTCGGTGTGTTGGTCCCCGGCTTCGTGTGGGGGATTTGGTTTGGTTGTCTTCTCGTCATGTTCCTATGAAGGTTTCCTCCCCTAAGTTTAAGCCTCGGTTTATTGGTCCTTATAAAATTTCTGAAATTATTAATCCGGTGTCTTTTTGTTTGGCTCTTCCAGCCTCTTTTGCCATTCATAATGTTATCCATAGATCTTTGTTACGGAGATATGTGGTGCCCGTTGTTCCCTCGGTTGACCCTCCTGCCCCGATGTTGGTTGAGGGAGAGTTGGAATATGAGGTTGAGAAGATTTTGGATTCTCGTTTTTCGAGGCGGAGGCTTCAGTATCTTGTCTTGGGTTGTTGCCTCTGATGTCCATGCCGCCGATTTGGTTCGTGCTTTTCATTTGGCTCGTCATGATTGGCCTGGGGGCTCTGGTGAGGGTTCGGTGACCCCTCCTCAAGGGGGGGGGGTACTGTTGTGAATTCTGCTCCTGGGTTCCCTCCGGTGGTTGTAAGTGGCACTTTTGTGAGTTCTGCTCTTGGGCTCCCTCTTGTGGTTTCAAGTGGTATGGCTGCTCCTTGGAGTTAGCTGTGGTCAGCTGCCTCCACTTATCATCTCCTCTCTCGCCTATTTAAGCCTGGCTGTTCCTTCAGCTAGTGCCACTTGTAAATGGTTCCTGGTTGGATTCACATCTCTTTGGAGTTCCCTGTTATCCTGACCAGTTCTGCAAAGCTAAGTTTTTTTTCTGTCCATAGTTTGTGGTCTTATCCATTCTGTGCTTTCTTTGTTTGTCCAGCATTATCAGTTTGAAGTATTTTCTGTCTTGCTGGAAGCTCTGGGAAGCAGAGTTACCCTCCACACCTTTAGTCAGGTGTGGAGATTTTTTGTAAACTCTGCGTGGATTTTTGTAGTGTTTTATACTGACCGCACAGTATTCCATCCTGTCCTATTTATCAAGTTAGACTGGCCTCCTGTGCTCATCCTGGTTTCATTCTGTGTATGTCTTTTTCCTCTCCACTCACAGTCATTATTTGTGGGGGGCTAATCTATCCTTTGGGGATTTTCTCTGAGGCAAGATAGTTTTCCTGCTACTGTCTTCAGGGGTAGTTAGCTCTTAGGCTGTGACGAGATGCCTAGGGAGAGTTAGGAGCATTCCACGGCTGCTTCTAGTGTTGTGTTGAGCTTAGGGACTGCGGTCAGTACAGTTACCACTTCCTTCAGAGCTCGCTCCATGTTGCTCCTAAACCACCTTATCATAACAGTACAAGTGGCCAGAAATGAATTAAATGCATCTCAAAAGAAGGAAAAGAAAGTTCTGAACCCTCAGAGCTCGTTCCATGTTGCTCCTAGACCACCGCATCATAACAGAGGTCTGTCTTGTTGAATTAATAAAGACAAGAGGAAAAAAACGACTTCAAAAGTCCAAGATCTGTGATATAAATTATAATTTTATTGATGTTGTAAAAACAGACAGGTGCGGTAGGGGAGGGAATACATGACCAGTTAAATGGACATACCGCAAGGGACAAGGTTAAATACAAAGGTATATAAATAATAATGACAGGTAAAAATAATAAAAAGAGGTTATGTGCAAAATTATTATCAAAATCTCAGTATACTACAAAAATAAATATTTGCTGTAATACCATATAAAGGTGTGAACAGGTAAAATTGAAAAGTAAGATGAGGAGGGGAGAGTAAAGTGCATATGCCACAGAATCACTGTGCAAAATCTGCAAATATGAGCAGTGTTGCTCTACCTAAATAGGAGTAGAGCATAAAGACAACGCGAATAATATAAGTATTGCCTAGCAATTCATGGCTACTGTTGATGAAATTTAGTAAGCATTCAAGTCCCCATAAACATGGTGTGTTACTTGATACACTGTGGCCTGTCCCTTGGATGTGCCCACCCCAACATGCGTTTCGGCGTCAGCCTTCATCAGGGGGTGAATCAATGCCAAGGAGATGCAAAGCTGTTATCGATGCTAAAGGATGCCCTATACACTACTAAAGAAAGAGCACAAAGGGAAAGCATGAAATTAACATATTAGGGTGTGATATTTTGAATCGGCCATTCCACTATTCTTATAGAAGTAATGAGATATTACTTCATCTCATGCAGATTCCTGTTTTTTACGTTAAAGGCTAGGTTCACACATTGTGTTTTTGCGGCGTTTTTAAAAACAAATTTTAACCCCTTAACGACCGCCGATACGCCTTTTAACGGCGGAAGTTAAGGGTACTTAAACCACAGCGCCGTTAATTAACGGCGCTGTGGAAAAAGTAAATAGCGCCCCCTGGAGTCGGATTTTCTCCGGGGTCTCGGCGGCTGGGGGTAGCCGAGACCTCAGAGAACATGATTCGGGGTTTTTTTTACCGACCCCGCTTTTGCGATCGCCGGTAATTAACCGTTTACCGGCGATCGCAAAAAAAACGCGATTTCCCTTTTAATTTCTCTGTCCTCCGATGTGATCGCACATCAGAGGACAGAGAAATGGGGTCCCAGATAGCCCCCCAATACTCACCTGTCTCCCCCGGTGCTCCTCGTGGCTCCCGAAGGGCGCCGCTATCTTTTTCCGGCCAAAAATGGCGGGCGCATGGGCAGTGCGCCCGCCGGCTGACACCACGAGCATCTTTGGGGTCTCGGCTGCCGGGGGTAGCCGAGACCCCAAAGAACATGATCGGGGTCGGTTATACCGACCCCTGTTTTGCGATCGCCGGTAATTAACTGTTTACCGGCGATCGCAAAAAAAAAAGTGGTAATTCTCTGTCCTCTGATGTGATCGCACATCAGAGGACAGAGAAATAGGGGGATTCGGGGACCCTATTATACTTACCGGTATCCGTGGGTCCTCCTGCGTCCTCTCCTGCCTGCCGGCGTCTTCTTTGGGAAGCAAAATGGCGGGCGCATGCGCAGTGCGCCCGCCATCTGTCGCCATCTGCCGGCCGGCAGGAGAAAGCAGTTGGGACTAAAATTAGGGCTAGGGTTAGGGCTAAATTTAAGGTTAGGATTGGGGTTAAATATAGGGTTAGGCTTCTTTCACACTTGCGTCGGTAAGGGGCCGTCGCAATGTGTCGGCCCGACATACCGACGCACGTTGTGAAAATTGTGCACAACGTGGGCAGCGGATGCAGTTTTTCAATGCATCCGCTGCCCAATCTATGTCCTGGGGAGGAGGGGGCGGAGTTACGGCCACGCATGCGCGGTCGGAAATGGCGGACGCGAGGTACAAAAAACGTTACATTGAACGATTTTTTGTGCCGACGGTCCGCCAAAATACAGTGCACGTCGCGATCCATCGCCAATACAAGTCTATGGGCAAAAAACGCATCCTGCGAGCACATTTGCAGGATCCGTTTTTTGTCCAAAACGACGGATTGCGATGGATG
This sequence comes from Ranitomeya imitator, assembly GCF_032444005.1. NCBI lineage: Eukaryota > Metazoa > Chordata > Amphibia > Anura > Dendrobatidae > Ranitomeya > Ranitomeya imitator. Next base: position 125,033,478 of record NC_091283.1, read on the forward strand.
CTAAATGATGCAAGTGTGAAAGTAGCCTTAGGGCTAGGGTTAGGGTTGGGGCTAAAGTTAGGGCTAGGGTTAGGGTTGGAGCTAAAGATAGGGTTAGGGTTGGGGCTAAATTTAGGGTTAGGGTTAGGGCTAGGGTTGCGGCTAAAGTTAGGGCTAGGGTTGCGTTGGGATTAATGTTAGGGTTTGGATTAGGGTTGGCATTAGGGTTACGCTTGGGATTAGGGATAGGTTTGGGATTAGGGTTAAGGTTAGGGTTGGGATTAGGGGTGTATTGGGATTAGGGTTAGGTTTGAGGTTAGGGTTGAGATTAGGATTAGGGGTGTGTTGGATTTAGGGTTTTGATTAGGGTTATGGTTAGGGTTGACATTAGGGTTGTTTTGGGGTAAGGGTTGTGATTATCGTTAGGGTTGTGATTAGGATTATGGATTGGGTTGGGATTAGGGTTAGGGGTGTGTTGGGGTTAGGGTTGGAGTTAGAATTGGGGGGTTTCCACTGTTTAGGTACATCAGGGGGTCTCCAAACACGACAGCCAATTTTGCGCTCAAAAAGTCAAATGGTGCTCCCTCCCTTCTGAGCTCTGCCGTGCGCCCAAACAGTAGTTTACCCCCACATATGGGGCATCAGTGTACTCGGGATAAATTGGACAACAACTTTTGGGGTCCAATTTCTCCTGTTACCCTTGTGAAAATAAAAACTTGGGGGCTACAATATCTTTTTTGTGGAAGAAAAAAATATTTTTTATTTTCACGACTCTGCATTCTAAACTTCTGTGAAGCACTTGGGCATTCAAAGTTCTCACCACACATCTAGATAAGTTCCATGGGGGTCTAGTTTCCAAAATGGGGTCACTTGTGGAGGGTTTCTACTGTTTAGGCACATCAGGGGCTCTCCAAACGCGACATGGCGTCCGATCTCAATTCCAGCCAATTCTACATTGAAAAAGTAAAACGGCACTCCTTCTCTTCCAAGCTCTGCGGTGCGCCCAAACAGTGGTTTACCCCCACATATGGGGTATTGACGTACTCAGGAGAAATTGCACAACAACTTTTGTGGTCTAATTTCTCCTGTTACCCTTGCGAAAATAAAAATTTGGGGGCAAAAAGATCATTTTCGTAGAAAAAATGCGATTTTTTTTATTTTCACGGCTCCACGTTACAAACTTCTGTGAAGCACTTGGGGGTTTAAAGTTCTCACCACACATGTAGATAAGTTCCTTAAGGGGTCTAGTTTACAAAATGGGGTCACTTGTGGGGGGTTTCTACTGTTTAGGCACATCAGGGGCTCTCCAAACGCGACATGGCATCCGATCTCAATTCCAGCCAATTCTACATTGAAAAAGTAAAACGGCACTCCTTCTCTTCCTAGCTCTGCGGTGTGCCCAAACAGTGGTTTACCCTCACATATGGGGTATCGACGTATTCAGGAGAAATTGCACAACAACTTTTGTGGTCTAATTTCTCCTGTTACCCTTGTGAAAATAAGAATTTGAGGGCGAAAAGATCATTTTTGTGTAAACAAATGCGATTTTTTATTTTCACGGCTCTACGTTATAAACTCCTGTGAAGCACTTGGGGGTTCAAAGTGCTCACCACACATCTAGATAAGTTCCTTAAGGGGTCTAGTTTCCAAAATGGTGTCACTTGTGGGGGGTTTCCACTGTTTAGGCACATCAGGGGCTCTCTAAACGTGACATGGCGTCCGATCTCAATTCCAGCCAATTCTGTATTGAAAAAGTCAAACGGCGCTCCTTCACTTCCAAGCTCTGCGGTGCGCCCAAAAAGTGGTTTACCCCCACATATGGGGTATTGGCGTGTTCAGGAGAAATTGCTTAACAAAATTTATGGTTACATTTCTGTTTTTACACATGTGAAAATAAAAAAAAAATGGTTCTGAATTAAAATGTTTGCAAAAAAAGTTAAATGTTCATTTTTTCCTTCCACATTGTTTCAGTTCCTGTGAAGCACGTAAAGGGTTAATAAACTTCTTGAATGTGGTTTTGAGCACCTTGATGGGTGCAGTTTTTAGAATGGTGTCACACTTGGTTATTTTCTATCATATAGACCTCTTAAAATGACTTCAAATGTGATGTGGTCCCTAAAAAAATGGTGTTGTAAAAATGAGAAATTGCTGGTCAACTTTTAACCCTTATAACTCCCTAACAAAAAAAAATTTTGTTTCCAAAATTGTGCTGATGTAAAGTAGATATGTGGGAAATGTTATTTATTAACTATTTTTCGTGACATCTCTCTGATTTAAGGACATAAAAATACAAAGTTTGAAAATTGCAAAATTGTAAAAATTTTCACCATATTTCCATTTTTTTTTTTTCATAAATAATCGCAAGTAATATCGAAGAAATGTTACCCCTAACATGAAGTACAATATGTCACGAAAAAACAATCTCAGAATCAGCGGGATCCGTTAAAGCGTTCCAGAGTTATAACCTCATAAAGTGACAGTGGTCAGAATTGTAAAAATTGGCTCGGTCATTAAGTACCAAATTGTCTCTGTCACTAAGGGGTTAAGCTGAGTTTTACAATATCAGCAAAAGCTATAAGATTTCAGAAATATCATGCACATATATTGGGTTTTTTCCCAACTGAATTGGAAAAATGCTGCATTTTTAAAACCTGTCACATGTCATTTCTTTTAGCGTTTTCAGCCTTTTTTCCACCCACAGAAAGCAATGAGTAAGTGCAAAATTAATTAAGACTCGCATTTGGTTAGCCAGTGTTAATGATGGGTATGCAGGAGTAAGATGAGTCTAATTCAATTAGCAGCATAACCATTTAAAGAATTAGGTGCATCTTATCACCGGTGTGCACCTCATGGAAAGTGTTAAGGTACCTTCACACTAGACGATATCGCTAGCGATCCGTGACGTTGCAGCGTCCTGGCTAGCGATATTGTCCAGTGTGACAGGCAGCAGCGATCAGGCCCCTGCTATGATATCGCTGGTCGGGGAAGAAAGTCCAGAACTTTGTTTCGTCGCTGGATCTCCCGCTGACATCGCTGAATCGGCGTGTGTGACGCCGATTCAGCGATGTCTTCGCTGGTAACCAGGGTAAACATCGGGTAACTAAGCGCAGGGCCGCGCTTAGTAACCCGATGTTTACCCTGGTTACCATCATTAAAGTAAAAAAAACAACCACTACATACTTACCTACCGCTGTCTGTCCCCGGCGCTGTGCTTTCCGGCCGCTGTGCTCACAGCCAGTGCAGGAGGAGTGCAGAGAAGCTGAGCGTCGGGGACAGACAGCGGTAGGTAAGTATGTAGTGGTTGTTTTTTTTACTTTAACGATGGTAACCAGGGTAAACATCGGGTTACTAAGTGCGGCCCTGCGCTTAGTAACCCGATGTTTACCCTGGTTACCGGGTGTCACGATATGGTATGAAATATCATATAAGTTTAGTTGCTCTTCAGCTCATGAGGTGGGCTAAACCCCCCTTCCCTAGTTGTCTCTCCTTGTTTCTCTCTGGGCTACAGACTGTATGCTAGAAGGGGGTTTTTATTGCCCTGGGGTCGTAAATTCCAGGCTCAGAGGAAAGTCCCTCACCCCTCCCACCTTCACCAGTTAGAAATGGAAAAGTGGCTCCAAAAATTCATGAAAGATTCTTTGTTTAGTTTTTGTTAGATATTAGGCAAACGATTTAAGCTAGAAATACGAAAATATATATTCTTATCCTCACTCTGTGTATCTACCCATCCCTTGAAACTCGGGCTTCTAACTCCGTCTGGTAAAGAAGTAGGGTTTTCTCTGTAAATATGTATTCCAGATAGGACATATTTGATCTCATTAGAATGCTCACGTTAATCCGAGATGAATGATAGGTTTGGTCTGACTCTGTCATGTGTTGTAGCGAAGTTATAGCAAGTAGATAACTTTAATATTGAAGTACTCAGAATGTAGAGAGAGGAGGGTCTGGATAAGCCAGCCCTTCTGTGATGTCAAAGCCTTAAGGTATTAAGTGTCTGGCAGGCTCCCCAGCTCAGTCTCTCTGCTTGATTTCTTCTTCTGGACTTCTTGTCCTATTGTCCTGGAAGAGCTGAGTACATCCCATGGACTGGGATGTATGGAAACTGCACTAGCCTGGGGTGTCCACCATGCTTTTAACATGTGAGTGTTATCTTTTCTCATTTATTCCCTTTATGTTATAATTACCCATGTACATATTTGCAATTGTCTCATTTGTAACATCTTTATAAAATATTTTTGATAAAGCACTGCCTAATTTATTAATGGGATATACTATTATATGTTAGTTCAGTTCTCCATGCTCTAAAAGCCGTACCCTGTCTCTTGAAGAAAATTACGCTACTGTGTTGGGTTAGCTTCGGACCCGTTTAATCGAAGCTGGTGGCAGCGAGAAGTGTGCAGGCTTTTGGGTTATGTTGTAGCGGCTGCGGCGTTAATAATTATTGTTCCTGCCTGAGTGGGAGTAGGTATCGCGTTGCTGCAGCGTGCCCAATAGCCAGTACATAGCAGGCAGCCTTTCTGGCGACTAATTACCCAGGGTGCAGTACCTAATCTGACCTGAGAGAAAGGGGGGCGCCAGAGAGCTGCAAGTGTTAAGTGGAACTGTAAGCGGGATATACATAAATCCCTGCAGTTCGTGGTATATAGAAAAGCAGTGGGATACCTAGAATAAGCCCCTGCTGTAAGCTAAGAGGTCAATAGCCTTGTGTGTGTTGTTTCATCACATTGTAGCAGTGGAGGGATAACTAAGATAAGCCCCCCTGCACATGTGATAGCCGTCTGTTGGCCTCAAGTCACCTCAATCTGTGACGTAGGGGTGACGGTCACGGTGGGAATCCTGACCAATTGGTGACAGCGGTCAGGGGAATCGTGACAATTGGTGGCAGCGGTGGGATATCTTAGAGCATTAGTGATTTGGTTTGAGTAATCATTCCTCTCACTAAAAACTTGCAGAAATTTCTTGCGAGGACTCTGCGCAAATAAGTTTGGAGAACGAACTCAGTGCTTTTTAGTTGTGAGACAATTGCGTACTGGTAATTATCCCTTCCCTTTCTCTTCATTTTTCTATCCTATCTTTTATTTGGCAACCATGGCTGCGAAAGGGGAAGCCTGGTACAACCAGCAGAAGAAGGACTTTCTTGCTGGCATATGCACGTGCCATGGCCTGAACCCCCAGGGTAAGACCAAGACTCAAATGGTCGCTGAACTGGTGCAATTTGAAGCAGACCAAGCCAGGCCACAGAGCCCAGAGGCCGCAGAAGCCAGCACAAGCGAACATGGTGCTGCAGCAGAGGTCCAACCACTGAATACGGGCCCTACTGGCAACCAGGGGGCGCAGACCTCCTCCTGCAGCTGGCTCTGCAACAATGCACCGCAGATGACCTAGAGGGACGTCGGCAGCTGATTCAGCAATACCATGAGCGAGCCGAGCGAGAGGCCGAGCGAGCTGAGCGAGAGGCCCAGCGAGCCGAGCGGCAAGCGGAGCGGGAGTACCAGCTGCAGTTAGCCCAACTGCAAATGCAGGGGTCGTCCCAGTCCAGCCGTGAGCCCAGCAGCGCTCAGATACCTAAGCCCCGGCCAGATCACTTCACTGTTATGGAGAAGGACGGGGACTTGGACACTTTTCTGCGGGTCTTTGAGAAAGCCTGCAGACAGTACCGGCTGCCTACAGATGAATGGGCACGATACCTGACACCAGGGCTGAGAGGTAAAGCTCTGGAGGCGTTTGCTGCCCTCCCTCAAGAACAAGATGGTGACTATGAGGCCATCAAGCAGGCTCTGATAGCCAAGTACCAGCTTACACCCGAGGTGTACCATAGAAAGTTCCGGACCCTCCAACCGGGCCCACACGACAGTTACAGTGATGTGGTGCATGGACTGGGGACCCACTTTGACCAGTGGACCCAAGGACTGTCAGTGACCACCTTTGCACAGCTGCGAGACCTGATGATCAAAGACCAGTTCTTTCATCTTTGCCCAGCTGAGGTGCGACAGTTCGTGATGGACAGAGAACCCAAAGACGTGATGAAAGCAGCGCAGATTGCCGATGCCTATGAGGCCAACCGTAGATCGGAAGCGCGGAAGCCAGTCACCACCAGCTGGAGAGGGGGTAAGCCTGCAACCAACGCCAGTACCCCTGCCAGCCAGCACACCAGAGGTCCTGTCCCCTTAGACAACAGCACCAGACCTACCACCGAACCTCGCTGTTACGTACGCTGCGCATGCTGCGCATACTTACCCGGCTTCTCCCGTCCCTCTGCGCACTCGCGTTCCTGTCCAGTGCCGCTCTGCTTCCTCCTTTGCCGGCTCACGGTGTCCGGTCCCTCTGCGCATGCGCGGTCGCGTCTCCTCCATCGCAGAGCCTTCTGGGAGGTCGCGACCTGTCTTGCCTGTCCGTGTTCCTGCTGTGTCCTGCCTGTCCGTGTTCCTGCTGTATCCTGCCAGTCCGTGTTCCTGCTGTGTCCTGCCTGTCCGTGTTCCTGCTGTATCCTGCCAGTCCGTGTTCCTGCTGTATCCTGCCAGTCCGTGTTCCTGTTGTATACTGCCAGTCCGTGTTCCTGCTGTATCCTGCCAGTCCGTGTTCCTGCTGTATCCTGCCAGTCCGTGTTCCTGCTGTATCCTGCTAGTCCGTGTTCCTGCTGTGTTCTGCCAGCCCGTGTTCCTGCTGAGTCCTTCCGGTCCGTGTTCCTGCTGAGTCCTGCCAGTCCGTGTTCCTGCTGTGTTCTGCCGTTCCGTGTTCCAGTCATTTTCAGTTAAGTCTTGTTTTCCTATTATTCCCTGCCATCCTTTTAGCCTTTGGTTTCCTTCTTTATCTTGGGTCGCCCCTTTGGCTCTAGCTGTTGTGTCTCCATTCCCCCGAGGTCCTGCTCCTAACACTCCCTGTATAGGGGGTGATTCCATCTGGTCCGCTCGACCCCGGGGGCTCTAGAGTCACGACCCAGAGGGTCCACTCTCGGATTTCTGCCTGAGTACTTACAGTAAGCAAAGGCCATGGACCCCGCTGGGGCCTCTGCTGCGCAGAAAGAGCTACTCTTTTTGCGAGAGAATCAGTCCCGCATGATGTCTTTTATGAAAGCTATGGATTCTCGTTTGTCCACGCTCCAGTCCTCCGATCCTGGCAACGCCGCTCTACTCGTTGGCTTACAGCAAGAGTTAGCTCAGCAGCGTGACACCCAGGCCCATATACTTAGTTATATGTCTTCTATTGACGATCGGCTGCTTTCCATCCAGACAGCCGCTTCTACGTCTGCTCCTGCGTCCCACCCTCCACCCCGCTTGGCTAAACCGCCTCGGTACAATGGGGATCCTAAGTCCTGCCGAGGATTTCTAAACCAATGCCGTCTTCACTTTGAGCTTCTGCCCCAGCATTACCCGACGGATCGGTCCAAAGTTGCGTTTTTGATTTCCCATCTGGAGGGTGACGCCTTGGCTTGGGTTAATCCACTCTGGGAGCGAGACGATCCTCTAGTCTCCCAGTTGTCTGAATTTTTGGAGACTTTCCGTCTTGTCTTTGACGAACCTGGACGTCTGGCCTCTACAACTGAAGCCCTATTTTCTCTCCATCAGGGGTCGTTATCCGTAGGCCAGTACGCTATTCAGTTCCGCACACTCTCCTCTGACTTGGGCTGGAACAATGAGGCGTTGGTGGGTGCTTTTTGGCGGGGTCTCTCTGGGCGCATAAAAGATGAGTTAGCCGGTCGGGACACCCCTACTGTTTTGGAGGAATTAATTTCCTTAGCTACCCGTATTGACCTTCGGTTCCAAGAACGCGCCCGTGAGCGGAGGTCTCTTCGTTCTTCTTCTGCCACCCGTAAGCCACTCAGTCCTCAGCCTAGAACCTCCTCTCTGGCGTCCGCACCGGAACCTATGCAAGTGGACCGTCTTAAGATGTCCGAACAACGTCGTAAAGAGAGGCGCACTCAGGGGTTATGCTTTTACTGCGGGAGTGCTGCTCATTTATTACGCTCTTGCCCTGAACGTCCGGAAAACTCCTCCGCCTAGGTCAGGTAAGAGAGGCCTCCCTAGGTGTGTGTGATCCCTCTCAACCCCTTACTTTGTCCGTTCTTTTGCATATTGCAGGCAAAGGCATTTCTCTGGATGCGTATGTGGATTCGGGCGCAGCAGGGAATTTTATTAGGTTGGAGGAGGTTTTGAAATTCTCCGTTCCAGTCAAAACCTTAGAGGCTCCTGTGATTCTTGCATCTGTGGATGGTAAACCGTTACAGGAGACCATTACTCAAGTAACACTTGAGGTGGAACTTCAGGTTGGGGCTCTACACAAGGAGAGAATTGCATTTTATGTTTTAGCGGGTCTGTCTCATCCTATGCTCTTAGGTCTCCCTTGGTTACGGAACCACGAGCCCATTTTAGATTGGCGCAATGGTAATATCTTGCGCTGGGGTGAGCTTTGTCGGGAACGTTGTCTGCTGCCGGTGCGTTCTGTGGGATCTTCCTCTAATTCTTCTCCTTCCTCTTCTTTTCCCGCTTTACCCTGTGTCTACAGCGCTTATTCTGATGTCTTCAACAAGAAGGAGGCTGAGGGTCTTCCGCCTCACCGGCTCTATGATTGTCCCATAGATCTCGTGCCTGGAACTAACCCACCCAGGGGCAGGATCTATCCTCTCTCTCCTGCTGAGACTCAAGCTATGTCAGAGTACATTCAAGAAAATCTTGCTAAAGGATTCATTCGCAAGTCTTCCTCTCCGGCCGGAGCAGGGTTTTTTTTCGTGAAGAAGAAAGACGGTTCTCTCCGTCCCTGCATTGATTATCGAGGCCTAAACAACATCACGGTGAAGAACAAATATCCTCTGCCTCTCATTCCGGAACTCTTCGACCGTCTTCGGGGTGCGCAAATTTTTACCAAATTAGATCTACGTGGCGCATATAATTTGGTTCGTATTCGTGCAAGCGATGAGTGGAAGACTGCCTTCAATACTCGTGATGGTCACTACGAGTACTTGGTTATGCCGTTTGGTCTCTGCAACGCCCCCGCGGTTTTCCAGGAATTTGTGAACGATGTATTTCGGGATCTTCTCTACTCCTCGGTCGTAGTTTACCTTGACGACATTCTCATCTTTTCTCCGGATCTCTCCACTCACAGGCGAGATGTCCGTCGTGTTCTGCAAAGGCTAAGAGAGAATCATCTGTTCGCTAAGATTGAGAAGTGCGTCTTTGAACAATCTTCTCTTCCCTTCCTGGGATATATTGTCTCAAGATCTGGCTTAGAGATGGATCCAGAGAAGGTTTCTGCTGTCCTGAATTGGCCTCGTCCTCTTGGAACAAAAGCAATCCAACGTTTTCTTGGCTTTGCCAACTACTATAGACAATTTATTCCTCATTTTTCTTCTATGACCAAGCCTATCTCTGCTCTAGTTCGCAAGGGAGTCAACTCCAGTCTTTGGACCCCTGAGGCTGAAGAGTCCTTTCTGTCTCTTAAACAAAGCTTCGCTACGGCCCCTGTGCTTCATCGTCCTGATGCTAATAGACCGTTTGTCCTTGAGGTCGACGCATCCTCTATTGGAGCTGGTGCTGTACTTTTGCAAAGATCCTCGTCCGGACGTTTGGTGACCTGTGGTTTTTTTTCCAAAACCTTTTCCGCTCCTGAGCGTAACTACTCTATTGGAGATAAAGAACTTTTGGCTATCAAGCTAGCCTTGGAGGAATGGCGTTATCTCCTTGAGGGGGCTCTTCATCCATTCACCATTTACACAGACCACAAGAATCTGGCCTATATTCAGTCTGCCCAAAGACTAAATCCACGACAGGCCAGATGGTCTTTATTCTTCGGACGATTCGAATTTGAACTTCATTTCCGACCCGGAAATAAGAATGTCAAAGCAGATGCTCTTTCAAGATCCTTTCAGCCTCTGGACCTAGAGGATTCTCCGGCTCACATCATTGATCCTGCGAAGATCGTCACTCTTGCTCCTCTAAGAGTGATTTCAACTCCTCCTGGCAAGACTCTTGTGGCTAACCAAGACAAGGAGAGAGTTTTACGTTGGGGTCACTCCTCCAAAATTGCAGGTCACGTAGGAGTCAAGAAGACACTTTCTCTTATCTCTTGGCATTACTGGTGGCCATCTCTCCGACAAGACATCACCAAATTCATCGCTTCTTGTCCTTCTTGTGCAAAAAATAAAGTCCCTAGGCAGCTTCCTTCCGGTCTCCTGCATCCTCTGCCTGTGCCTTCCGTTCCTTGGAGTCATATAGCTATGGACTTCATCACTGATCTACCTTGTTCCTCGAATTGCTCTGTCATCTTGGTTGTTGTAGATCGGTTCTCCAAGATGGCTCACTTCATCGCATTACCTGGTCTGCCTTCCGCTCCTGAGTTGGCAGAGATCTGTTTACACCAAGTCTTCCGTCTTCATGGTTTTCCTCATCATATCGTCTCAGACCGTGGAGTACAATTTACCTCACGTTTTTGGAGAGCTCTCTGCAGTCTATTAAAGGTTAACTTGGACTTTTCTTCCGCCTATCACCCTCAGTCCAACGGACAAGTGGAGCGAGTTAATCAAGTCCTGACTACATATCTGCGACATTTCTCCAATGCACACCAAGATGACTGGGTCTCTCTTCTCTCCTGGGCCGAATTCTCATATAACAATCTTCCCAGCGAGTCTTCCTCCAAAACCCCCTTTTTTGTAGTCTATGGTCAACATCCGAACATTCCTCTTCCTGTTTCTCTTTCCTCGGGGGTACCGGCAGCGGATTTCTTGTCCCGGGAATTCTCTACGATTTGGAGTGAGACCAAAGTGGCTCTTGAGAGAGCTAGCCTTAATATGAAAAAGTTTGCTGACAAAAGGCGTTTGGATGCTCCGCCATATTCTCCGGGTGATAAAGTTTGGCTTTCCTCTCGCTATATCAAGCTTAAAATTCCCTCTTGCAAACTGGGTCCCTGCTATATTGGTCCTTTTCCTATCTTGAGTCGCATTAATGATGTTTCTTATAAGTTGAAGTTGCCTGCCTCTTTACGCATTCCCAATGCCTTCCATGTGTCTCTTCTCAAGCCTGCAGTCTTTAATCGTTTTCACTCCGCTACCTCTTCCTCTCCTCAGCTCTGTACTTCTGATGGAATCTTTAATGTTAAAGACATTCTTGCCAAAAAGGTAGTTAGGGGTAAAACTTATTTTTTGATTGATTGGGAGGGATTTGGCCCTGAGGAGAGGTCCTGGGAGCCCCGAGAGAACATCAATGCTCCTCTTATCATGAAAAGATTCCTTTCTAGCCTTAAAAAGAGGGGGACTAAGGAGGGGGGTACTGTTACGTACGCTGCGCACGCTGCGCATACTTACCCGGCTTCTCCCGTCCCTCTGCGCACTCGCGTTCCTGTCCAGTGCCGCTCTGCTTCCTCCTTTGCCGGCTCACGGCGTCCGGTCCCTCTGCGCATGCGCGGTCGCGTCTCCTCCATCGCAGAGCCTTCTGGGAGGTCGCGACCTGGTGGCTCCGCCCCAACATGGCGGCGCCCATCGGGTATTTCTTCCCGGCGTCTCCCTAGGTAAGACGCCTTTGCTTTGTAGGTGCACTGTCTGCCGTCAGTGTCCCTATGCCCTAGGCTCCCCTGCACCAGTGTCTTCTCTCAGCCCAGTCTTTACTTTGTCTTAGTGTCCTGCCAGCCCGTGTTCCTGCTGTGTCTTGCCTGTCCGTGTTCCTGCTGTGTCCTGCCTGTCCGTCTTCCTGCTGTATCCTGCCAGTCCGTGTTCCTGCTGTGTCCTGCCTGTCCGTGTTCCTGCTGTATCCTGCCAGTCCGTGTTCCTGCTGTATCCTGCCAGTCCGTGTTCCTGTTGTATACTGCCAGTCCGTGTTCCTGCTGTATCCTGCCAGTCCGTGTTCCTGCTGTATCCTGCCAGTCCGTGTTCCTGCTGTATCCTGCTAGTCCGTGTTCCTGCTGTGTTCTGCCAGCCCGTGTTCCTGCTGAGTCCTTCCGGTCCGTGTTCCTGCTGAGTCCTGCCAGTCCGTGTTCCTGCTGTGTTCTGCCGTTCCGTGTTCCAGTCATTTTCAGTTAAGTCTTGTTTTCCTATTATTCCCTGCCATCCTTTAGCCTTTCCTTCTTTATCTTGGGTCGCCCCTTTGGCTCTAGCTGTTGTGTCTCCATTCCCCCGAGGTCCTGCTCCTAACACTCCCTGTATAGGGGGTGATTCCATCTGGTCCGCTCGACCCCGGGGGCTCTAGAGTCACGACCCAGAGGGTCCACTCTCGGATTTCTGCCCGAGTACTTACACTCGCAAGTGTTACCACTGCAATCAGACTGGTCATATCAGTACCTACTGCCCAGCCAAGCAGAAGAACACCCCAGCCAAGGCCCCAGGGCCTAATGCCGCAGTTCTTTTGGTGGGTGGTGTGGTTGGGAGGGTGTGTGACAACGTACAGCCCGTCACCGTGGGGGGCCATGTTGCTACAGGCCTCAAGGACACCGGGGCTGAACGAACCCTCATCCGACCCGAACTGGCGGCCCCTGAAGAAATCATTCCGGGGAAAACCCTAACTGTCACTGGGATTGGGGGCATCAGCTGTCCCTTACCAATGGCCCGGGTTTTTATTGATTGGGGTGCTGGGAGCGGGGTGAAGGAAGTGGGGCTGTCGGATAATTTGCCCACTGATGTTTTGTTGGGGACTGATTTGGGGAGGATGTTTGCATACTACGTCACTGATACCCCTCCCCAACCTACTAAGGGTAAAGTTAACCCTGATGATGATGATGGGAAATCGCATGTGTTACCTGACCATGCTTTATCTTGTAATGATGCATCTATTAACCATTTTTTTCCTAGGATTGATGGTGAAAATGTTGTACCTGTGCCAGCTGAACCTGATAATGATTTTTCTGTGAAGGTTAATGTGTCCATAGGTACAGGCGTGCCCAGTCACGTCGCTCTGCGGAGTGAGACGGCTGAGGAACCCCTAACAGGGGCAAGTGTCGGTGCTACAGGAAATGGGGAGATGCATAGGAACCGTGAGGAAGGTGATGCCATGAAAGTGACCAGTGCCACTGAGGAAGGTAACTGGCCCATAAGTAGCACTGCCCCTGAGGTGTTGGGGGTGGATGGGGAGGTAGAGCCCATAGCAGCGCCGGCTGATGGGCCTGTAGAAACCCCCGGGGAGACAGCCTACGTAGCTGCTGTCACCCGCAGTCAGAGTGCCCGGAACGCAGATAACTGTCTGCCTTCCGGACCCTCCTCAGTCATTACTGTGACTGAACCAGAGGTGGACCCAGAGCAGGTCCAAGAGGGTTCCCGTGGGGAAGGGACCCTGACGTCGCTTCTGGCTTCCCCTAGCCAGGAGTTTCAGGCCGCTCTGCACACAGATGTGAGCTTAGAGAGTTTGAGACAACTTGCCGGGACACACTTCTCCGAGGCTGATAAGGAGAAGGTGTTCTGGGAACAAGGAAGGTTGTACCGGGAGACCGTACCCGGAGAATCACAAAAGGAGTGGTTGAGGGAAAGAAAGCTGGTCATCCCGCAGCAATTCCGGGGTGAGTTGTTGCGGATTGCCCATGAGATCCCGCTAGCTGGACACTTGGGGATCAGCAAAACTAAGGCCCGGCTGTCTCAACACTTCTATTGGCCTAAGATGGGGACAGATGTGTCAAACTACTGCCGCTCCTGTATCATAGTAACATAGTAACATAGTAACATAGTTAGTAAGGCCGAAAAAAGACATTTGTCCATCCAGTTCAGCCTATATTCCATCATAATAAATCCCCAGATCTACGTCCTTCTACAGAACCTAATTGTATGATACAATATTGTTCTGCTCCAGGAAGACATCCAGGCCTCTCTTGAACCCCTCGACTGAGTTCGCCATCACCACCTCCTCAGGCAAGCAATTCCAGATTCTCACTGCCCTAACAGTAAAGAATCCTCTTCTATGTTGGTGGAAAAACCTTCTCTCCTCCAGACGCAAAGAATGCCCCCTTGTGCCCGTCACCTTCCTTGGTATAAACAGATCCTAAGCGAGATATTTGTATTGTCCCCTTATATACTTATACATGGTTATTAGATCGCCCCTCAGTGGTCTTTTTTCTAGACTAAATAATCCTAATTTCGCTAATCTATCTGGGTATTGTAGTTCTCCCATCCCCTTTATTAATTTTGTTGCCCTCCTTTGTACTCTCTCTAGTTCCATTATATCCTTCCTGAGCACCGGTGCCCAAAACTGGACACAGTACTCCATGTGCGGTCTAACTAGGGATTTGTACAGAGGCAGTATAATGCTCTCATCATGTGTATCCAGACCTCTTTTAATGCACCCCATGATCCTGTTTGCCTTGGCAGCTGCTGCCTGGCACTGGCTGCTCCAGGTAAGTTTATCATTAACTAGGATCCCCAAGTCCTTCTCCCTGTCAGATTTACCCAGTGGTTTCCCATTCAGTGTGTAATGGTGACATTGATTCCTTCTTCCCATGTGTATAACCTTACATTTATCATTGTTAAACCTCATCTGCCACCTTTCAGCCCAAGTTTCCAACTTATCCAGATCCATCTGTAGCAGAATACTATCTTCTCTTGTATTAACTGCTTTACATAGTTTTGTATCATCTGCAAATATCGATATTTTACTGTGTAAACCTTCTACCAGATCATTAATGAATATGTTGAAGAGAACAGGTCCCAATACCGACCCCTGCGGTACCCCACTGGTCACAGCGACCCAGTTAGAGACTATACCATTTATAACCACCCTCTGCTTTCTATCACTAAGCCAGTTACTAACCCATTTACACACAATTTCCCCCAGACCAAGCATTCTCATTTTGTGTACCAACCTCTTGTGCGGCACGGTATCAAACGCTTTGGAAAAATCGAGATATACCACGTCCAATGACTCGAGATATACCACGTCCAATGACGTATCACTTGTCAAAGAGTGGGGAAGGCGGGGCCTGCTCTTAAGGCTCCCCTGATCCCTTTGCCAGTGATAGAGGAGCCTTTCCAGAGGATCGCGGTGGACATTGTGGGCCCGCTGGCCATCCCCAGCAGCTCTGGAAAGCAATACATCCTTACTGTGGTAGACTATGCTACCCGGTACCCAGAGGCAGTAGCTCTGTCGTCAACTAGGGCAGATAAGGTGGCGGATGCCCTGTTGGCCATCTTTTCACGTGTAGGATTTCCCAGGGAAATGCTTACTGATCAAGGGACCCAATTTATGTCTCGCCTAATGGAGGCTCTCTGTAAGACAATGCAGGTGAAGCACCTGGTATCGAGTGCGTATCACCCACAGACCAATGGCTTGTGTGAACGCTTCAATGGTACCCTCAAACAGATGCTACGCATGCTGGTTGAGACCCGAGGGCGCGACTGGGAGCGGTACCTCCCACACCTGCTGTTCGCTTACCGAGAGGTTCCGCAGGCCTCGACGGGGTTCTCCCCCTTCGAGCTCCTGTACGGCAGGCGAGTCCGGGGACCCCTTGGGTTGGTAAGAGAATCCTGGGAAGAGGAGCCGAACCCTTCTGAAGTGTCCATAGTGGAGTATGTCATGCGCTTCCGTGACAAGATGCAGACCTTGACGCAGTTGGTGCATGACAACATGACGCAGGCTCAGGCTGATCAGAAGCACTGGTACGACCAGAACGCCTGGAAGCGGACCTACCACATGGGTCAAAAGGTGTGGGTGCTGGTCCCCGTACCAACGGATAAGCTTCAGGCCGCCTGGGAGGGCCCGTACGTCGTCCACCAACAGCTCAACCCGGTCACTTACGTGGTCACGCTTGACCACGCTCGGGGTAGGCGAAAGGCCTTTCACGTCAACATGATGAAGGCTCATCACGAACGTGAACCTTTCGTCCTACCGGTCTGCAGCTTGCCCGAAGACGGTGAGGAAGACACCCTCCTGGACTTGCTGGCCCAAGCCAAGGCCAATGGGTCCATCGAGGATGTGGAGGTAAGCGCCTCGTTAACTGAACCCCAGCGGGTGCAGTTGCAAACCACACTGGAACCTTTCCGGGTCGTGTTCTCCAACCGACCTGGGAGGACTGAGTTAGCAGTCCACGAGGTGGACACCGGGAATCACGCCCCACTACGGCGAACACCCTATCGAATCTCTGACCAGGTGCAGCAGATTATGCGCCAAGAGATTGATGAGATGTTACAGCTGGGGGTGATTCGACGGTCAAAGAGTGCGTGGGCCTCACCTATAGTTCTCGTGCCAAAGAAGGACCGGACCACCCAGTTCTGCATGGACTACAGGGGACTCAACGCCATCACAGCCTCTGACGCGCACCCCATGCCGTGCATCGAGGAGCTGCTTGAGAAGTTAGCTGGCGCAAAATTCCTGACAATAATGGATTTGAGTAAAGGATACTGGCAGATTCCCCTGAGCCCCGAGGCGCAGGAGAAGTCCGCCTTTATCACGCCCTTCGGACTGTACGAGTCCACGGTCATGCCCTTCGGCATGAAGAATGCCCCTGCCACTTTCCAGCGGATGGTCAACCTCCTGTTTCAGGGACTGGAGACGTACGCCGTGGCGTACTTGGATGACATTGCCATCTTCAGTCCCTCCTGGAAGGAACACCTGCAGCATCTCGAGGAGGTGCTCAGGCGAATTCACCAAGCAGGACTGACTATCAAGCCGGGAAAGTGCCAGATGGGCATGAGGGAGGTTCACTACCTGGGGCACCGGGTAGGCGGGAACACCCTGAAGCCAGAGCCTGACAAAGTGGGAGTGATCGTGAACTGGCCCACTCCCGTGACCAAGAAACAGGTGATGTCCTTCTTGGGCACTGCAGGGTACTATAGGCGCTTCGTACAGCACTATAGTAGCCTGGCAAAACCTTTGTCGGACCTCACCAGGAAGAAGCTACCCCACATCGTCAACTGGACAGATGGCTGTGAGGGGGCCTTCCAGGCGTTGAAAACCGCACTGTGCAACGCCCCTGTGTTGAAAGCAGTCGACAGCAGTCGACGGTACTTGGTGCAGACCGACGCCAGCGAGTTTGGCCTTGGTGCTGTGCTCAGCCAGGTTGACTCGGAGGACCAAGAGCACCCCTGTTGTGAGTTCTGTTTTTGGGCTCCCTCTGGTGGTTACTGATGGTACTGGGTGACTTGTCTTTCCTGGGTCTCTGGGTTCCACCTGTTCCATCAGGATATGGGAGTTTCCTATTTAACCTGGCTTTGCTGGCATTTCCTCGCCGGTTATCAATGTATCCAGTGTGTCTTGTTACCTCTGCTCCCTGCTCCTAGAACCTTCTGGTCAAGCTAAGTTTGGATTTTCCTGTTTTGGTGTTTTGCTTTATTTGGTTTTTAGTCCAGCCTGCAGATATGTGATTCTTGCTGCTGGTTGCTCTAGTGGGCTGAAATTGCTCCTCATGTACCATGAGTTGGCACATGAGTTCAAGTAATTTCAGGATGGTTTTTTGAAGGGTTTTTCGCTGACCGCGCAGTTCACTTTTGTATCCTCTGCTATCTAGCTTTAGCGGGCCTCATTTTGCTGAAACTGTTTTCATACTGCGTATGTGCTTTCCTCTCATTTCACCGTCATTATATGTGGGGGGCTGCTATTTCTGTGGGGGATTTCTCTGGAGGCAAGAGAGGTCTGTGTTTCTTCTAATAGGGGAAGTTAGATCTTCGGCTGGAGCGAGACGTCTAGGATCATCGTAGGCACGTTCCCCGGCTACTTTTATTTGTGTGTTAGGTTCAGGGTCGCGGTCAGCTCAGGTTCCATCGCCCTAGAGCTTGTTTGTATCTGTGCTTGTCCTTTAGTGATCCCCTGCCATTGGGATCATGACACACCCCGTGTTATACCTGAGCCGGAAACTTTTGCCGAGGGAAGTGGCCTACTCTACAATCGAGAAGGAGTGCCTGGCCATAGTCTGGGCCCTGCAGCGCTTGCAGCCCTACTTGTATGGTCACCCCTTCACTGTGGTGACCGACCACAACCCTCTGCGCTGGCTAAACGCCATGTGTGGAACCAACGGCAGGTTGCTACGCTGGAGCCTTGCCCTTCAGCAGTTTGACTTCACCATTGAACACAAAACGGGCAAAGAGAATGGAAATGCAGATGGACTCTCCCGCCAGGGTGAACCTAATGAGGTGCCCATGGAGGCATACCATGGGGTACTGCCTCCCTAGCGCACACCAAAAGGGGGAGGTGTCACGATATGGTATGAAATATCATATAAGTTTAGTTGCTCTTCAGCTCATGAGGTGGGCTAAACCCCCCCTTCCCTAGCTGTCTGTCCTTGTTTCTCTCTGGGCTACAGACTGTATGCTAGAAGGGGGTTTTATTGCCCTGGGGTCGTAAATTCCAGGCTCAGAAGAAAGTCCCTCACCCCTCCCACCTTCACCAGTTAGAAATGGAAAAGTGGCTCCAAAAATTCATGAAAGATTCTTTGTTTAGTTTTTGTTAGATATTAGGCAAACGATTTAAGCTAGAAATACGAAAATATATATTCTTATCCTCACTCGGTGTATCTACCCATCCCTTGAAACTCGGGCTTCTAACTCCGTCTGGTAAAGAAGTAGGGTTTTCTCTGTAAATATGTATCCCAGATAGGACATATTTGATCTCATTAGAATGCTCACGTTAATCCGAGATGAATGATAGGTTTGGTCTGACTCTGTCATGTGTTGTAGCGAAGTTATAGCAAGTAGATAAATTTAAGATTGAAGTACTCAGAATGTAGAGAGAGGAGGGTCTGGATAAGCCAGCCCTTCTGTGATGTCAAAGCCTTAAGGTATTAAGTGTCTGGCAGGCTCCCCAGCTCAGTCTCTCTGCTTGATTTCTTCTTCTGGACTTCTTGTCCTATTGTCCTGGAAGAGCTGAGTACATCCCATGGACTGGGATGTATGGAAACTGCACTAGCCTGGGGTGTCCGCCCTGCTTTTAACATGTGAGTGTTAGCTTTTCTCATTTATTCCCTTTATGTTATAATTACCCATGTACATATTTGCAATTGTCTCATTTGTAACATCTTTATAAAATATTTTTGATAAAGCACTGCCTAATTTGTTAATGGGATATACTATTATATGTTAGTTCAGTTCTCCATGCTCTAAAAGCCGTACCCTGTCTCTTGAAGAACATTACGCTACTGTGTTGGGTTAGCTTCGGACCCATTTAATCGAAGCTGGTGGCAGCGAGAAGTGTGCAGGCTTTTGGGTTATGTTGTAGCGGCTGCGGCGTTAATAATTATTGTTCCTGCCTGAGTGGGAGTAGTTATCGCGTCGCTGCAGCGTGCCCAATAGCCAGTACATAGCAGGCAGCCTTTCTGGCGACTAATTACCCAGGGTGCAGTACCTAATCTGACCTGAGAGAATGGGGGGCGCCAGAAAGCTGCAAGTGTTAAGTGGAACTGTAAGCGGGATATACATAAATCCCTGCAGTTCGTGGTATATAGAAAAGCAGTGGGATACCTAGAATAAGCCCCTGCTGTAAGCTAAGAGGTCAATAGCCTTGTGTGTGTTGTTTCATCACATTGTAGCAGTGGAGGGATAACTAAGATAAGCCCCCCTGCACATGTGATAGCCGTCTGTTGGCCTCAAGTCACCTCAATCTGTGACGTAGGGGTGATGGTCACGGTGGGAATCCTGACCAATTGGTGACAGCGGTCAGGGGAATCGTGACACCGGGGACCTCGGGATCGTTGGTCGCTGGAGAGCTGTCTGTGTGACAGCTCTCCAGCGACCAAACAGCGACGCTGCAGCGATCCGGATCGTTGTCGGTATCGCTGCAGCGTCGCTTAGTGTGACGGTACCTTTACTCCAGAATTTGTCAGGTGGGCATTACCAAGCCTCATCATGCCCATGCTCTGCCCGCAAGAAAATGGCAACGTTCCAAAATGTTTGTGCAACTTCGAATTGAGCCAAAGATTTGTGACTCTTTAAAGTGTTTTATACCAGAAATGTAGTGAAAACACTTTGATGAATCAGGTCCTTTCTGTTTCCGTGCTTAACCCCCCCCTCCCTGTATATGTACTGCACATGTCGTGTCCCTCCCTTTGATGTGTGTTCCAGCACTTAGCCCACATCTTTCCCGGCACATGTCAGCGGTTTTGAACAGCTGCTGACATGTGCCTCTAACAGCCGCAGGTGAAATCATGATCCACCCGCAGCTGTTAACCAGTTAAATGCCGCTGTCAATCTCCGATAGCGGAATTTAATGTGATCGTGCCGGAAGCGCGTCACTAATTCCGCTTATTGGCGCCTGTGTCACATGACCACGGTTTGCAGATGGGTTGGCATGACAACCTGGGGGTCTGCAGCAGACCCCTGTAGTTGTCATTGCCGGATTGCTATGAGCGCTGCCCAGCGGTCGGCACTCATAGCAAGTGGGCATTTCTGCTACACAGAGGCGATCAGACAACTGCAGCTTCCAGTCTCCCATGGAGACTATTGAAGCACGTGAAAAGTAGAAAAAAATATTTTAAAAAATATTTAAAAAATAAAAAAAAATCTAAAAGTTCAAATCACCCCGCGTTCACCCCATTCAAAGTAAAACAATTAAAAAATACACATATTTGGTATCGCCGTGTTCAGAATCGGCCAATCAATATGTAAAAAGATTTATTCCAATCAGCAAACGATGTAGCGAAAAAAAAGTCAAAACGCCAGAATTAATTTTTTTTGGTCATCGCAACATTGCATTAAAATGGTATCATTAAAAATGTCAGCTCGACACGCAAAAAATAAACCCTCACCCAGCCCCAGATCACGAAAAATGGAGACGCTATGGGTCTCGGAAAAGGACACCTTTTTTTTTTTTTTAACAAACTTTGTTTGTTTTTTTCACCACTTAAATAAAAAACAACCTATACATGTTTGGTATCAAGAAAATCGTAATGACCTGGAAAATCATAATGGCAGGTCAGTTTTAGCATTTGGTGAACATGGTAAAAAAAACAGGTAATCCCCGCATGTGTTGTGGTTGTCTAACAGCTGTGGGGCAGCGGTGTCCACGCTGTGCAATGTGCAGTGATTAGGCAGTAACAAATAAAAGTTCAAAGTAAAACATAGTTTTAACGTCCAAACTTACAAACAAAACACAACAGTATCCTCCGGATCGCAGCCGGGAAACAAGACAGTCTGTAAATGTGTCCTGTTTCCAAGGGCGACTGCACCACTGTATCATGCTGCGGGGTCCCAGGAGTTCGCTGTGCTGGGCTCTGTGCTCCCTCACACAGGCTGAGCTTTTGCAGAGCCGACTGCACTGCCTGCTGTAAACTCCACACTGACACACCCAAACCCTATACTGCAGGGCTTGGAACTGGAATCTGTGGTCATGGGCCACAGGGAAAACCCGGCCGAAGGAAACGGACCAACCCCACTACCTTCCTGTAGCCCATTTAAAAAATAAAAGCCCATAACGGGTTTTCCTGAACAATGCCTTGGCCAAATAGCTTGACCGAGTCCACACTTACTTTTACTTTGCCTTGTGACTCACAGGCATCCTGCTGTGAATACAAGGCACTCCAGCGGGTCCAAGAGGACTCTGTCCGCATCCTGGGAGATATATATCGACCGTCGCATACAGTAGCATAGCTACCGGGGGGCAGAGGGGGCAGTTGCCCCGGGCCCGGTGCTCTGAGGGGGCCCACCCGGGAGCTACGCTACTGTAACTGTATCGGCGCATGCAGCACGCCGATGCAGTTACATTCTGTGGCAGAGCAGGGAGAATCGATCTCCCTGCTCTGCCGCTATGGGGCCCCTGAGCAGGCGGAGTGGGCCCCCCGCCATCATCGGAGGATCAGCTGTAGCGGCATTAAACCGATACAGCTGATCGCATTGATGGGAGAAGGAGCGCTATGCTCCTTCTCCCATCATCCCCCTGTCAGTGTTGGTGTCTGACACTGACAGCGGACGCGATGGCGTCACTGCCCGGCACCCGCTGTCAGGAGATCAGCGGGAGCAGCACAGGAACCAGGAAGAAGAGAGGTGAGTATTTTTTTTTTTTTTTATGGGTGCTGCTGCCTTATTACAGGGTCTGCCTATGGGGATCTGCCGCCTTATTATAGGGTCTGCCTATGGGGGGGCTGCCTTATTACAGGGTCTGCCTATGGGGGCTGCCTTATTACAGGGTCTGCCTATGGGGGCTGCCTTATTACAGGGTCTGCCTATGGGGGCTGCCTTATTACAGGGTCTGACTATCGGGGGCTGCCTTATTACAGGGTCTGACTATGGGAGTGCTGCCTTATTACATCTCTTATATGTTCTGTAGGGTTGGTAGCTACCACTGACCATATGGCGGTAATATTCATATTGGTCTTTTTATAGAGATTATCTTCAGTAACAGCGCGGTCATCTGCTGATGTTCTCCTCAAGTATTATGGCACGTCACCGAGTTGTAATCAAGGTTACCTGGTTAGGGGCCCACTCAGAAGTTTCTCACCCCCGAACCAAAACCCTAGCTACGCCTCTGCTGGCATATGATCCCCCTCCCTGCCTCACACAGCTGAAGAACATGCAACCGCGAGGACTCGAACATAATATATGAGCACGCCAAGATACTCGGAGAACACCTTTAGCATGGCCAGATAATACTTTATCTGAGCACATTCACTAATCACTAATTCTAAAGGATTAAAAAAAAAGAAATAATACCTAAATGATCCTCCTTCACTCCCTGCATGGATCTTTCAATGTGTATTATAATATTGCTGATCAGTTCATATATTAAAATGCTGAAAGTTATAGGAAGTGAAATTCAGAACTATGAAGTGAAAAAGTATCTTTCTATATCTCTGAACTTTGGACTTTCTATGCTTATATATTACACTGCATTCTTATTATATTATGAATTATGGTGGATTACAAACTGTAACTATTATTTTTTGCATATGAGCAGTTATGTGAAACATATGACATTGATTGTTCGTATACTCAGTATATTATTGCATCTGACCCCACACAGCCTACTTGCCCTAAGGCAAAGAGGAAGACCAGCAACCCTGTGGCTTGGCACTATCGAGATAACGGTGGAGAAGACCCTGGTGGACCTATCTAGGCTTGCACAACATCGATCTTCCTACAGAGCGTTCATCCATCAGATCGCCATAGCTCGATATTGACCCATTAAAATAAAATAATGCATTAATTTGATAGATATTATTTCTTTTGCTAAAGAATTTGCATGTCGTTGTTTGCAAGTTCTATAAATTGGCCTAGTTAGAAGTGAATCAGTATAAAGTCACTGGAGTCCAGTAGAGAACGGAACAATGACGAATCGCCAAAACCTCACAAGACACAAACCTTGTTTCTTTACCTGTCTGCATCTTCCGACTACGTCTGCTACAATAGAGAATCAGAAAGCTTCATACAGTTCTCACTCTACCTCTTCACAGGTTTAGGAGAAGAGGTCCACTGTAAACGTGGCAATGTGCTGGTATCTGGCTTATATCAAACATTTGGATTTTATACATCTTATGTATATTCATGAAGTGTCAATCATAGTCATATCTTCCATATGTTCAACTGTTCTCAGCAAAATATAGTTTCATCCAATGTTTTATTCTCAGCATTATTCCATGTAACTCGAACTCTTGCTTCGCAGAAAACATATAGGATATCACAGATTTCTACAATGTTTTACCATTATTTAATATTAAAACTAACAATGATTCTTTTATGGAAACACAAAGCCAATGGCCACATTAAATATGCGGAAGTCATTGGCAGAGTTCTGGTGAAATAGTGACACCTGGAGGCCATAAAAAGAGAGGAGACACCTGGAAATGAATGCAATGGACAATATCAAGATAAGGAGCAATTAGAAGAAGATTCAATTAAACCATATTTAATGGTAGCCGTATAAAAGCAGTGATGGTGGAAATACAATGTAATTGTTGCCAAAAAGGAAATGGTCACCTTCCCGTCCAGGTGATATTGAAAGATTTCTTTAACATAAAGGCGGCTCCATTTGTTGAGCCAAGGCAGCCAGCCAGTAACATAGAGTAGCTCCTGTTCCGACAGATAAATGATCGTTTATGGAACACATTACAATGAATAGTCATTTATCTAAATGTTTGGCAGAAAATGCTCCGTTATGAGGGAAATATATGGCTGTCTAGATTAACCATGTTTTTATTCAATACAACCAATTAAAAGAATCGCTATTTGCAACTGTGTTTGTTTCTACAATCTGGATAGATGATGATGAAATATTAACCAGAGAAGGTTTGTTAAATTCATTTCTACCTTATTTTTCTAGGGAACATTACAGTTTGATGTTCATTGATGTTTAGTGCTGCATATTGTCACAGGGGGGGATTTGTAAACGCAATTCAGAAAAGGTCACGAGGCCCATAGGGTAATAGCTAGAGGACAGTAAATGTTTTGCTCAGGAGCAGATAAAAAGTAATAGACAATCCTGAGATGGAGACGGTACATCTGCAAATAACCTCATTACAAAAGCAAATAGCTCAAAGGCCAACATGTATAGATTGTTTCAGGTCATGTGTGCACATATAATTTATAACAGAAATACAATTTTCAAGCGGTCTTCATCAGTCAGACTGAGGTCCAAAAGACTCATCAGTAACACTGATTCTGGAGGTGTTCGTTTCAGCTACATGCAAATATTACATTACACTATTTCACAAATGTACCTATGCTTCTGTATAATGGGAAACTACAGTACATGATTTGTTGAATGTCACAGGGTCATGGGTGAATAAAGATCACAGTTTTTTCACCAACTCGTGTCTGGATTGCTGTGTATATATACTGTATACACACAGTACAGACCAAAAGTTTGGACACACCTTCTCATTTAAAGATTTTTCTGTATTTTGAATAAATCCCCAACAGTGTCACCAGCAAAGCACCCCCACACCATCACACCTCCCCGTCCATGCTCCACGGTGGGAACCAGGCATGTAGAGTCCATCCGTTCACCTTTTCTGCGTCACACAAAGACACGGTGGTTGGAACCAAAGATCTCAAATTTGAACTCATCAGACCAAAGCACAGATTTCCACTGGTCTAATGTCCATTCCTTGTGTTCTTTAGCCTAAACAAGTCTCTTCTGCTTGTTGCCTGTCCTTAGCAGTGGTTTCCTAGCAGCTGTTTTACCATGAAGGTCTGCTGCACAAAGTCTCCTCTTAACAGTTGTTGTAGAGATGTGTTTGCTGCTAGAACTCTGTGTGACATTGACCTGGTCTCTAATCTGAGCTGCTGTTATCCTGCGATTTCTGAGGCTGGTGACTCGGATAAACTTTTCCTCAGAAGCAGAGGTGACTCTTAGTCTTCCTTTCCTGGGGTGGTCCTCATGTGAGCCAGTTTCTTTGGAGCGCTTGATGGTCTTGGCCACTGCACTTGGGGAAACGTTCAAAATTTTCCCAATTTTTCTGACTGACTGACCTTAATTTCTTAAAGTAATGATGGCCACTCGTTTTTCTTTACTTTGCTGCTTTTTTCTTGCCATAATACAAATTCTAACAGTCTATTCAGTAGGACTATCAGCTGTGTATCCACCTGACTTCTGCACAACACAACTGATGGTCCCAACCCCATTTATAAGGGGGAATCCCACTTATTAAACCTGACAGGGCACACCTGTGAAGTGAAAACCATTCCCGGTGACTACCTCTTGAAGCTCATCAAGAGAATGCCAAGAGTGTGCAAAGCAGTCATCAAAGCAAAAGGTGGCTACTTTGAAGAACCTAGAATATAAGACATAATTTCAGTTGTTTCACACTTTTTTGCTAAGTATATAATTCCACATGTGTTAATTCATAGTTTTGATGCCTTCAGTGTGAATGTACAATTTTCATAGTCATGAAAATACAGAAAATTCTTTAAATGAGAAGATGTGTCCAAGCTTTTGGTCTGTACTGTGTGTGTGTGTATATATATATATATATATATATATATATATATATGTACACACTGTGTATATATATATATATAAAAGTTTTGTGAATTTATATGTAGAAATATATTTATTGGAAAAATACAGTGTGGCGGTAAAGTCATGGTGCACTTTGACCAGTCACAGGATCTACTTATAGTTTACATTTTGGCGCCCTTTAATGGCCCAATCATATCAGACCTGTGCATGAGGAGAGATAAGAAGAACCAATCATACAACAAAACTCAGCCCCCAGTCAGATTAACCCCTGATAAACTGAACTCTGATTAATACACTGCTAGGTCTGTGACATCATGCAACCACAAGCTTATGCCACCTGTGTAGTTTTCCATGCCAGTCGAGATGTGGATGGTACAGAGGAAAGTTCAGTGTGTTCTGTAGCTTGCTAAATTCGAATCTATGACCAAAGTGCTATGTGAATATCGGCAGGTTTATAACGAAGCACCACCACATAGGAATAACATTGCTCGGTGGGATAAGCAGTTGAAGGGAACTGGCAGTTTGGTGGAGAAACCCCGTTCTGGTAAGCCATCAGTCAGTGACGAGTCTGTATCGGCTATACGGGATAGCTACCTAAGGAGCCCTAAAAAATCTGTGCGTGCGTGTGCTCGACAATTACACCTAAGCAAGACTACAGTTCATAAGGTGTTAAAGAAATGTCTCTGTTTTACAGGGTACAAATTGCGGCTGTTGCACACTATCAAACCAGCAGATACACCCAAACGATGCACGTTTGCTACAGATATGCTTCATGAGATTGACAATGATGCAAGATCTTTGCAGAAGATTGTGTTTAGTGATGAGGCAACCTTCCATATCTGTGGACATGTTCATCGCCATAACGTCCGAATATGGGCTGCTGAACATCCTCATGCCTACATTGAGTACAAACCTAACACCCCTAAAGTGAACGTGTGGTGTGGCCTGATGCATGATAAGATGATAGGCCCATTTTTTTTTGCGGAGCGATCTGTAACGGCAAACACGTATCTTGACATGTTGGAATTGTATGCAGTGCCACAATTTCCAGAAGGTGTCATCTGTCAAGAGACCATAAACTTGGCATACAATATGTGGATGCAGTGGAAAAGGTATCACCTTTAATGAGTTTTTTCTTAATTAGGGGACACCTTGCTCCATCACTATTCTATACAGTACACTACTTTAGTACTTTAATGAAGGTCGCTGTGATCAAAACATCTACTGTTTGTACTGCACCTGATTAAATTTTTCCACTGCATCCACATAGTGTGTGCCAAGTTTATATCTAACCTCACATGGATTGGGACCCTACTTGAGCACCACGGACATAGTTGTGCTAACGGTCTCGCTTATAATCTTTCAACGGGATGGTGCTCCTCCACACTACACCACCATTGTTCGTGAATTTCTGGATAGAACATTCCCCCTGCAGTGGATAGGCAGGGGTTCTGTCAAGCCATGGCCACCACGATCCGTGGATCTGACCCCCTTTAAAATTTTGGGGTTATGTGAAGCAACATGTGTACATTGAATGTATCATTGACATTAATCACTTAAAACAAAGAATCACAAACGTTATTCACTCTGTTACACCATACGTCCTTACGCGGGTGTGGCAAGAACTTCACTATCGTTTGGATGTGTGTAGGGCAACAAATGGAGCCCACATCGAATTGCACTGAATAGGTATGAAACTGGGAGAGTTTTTCTTTCATTTGAAGCAGATTTCACATTTCTATCGTTTTTTGTTGCCTTCCAGTGACTGGTCAAAAGTGCACCATGACTTTACGGACACACTGTACCTCATTTTATTGAACAACTTTAAAGTTATCAACACTTTTATTCATGACTGTGTGAATATATATATATATATATATATATAGTCAGGACAAAGAATACTTGGATATATGAGAACATGTTCTTCTTGCTAGAATATAATGGATTACAATAAAGTATAAGAAAAAAAACATGTAAACCGAGTAACACATCATCAATTACAAATAAATATAAATCATTTTAATTCTCTAGGAGGAAGAAAAGGCACTAAGTAAAATATATGCCAGTAAAGGTATAATAGTTAGTGTAAGAGAACAGATTTCATTTTGTGTCCGTGATCTCCATTTAGTCTTTTAACTCCCATAGCATGGTGATCAAATAAAACTGCTGGTTGGGGAAGTTTAGCATTTCTATTCATGCCCCTAAAGTTCCTATTGTCTACTCTATATTTTTAGGAAGGAACTTCCCTTTGCATGTGACACTATTTAACCTTAGGCTCTGTATTAATACACCAGAAATCCTGAGTACACCATGCAAGGCTGTGCTGATTTCCCGAGCGCTCGTAAAACAAATCTTATTATTTTGGGGTTCAAAAGGCATAGAAGAGAGTAGATTTTGCTCACAGATACCAGGTGCAGGGTTTACTGGACACATGTACTTGATGGACATATGTCTTTGATGATACTGTATTATTATCTGCTGTTTTTTTTTTTTCTTAGACTTTATTGATTATCTATTAGGTCTGATATCTGGTATCCCCACCAATCAGCTACTACAAGGTTTATCGGAAGCTGAATGTAAACACTGAATGGAGCTGAACAGAACAATTCCATTCAATCTGTAACATGCTGCAAGAATATGACATCCATATCCAGAGCTGGATGGGTGTACCTTGGGTACACAAGAGAAAATCATTCCTGGGGCCCACTATGTAGCAACATAAAAATACAAGCCCACCAATTGTGTGGTAAAACGTGCTAATATTGTTGTGTAATATACACTGCTCAAAAAATAAAGAGAACACTTGAACAACACAATGTAACTCCACTTCTATTAAATCAATCTGTCCTGTTATGAAGCAGCATTGATTGTGATACTGAATCAATTTCTCCTGCTGTTGTGCAAATGGAACAGACAACAGGTGGAAATTATAAGCAATTAGCAAGACAACCCCTATAAAGGAGTGGTTCTGTAGGGGGTGGCCACAAACCATTCTTCTGTTCTCATCCTTTTTGGCTGTTGTTTTGGTCACTTTTGCATTTTGTCTTTGCTCTCACCCCTAGAGGTGCTGTACAGTAGTATGAGGTGGTGTTCACAACCAAGAGAAGTTGCTCAGGCAGTGCAGCTCATCCAGAATGGCACATCAATGCGAACTGTGGCAAGAAGGGTAGCTGTGTCTGTCAGTACATTGTCCAGAGCATGAAGCACATACCAGGAGATGTGGAGGGGGCCATAGTAGATCAAAAACCCAGCAGCAGAACTGCTATCTCCTCCTTTATGCAAGGAGGAATGTGAGGTTCAGTGCCATAGCCCTGCAAAATGACCTCCAGCAGGCCACTAACATCCATGTGTCTGCTAAAAGTGTCAGAAATAAACTCAATCAGGGTTGTGGCATGAGGGCCCACCGTCCACAAGTGGGTGTTGAGCTTACAGCCCAACACCATGCAGGACAATGAACATTTGCCAGAGAACACCAACATTGGCAGATTCAACACTGGCAACCTGTGCTCTTCACAGATGAGAGCAGGTTCATACTGAGTACATGTGACAGATGTGATAGAGTCTCAAGACGCTGTGGTGAATGTTCTGCTGCCTGCAGCATCCTCCAGCATGACCGGTTTGGCAGTGGGTCAGTAATAGTGTAGGGAGGCCTTTCTTTGGAGGGCCGCACATCCCTTCATGTGCTAACCAGAGGCACCCTGACTGCCATTGGATACAGGGATGAGTTCCTCAGACCCATTGTGAGACCATATGTAGGTGCACTGTGCCCTGGGTTCCTTCTGATGCATGACAATGCTAGGCCTCATGTGACTGAAGTGTGTCAGCAGTTCTTGCATGATGAAAGCATTGATGCTATGGACTGGCCCGCTCATTCCCCAGACCTGAATCCAGTCAAGCACATTTGGGACAACATGTCTCGTTCCATCCACCAAAGCCACGTTGCACCAGACTTCCAGGACTTGACTTATGCTTTAATCCAGGTCTGGGAGGAGATCCCTCAAGACAATATCCTCTGTCTCACCAGGACCTTGCCCAGGCATTGTAGGGAGGTCATACAGGCACATGGAGGCCATACACACTACTGAGCATCATTTCCTTGTTTTGAGGCATTCCCACTGAAGCTAGATCAGTCTGTAATTTTGTTTTCCAAGGGATAAAAATGTTGATTGACAAGATTGCGGGGTGCTGATAGATAATGCAACTGCGACAAGGCCCATGCTGGAGCGTGGCCCGCCAACACCAATTTCGCCTGGATGTGCGTTCTCTGATGTACATTCGGCTGAAATATATTGTAACGCAGAGACCCATTGACTCACTGCACTGCAATGCGTGCTGCAAGCCAATCAAAGGCTGACAGCAGATGTCGGCTTGCCAATGATGGGTTGCACATGGCAGTGATGTTGTGTCCTGCCCTTGCCAGCACTCAGAAATCATCTCTCGGCTCCTGCGCCGGCTATCGAAGGACACTGCATGTCGTGGGAGAGGAGGAAGGTAAGAATAATCTTTTTTTTCTTGGTAAAATGCGATGGAGAAGAATGGATGGGGACCAGTGTTATGCACGCAGGTGGCACATGGTTCGTGGACCCACTGTGCCATAGACCGGGCCTACCCTGAAGGGGTGCAACTACCTTGGTGTTCACTGGAGCCTCTAATGGTGAAGTCAGGCTTGTGTTTCAGGTAGCTGACAGGTGCCTCTCCAGGGTACGATAGAGACATTATATCAGGAAGGGGGGCATTATACCAGCATGGTGAACATTACACCAGGATGAGTGACATTATACCAGTCTAGCGGACATTATACCAGCATGGTGGATATTATACTAGCATGGCAGACATTACATTAAGATGGAGGACATTATAACAGAAGGAGGACATTGTTATAGCATGGGGCCCAGGATGCGGTCATTATACCAAAATAGGGACATTATATCAGTCAGGGGTTAAACAGAGGGGGCTAAGTCAGTCAGCAGTGCTATATGGGAGGTTCAGTTAGACAGGGGTGTTAGATGGGGGGCTCAGTCAGTCAAAGGTGATATTGGGGTTGCTCAGTCAGTCAGGTGTGATACAGAGGGGGCTCAGTCAACGGTGAAAGAATAAATGAGAGAAAAGGGTTCTCACTCATACCTTAGTGACTGAGCCTGGTCAGTGTTCACCCTATAGCACAAATGAGTAAAGTCCACCCATTGACACTCCGTTTGGTGTTGGCGGAGAGCTCAGTTAGTTATGGGTGATAATTCTGCTCAGCTACACAAATCTAATCTTTGGTGAGTGATGTATCAGGGTGCCACGATCCATCTCCCTGTGCTTCTTACTGTCAGCCTTGGACAGTGTGGGGGAGGAGCACTGCTTTACCAACCACAGCATAGCTCATTACCTGACCTGTGCTGTCAGCACAGGGAAGAGGCCACAAACAAAACTACCACTGATTGGCTATGCTGCTGCCATTCAGTTTTAGCATTTGTAACAACAGCCCTGCTCTCCCTAGTTGTTCCAGGTGCGATATTGCAGAGATAATGATCCAGCAGGATTGATCAGCGTCCTGTTCAGTATGAGAAGTGAGCTGCAGTCTGCAGCAGAAGAGGGCTTCAGTGACCCCTGCTGCACCACTCTCCTGGGATGTCCAATGCAGAGAGGAGCGGCAAACAGTAATTAGTAGCACTAACACGTGTGAGCTGCCATGCTTGCAGATCATGTGCTAGTGCCACTGAGTACCGCCGCTGACTGCTCCTCTCAGCATTGGATATCCTGGAAGAGCAGTGCAGCCGGGGTCACTGAAGCCCTCTTCTCCTGCAGACTGCAGCTCACTTCTCGGCAGAGGCGTAGCTAGAGCTTTTGCCGCCCGGGGCTGATCCCGAGTTTGGCGCCCCAAAACCCCCCCAACACCCCCTGTCCCAGCTCAATACACACAAAGGTTACCAAAAATGGTTTTCCTGTTTTGTAGAACTTAAACTGGGCCTAATGGTGTCACCCCCACATGCCACACCTGTGACTTAATACCACCACACCATGACCAGGCCACATAGTGACCGAATAATACTACATACAAGGGACAAATACCACCGCACCATTTCCAGACCACATATTACCACCACATAGTGACTGAATACTACAATACTGATCAGTAATAAAAAAAAAAACACAATACTATCACCATAAGTGCCAGTATTCACAGGAGATCTGTACTTAGTATGCAGTGTCTGTGTAGAGGTAATACAGAGATCACTGGTGACATTATACACAGGACCTCTATATAGTATACAGTGTATAGTGTCAGTGTATAGGTAACACTGACTCACCAGTGACGTCTCTAGGTGAAGTCCTTCATCTTTCATCCAGCACAGACCGCCATCATTCCTTCCAGCCAGGACTCGTTTCTGCAGGAAATAACACAGTTATCTCGAGCTCCGCTTGCAGAACACATTACTTAATTTTTCACAACTTCTACATTACACCACATGAAGAAAAAAAGGTGATATAGTGTCACTCTGCACAGTAACAGGACCGCCCCCCCATTTAAAACAGTATACTCAAAAAATAAAATAAATACATCACTGCAGTAATAATATCCCTTAATTATCCCCTATGGTAATAATATTCCCCACCCTGGCCCCGTTTATCTCATTCCTGGCTCCAGCCATATGTTGTCGTATCCTGCCCTCATGAGTATCCATTCTACCCCATATGATCTCCCCATCCTGCCCCACCAGCCTCCATCGTATCCGTCCTGCCCCATGATCCAATCCTGCCCCGTGTCTCCAATCATGCCCCGTATCTACATTCTGCCCATGCCTCAAGTCCTGCCCCCAGTGTGTCCAGCATATTACCCCCATGTTGTCCAGCAATCTGCCCCAGTGTGTCCAGCATATTACCCCCATGTTGTCCAGCAATCTGCCCCAGTGTGTCCAGCATATTACCCCCAGTGTGTCCAGCAATCTGCCCCAGTATGTCCAGCATATTACCCCCAGTGTGTCCAGCAATCTGCCCTCAGTGTGTCCAGCAATCTGCCCCAGTGTCCAGCCTTTCCCCAGTGTGTCCAGCAGTCTGCCCCAGTGTGTCCAGCATATTACCCCCAGTGTCCAGCATTGCCCCAGTGTGTCCAGTATATTACCCCCAGTGTGTCCAGCAATCTGCCCCAGTGTCCAGCATTGCCCCAGTGTGTCCAGAAGTCTGCCCCAGGGTCTCCAGCATTGCCTCAATGTGTCCAGAAATCTGCCCCAGGGTCTCCAGTATTGCCCCAGTGTGTCCAGCAATCTGCCCCAGGGTCTCCAGTATTGCCCCAGTGTGTCCAGCAATCTGCCCCATGGTCTCCTGTATTGCCCCAGTGTGTCCAGCATTCTGCCCCATGGTCTCCAGTATTGCCCAGGTGTGTCCAGCAATCTGCCCCATGGTCTCCAGTATTGCCCCAGTATGTCCAGAAATCTGCCCCAGGGTCTCCAGTATTGCCCCAGTGTGTCCAGCAATCTGCCCCAGGGTCTCCAGTATTGCCCCAGTGTGTCCAGCAATCTGCCCCATGGTCTCCTGTATTGCCCCAGTGTGTCCAGCATTCTGCCCCATGGTCTCCAGTATTGCCCCGGTGTGTCCAGCAATCTGCCCCATGGTCTCCAGTATTGCCCCAGTATGTCCAGAAGTCTGCCCCAGGGTCTCCAGCATTGCCTCAATGTGTCCTGAAATCTGCCCCATGGTCTCCAGTATTCAGTGTGTCCAGCATTCTGCCCCATAGTCTCCTGTACTGCCCCAGTGTGTCCAGCATTCTGCCCCATGGTCTCCAGTATTGCCCCAGTGTGTCCAGCAATCTGCCCCAGGGTCTCCAGTATTGCCCCAGTGTGTCCAGCAATCTGCCCCATGGTCTCCTGTATTGCCCCAGTGTGTCCAGCATTCTGCTCCATGGTCTCCAGTATTGCCCCGGTGTGTC
Source organism: Ranitomeya imitator (assembly GCF_032444005.1). Classification (NCBI taxonomy): domain Eukaryota; kingdom Metazoa; phylum Chordata; class Amphibia; order Anura; family Dendrobatidae; genus Ranitomeya; species Ranitomeya imitator. The sequence continues at coordinate 125,067,147 of NC_091283.1, forward strand.
CAGCAATCTGCCCCATGGTCTCCAGTATTGCCCCAGTATGTCCAGAAGTCTGCCCCAGGGTCTCCAGCATTGCCTCAATGTGTCCTGAAATCTGCCCCATGGTCTCCAGTATTCAGTGTGTCCAGCATTCTGCCCCATAGTCTCCTGTACTGCCCCAGTGTGTCCAGCATTCTGCCCCATGGTCTCCAGTATTGCCCCAGTGTGTCCAGCAATCTGCCCCATGGTCTCCTGTATTGCCCCAGTGTGTCCAGCATTCTGCCCCATGGTCTCCAGTATTGCCCCGGTGTGTCCAGCAATCTGCCCCATGGTCTCCAGTATTGCCCCAGTATGTCCAGCATTCTGCCCCATGGTCTCCAGTATTGCCCCAGTGTGTCCAGCATTCTGCCCCATGGTCTCCAGTATTGCCCCAGTGTGTCCAGCATTCTGCCCCATGGTCTCCAGTATTGCCCCAGTGTGTCCAGCATTCTGCCCCATGGTCTCCAGTATTGCCCCAGTGTGACCAGCAATCTGCCCCATAGTCTCCAGTATTGCCCCAGTGTGTCCAGCAATCTGCCCCATGGTCTCCTGTATTGCCCCAGTGTGTCCAGCATTCTGCCCCATGGTCTCCAGTATTGCCCCGGTGTGTCCAGCAATCTGCCCCATGGTCTCCAGTATTGCCCCAGTATGTCCAGCATTCTGCCCCATGGTCTCCAGTATTGCCCCAGTGTGTCCAGCATTCTGCCCCATGGTCTCCAGTATTGCCCCAGTGTGTCCAGCATTCTGCCCCATGGTCTCCAGTATTGCCCCAGTGTGTCCAGCATTCTGCCCCATGGTCTCCAGTATTGCCCCAGTGTGACCAGCAATCTGCCCCATAGTCTCCAGTATTGCCCCAGTGTGTCCAGCAATCTGCCCCATGGTCTCCTGTATTGCCCCAGTGTGTCCAGCAATCTGCCCCATAGTCTCCTGTATTGCCCCAGTGTGTCCAGCAATCTGCCCCATGGTCTCCTGTATTGCCCCAGTGTGTCCAGCATTCTGCCCCATGGTCTCCAGTACTGCCCCAGTGTGTCCAGCAATCTGCCCCATGGTCTCCAGTATTGCCCCAGTGTGTCCAGCATTCTGCCCCATGGTCTCCAGTACTGCCCCAGTGTGTCCAGCATTCTGCCCCATGGTCTCCAGTATTGCCCCAGTGTGTCCAGCATTCTGCCCCATGGTCTCCAGTACTGCCCCAGTGTGTCCAGCAATCTGCCCCATGGTCTCCAGTATTGCCCCAGTGTGTCCAGCATTGCCCCAGCCCCAGACAGTCAGACATAAAGAAAAAAAAAAAAAAAGTAAAATCCTCACCTCTCCCGTTCCCAGCGCAGGTCCGGTGCAGTCAGCGTCTCTCCGGCTCTGCGACGCTCAGGACAGAGAAGCAGAGCGGCGCGCACAGTAGTGACGTCATCGCGCCCTCTGCTCTGAGACGTCGCAGAGTCAGAGGACGCTGCAGCTGCCGGCGCCGCAGGAACCAGGAGAGGTGAGTATTAGAGCGGGGGGCGGGGGCGGGGCCCGGGGGTGGGGGGAGCTGGCCCTGGTCGTGGCGGCGGACGGCGCCGCCCGAAGATTTAAAGGGGCGTCTTTTTTTTTTTTTTTTTTTTTTTTTTTTTTAATCTTCTTCTCCTGCAGCGCCGGCCGCCCCCAGCATTGTGCCGCCCGGGGCGGACCGCCCCCCCCGCGCCCCCCTTCCTACGCCACTGCTTCTCGGACTGACCAGAAAGCTGATCAATCCTGCTGGTTCGTTACAACTGCTCTACCCCACCTGGAACAACCAGGGCGTGCAGTGCAGCTGTCAGTGAATCTCTCTCTTCTTACTAAAGAAAAACTACCCTATTAAAAAATAACCTTTATTAAGTGAACATAAAATAATCCCAACAGCGGGATTTGTTCCTTATAATTAAATTGCCTAGGAAAAACCGGGCTTGTAAAAATACAAGAGAGCAGACCAAAAAATAGAAGCTCTCTACGCGACTAGTCAATGTAAATAATGATATACCAGAAAAGACTAGAAAAAAATGTTAGGAAAAAGACCCCTCTAACATGATAGAAGTATGCCCAGTCAAAAAATCTCAACAAGCAGAACTGCCAGCACCTAAATGGTTAATGGTTAACCCCTTCATGACCCAGCCTATTTTGACCTTAAAGACCTTGCCGTTTTTTGCAATTCTGACCAGTGTCCCTTTATGAGGTAATAACTCAGGAACGCTTCAACGGATCCTAGCGGTTCTGAGATTGTTTTTTCGTGACATATTGGGCTTCATGTTAGTGGTAAATTTAGGTCAATAAATTCTGCGTTTATTTGTGATAAAAATGGAAATTTGGCGAAAATTTTGAAAATTTCGCAATTTTCACATTTTGAATTTTTATTCTGTTAAACCAGAGAGATATGTGACACAAAATAGTTAATAAATAACATTTCCCACATGTTTACTTTACATCAGCACAATTTTGGAAACAAAATTTTTTTTTGTTAGGAAGTTATAAGGGTTAAAATTTGACCAGCGATTTGTCATTTTTACAACGAAATTTACAAAACCATTTTTTTTAGGGACCACCTCACATTTGAAGTCAGTTTGAGGGGTCTATATGGCTGAAAATACCCAAAAGTGACACCATTCTAAAAACTGCATCCCTCAAGGTACTCAAAACCACATTCAAGAAGTTTATTAACCCTTCAGGTGCTTCACAGCAGCAGAAGCAACATGGAAGGAAAAAATGAACATTTAACTTTTTAGTCACAAAAATTATCTTTTAGCAACAATTTTTTTATTTTCCCAATGGTAAAAGGAGAAACTGAACCACGAAAGTTGTTGTCCAATTTGTCCTGAGTATGCTGATACCTCATATGTGGGGGTAAACCACTGTTTGAGCGCACGGCAGGGCTTGGAAGGGAAGGAGCGCCATTTGACTTTTTGAATCAAAAATTGGCTCCACTCTTTAGCGGACACCATGTCACGTTTGGAGAGCCCCCGTGTGCCTAAAAATTGGAGCTCCCCCACAAGTGACCCCATTTTGGAAACTAGACGCCCCAAGGAACTTATCTAGATGCATAGTGAGCACTTTGAACCCCCAGGTGCTTCACAAATTGATCCGTAAAAATGAAAAAGTACTTTTTTTTCACAAAAAAAATCTTTTAGCCTCAATTTTTTCATTTTCACATGGGCAACAGGATAAAATGGATCCTAAAATGTGTTGGGCAATTTCTCCTGAGTACACCAATACCTCACATGTGGGAGTAAACCACTGTTTGGGCACATGGTAAGGCTCGGAAGGGAAGGAGCGCCATTTGACTTTTTGAATGAAAAATTATTTCCATCGTTAGCGGACACCATGTCGCGTTTGGATAGCTCCTGTGTGCCTAAACATTGGCGCTCCCCCACAAGTGACCCCATTTTGGAAACTAGACCCCCCAAGGAACTTATTTAGATGCCTAGTGAGCACTTTAAACCCTCAGGTGCTTCACAAATTGATCTGTAAAAATGAAAAAGTACTTTTTTTCACAAAAAAATTCTTTTCGCCTCAATTTTTTCATTTTCACATGGGCAGTAGGATAAAATGGATCATAAAATTTGTTGGGCAATTTCTCCCGAGTACGCCGATACCTCATATGTGGGGGTAAACCACTGTTTGGGCACTCGGCAGGGCTCGGAAGGGAAGGCGCGCCATTTGACTTTTTGAATGGAAAATTAGCTCCAATTGTTAGCGGACACCATGTCGCGTTTGGAGAGCCCCTGTGTGCCTAAACATTGGAGCTCCCCCACAAGTGACCCCATTTTGGAAACTAGACCCCCCAAGGAACTTATCTAGATGCATATTGAGCACTTTAAACCCCCAGGTGCTTCACAGAAGTTTATAACGCAGAGCCATGAAAATAAAAAATAATTTTTCTTTCCTCAAAAATGATTTTTTAGCCTGGAATTTCCTATTTTGCCAAGGATAATAGGAGAAATTGGACCCCAAATATTGTTGTCCAGTTTGTCCTGAGTACGCTGATACCCCATATGTGGGGGTAAACCACTGTTTGGGCGCACGGCAGGGCTCGAAAGGGATGGCACGCCATTTGGCTTTTTAAATGGAAAATTAGCTCCAATCATTAGCGGACACCATGTCACATTTGGAGAGCCCCTGTGTGCCTAAACATTGGAGATCCCCCAGAAATGACACCATTTTGGAAACTAGACCCCCAAAGGAACTAATCTAGATGTGTGGTGAGGACTTTGAACCCCCAAGAGCTTCACAGAAGTTTATAACGCAGAGCCATGAAAATAAAAATAAAAAAATATTTTCTCAAAAATGATCTTTTAGCCTGCAATTTTTTATTTTCCCAAGGGTAACAGGAGAAATTTGACCCCAAAAGTCGTTGTCCAGTTTCTCCTGAGTACGCTGATACCCCATATGTGGGGGTAAACCACTGTTTGGGCACATGCCGAGGCTCGGAAGTGAAGTAGTGACGTTTTGAAATGCAGACTTTGATGGAATGCTCTGTGGGCGTCACGTTGCGTTTGCAGAGCCCCTGATGTGGCTTAACAGTAGAAACCCCCCACAAGTGACCCCATTTTGGAAACTAGACCCCGAAAGGAACTTATCTAGATGTGTGGTGAGCACTTTGAACCCCCAAACGCTTCATAGAAGTTTATAAAGCAGAGCCGTGAAAATAATAAATACGTTTTCTTTCCTCAAAAATAATTATTTAGCCCAGAATTTTTTATTTTCCCAAGGGTTACAGAAGAAATTGGACCCCAAAAGTTGTTGTCCGGTTTCTCCTGAGTACGGATATTAACTGGGAAACAGAAACCTGTGAAACCCATAAAGGCAACAGGTTTCTGCTAATAACCAAGAAAAATTATCTTTCACAATTGGTGCAGAATCCAACCAGAGGAGCAGCACTTTTAGACCTAATACTATCTAATAGACCTGACAGAATAACAAATCTGCAGGTGGTTGGGCATTTAGGAAATAGCGACCACAATATTGTGCAGTTTCACCTGTCTTTCACTAGGGGGACTTGTCAGGGAGTCACAAAAACATTGAACTTTAGGAAGGCAAAGTTTGAACAGCTTAGAGATGCCCTTAATCTGGTAGACTGGGACAATATCCTCAGAAATGAGAATACAGATAATAAATGGGAAATGTTTAAGAACATCCTAAATAGGCAGTGTAAGCGGTTTATACCTTGTGGGAATAAAAGGACTAGAAATAGGAAAAACCCAATGTGGCTAAACAAAGAAGTAAGACAGGCAATTAACAGTAAAAAGAAAGCATTTGCACTACTAAAGCAGGATGGCACCATTGAAGCTCTAAAAAACTATAGGGAGAAAAATACTTTATCTAAAAAACTAATTAAAGCTGCCAAAAAGGAAACAGAGAAGCACATTGCTAAGGAGAGTAAAACTAATCCCAAACTGTTCTTCAACTATATCAATAGTAAAAGAATAAAAACTGAAAATGTAGGCCCCTTAAAAAATAGTGAGGAAAGAATGGTTGTAGATGACGAGGAAAAAGCTAACATATTAAACACCTTCTTCTCCACGGTATTCACGGTGGAAAATGAAATGCTAGGTGAAATCCCAAGAAACAATGAAAACCCTATATTAAGGGTCACCAATCTAACCCAAGAAGAGGTGCGAAACCGGCTAAATAAGATTAAAATAGATAAATCTCCGGGTCCGGATGGCATACACCCACGAGTACTAAGAGAACTAAGTAATGTAATAGATAAACCATTATTTCTTATTTTTAGTGACTCTATAGCGACAGGGTCTGTTCCGCAGGACTGGCGCATAGCAAATGTGGTGCCAATATTCAAAAAGGGCTCTAAAAGTGACCCTGGAAATTATAGGCCAGTAAGTCTAACCTCTATTGTTGGTAAAATATTTGAAGGGTTTCTGAGGGATGTTATTCTGGATTATCTCAATGAGAATAACTGTTTAACTCCATATCAGCATGGGTTTATGAGAAATCGCTCCTGTCAAACCAATCTAATCAGTTTTTATGAAGAGGTAAGCTATAGACTGGACCACGGTGAGTCATTGGACGTGGTATATCTCGATTTTTCCAAAGCGTTTGATACCGTGCCGCACAAGAGGTTGGTACACAAAATGAGAATGCTTGGTCTGGGGGAAAATGTGTGTAAATGGGTTAGTAACTGGCTTAGTGATAGAAAGCAGAGGGTGGTTATAAATGGTATAGTCTCTAACTGGGTCGCTGTGACCAGTGGGGTACCGCAGGGGTCAGTATTGGGACCTGTTCTCTTCAACATATTCATTAATGATCTGGTAGAAGGTTTACACAGTAAAATATCGATATTTGCAGATGATACAAAACTATGTAAAGCAGTTAATACAAGAGAAGATAGTATTCTGCTACAGATGGATCTGGATAAGTTGGAAACTTGGGCTGAAAGGTGGCAGATGAGGTTTAACAATGATAAATGTAAGGTTATACACATGGGAAGAGGGAATCAATATCACCATTTCACACTGAACGGGAAACCACTGGGTAAATCTGACAGGGAGAAGGACTTGGGGATCCTAGTTAATGATAAACTTACCTGGAGCAGCCAGTGCCAGGCAGCAGCTGCCAAGGCAAACAGGATCATGGGGTGCATTAAAAGAGGTCTGGATACACATGATGAGAGCATTATACTGCCTCTGTACAAATCCCTAGTTAGACCGCACATGGAGTACTGTGTCCAGTTTTGGGCACCGGTGCTCAGGAAGGATATAATGGAACTAGAGAGAGTACAAAGGAGGGCAACAAAATTAATAAAGGGGATGGGAGAACTACAATACCCAGATAGATTAGCGAAATTAGGATTATTTAGTCTAGAAAAAAGACGACTGAGGGGCGATCTAATAACCATGTATAAGTATATAAGGGGACAATACAAATATCTCGCTGAGGATCTGTTTATACCAAGGAAGGTGACGGGCACAAGGGGGCATTCTTTGCGTCTGGAGGAGAGAAGGTTTTTCCACCAACATAGAAGAGGATTCTTTACTGTTAGGGCAGTGAGAATCTGGAATTGCTTGCCTGAGGAGGTGGTGATGGCGAACTCAGTCGAGGGGTTCAAGAGAGGCCTGGATGTCTTCCTGGAGCAGAACAATATTGTATCATACAATTATTAGGTTCTGTAGAAGGACGTAGATCTGGGTATTTATTATGATGGAATATAGGCTGAACTGGATGGATAAATGTCTTTTTTCGGCCTTACTAACTATGTTACTATGTTACTATGTTACGCTGATACCCCATATGTGGGGGTAAACCACTGTTTGGGCACATGCCGAGGCTCGGAAGTGAAGTAGTGACGTTTTGAAATGCAGACTTTGATGGAATGCTCTGTGGGCATCACGTTGCGTTTGCAGAGCCCCTGATGTGGCTTAACAGTAGAAACCCCCCACAAGTGACCCCATTTTGGAAACTAGACCCCGAAAGGAACTTATCTAGATGTGTGGTGAGCACTTTGAACCCCCAAGTGCTTCATAGAAGTTTATAATGCAGAGCCGTGAAAATAATAAATACGTTTTCTTTCCTCAAAAATAATTATTTAGCCCAGAATTTTTTAATTTTCCCAAGGGTAACAGGAGAAATTTGACCCCAATATTTGTTGTCCAGTTTCTCCTGAGTACGGTGATACCCCATATGTGGGGCTAAACTACTGTTTGGGCACATGCCGGGGCTTGGAATTGAAGTAGTGACGTTTTGAAATGCAGACTTTGATGGAATGCTCTGCGGGCGTCACGTTGCATTTGCAGAGCCCCTGATGTGCCTAAACAGTAGAAACCCCCCACAAGTGACCCCATTTTGGAAACTAGACCCCGAAAGGAACTTATCTAGATGTGTGGTGAGCACTTTGAACCCCCAAGTGCTTCATAGAAGTTTATAATGCAGAGCCGTGAAAATAATAAATACGTTTTCTTTCCTCAAAAATAATTATTTAGCCCAGAATTTTTTATTTTCCCAAGGGTTACAGGAGAAATTGGACCCCAAAAGTTGTTGTCCAGATTCTCCTGAGTACGCTGATACCCCATGAGTGGGGGTAAACCACTGTTTGGGCACACGTCGGGGCTCAGAAGGGAAGTAGTGACTTTTGAAATGCAGACTTTGATGGAATGGTCTGCGGGTGTCACGTTGCATTTGCAGAGCCCCTGGTGTGCCTAAACAGTAGAAACCCCCACAAGTGACCCCATTTTAGAAACTAGACCCCCCAAGTAACTTATCTAGATATGTGGTGAGCACTTTGAACCCGTAAGTGCTTCACAGACGTTTACAACGCAGAGCCGTGAAAATAAAAAATCATTTTTCTTTCCTCAAAAATGATGTTTTAGCAAGCATTTTTTTAGATTCACAAGGGTAACAGGAGAAATTGGACCCCAGTAATTGTTGCGCAGTTTGTCCTGAGTATGCTGGTACCCCATATGTGGGGGTAAACCACTGTTTGGGCACACGTCAGGGCTCGGAAGTGAGGGAGCACCATTTGACTTTTTGAATACGAGATTGGCTGGAATCAATGGTGGGGCCATTTTGCGTTTGGAGACCCCTGATGTGCCTAAACAGTGGAAACCCCTCAATTCTACCTCCAACACTAACCCCAACACACCCCTAACCCTAATCCCAACTGTAGCCATAACCCTAATCACAACCCTAACCACAACCCTAATTCCAACCCTAACCCTAAGGCTATGTGCCCACGTTGCGGATTCGTGTGAGATATTTCCGCACCATTTTTGAAAAATCCGCGGGTAAAAGGCACTGCGTTTTACCTGCGTATTTTCCGCGGATTTCCAGTGTTTTTTGTGCGGATTTCACCTGCGGATTCCTATTGAGGAACAGGTGTAAAACGCTGCGGAATCCGCACAAAGAATTGACATGCTGCGGAAAATACAACGCAGCGTTTCCGCGCGGTATTTTCCGCACCATGGGCACAGCGGATTTGGTTTTTCATATGTTTACATGGTACTGTAAACCTGATGGAACACTGCTGCGAATCCGCAGCGGCCAATCCGCAGCCAAATCCGCACAGTGTGCACATAGCCTAATTCTAAAGGTATGTGCACACGCTGCGGAAAACGCTGCGGATCCGCAGCAGTTTCCCATGAGTTTACAGTTCAATGTAAACCTACGGGAAACAAAAATCGCTGTACACATGCTGCGGAAAAACTGCACGGAAACGCAGCGGTTTACATTCCGCAGCATGTCACTTCTTTCTGCGGATTCCGCAGCGGTTTTACAACTGCTCCAATAGAAAATCGCAGTTCTAAAACCGCAGTGAAATGCGCAGAAAAAAACGCGGTAAATCCGCCATAAATCCGCAGCGGTTTAGCACTGCGGATTTATCAAATCCGCAGCGGAAAAATCCGCAGAGGACCAGAATACGTGTGCACATACCAAAACCCTAACCCTACCCCTACCCCTAGCCCTAACCCTACCCCTAACCCTAACCCTACCCCTAACCCTAACCCTAACTCTACCCTTAACCCTACCCCTAGCCCTAACCCTAACCCTAACCCTACCCCTACTCCTACCCCTAACCCTATTCTAACATTAGTGTAAAAAAAAAAATTCTTTATTTTTTTATTGTCCCTACCTATGGGGGTGACAAAGGGGGGGGTGTCATTTATTATTTTTTTTATTTTGATCACTGAGATATAATCTATCTCAGAGATCAAAATGCACTTTGGAACGAATCTGCCGGCCGGCAGATTCGGCGGGCGCACTGCGCATGCGCCCGCCATTTTGGAAGATGGCGGCACCCAGGGAGAAGACGGACGGGACCCCGGCTGGATCGGTAAGTATGATGGGGTGGGGGGGGGACCACGGGGGGGGGATCGGAGCACGGGGGGGGAATCGGAGCGCGGGAGGGGTGGAACGGAGCACGGGGGGCGTGGAACGGAGCACGGGGGGGCTGGAATGGAGCACGGGGGGTGGAACGGAGCACCGGGGGGGTGGATCGGAGTGCAGGGGGGGTGATTGGAGCACGGGGGGGTGATTGGAGCACGGGGGGAGCGGACAAGAGCACGGGGGGGAGCGGAGCACTGGACGGAGGGGAGCCGGAACAGTGTACCGGCCAGATCGGGGAGCTGGGGGGGTGATCGGTGGGGTGGGGTGGGGGCACATTAGTATTTCCAGCCATGGCCGATGATATTTCAGCATCGGCCATGGCTGGATTGTACTATTTCACCCGTTATAATAGGTGAAATATTACAAATCGCTCTGATTGGCAGTTTCACTTTCAACAGCCAATCAGAGCAGCACTTTTAGACCTAATACTATCTAATAGACCTGACAGAATAACAAATCTGCAGGTGGTTGGGCATCTAGGAAATAGCGACCACAATATTGTACAGTTTCACCTGTCTTTCACTAGGGGGACTTGTCAGGGAGTCACAAAAACACTGAACTTTAGGAAGGCAAAGTTTGACCAGTTTAGAGATGCCCTTAATCTGGTAGACTGGGACAATATCCTCAGAAATAAGAATACAGATAATAAATGGGAAATGTTTAAGAACATCCTAAATAGGCAGTGTAAGCGGTTTATACCTTGTGGGAATAAAAGGACTAGAAATAGGAAAAACCCAATGTGGCTAAACAAAGAAGTAAGACAGGCAATTAACAGTAAAAAGAAAGCATTTGCACTACTAAAGCAGGATGGCACCATTGAAGCTCTAAAAAACTATAGGGAGAAAAATACTTTATCTAAAAAACTAATTAAAGCTGCCAAAAAGGAAACAGAGAAGCACATTGCTAAGGAGAGTAAAACTAATCCCAAACTGTTCTTCAACTATATCAATAGTAAAAGAATAAAAACTGAAAATGTAGGCCCCTTAAAAAATAGTGAGGAAAGAATGGTTGTAGATGACGAGGAAAAAGCTAACATATTAAACACCTTCTTCTCCACGGTATTCACGGTGGAAAATGAAATGCTAGGTGAAATCCCAAGAAACAATGAAAACCCTATATTAAGGGTCACCAATCTAACCCAAGAAGAGGTGCGAAACCGGCTAAATAAGATTAAAACAGATAAATCTCCGGGTCCGGATGGCATACACCCACGAGTACTAAGAGAACTAAGTAATGTAATAGATAAACCATTATTTCTTATTTTTAGGGACTCTATAGCGACAGGGTCTGTTCCGCAGGATTGGCGCATAGCAAATGTGGTGCCAATATTCAAAAAGGGCTCTAAAAGTGAACCTGGAAATTATAGGCCAGTAAGTCTAACCTCTATTGTTGGTAAAATATTTGAAGGGTTTCTGAGGGATGTTATTCTGGATTATCTCAATGAGAATAACTGTTTAACTCCATATCAGCATGGGTTTATGAGAAATCGCTCCTGTCAAACCAATCTAATCAGTTTTTATGAAGAGGTAAGCTATAGGCTGGACCACGGTGAGTCATTGGACGTGGTATATCTCGATTTTTCCAAAGCGTTTGATACCGTGCCGCACAAGAGGTTGGTACCCAAAATGAGAATGCTTGGTCTGGGGGAACATGTGTGTAAATGGGTTAGTAACTGGCTTAGTGATAGAAAGCAGAGGGTGGTTATAAATGGTATAGTCTCTAACTGGGTCGCTGTGACCAGTGGGGTACCGCAGGGGTCAGTATTGGGACCTGTTCTCTTCAACATATTCATTAATGATCTGGTAGAAGGTTTACACAGTAAAATATCGATATTTGCAGATGATACAAAACTATGTAAAGCAGTTAATACAAGAGAAGATAGTATTCTGCTACAGATGGATCTGGATAAGTTGGAAACTTGGGCTGAAAGGTGGCAGATGAGGTTTAACAATGATAAATGTAAGGTTATACACATGGGAAGAAGGAATCAATATCACCATTACACACTGAATGGGAAACCACTGGGTAAATCTGACAGGGAGAAGGACTTGGGGATCCTAGTTAATGATAAACTTACCTGGAGCAGCCAGTGCCAGGCAGCAGCTGCCAAGGCAAACAGGATCATGGGGTGCATTAAAAGAGGTCTGGATACACATGATGAGAGCATTATACTGCCTCTGTACAAATCCCTAGTTAGACCGCACATGGAGTACTGTGTCCAGTTTTGGGCACCGGTGCTCAGGAAGGATATAATGGAACTAGAGAGAGTACAAAGGAGGGCAACAAAATTAATAAAGGGGATGGGAGAACTACAATACCCAGATAGATTAGCGAAATTAGGATTATTTAGTCTAGAAAAAAGACGACTGAGGGGCGATCTAATAACCATGTATAAGTATATAAGGGGACAATACAAATATCTCGCTGAGGATCTGTTTATACCAAGGAAGGTGACGGGCACAAGGGGGCATTCTTTGCGTCTGGAGGAGAGAAGGTTTTTGCACCAACATAGAAGAGGATTCTTTACTGTTAGGGCAGTGAGAATCTGGAATTGCTTGCCTGAGGAGGTGGTGATGGCGAACTCAGTCGAGGGGTTCAAGAGAGGCCTGGATGTCTTCCTGGAGCAGAACAATATTGTATCATACAATTAGGTTCTGTAGAAGGACGTAGATCTGGGGATTTATTATGATGGAATATAGGCTGAACTGGATGGACAAATGTCTTTTTTCGGCCTTACTAACTATGTTACTATGTTACTATGTAGCCACGAGGGGGTGAAGCCACCCCCCCTGGGCTAAACTACCACTCCCCCTGTCCCTGCAGATCGGGTGAAATGGGAGTTAACCCTTTCACCGGATCTGCAGGGACGCGATCTTTCCATGACGCCACATAGGCGTCATGGGTCGGATTGGCACCGACTTTCATGACGCCTACGTGGCGTCATGGGTCGGGAAGGGGTTAACAACTACAAGGTGAAAATATTAGTGCAACTATGTCACAAACTCACTAAACCAATATGAAGAAATGAGTGACCTCTCCCTGGATACCACTTCTATTTGAGCACCTACCTACAGTACAGACCAAAAGTTTTGACACACCTTCTCATGTAAAGATTTTTCTGTATTTTCATGACTATGAAAATTGTACATTCACTCTGAAGGCATCAAAAGTATGAATTAACACATGTGGAATTATATACTTAACAAAAAAGTGTAAAACAACTGAAAATATGTCTTATATTCTAGGTTCTTCAAAGTAGCCACCTTTTGCTTTGATGGCTGCTTTGCACACTTTTGGCATTCTCTTGATGAGCTTCAAAAGGTAGTCACCGGGAATGGTTTTCACTTCACAGGTGTGCCCTGTCAGGTTTAATAAGTGGGATTTCTTGCCTTATAAATGGGGTTGGACCATCAGTTGTGTTGTGCAGATGTCTGGTGGATACACAGCTAATAGTCCTACTGAATAGACTGTTAGAATTTGTATTGTGGCAAGAAAAAAGCAGCTAAGTAAAGAAAAACGAGTGGCCATCATTACTTTAAGAAATGAAGGTCAGTCAGTTCGAAAAATTGGGAAAACTTTGAATGTTTCTCCAAGTGCAGTGGCAAAAACCATCAAGCGCTACATAGAAACTGGCTCACATGAGGACCGCACCAGGAAAGGAAGACCAAGAGTCACCTCTGCTTCTGAGGATAAGTTTATCCGAGTCACCAGCCTCAGAAATCGCAGGTTAACAGCAGCTCAGATTAGAGACCAGGTCAATGCCACACAGAGTTCTAGCAGCAGACACATCTCTACAACAACTGTTAAGAGGAGACTTTATGCAGCAGGCCTTCATGGTAAAATAGCTGCTAGGAAACCACTGCTAAGGACAGGGAACAAACAGAAGAGACTTATTTGGGCTAAAGAACACAAGGAATGGACATTAGACCAGTGGAAATCTGTGCTTTGGTCTGATGAGTCCAAATTTGAGATCTTTGGTTCCAACCACCGTGTCTTTGTGCGACGCAGAAAAGGTGAACGGTTGGACTCAACATACCTGGTTCCCACCGTGAAGCATTGAGGAGGAGGTGTGATGGTGTGGGGGTGCTTTGCTGGTGACACTGTTGGGGATTTATTCAAAATTGAAGGCATACTGAACCAGCATGGCTACTACAGCATCTTGCAGCGGCATGCTATTCCATACGGTTGGCATTTAGCTGGACCATCATTTATTTTTCAACAGGACAATGACCCCAAACACACCTCCCGGCTGTGTAAGGGCTATTTGACAAAGAAGGAGAGTGACGGGGTGCTACGCCAGACCTGAACCCAATCGAGATGGTTTGGGGTGAGCTGGACTGCAGAGGGAAGGCAAAAGGGTCAACAAGTCCTAAGCATCTCTGGGAACTCTTTCAAGATTGTTGGAAGACCATTTCCGGTGACTACCTCTTGAAGCTCATCAAGAGAATGCCAAGAGTGTGCAAAGCAGTCATCAAAGCAAAAGGTGGCTACTTTGAAGAACCTAGAATTTAAGACATATTTTCAGTTGTTTCACACTTTTTTGTTAAGTATATAATTCCACATGTGTTAATTCATAGTTTTGATGCCTTCAGTGTGAATGTACAATTTTCATAGTCATGAAAATACAGAAAAATCTTTAAATGAGAAGGTGTGTCCAAACTTTTGGTCTGTACTGTAGATGCAGAGGTTGGCACCCTAAGAAAAAGCGAGATTGGTGCCCCCGCTCGTACGATGGCTGTACCTGATCTCCTATAAAGACCCTATAAGGCTGATAGTCAGAAACAGAGGGCCAGATGGTCTGTAATCATTGTATGATATCAAGATGAAGTGGTGTCAGTGTATGATAACACAGGCACCCCCAAAAAATGTGCATGTATACAAAGGAGAGATTACAATCAATTTAAGTCACTCAAAACAAATATGTTAGAACACTAAAAGATATATCATAGCTGCAATAAGAGGTATGTCATTATTCACATTGACTAGTCAGGTAGAGAGCTTCTATTTTTTGGTCTGCTCTCTTGTATTTTTACAAGCCCGGTTTTTCCTAGGCAATTTAATTATAAGGAACAAATCCCGAGGTTGGGATTCTTTTATTATGTTCACTTAATAAAGGTTATATTTTAATAGGGTAGTTTTTCTTCAGTAAGCCGTTCATTATTTACCCTTGCATATACTGAGTCGTAAGAAAATCTCTCTCTTTTCCTGCAAGCTGCAGCTCATGTGTACTGAACGGAACACTGTTCCAATCATCTGGCATTTTATCACTGCTGTGCTTGTAGCTGTAAACAGTGCCAACATGTGGGCCCACCGGAGCAATTATCACACTGGGTAAGGGAAAAGCTAGGTGCACAACAACAGGAAGAGGGAGGGCAAGCCCAAACACTAGGAAAGGGGGAGTGAAGACCCCTAGGCAGATCTGACAACACCCTATCTGCCCTAAATGTCTCTAAATAGGTTCCGTACCTATCATCGAGCGGGAACCTAATCCCTGACTGTCCCTAGCAATAAGCCCTAGATAGGGAGGAGATGGGGTGTTGCTAGTCAGCTTCCACTACCACTAAAGACAAAGCAGAAAGACAAATGAGGGAATACGCTAAGCGTGAGACTAAACAAGAGAGCTCACGCCAGCAATCCCCCAACAGGCTCCAAGAATAAACTAGTTGATATCTAGCACTTCCAAAAGACAGAGGCAAATAGAGCTAACACCAGCACCTAGCTGAACGGACTCAGGGTATATAAACATCCAGCAAGGGTGTGTCAATAAGCAGGATAAGGTGGAGGCCACTGCTAGGTCCTAAAGGGAGAAGGGTATCACACCATACAGAGATGAAAATCAAGAAGGTGCTTGCAAAGCCAAGTGCAATGACCTTCTACAGCAAGATCCAAAATGATTGTCTGTCGCACCTGGCACACCCGTGACAGGAATCTCCGGTGGGCAAGTCTGACCCTGTCCATATCACATGTGTGACCATCCCCTTTAACCACTTAAAGAAAACATATAGTAGCATTGCATACTCAGTACATAGATTTGTGCACATATTGGCAGCGCTTCCCATCAATCATTTTCTGGATATCAAAGTACCTTTACCAAATGAAACAAACACTAATGTGCAACGGTGAAACTGTACCTCTGTACTAATATGCTTATCTGTGAAAAGGATAGTTGGGTACAATAGAAATGTGACATTCATAGCTCCACCGGAAAGTCTTCATGATCTGAGAAAGGTAATTGTACAAGGGTAGATTTTGACGCAATCAACCTTTTACAACTAAAATTGGAAGCAATAAAGAAGAAAAATGGTTGCATTTTTTACAGAAATGAAGGCAAATGGAAGGCTAAGCTCTTTGGTCCATCTGATAGCTGTTATTTCTGAGACACTGATGTAAAACCATTGGGTATATAAGCAGTTCAAATATATTTTTTTCAAGGGCTCAAGCAAAGCAATATTAAACCTAGAGGAAAAGTCTGGAAATAAACTTCAAAAATAATGAAATTCCCCAGGTGTTGGCTAACAGTTGCTATATTGGCTTATATTTTGGACATAGCTATGTTTCCTATAAAACTCCAGATAAAGCATTTGTATTCTGTTCTCATTGAAACCTTGGAGACTTGTGTAAGCTAGGGTTCACTAAGTTATTAGTATTGTTCTCACACAACTGATTATGTATCTTTTACCCAATGTATAATGGTTTATTGTTCTTCAATATTAATATACTTAACAGCTATTTCAAATTGCATTATGTTTTCCAAGAAGATTTCTTTAAAATGACTTATACTTTTTTCTACTGTTGATGCAAAGATAGTAAAATAAATAGGTTCAGACGCTATGGCTAAGTGAATCAATATACACTGCTCAAAAAATACACTAAAATACCACATCTTAGATATCACTGAATGAAATATTCCAGTTGTAAATCTTTATTCATTACATAGTGGAATGTGTTGAACTTGAGAACAATAAAACAAAAAAATGATCACTGTAAATCAAAATGAATATCCCATGGAGGTCTGGATTTGGAATTCTAGTCAAAATCAAAGTGGAAAATCAACTTACAGGCTGATCCAAATTCAGTGGAATTGCCTCAAGACAAAGAAATGATGCTTAGTAGTGTGTGTGGCCTCCACATGCCTCTATGACCTCCCTACAACGCCTGGGCATGCTCCTGATGAGGCCGCAGATGTTCTCCTGAGGGAACTCCTCCCAGACCTGGATTAAAGCACCAGTCAACTCCTGGACAGTCTGTGGTGCAACGTGGCGTTGGTAGATAGAACGAGACATTATGTCTCAGATGTGCTCAGTTGGCCTCAGGTCTGGGGAAAGAGCAGGCAAGTCCATAGCATCAATTCCTTCATCATGCAGGAACTGCTGACACACATCAGCCAAGTGAGGCCTAGCACTGTCATGCATCAGAAGGAACCCAGGACGCAGTGCACCTGCACGTGGTCTCACCATGGGCCTGAAGATCTCATCCAGGTACCTAATGGCAGTCAGGGTACTTCTGACTAGCTGTCAACCAGGAGAAAAAACACCCTTAAAAAATATCTTTAATGTATCCTCATTAAAATGTAATATTAGAAATAAATAAAAAACTACCAACACCACAACTACAAAAGTATGGGCGGGTAAGATCTAGCCAGGGTACAGTGGGAACCACAGAAATATATTCCTGGAAAAATCCCTATTAATCCTCCTAGTAGGCTTTATACCTTCCTAGCAGTGGAGGTTGGTACCTTACATTTCGACATGGTGCCCCAACTCAACGTCGGCTGTCCCTTCTGGCCCTAGTTGGACCCTAACATCTACCCACACCCACACCCCAACACCATACACACACCAAGAAACCAAGGTCACGCTATGAAAAGGTTTTTATACACAAAGAAAGGCACAAAATGTATTCATGCACCAACTGTATTGTTTACACAGAATGTTGCACAAAAAATAATAAATAGGCCCTCCGATTCCCTATTATCCACATACATGGTCAGAATATGTATATTTTATACGCGTCTGCAATCTGCAAACCACAGACCAAAAATATAAAGCAGAGGGGAATAAGATCCTTTTTTAAAAAAAAATTGATAGTTAAAAAGACCACAATAATGTATAAAGTGCTCTTGTGCAATTATTCTGCTGCCATAATTAGCTATATAACAAACTAGCCATGACTCGGTCAAAAACAAAGCAGACCTGAGAAAATGAAAAAAAAGGGGGGCTTCACATACATGAAAAAATTCACTAATTTCTCATAACACCGTGCTACACATTGGCACACGTTTTAAACAAGAAAACTCTGCCAGGGAATACCAGACACAGGCTACTGTGATCACAATTAGTTGTTTAACTAAATATATATAGTATGGTATGTCCCATGTCACCATCGCAAAATAGCAGACGTAAATAGAAGCCTCACACAGATGAACAATTTCACTGGTTTCACGTGGCTACCGCGCTACACATTATTGAGCTGGCGTGACCACTTGCACAACTCGGCTGACATGGGTGAGGTCCAGTCCTACATGTTGATTTAGATTTGTATTCATTTACGGGTCCAAAGCTGGACTAGTCAGGTATTACTACTCACTATATACGTGCTTTCAGTGAACCTGTGACCTCAAGCCGTAGATTTTAGTTGTGCCTGTTGGTTCTGTTACCTTATCCGTGATTCACAATATTACCCTATCTATGATATGTTTGTGTATGTCTATTGAGCTTTTTTAATGGTTACCAATAAATGTTGTTACTTTTATATATTTGAAGTGGCAGTTTCGTGACTCCTTTCTTCGGATGATATATACTGTTTTGGAGTGTTGTTCTGTCCGTCTGAGGACTTATATATGTGTCTCGGATCTAATTATTTATACATTATTGCGCTTAGCCTAGTCCTGCCACAGAGTACCAAACACAAGCTGCTATTGTCAGAAGATATTACTTATCTGAATAAGTGTGACATAAATATGTCCCATGTTTTCTGACTAGCACATAGGTGGCTTTGCGGCCCTCCAAAGAAATGACTCCCCACACCATTAGAGACCCACTGCCAAACCCGTCATGTTGGAGGATGTAGCAGGCAACAGAACGTTCTCCACAACGTCTCCAGACTCTGTCACGCCTATTACATGTGCTTATTGTGAACCTGTTCTCATCTGTGAAGAGCACAAGGTGGCAATACCGAATCTGCCAATCTTGGTGTTCCCTGGCAAATGCCAATCACCCTGCATGATGTTGGCTGTAAGTACAACACCCACTTGTGGACATCGGGCCCTCATACCACCCTCATGGAGTCTGTTTCTGATAGTTTGAGCAGACACATGGATGTTAGTGGCCTGCTGGAGGTCATTTTGCAGGGCTCTGGCACTGCTCCTAGTATTCCTCCTTGTACGAAAGAGAAGGTAGCGGTCCTGCTGCTGGGTTGTTGCCCTCCTATATCCCCCTCCACATCTCCTGGTGTACTGGTCTGTCTCCTGATATCTTCTCCATGCTCTGGACACTGGACAGACAGACACAGCTACCCTTCTTGCCACAGCTCGCATTGATGTGCCATCCTGGATGAGTTGCACTACCTGAGAAACTTCAGTGGGTTGTAGACACTGCCTCATGCTACTGTACCTCTAGGGGTGAGAGTAATGACAAAATGCAAAAGTGACCAAAACAGCCAAAAAGGATGAGGACAGAGAAATAGTTTGTGGTCACCCCCAGCAGAACCACTCCTTTATAGGGGTTGTCTTGCCAATTGCCTATCATTTCCACCTGTTGTCCATTCCATTTGCACAACAGGAGGAGAAATTGATTCACAATCAATGTTGCTTCATAACTGGACAGGATGATTTCACAGAAGTGTGAGTGACTTGGAGTTACATTTCGTTGTTTAAGTGTACTCTTTATTTTTTGAGCAATGTAGTTCACTTAAAGGGGTTATACCACCATTACTTGCATTTCCTGAATAGACCAAAAGAATGAATAACATTTGAAATTTACATGAATTTAAGAAAAAAAACATGCCAGGAAGAGTTATGACCTCTACATAGTACAGTATGTTACCGCCTAGTGTTCCAAATGGTAGATATGTGCAGGGCCATCTACTGAGCTGAATAATGTTGGTCACACATTCTCACTATCACAGTTTCAACATTGTGGCCAAGGAACACTGTGAGTGACAGAGTGATAGCTCAGATGCCTTATTGGATCTGTAGTGTGCTGGATTCTCAGTTTTGTGAGCGACAGTCCAGTTATCCAACCTGATCCTGGGGCATATGCTGGGCTGTCAACATTTTGATTGTTAGCGCTTTTGCTAAATCTGGTTTAGTCTGCGGGCGTTTCCCCTGGTGTCTCCCAGTCTTAACCATTTGCAAGGTATTTAGCTGGCTAGATGCTAGTAGTCAGTCACAAAGTAGAGACGTACTTAAAGAGGATGTACAAAGTCAGCAGTATAAGTTATATGACACGCAGCATCAACGCAGTTCCGGTGGCTGCATCTCTTTCATTAAGGCTATGTGCACACGTTCAGGTTTTTTCACGCTTTTTTTCGCGGTTTTTCACGGTAAAAACGCTATAAAAACTCATTAAAAACGCATACATTATGCATTCTATCATTTAGAATGCATTCTGCATGTTATGTGCACATGGATGCGTTTTTTTCCGCGAAAAAAACGCATCCCGGTAAAAAAATGAGCATATTCATTATTTTTGGCGGATTTTCTGCGTTTTTCCCGCAATTCTATGCATTTTGGAAAAAACGCACAAAAAACGCACCAAAAACGCGTCAAAATCGCGGTAAAATCGCGGTAAAAACACATGTGGATTTCTGGCAGAAATGTCCGGTTTTTGTCAGGAAAATTTCTGCAAGAAATCCTGACGTGTGCACATACCCTAAATGTTTGATGGTTAAAGGTGCACAGTCACCTGAAACACGTCGATGCCGCATTTCATGTAACTTACACTGCTGACTTTGTATGTCCTCTTTGAGCACTTTATGTGAATAAAGTATTCACAGTTCGTGGAGCTGGACTTTTCTACTTTGTGGTTTTCTTACGCCTTAACATGGTGTCTCCAAGCTTCAAACACCCTCAGGATACCATTCATAATGAGCTGGATTTATTTCCTACTATCTTAGCAGTTAGTGTCAGCTTTAGCTTTGCTTAACGCAGGTGTGTTTGCTTAGCCCTGTGTCTCTTTCCTCGGACCTTGTTGCCAGTCCTAGGATATGTCTTGACTATCCTTGCAGATTATCCCTCCTGCTCTTCACACTCTCTGATTTCAGGTATTTGACCCTGGACTTGGTCTCTGACTATTTGTATGTTTTACACCCTTGTCTTTGACGTATCCTTCTGCAATTTGACCTAGAATTTTTACCTGGCCACGCCTTAGACTTACCCCTCTGTACTACAAGTTGTCCTGGTATCTGACCTCGGAATTTCTGACTACCCTTTCTCCCAGCTTGCCCATGAGTAGTGACTCAGCATCACACTCACTCACTCTCCGCATGGCCAGATTTCTGAATAATGAGTCTGTTAGGTGTCGAGTTCCCGCCTCTGCGCAGGGGGAGGTTAGAGCAAGCCCAGTGTAGGCAGAGGTTTCGGCTGGCTCCTACCTTCGCCAAACCTTTGGAATCTCCAGTCCAGGCCCCTGAGTTCCATGAGCCTATGGTAGTGTCACGAGCGGGATCTAAGTCCCGGACCGCTCATGCACTCCAGGTTTGTCATGTTTGCCAGCAGTCAGGACATCTTGCCACCAGATGTCCCCAGCGGTCGAGGAAACGTCAGCGTCTAGTGGTAGTAGGTGGAGGTAGACTAGACACGGCGATGTTTGCCTCCAAATTGTCCTATAAGGGGACAATTACTATAGGCTAATTTTCCCACTCGGTAGAGCTCTGCATGGATTCTGGGGCAGAGGGCAATTTTATGTCATCTGCCTTCGCCCAACGTCACGCAATTCCCCTGGTAATGTTAGCTCAACCAGTGACCGTAAAAGTGGTAAATGGGTCGACACTGCCCTCACAGATAACACACCAGACCATCCCTTTCACTCTGTCCATGTCGCCATCTCATCAGGAGATTATATCTCTGCTTGTCATTCCTGAGGGAATTGACGAGGTCCTGTTGGGGATGCCTTGGCTTCGGTACCACTCTCCTCATATTGAGTGGTCCACAGGCAGAATTTTGGGATGGGGTGAATCTTGTGGGGGTAGATGTCAGAGGTAATGTGTTCAGGTTGCTACTACTGAGGTACCCGCAGATCTATCCTCCCTCCCCAAGCAATATTGGCCCTATGCAGACGTGTTCTCCTATGACTGTCCTATTGACCTCTTGCCTGGTGCTGAGCCTCCCCAGGGTCGAGTCTATCCGTTATCTCTCCCAGAGACGGAGGCAATGTCACAGTACATCAAGGAAAATTTGGCAAGAGGATTCATTAGGAAGTCAGTGTCGACCTGCAGGGGCTGGGTTCTTCTTCGTGCAGAAGATTACAGGGGTCTTAACGCCATCACCGTTAAGAATAAGTATACTTTGCCCCTGATATCTGAGCTCTTTGATAGGTTTCGGGGAGCTAGGGTATTTACAAAATTAGATCTGCGGGGTGCTTACAATCTGATTCGCATCCGTGAGGGGGATGAATGGAAGATGGCTTTTAACACCAGGGATGGGCACTATGAATATCTGGTGATGCCCTTCGGGCTCTGTAATGCCCCAGCCGTTTTCCAAGACTTTGTGAATGACATCTTCCGGGATATGCTCTCCTCCTCGGTCGTAGTCTATCTAGATGATATTTTCATCTACTCTCCAGATATTGACTCCCACCGGTGAGATGTTTGCAAAGTCTTCGACCTCCTACGGGCAAACTCCCTCTATGCCAAGTTGGAGAAGTGTGTGTTCGAGCAGGAGTCCCTACATTTCCTAGGCTATATCATCTCCGCCCAGGGATTGGCTATGGATCCTGCCAAACTACAGGCTGTGATGGACTGGCAGGAACCCCATTCTCTTAAAGCGGTGAAGCACTTTATGGGGTTCATTAATTACTATCGCCAGTTCATTCCACACTTCTCAACTTTGGTAGCTCCCTTGGTTGCCCTCACCAAGAAGGGAGCAAATCCCAAATTGTGGTCTGAGGAGGTCTCCAAGGCCTTTCTCTCCATTAAGTCTCACTTCGCTAGCACTCCCATCCTACATCGCCCCGATGTAGATAAGCCATTTATAATGGAGGTGGATGCCTCATCTGTTGGTGCTGGAGCAGTCGTTTTCCAAAAGGATGCTCAAGGTCGGAAGCATACTTGCTTCTTTTTTTCTAAGACCTTCTCACCAGCAGAGAGGAATTATTCCATCGGGCACAGGAGTTGCTAGCCATGAAGTTGGCCTTCTCGGAGTGGAGACATCTCTTGGAGGGAGCTCGTTTTCCCTTCCAAGTCTTCACAGATCACAAGAATTTGGTGTACCTGCAGACAGCCCAGCGGTTAAATTCTCAATAGGCCAGATGGTCCTTGTTCTTCTCCCGGTTTCATTTCACCCTTCATTTTCTTTCTGGGGAGAAGAACATTCGTGCCGACGCTCTCTCTCGCTCCGTTGTATCATCTGTGGAGGAGGAAGAGGAGCCTCGGCTTATTGTCCCCACCGAGAGCCTGAGAACTGTGGCCCCGGTTTCGCTAGAGTCTGTGCCTCCGAGCAAGACTTTTGTACCATCCAGTTTGCATCCGGAGGTTCTCTCTTCGGCTCATTCATCCAGGGTGGGTGGACATTTTGGGTCCAAAAGGACATCTGAGTTACTGGCGAGGACATACTGGTGGCCGCATATGGCTCGTGATGTCGCAGACTATGTTCGGGCGTGTGTTTCTTGCACCAAGAACAAGTCTCTTCGGCAACGGCCAGCTGGGTTGCTTTACCCCCTGCCGGTGGCAGACAGGCCCTGGGAGATGGTCGGGATGGACTTTGTGGTGGGCTTACCCAAGTCTCGTATCTGCACCATTATCTGGGTGGTCACCGACCATTTTTCCAAAATGGTTCATTTGGTGCCTCTTCCACGGCTACCTTCTGCATGGGTTCTGGCAGCGTTGTTCATCAGGCATATCTTTCGCCTACACAGTATGTCGGACAAAATTGTCAGTGACCGGGGTCCCCAGTTTGCGTCTCGATTCTGGAGAGAGCTTTGTCGTCTACTCAGTATTGAGTTGAATCTCTCTTCGGCATATCATCCCGAGACGAATGGGTTGGTTGAGAGGGCCAACCAGACCCTGGTCACATATTTACGACATTTTGTTTCTGCAGGCAGGATGACTGGGCATCTTTGCTACCGTGGGCAGAGTTTGCGCTTAACAACGCCGCAGCAGACTCCATCAGTCAGACTCCATTCCTCCTAAATTACGGCTAGCATCCATGTGTCCCTGTGCCCATGCCTGTGTCTTCCACTGACTCCAGGGTAGCAGACTGGGCTGTGGAGGCACGGGACATTTGGGACCACACTCAGGATGCCATTCGGGCCTCCAAGGAGAGAATGAGGACCTCCGCCGATGCACATCGGCGCCCCACTCCGACTTTTGCTCCTGGCGACTTGGTGTGGCTCTCCGCCGGTAGCATCAGGCTGCGTGTTGAGTCTACTAAGTTTGCACCTCGCTACTTGGGTCCCTCTTCAAGGTCCTCAAACAGGTTAATCCTGTGGTCTACTGTCTGGCCCTTCCTTAACGCCTGGGTATCACCGACACCTTTCATGTGTCCCTCTTGAAGCCCGTATACATGTCCCGGTTTTCCGAGTCATCTGCCAGGACATCGGGTTCGTCTACGGACGATTACGAGGTGAACGCTATTTTGGGGTGTAAGGTGGTACGTAGCAAAAAATTCTATTCGGTGGATTGGAAGGGTTATGGCCCAGAGGACAGGTCCTGGGAGCCTGCTGAACACATTCGAGCTCCACAGCTCATTGCGGCCTTTGAGCATAGCGAGGTCCAAGGAGGGGGGCCCTAGGAGGGGGGTAATGTTAGGTGTCGAGTTCCCGCCTCTGCACAGGGGGAATCTCGAACCATCTCCGCTGCGGTCTCCCATTCTTCTCCAGCCGCAGTGGAGTCTGCTCAGTGGTGACGTCGGTCCCAGCGTCTAGCTCAGGCTAATACTGGACGACTGGTTACTACTGCCCTTCCAGTCTCTGTTCTTGTAGCCAGCAATGTTTAGCAGCGAGCAGGTCTTTCTGGGACTAAGTCCTGCTTTTCTCGTTCTGAGCATGCCCTGAGTGAGATCTCTCAGTGGAGATCGAGGGTCACATGGTCAGATGCTGCAGCTAAGTCTATTGGTCCTTTCAGGAAGGTCCTGTAGGTGCTAGGACTAAGTCCTGCTTCGCACACACTGAGCATGCCCAGGGCAAGATCTCTCAGTGGAGATTTAGGGTCACATGCTCAGGTATGGCAGTCTCTCATTGGTCCTTCTGAGAAGGTATTTTACTTGCTGCAGCTATATAAGGCTCGCATGGCCGCACGGCCATGCCCTAGTATACAATTGTTATCGTGTGTGTGTTGATGAGTGCAAGTCGTTCCTTAAAAAACCCATCCCTTGTGTATGACTGTTCGCGTAAGGTGTATGGCTGCAATCTAGCGCCCGGCTGAACTCACAGCTTTAAAACACGAAACAGCGTCTAACTGCTGTGATGCCAGTGCAGCCCCGTGCGCTATTAGAGCGCTTCCTTACCCAAGTCTGGGTGGTTAGTGGCGTCCGCTAGTGTGGCACAGAATGCACTTCTGTGCATATTAGTTACCTCTGATACCCCAATTGTGGTGTCGATCGCAAGAGGTCTACACTAACTCTAATCCTGTGTCCTGGGATAGAGTTCTGTGGTTCCTTGCTTGCGCTCTCTGTGCGGTACCGCGACCCTGTGACTTAACAGGGATCGCTTTCTTCATACAGGGTGAAGTTAACACATATGTATCCTCATTGTACCACCATACAGTCCGTCATTACTTAGCAGCAGGTTCCATCTCTGCACGGTGGACCCCGGGCTGCGAACGCACTTTATTATATCTATTTAATTATTTGGTGCGTTCCGCTAGCCCTAACAGAGTCATCGTTAACTTCAGAGTAGCCAACAGAAATAGCTTTATATCCTATAAATTATTTCTATTGGCTGTTACATGGCCCTTGAGAATGCTATACACTTTGCCAACCAGGTGTACTATGTAAGTTACTGTAATAACTCTTCACTGCATTGTGATCACTGATACATTAATTTGCAAATATTATTCCTTTTATATTATTTCTATAGTAGATGTGATGTGAAAACCTGCTACAAATCCTTTCAATTAAAAAGCAAAAAAAAAGTCAAAACATCAAAAGATATAGGAAATATAGAAAAAAATCTTAAATTGCAAAAGGCCAAAGCACACATATCAAAGATGTAAAAGATATCAAACTTTGATACTTTGCTCTCATTATCACACATAGTTCTGCAAAGAAATGAGAACTAACACAGAACTGTGTGTGAATATTAGAGCAAAATAACGAAGCTTACATGTGACATGAGTCATCATTAGAGCTACAATTTATATCTCACTGCAAAGTCCCTGGCATGGAGGAGGAACAGAGGAGCTGGGTCAGCAGTTGAAGAGGTGGATGACTTGTGCTGACGCTCTGTTTCTGTGGCATAGAACTAAGAAGGATTCAGCTAGTCTGTTCTTAATCACGTGATGACCTGATGGGAAAGAGAAGAATTAATCGGGTAGAAAGACAAAATGAGCAATTGTAAGTGCACAGTGCTATATAACATGATGACCACAATATATTAAGAGGATAAAGACTTTGATGGGAGGAGTGCGTTTTCTTTATGGGCCATGTTTGAAGCCTCTGAATATGGCACTATTACTGACCCCACTATGGAGGAGTAGGTTCATGACTCATCAGATTACTAAATAACTGCCCCAATCAGACAGTCACAATCAATAACTAATATACTAAGTAATTTGAGCCCATTTTCACTGCATTAGATAATAATTAGTATTATTAGAAATATTCCTTGTGGAGATATAATGCATTTCCCAGGCTGCAGAGACAATAGCACAGAGGTATCTTGCTAGTCTCTTTCACAATGCATGTGTCTGACAGATTCAGCACCATGAACAGCTCCAACAGCACAAGCTCTTCACCTGTCCTATTAGCCAGTCATGTAGTGAACCACTCAATGTGACATCCACTGCTGGAGGGGCCATGATGTCACTGTATCAGGTCCTAAAGTTCTGTTAATTAGTTTGCAGCACACTCTATTGCAGCCCTGATGGTGGTGGCTGGTTTTACACTGGCAGAGAAGGTGGCTCTGCCAGACATTGACTCATAGGAATGTAAAGCCTGTGCTCTGAGCTGATACAGGTTTCATGGTTTAAATCAAATGCTCATAGTCCAGTTAATTAACCAGTAATTAACTCATTTACAAACACCTGTCTGCAATGTGTCTATTAAAGAAGGCTGCAGAGCTAATGATCATTTCCCCTAACACTGTAGATGTTGGGCTTTCATTACCAGCTCAGTGAGGGTAGGAGGACACCAGCTCCCCACTGCATCTCTGCTGACAATCTCTGCTTGCTGGATGTGCTGACCTGATTCTGCAATAGCAGTGCCCCTCCCAGCACTGTGGCAGCACCATGTGATGGCAGAGCCCTTCCCAAATAAAGTTCTACATATATCTGCTTTGATATCAGAGAGTGCTGGATTGTGGATCTCTTCCAGTCTGCAGCAAAACTTTCAATGCAAGGATACCAGGCAGGTGATATAAAGTATCTTCCTGCATTCATCCATCTGGACAGATGAAGAGCAGCTATTAAAGCACAGCACCACTGACAGGTAAGCCCTGCTGGAAAGCATGAGAGCAATGACTACAACCTGCTGCACAATAGAAACACCATGCATTACAGCTACTTATTTTCTATTCTTACAATGTCATTTATTTACTAGCAGAGGAGACTTTGTTACTAGCTTTTGTTTGTTTGCTCTATTCCTAATGAAGTGGGAAATAACCTGAGATAGTAAATAGATACTAAATAGTGCATTGCCTATAGCTGTTGTCTGAAATGAAATGCTTCATAGCTTTAGACCAGGTCCATCTGCACCACTTAGTATGTAAGAAGCTTCTGCAGATACAATGCAGCAGAGGATCTCAGCTCACTACATGAACACAGGAAGAAGTGTTGCAATGCATAGAATACAAGGCATAGGTAGATGGGTATGTAAGGTTAAGGAATGACCACTGGATAAAAAAAAGAACAAGAAAAAAAGATTTCTAAAATGGTAAGATTGGGAATGCCAGAGAAGAAATGAATGTAACTCTTCCCTATCAGATATTTATTGGGTGTAGTATAGACCTATTAGACTTGTGCATGTGAAGGCAGAGACCCTAAGTGATACATGTGTCTAATAATGATGAATAGGCATTGGCCAAATTGGAATAAAAACACTGCAGACCCCCAGAGAGACTTATCATGGCACATGGCTACAGCAGCAATGCTTGCCAGTGTGCCAACTATGTATATTGCACTGGAGCATGGTGGCGGGGGAGTGGTGCATGTGGGATGCACAGGAACTAAGTTTAGCCCTTTTTCTGTAAGGCAAAATGTATTCTAAGAATACATGATAAGAGGAGGCGTATCTGCTCATTATATCGTCTTCTGCCTCCGCATGTTGTAAAACTGGACTACACACAAGCGGAATACTATTATCTAAAACTCTGGGGTTTACATGTAAAGTGTCTCTGTTTTTAATTAATTTATCTTGCAATTGTTGTGAAGATATGGCTACATGGAAATATACAGTGCCCATGTGATTTGCAGACAGTACAAGATCCACATTGTAGGTGCAGAATGTTACCCATTGTTATTTATCAGAAAATAATAGATATTGGAGTCTAGGACACTAATATGCATCTTGTAGGGAATGGCCCTGGCGGAGATGTCGGTGAGCACAATATATTGCAATAGATGAACATTTTTTTTAGTTAGCATTGCGCTGATCTTTTTAAAAGCCAAGTAATCAGCTATAAAATGGACATATTGTGCAAGATAAAAGTGATGCGCTATTAATGCATTCGGTGCTAAAAATACATGTATCCTGATCTGCCAGCACTGAGAAAGCATCTGCTACGTACTGGATCACCACAGAAACACCATTGTCACATGTCACCATGTTAGCACGACGCTGCCACGCCGAGGCATGTATGATATGTGACACGTCCCTGTGTGCTGCGCATGGGTATATGCATGCACACATGTATTCCCGCTTTAATACATTGAGCTGCTGTTAATATAGTAGGAAAGTGGATGGAAATAACTTGCATTTAGACACCGCAAATAATAAACCACCCTTAAGTATTTGCAGGTAAATATATGCATATACTACATTATGTCGGGCATTTCACAAAAGAGAAAAGTGGAGGTGTTTCCCCATAACAACCAATCAGGAAGCTTGTTTTCAGATTTTAAGTTGTATTATTACAGTAGTTGTGCAATATGCTCATGTTTCCTGGGAGAGACCTACAACAAGCATGTGTAGCACAGGGAGGTAGTCCCTTGTATAGCCAATGCAGCCTCCTGAAAATATGTTGGTACAAATGGCTACATATTTCTCTGTCAACAAACAAAAAAAGTCATTATACTTACTAGACAGCCTGAAAAAAAAAAAAACACTTTCTGTTTAATGCGCCACGGAATAATTGAGAGTGGGGGGTGAAAGTTGCAAAGACGCTATTGTGGTTAAACTTGGCCTTTACTGTATCTACAGTAATCTAATGATACAAACTTTTCATGTCCTTCAAACACGACATGATGTCAACTTGATCTGACTTTTTGTATCAAAATAGTCAAGCTCTTGAGAACCACTTACAGTGCAGACGTCTCCTGCCCTATATGTACTGTACATAATAAAAGCCTTTAGAGCTGAAGGTCCCTGAGACTTCCGTTACAGCACAGCCTTTAAAAGGTTCTCACTTAAGTGTATATTGGATAACCCAAGACAAAATAATGAGCCTCAATAAAGAGGCTTTCTGTTTTTACAGAAGGATTCAGCTAGTCAGTTTTAATCACGGGATGTTATAGACCTGATGGAGAAGAGAAGAATTAGCTGGGTAGAAAGGGTAAAAGAGCAATTGTACACAGTGCTATATAATATGATGATTGCAATATATTAAGAGGAAAAAATGTGATGGAAGGAGGACTTCTTTAATACAGTGATCCAAGTGGGAACATTTTGGAGTCCATGCTCACAGCTTACAAAATGCACTTAGCAGCCAGTCTCACACTACTGAGCTCACTCAATATATCAGTACTAACAAGTGCACTGTTTGGTGTCTGAAATGCAATTTTCCCTTCCAAGGTGGGTAAGATTAAAGAATCAATGGTATGGACGAGAGACAGAAATACTTGATATGAACAAGGACTCTTTCAGGCCTAGTTTTCTAGTACAACAAAGAATGTTATTTAAAAAGCTTAAAGTAATACAGAAGTTTAGAAATAAGTGACAATTAAAGCACAAATCTAAGAAAAGGGCATTCAAGTTTTATTTCTGTTTTGTATTCTCACTTGTGTATTAGGATAAGGCAGAATCCTGCATATTATTTGCCTGCATCACTCTCTTTCCAAGAATAGTTACAAAATCTAATGCAATATGGCTGTTTTTTATTGCTTGTAGTCAGTCAATGGACAGAGAAGAAGGACCGTAGTCATGTTTATATGGACATAATAACAAGCAACATTGATCAGCACCTCTTAGCAAAATATAATAAATGTACAGGTGCCAGACACTGTGAACGCATTGTTATAGTATTGATCAAATTGTGTTTTCCCATCTGAGAGTAATAAGGCAAGCTCTGTAGGTGTAGGTTCCCATCTGATAGTTACCTTGTCACTAACAGTTGGGGACACATCACTTGATTAAAATATGAGCTAAAAATCTCTAATGTACAGTGGGTACAGAAAGTATTTAGATCCCTTTAAATTTTTCACCCTTTGTTTCATTGCAGCCATTTGGTAAGTTCAAAAAAGTTAATTTTTTTCACATTAATGTACACTCTGCACCCCATCTGAAAAAACAAATGTAGAAATTTTTGCATATTTATTAAAAAAGAAAAACTGAAATATCACATGGACCCGTTGCTCAGACATTCATATTTAAGTCACATGCTGTCCATTTCTTTGTGATCCTCCTTGAGATGGTTCTACTCCTTCATTGGAGTCCAGCTGTGTTTAATTAAACTGATAGGACTTGATTTGGAAAGGCACACACCTGTCTATATAAGACCTCACAGTGCGTGTCAGACCAAATGAGAATCATGAGGTCAAAGGAACTGGCCAAGGAGCTCAGAGACAGAATTGTGGCAAGGCACAGATCTGGCCAAGGTAACACAAGAATTTCTGCAGTACTCAAGGTTCCTAAGACCACAGTGGCCTCCATAATCCTGAAATGGAAGATGTTTGGGACCACCAGAAGTCTTCCTAGACCTGGCCGTCCAGCCAAACTGAGCAATCGTGGGAGAAGAGCCTTGGTGAGAGAGGTAAAGAAGAACCACAAGATCACTGTGGCTGAGCTCCAGAGATGCAGCAGAAAGTTCCACAAAGTCAACTATCACTGCAGCCCTCCACCAGTCAGGCCTATATGGCAGAGTGGCCCAATGAAAGCCCGCATAGAGTTTACTAAAAAACACATGAAGGATTCCCAGACTATGGGAAATAAGATTCTCTGGTCTGATGAGATGAAGATAGACCTTTTTGGTGATAATTCTAAGCGGTATGTGTGGAGAAACCAGGAGCTGCTCATCACCTGCCCAATACAATCCCAACAGTGAAACATGGTGGTGGCAGCATCATGCTATGGGGGTGTTTTTCAGCTGCAGGGACAGGATGACTGGTTGCCATTGAAGGAAACATGAATGTGGCCAAGTACAGAGATATCCTGGATGAAAACCTCTTCCAGAGTGCTCTGGACCTCAGCCATGGCCGAAGGTTCACCTTCCAACAAAACGACCCTAAGCACACAGCTAAAATAACAAAGGAGTGGCTTCAGAACAACTCTTTGACCATTCTGGAATGGCCCAGCCAGAGCCCTGACCTAAACCCATTTGAGCATCTCTGGAGAGACCTGAAAATGGCTGTCCACCAACGTTCACCATCCAACCTGACGGAACTGGAGAGGATCTGCAAGGAAGAATGGCATAGGATCCCCAAATCCAGGTGTGAAAAACTTGTTGCATCATTACCAAGAAGACTCATGGCTGTACTAGCTCAAAAGGTGCTTCTACTCAATACTGAGCAAAAGGTCTGAATACTTATGACCATGTGATATTTCAGCTTTTCTTTTTTAATAAATTTGCAATAATGTCTACATTTCTGCTTTTTTTTTCCAGTTGAGATGGGGTGCAGAGTGTACATTTATGTGAAAAAAATGAACTTTTTTTGAATTTACCAAATGGCTGCATTGAAACAAAGAGTGAAAAATGTAAAGGGGTCTGAATACTTTCCGTACCCACTGTATAGGTATACCCTACACACAATAGCATTAATAATGCAATTCAAAATCCATAAATTCAATGGTCTCATCAACCATGGATATAAAAAGTCTACACACTCATGTTAAAATGCCAGGCTTTTGTCATGTAAAAAAAAATCATACTAAGAAGAATAATTTCAGAACTTTTTTTCGACTTTAATGTCATCCGTAATCTGTACAAATCCATTGAGAAACAAACTGAAAATGTTTTGGGTGGAAAAAGAAAAACTAAGAATTAACATAACGTGGTTGCATAAATATGCACACCCTTAAACTAATACGTTCTTGACGTATCCTTTGAGCTTATGACAGCATTCAGTCTTTATGGGTAGGAGACTATCAGCCTGACACATCTGGAATTGGAATTTGTGCCCACTCTTTCTTGCAGTAATGTTCCAAATCTGTCATATTGTGAAGGCATCCCCTGTATACAGCGCCCTATTCAGGTCACCAACACATTTTCAATTGTACACAGGTCTGGGCTCTGGCTGGGGCATTCCACAACTTTGATCTTTTTCTGGCGAAGCCATTCTTTTGTTGATTTTGGAGGTATGCTTAAGGTCACTGTTGTGCGGAAAAGCAAAATTCCTCTTCACCTTAAGCTTTTTAACAGATGCCTGAAGGTTTTTATTGCAAAATTGACTGATTATATTATTGTTATTATATATTTTTCGAGCACAATTGATTCCATACAAAATTCAAATATAAATTACAATGAACAAACTAACTATAACAGACTGGAACAGAGGCGGAAAGGGCCCGGCTTATGGTCTACAGGGTAATAGGGAAGGAGATAGTAGGTTGGAGGTTGCAGCAGCTCTGGTGGTGGGGAGGTAACAGAAGGATCATTGCAGGCTGTAAGTTTTCTCAAAGAGATGGGTTTTCAAGTTCCTTCTCAGGGTTCCCCATTTTGTTGACGTGATTGGGCACAGAATTCCATAGAATGGGGAATACTTGGGAAGACTTGGAGGCAATTGGGTGAGGAACGTATGAGTGTGGAAGAGAGAAAGAGGTCTTGAGAGGACCAGAGAGTAAGTGTGGGAAGATGTCGCGAGATTAGTTTGGAGATATACGGAGGAGACAGATTATGGACAGCCTCGTACGTCAGTATTAGTAGTTTGAACTGGATTCACTGAGGAATTGGAAGCCACAGAAGGGATTTGAAGAGGGGAAAAACAGAGGAGTAGTGAGGAGAGAGGTGGATTAAAAGAGCTGCAGAGTTAAGGATGCACTGGAGAGGCATTAGGGTGTTAGCTGGCAGGCCACATAGAAGGATAGAGCAGTAGTCGAGACCGGAGATTATGACTAATATTTCAAACTTTTCATAATTCCCTCCACCCTGGTAAAGTCCTAGTTCTGGCTGCTGAGCGGCAGCCCCAAAGTATAATACTGCCTACTAGAGTTGAGCGACCTTGACCTTTTTAGAGTCGAGCCGGGTTTTGCGAAACCCGACTATGTCCAAAGTCGGGTCGAGTGAAATCGGCCGATTATGACGTAAAGTCGGGATCGACCGAAACACGAAACCCAATGCAAGTCAATGGGGCAGCATAGTCGGCAGTGAGTGGGGGCCAGGAAAACACCTAGAGTGCCCATTTTAATGTCAAAACCATCCATTCTTCTTAATGAAGCTTGTCAAGCGTAATTTACCTTATAATAATTGGAAGGCATTTGAAATTGGGGGTCATTTGGCTAAAGTTGTGGGGGGTAGGGCTGGTTCAAGTAATTAGTGGGCCCAGGAAATCTGGACCACGTCACGGCAGTGGAGCAGGGAGAGGTAAGTATTTCAACTTTGCAAGTGCTGTGAACCTGAGCAAGCAGGGGGGGCCCACTCGTTGGCATTGGCACTGGCACAGGGCCCCTCAAAGTACAGCGGTGTGTTTGCACGGCGGGGGCGCCTCCCACCGGCAGCAACACTTTTGCGTACTATGAGAGGCCCTGTGCCAGTGACGTCGCCAACTAGTATTCCTCCCCCCACCTGATGAAGGAACCTGCACTTTCATCTGCACCTTCCTCTTTGTCCCCGTGTAAGGTGGTATGGTATGCGGGAAGAGCAACCTGACTTTCAGCAGGGTCACAATGTTGTTGTGTAGCGTGCACGGGGAATGTTGCGTTATGGGTCAATGTACCAGCAGACTCATCTATCACTGGCTGGGCAATGGGCACGATGAAGTGGAAACACAGATATAGGCCCAAAGAAGAAAGTGGGCTAAATGCAGTTCAAAATTGGTAACACAGGAATAACCAGGGGGCATTGCAGTGGAGGACAACTGGAATGAGAGGCTGACACAGAGAGTAGGGCCAAATCAGTAAGTAGTCGAAATGCAGTTCAAAATTGGCAACCGTAGTAAACAGGCGGCACAGCTTTGTTCAGTGGAGGAGAACAGCAAGGAGTGGCAGACACCGATAGTAGGCCCCAAACCAACTAGTACGCCAAATGCAGTTGTTCCATTTAACCACAATTTAATGAGAGCCTGAAGATAGAAGCTCAGGAAAGGCAACCTGGGGAACACCTTGGAGTGTAACACACCATCTCTCTCCACCCCATACCCATTTTGTATGGCCTAATGCAGTGTACTTTTCTACAACTACTAAACGAGAGTCGGAAGACCGAAGCAATGGCAAGGAAACCTGGGGAACACCTTAGAGTGTAACACACCCTCTCTCTACACCCCATACCCAATTTGAAGGCCTAATGCAGTGTAGTTTCCAAGAACTACTAAACGAGAGCCGGAAGATCGAAGCTCAGGAAAGGCAACCTGGGGAACACCTTGGAGTGTAACACACCCTCTCGCTACACCCCATACCCAATTTGAAGGCCTAATGCAGCGTAGTTTCCAACAACTACTAAACGAGAGCCGGAAGATCGAAGCTCAGGAAAGGCAACCTGGGGAACACCTTGGAGTGTAACAAACCCTCTCTCTACACCCCATACCCAATTTGTAGGCCTAATGCAGCGTAGTTTCCGACAACTACTAAACGAGAGCATGAAGATCGAAGCTCAGGAAAGGCAACCTGGGGAACACCTTGGAGTGTAACACACCCTCTCTCTACACCCCATACCCAATTTGTAGGCCTAATGCAGCGTAGTTTCCGACAACTACTAAACGAGAGCCGGAATATCGAAGCTCAGGAAAGGCAACCTGGGGAACACCTTGGAGTGTAACACACCCTCTCTCTACGCCCCATACCCAATTTGTAGGCCTAATGCAGCGTAGTTTCCGACAACTACTAAACGAGAGCCGGAATATCGAAGCTCAGGAAAGGCAACCTGGGGAACACCTTGGAGTGTAACACACCCTCTCTCTACACCCCATACCCAATTTGAAGGCCTAATGCAGTGTAGTTTCCAAGAACTACTAAACGAGAGCCGGAAGATCGAAGCTCAGGAAAGGCAACCTGGGGAACACCTTGGAGTGTAACACACCCTCTCGCTACACCCCATACCCAATTTGAAGGCCTAATGCAGCGTAGTTTCCAACAACTACTAAACGAGAGCCGGAAGATCGAAGCTCAGGAAAGGCAACCTGGGGAACACCTTGGAGTGGAACACACCATCTCTCTACACCCCATACCCAATTTGAAGGCCTAATGCAGAGTAGTTTCCAAGAACTACTAAACGAGAGCCGGAAGATCGAAGCTCAGGAAAGGCAACCTGGGGAACACCTTGGAGTGTAACACAACGTCTCTCTACACGACGGAAGGGCTGATTCTTAGGAAGGAAGGCTGTTGGAAATAAGCATTGCGCGTCCGAGGGTGATTATATTCTTATTAGGTATATACTCACCCTCGGACGCGCCCTGCTTCTTTATTTGGAATGAATGTTTATTTGCAATGTGGTGTTGACTTTCTCTATTATTTTGGTAATTAATGATTTTATTATTTTCATTATTTTGCATCTTCTCGGCAATAATATAAAGAAGACGCGACAGGACAACACTCGGTGGATGCCATATGTGTGTTTTCAATTTAAAAAAACTTTCAGTTAACTACTTGCAGGAGAAAGTAATTGTAGCTGGTGGCCATTTTTAGTACTGTACCAGATTAGAGTTGTGTGTTTGTTTTTAATGTTAAAATGTCTGCATTTGATATCTCACCAGTATTTTCTTTTTTATAAGCAAAATACTTATTTTTATATTTTCTGATGTTGGTTCCAGGGGTACACGGCCAGCAGTGCCCTGGTCAGTGTAGTAGTAGTTGAAAGAATGGACCGCAGACAGGCATCGAAGGCCTAAAATAATAACACATGGCTGTAGGCAATTTTAAATTGGTTCCAGGGGTACACGGACAGCAGTGGTGTGGTCAGTGGAGGCCTAGTGGAAGGAGTGACCGCAGACAGGCATCGAAGGCCTAAAATAATAACACATGGCTGTAGGCAATTTTAAATTGGTTCCAGGGGTACACGGGCAGCAGTGACCTGGTCAGTGTAGTAGTAGTTGAAAGAATGGACCGCAGACAGGCATCGAAGGCCTAAAATAAAAAAATTGGGCTGGCTGTAGGCAATTTTAAATTGGTTCCAGGGGTACACGGGCAGCAGTGGTGTGGTCAGTGGAGGCCTAGTGGAAGGAGTGACCGCAGACAGGCATCGAAGGCCTAAAATAATAACACATGGCTGTAGGCAATTTTAAATTGGTTCCAGGGGTACACGGGCAGCAGTGACCTGGTCAGTGTAGTAGTAGTTGAAAAAATGGACCGCAGACAGGCATCGAATGCCTAAAATAATAACACATGGCTGTAGGCAATTTTAAATTGGTTACAGGGGTACACGGACAGCAGTGACCTGGTCAGTGTAGTAGTAGTTGAAAGAATGGACCGCAGACAGGCATCGAAGGCCTAAAATAAAAAAATTGGGCTGGCTGTAGGCAATTTTAAATTGGTTCCAGGGGTACACGGACAGCAGTGGTGTGGTCAGTGGAGGCCTAGTGGAAGGAGTGACCGCAGACAGGCATCGAAGGCCTAAAATAATAACACATGGCTGTAGGCAATTTTAAATTGGTTCCAGGGGTACACGGACAGCAGTGGTGTGGTCAGTGGAGGCCTAGTGGAAGGAGTGACCGCAGACAGGCATCGAAGGCCTAAAATAATAACACATGGCTGTAGGCAATTTTAAATTGGTTCCAGGGGTACACGGACAGCAGTGACCTGGTCAGTGTAGTAGTAGTTGAAAGAATGGACCGCAGACAGGCATCGAAGGCCTAAAATAAAAAAATTGGGCTGGCTGTAGGCAATTTTAAATTGGTTCCAGGGGTACACGGGCAGCAGTGGTGTGGTCAGTGGAGGCCTAGTGGAAGGAGTGACCGCAGACAGGCATCGAAGGCCTAAAATAATAACACATGGCTGTAGGCAATTTTAAATTGGTTCCAGGGGTACACGGACAGCAGTGGTGTGGTCAGTGGAGGCCTAGTGGAAGGAGTGACCGCAGACAGGCATCGAAGGCCTAAAATAATAACACATGGCTGTAGGCAATTTTAAATTGGTTCCAGGGGTACACGGACAGCAGTGACCTGGTCAGTGTAGTAGTAGTTGAAAGAATGGACCGCAGACAGGCATCGAAGGCCTAAAATAAAAAAATTGGGCTGGCTGTAGGCAATTTTAAATTGGTTCCAGGGGTACACGGACAGCAGTGGTGTGGTCAGTGGAGGCCTAGTGGAAGGAGTGACCGCAGACAGGCATCGAAGGCCTAAAATAATAACACATGGCTGTAGGCAATTTTAAATTGGTTCCAGGGGTACACGGACAGCAGTGACCTGGTCAGTGTAGTAGTAGTTGAAAGAATGGACCGCAGACAGGCATCGAAGGCCTAAAATAAAAAAATTGGGCTGGCTGTAGGCAATTTTAAATTGGTTCCAGGGGTACACGGGCAGCAGTGGTGTGGTCAGTGGAGGCCTAGTGGAAGGAGTGACCGCAGACAGGCATCGAAGGCCTAAAATAATAACACATGGCTGTAGGCAATTTTAAATTGGTTCCAGGGGTACACGGACAGCAGTGGTGTGGTCAGTGGAGGCCTAGTGGAAGGAGTGACCGCAGACAGGCATCGAAGGCCTAAAATAATAACACATGGCTGTAGGCAATTTTAAATTGGTTCCAGGGGTACACGGGCAGCAGTGACCTGGTCAGTGTAGTAGTAGTTGAAAAAATGGACCGCAGACAGGCATCGAAGGCCTAAAATAAAAAAATTGGGCTGGCTGTAGGCAATTTTAAATTGGTTCCAGGGGTACACGGACAGCAGTGGTGTGGTCAGTGGAGGCCTAGTGGAAGGAGTGACCGCAGACAGGCATCGAAGGCCTAAAATAATAACACATGGCTGTAGGCAATTTTAAATTGGTTCCAGGGGTACACGGGCAGCAGTGGTCTGGTCAGTGGAAGTCTAGTGGAAGGAGTGACCGCAGACAGGCTTCGAAGGCCTAACATAACAAAATTGGGCTGGCTGTAGGCACTTTAAATTGGTTCCAGGGGTACATGGGCAGCAGTGTATGGTCAGTGGAAGTCTAGTGGAAGGAGTGACGGCAGACAGTCTTCGAAGGCCTAACATAACAAAATTGGGCTGACTGTAGGCACTTTTAAATTGGTTCCAGGGTAACACGGCCAGCAGTGGCCTGGTCAGTGTAGTAGTTGTAGAAAGAAGGGACCGCAGACAGGCTTCGAAGGCCTAACATAACAAAAATGTCAAAACAATGGTATTGTCAGTGCCAGGCATTGAAGGATGTCAGCGGCTAGACTACACATTGGTGAAGCTGTGAGAGATAATTTTGCTAGTGGTAGAGCACTGTTTGAGCTGGGGGGGG
Source organism: Ranitomeya imitator (assembly GCF_032444005.1). Lineage (NCBI taxonomy): Eukaryota > Metazoa > Chordata > Amphibia > Anura > Dendrobatidae > Ranitomeya > Ranitomeya imitator. Next base: position 125,106,273 of record NC_091283.1, read on the forward strand.
GAACTGTCTTGTGGCCGGCGGTACAGGCACAGGGCCCCTCATATTACAACGGTGTGTCTGACGTTGGGTGCGCACCACCACCGCCAGAGACACTTTATTGTACTATGAGGGACCCAGTGGCAGTGCCGTCGACCAAAAGCGGCCACACCCACCTCTTCAGACAAACAGCACTCTCAAGGGTCCAAGCGCAAAGTGGCGATAGCACGGCCCCGTGTGGGGAGTTTGGCCATTTCGTGAGGTGGAAACATGTCGTATGCTGGACAATCAGGTGAAGAAAATTACGAGATTGGAAAAGTCATTCAGAATAGTCCACAGGCAAGACCTTTTCATAGGAAAGCTAGGTGTCAGCCGGGCAGGGTGGGGCAAAAGATTTTGAAATCCAGTTGTGGTTCATTTTAATGAAGGTTAGATCATCTACATTTTGGGTAGCCAGACGAGTCCTTTTTTCTGTTAGTATTGAACCTGCAGCACTGAATACTCTTTCTGATAGGACACTAGCTGCCGGGCAAGCAAGCTCCTGCAATGCATATTCTGCCAATTCTGGCCAGGTGTCTAATTTGGATGCCCAGTAATCAAATGGGAATGACGGTTGAGGGAGAACGTCGATAAGGGATGAAAAATAGTTTGTAACCATACTGGACAAATGTTGTCTCCTGTCACTTTGAATTGATGCTGCAGTACCTGTCCTGTCTGCGGTCATAGAAAAATCACTCCACAACCTGGTCAGAAAACCCCTCTGTCCAACGCCACTTCTGATTTCTGCCCCTCTAACACCTCTGGTCTGCTGGCCCCTGGAGCTCGTGTGAGAACGATCACGGGCGCTGTGTGCAGGGAATGCCAGAAGCAAACGGTCAACAAGAGTTGATTGTTTTGTTGCTAATATTAGTTCCAAGTTCTCATGTGGCATAATATTTTGCAATTTGCCTTTATAGCGAGGATCAAGGAGGCAGGCCAACCAGTAATCGTCATCGTTCATCATTTTTGTAATGCGTGTGTCCCTTTTGAGGATACGCAAGGCATAATCCGCCATGTGGGCCAAAGTTCCCGTTGTCAAATCTGCGGTTGTGCTTGGTTGAGGGGCAGTTGCAGGCAAATCTACGTCACTTGTGTCCCTCAAAAAACCAGAACCCGGCCTTGCCACGCCACCAATTTCCCGTGCCCCCGGGAAAGCTTCCTCATTAAAAATATACTCATCCCCATCATCCTCCTCATCCTCCACCTCCTCTTCGCCCGGTACCTCGTCATGTACACTGCCCTGACCAGACAATCGCTGACTGTCATCAAGGCTTTCCTCTTCCTCTGGTGCAGACGCCTGATCCTTTATGTGCGTCAAACTTTGCATCAGCAGACGCATTAGGGGGATGCTCATGCTTATTATGGCGTTGTCTGCACTAACCAGCCGTGTGCATTCCTCAAAACACTGAAGGACTTGACACATGTCTTGAATCTTCGACCACTGCACACCTGACAACTCCATGTCTGCCATCCTACTGCCTGCCCGTGTATGTGTATCCTCCCACAAAAACATAACAGCCCGCCTCTGTTCGCACAGTCTCTGAAGCATGTGCAGTGTTGAGTTCCACCTTGTTGCAACGTCTATGATTAGGCGATGCTGGGGAAGGTTCAAAGAACGCTGATAGGTCTGCATACGGCTGGAGTGTACAGGCGAACGGCGGATATGTGCGCAAAGTCCACGCACTTTGAGGAGCAGGTCGGATAACCCCGGATAACTTTTCAGGAAGCACTGCACCACCAGGTTTAAGGTGTGAGCCAGGCAAGGAATGTGTTTCAGTTGGGAAAGGGAGATGGCAGCCATGAAATTCCTTCCGTTATCACTCACTACCTTGCCTGCCTCAAGATCTACAGTGCCCAGCCACGACTGCGTTTCTTGCTGCAAGAACTCGGACAGAACTTCCGCGGTGTGTCTATTGTCGCCCAAACACTTCATAGCCAATACAGCCTGCTGACGTATGCCAGTAGCTGCCCCATAATGGGAGACCTGGTGTGCAACAGTGGCAGGTGCGGATGGAGTGTTTGTGCGACTGCGGTCTGTGGACGAGCTCTTGCTTCTGCAGGAGGACGAGGAGGAGGAGGAGGAGGGGGTGCGAACGGCTACAGACAACTGTTTACTAGACCGTGGGCTAGGCAGAACTGTCCCAAACTTGCTGTCCCCTGTGGACCCTGAATCCACCACATTTACCCAGTGTGCCGTGATGGACACGTAACGTCCCTGGCCATGCCTACTGGTCCATGCATCTGTTGTCAGGTGCACCTTTGTGCTCACAGATTGCCTGAGTGCATGGACGATGCGCTCTTTAACATGCTGGTGGAGGGCTGGGATGGCTTTTCTGGAAAAAAAGTGTCGACTGGGTAGCTCGTAGCGTGGTACAGCGTAGTCCATCAGGTCTTTGAAAGCTTCGCTTTCAACTAACCGGTAGGGCATCATCTCTAACGAGATTAGTCTAGCTATGTGGGCGTTCAAACCCTGTGTACGCGGATGCGAGGCTAAGTATTTCCTTTTTCTAACCATAGTCTCATGTAGGGTGAGCTGGACTGGAGAGCTGGAGATCGTGGAACTAGCGGGGGTGCCGGTGGACATGGCAGACTGAGAGACGGTGGGAGATGGTATTGTTGCCGCCGGTGCCCTAGATGCAGTGTTTCCTACTACGAAACTGGTGATTCCCTGACCCTGACTGCTTTGGCCTGGCAAAGATACCTGCACAGATACAGCAGGTGGTGCGCTAAATGGTGGTCCTACACTGCCGGAAGGGATGTTGCGTTGATGACTAGCTTCATTGGCCGAGGGTGCAACAACCTTAAGGGACGTTTGGTAGTTAGTCCAAGCTTTCAAATGCATGGTGGTTAAATGTCTATGCATGCAACTAGTATTGAGACTTTTCAGATTCTGACCTCTGCTTAAGGAAGTAGAACATTTTTGACAGATGACTTTGCGCTGATCAATTGGATGTTGTTTAAAAAAATGCCAGACTGCACTCTTTCTAGCATCGGATACCTTTTCAGGCATTGCAGACTGAGCTTTAACCGGATGGCCACGCTGTCCTCCACCAGGTTTTGGCTTTGCCACGCGTTTTGGGCAAGATACGGGCCCGGCAGATGGAACCTGTGGCGATGTTGATGCCTGCTGCGGCCCCTCCTCCTCCTCTGCTTCAGAACTGCTGCCGCCTGCACCCTGTTCCCCCAATGGCTGCCAATCGGGGTCAAGAACTGGGTCATCTAATAACTCTTCTTGTACCTCCTGCGCAACTTCGTCTGTGTCACCGTGTCGTTCGGTGGTATAGCGTTCGTGATGGGGCAACATAGTCTCATCAGGGTCTGATTCTTGATCAGCACCCTGCGAGGGCAATGTTGTGGTCTGAGTCAAAGGACCAGCATAGTAGTCTGGCTGTGGCTGTGCGTCAGTGCACTCCATGTCAGATTCAATTTGTAATGGGCATGGACTGTTAACTGCTTCACTTTCTAAGCCAGGGACGGTATGTGTAAAGAGCTCCATGGAGTAACCCGTTGTGTCGCCTGCTGCATTCTTCTCTGTTGTTGTTTTTGCTGAAGAGGACAAGGAAGTGACTTGTCCCTGACCGTGAACATCCACTAACGACGCGCTGCTTTTACTTTTACCAGTTTCACGAGATGAGGCAAAAGAGCTAGAGGCTGAGTCAGCAAGATAAGCCAAAACTTGCTCTTGCTGCTCCGGCTTTAAAAGCGGTTTTCCTAATCCCAGAAAAGGGAGCGTTCGAGGCCTTGTGTAGCCGGACGACGAACCTGGCTCCACAGCTCCAGACTTAGGTGCAATATTTTTTCCCCCACGACCACCTGATGCTCCACCACTACCACTACCCTCATTACCAGCTGACAATGAACGCCCCCGGCCACGACCTCTTCCACTAGACTTCCTCATTGTTTTAAAAACGTAACCAAACTAACGTTATTTGTTGCAGTCACACAACTTACACGGTGAGCTATAACTTCAGTATGATTTAGCTACCCCTTTACAGGTTGGTGAGACCACAGCGAAAATCAGGCCCAATGTTACACACTCTTTTTTTGGTGGCTGCAAATTAGAGAGATGCCCCACACGCAGGACTGTCACTGAAGCACAAATGTTAATATTAATGTCACACTATTATTTTTTTTTTATTTTTATTTTTTTCAGGAACACTTTAGAAACCCCCCAAAAAAAAAAAAATAGATTTTTGCAGGGAGAATTTAGAAAACAAATGTAACAAACTATATGCTTTCTATGGGCCACTGAGTGAGAGATGACGCACACAGGAATCAGGAGTGGCACACAAGCCCAGAGGCCAATATTTTTCTACCAATGATTGATGGAGTTATTTTCTCTGGTAGATTTTGGAACCCAAATCAAGGAAAAAAAATGTAGGCTTTCTATGGACCACAATTGGAGAGAGAGAGAGAGAGAGATGGCACACCCAGGAGTCAAGACTGGCACACAAGCAGAAAGGCCAATATTAATCTCCCACTGTTTTTTTTTTTTTTTTTTTTTTTTTTTTTTTTTCAGGGAGACTTTAGAAAAAAAAATAATAAAAAAAATATGATTTTATCAGGAAGAATTTAGAAACCAAATAAAATAAAATGATTTTTTCAGGGAGAATTTAGAAAACAAATAAAACCAAAAATAGGCGTTCTATGGCCCACTGACTGAGAGATGACGCACACAGGAGTCAGGAGTGGCACACAAACCCAGAGGCCAATATTTTTCTACCAATGATTGATGTAGTTATTTTCTCTGGTAGATTTTAGAACCCAAATCAAGGAAAAAAAATATAGGCTTTCTATGGACCACAATTGGAGAGAGAGAGAGAGAGAGAGAGAGAGAGAGAGATGGCACACCCAGGAGTCAAGACTGGCACACAAGCAGAAAGGCCAATATTAATCTCCCACTGTTTTTTTGGTTGTTTTTTTTTTTTTTTTTTCAGGGAGACTTTAGAAATAAAAATAATAAAAAAAATATGATTTTATCAGGAAGAATTTAGAAACCAAATAAAATAAAATGATTTTTTCAGGGAGAATTTAGAAAACAAATAAAACCAAAAATATGCGTTCTATGGCCCACTGACTGAGAGAGAGAGAGAGATGGAACGCTTAGTACTGGCACACAAGCCCAAAGGGCAATATTAATCTCCCTTTTTTTTTCCAGGGAGAATTTCTGAAACCCAAAAAAAAAATAAAATAGGCTTTCTATGGCCCACTATTTGTGAGAGAGATGGGACGCTCAGGACTGGCACAGATGGCACGCTCAGGACTGGCACAGAAGCCCAGAGGCCAATATTAATCTCCCTTTTTTTCTGGGAGAATTTATAAAACCAAAAAAATATTTAAATAGGCTTTCTATGGCCCACTATTTGTGAGAGAGATGGCACGCTCAGGACTGGCACAGATGGCACGCTCACAACTGGCACACAAGCCCAGAGGCCAATATTAATCTCCCTTTTTTCAGGGAAAATTGATAAAACAAAAAAAAAAATTAAATAGGCTTTCTATGGCCCACTATTTGTGAGAGAGATGGCACGCTCAGGGCTGGCTGGCACAGATGGCACGCTCAGGACTGGCACACAAGCCCAGAGGCCAATATTAATCTCCCTTTTTTTCTGGGAGAATTTATAAAACCAAAAAAATATTTAAATAGGCTTTCTATGGCCCACTATTTGTGAGAGAGATGGCACGCTCAGGACTGGCACAGATGGCACGCTCACAACTGGCACACAAGCCCAGAGGCCAATATTAATCTCCCTTTTTTCAGGGAAAATTGATAAAACAAAAAAAAAAATTAAATAGGCTTTCTATGGCCCACTATTTGTGAGAGAGATGGCACGCTCAGGGCTGGCTGGCACAGATGGCACGCTCAGGACTGGCACACAAGCCCAGAGGCCAATATTAATCTCCCTTTTTTTCTGGGAGAATTTATAAAACCAAAAAAATATTTAAATAGGCTTTCTATGGCCCACTATTTGTGAGAGAGATGGCACGCTCAGGACTGGCACAGATGGCACGCTCACAACTGGCACACAAGCCCAGAGGCCAATATTAATCTCCCTTTTTTCAGGGAAAATTGATAAAACAAAAAAAAAAATTAAATAGGCTTTCTATGGCCCACTATTTGTGAGAGAGATGGCACGCTCAGGGCTGGCTGGCACAGATGGCACGCTCAGGACTGGCACACAAGCCCAGAGGCCAATATTAATCTCCCTTTTTTTCTGGGAGAATTTATAAAACCAAAAAAATATTTAAATAGGCTTTCTATGGCCCACTATTTGTGAGAGAGATGGCACGCTCAGGACTGGCACAGATGGCACGCTCACAACTGGCACACAAGCCCAGAGGCCAATATTAATCTCCCTTTTTTCAGGGAAAATTTATAAAACAAAAAAAAAAATTAAATAGGCTTTCTATGGCCCACTATTTGTGAGAGAGATGGCACGCTCAGGGCTGGCACAGATGGCACGCTCAGGACTGGCACACAAGCCCAGAGGCCAATATTAATCTCCCTTTTTTTCAGGGAGAATTTATAAAACCAAAAAAAAAAATAAATAGGCTTTCTATGGCCCACTATTTGTGAGAGAGATGGCACACTCAGGACTGGCACACAAGCCCAAAGGCCAATATTAATCTCCCACTGTATTTTTATCAGGGAGAATTTATACACCCCACAAAAAAAAATACAGAAAAATGAAAAGGCTTTCTATGGCCCACTATGTGAGAGAGATGGCACACACAGGGATGGCACTCTAGCAGAAATGCCAAATTGCCAATCTTAATCTCCCACCAAAAAAAAAAAAAACAGGGAATGTCCTACAATTACTATCTCCCTGCCTGCAGTAATCTCAGCCAGGTATGGCAGGCAGCTACTATCTCCCTGCCTGCAGTAATCTCAGCCAGGTATGGCAGGCAGCAATAAGGAGTGGACTGATGCACAAATGAAATAAAAAGTGTGGACAAACAAAAAAGATAGCTGTGCAGAAAGGAAGGAACAAGAGGATTTGTGCTTTGAAAAAAGCAGTTGGTTTGCACAGCGGCGTACACACAGCAATGCAGCTATCAGGGAGCCTTCTAGGGCAGCCCAATGAGCTACAGCGCTGAGGGGAAAAAAAAAAAAAAAAAAACTTCCACTGTCCCTGCACACCGAGGGTGGTGTTGGACAGTGCAAATCGCTGCAGCACAAGCGGTTTTGTGGTTAATGGACCCTGCCTAACGCTATCCCTGCTTCTGACAAAGCGGCAGCAACCTCTCCCTAAGCTCAGATCAGCAGCAGTAAGATGGCGGTCGGCGGGAACGCCTCTTTATAGCCCCTGTGACGTCGCAGACAGCAAGCCAATCACTGCAATGCCCTTCTCTAAGATGGTGGGGACCAGGACCTATGTCATCACGCTGCCCACACTCTGCGTTTACCTTCATTGGCTGAGAAATGGCGCTTTTCGCGTCATTGAAACGCGACTTTGGCGCGAAAGTCGCGTACCGCATGGCCGACCCCGCACAGGGGTCGGATCGGGTTTCATGAAACCCCGACTTAGCCAAAAGTCGGCGACTTTTGAAAATGTTCGACCCGTTTCGCTCAACCCTACTGCCTACACCATGTTTCACTGTGGGTATGGTGCTCTTTTAGCACAGTATTGGCTTTGCACCAAACATAACTTTTATGACTATAAAGTTCAACTTTAGACCAAAATACGCTTTCCCTCATGCTTTTAGTAGACATGATGTAGCTTTTGGCCAAACATAGCCAGACTTGGATATTTTTATTTATAAGAACAAGCTTATGTTTTGCTACAGGTCAGGCATACGAATAATACGGGAGATTGTTGTCATATGCAATACACAACCAGTGCTTACTTGCCCCAAATTACTGCAGCTCCTTTAATATAACTGTACAACTGTTGCCAGCCTCCCAGACCAATTTTCTTCTTGATGTTTCATCAAATGTTTAAGGGACGTCCAGTATTAGGTAATTTCACTGTTATACCAAATTTAAGTCACTTCTTTATGACCGTTTTCCGTGTTACATGGTAATTCTAATGTCTTGGCCTTTTTTTTGTACTCTTCTGACTGACGACTTTGTAGTCCCATTGCTCTGTTGCAATCTGTTTATGGACTATAGGTTTTTATGTAAACTACAACTAAGAAAATATCAGGAAAATCCCACAAGAACATCTAACCTTTATTTGGGGATTAATCAGAATCACTGTAAATTATGGCAGCCATGTCCTGACTACTATTTAACATGAGTTTATGAACACAAACTCATCCCCAATTATAAGAGGGTGTTCACACTTACGCCACTACATTATTTTAATTTTGTTATTTTTATTTCCCTCCTCAAAATTAATTCTGATTTTTGTTTCTCAAAGGATTTGAACAGATTATTGGTGACATTAAAGATAGAAAATGTTCTGAATTAATTTTTCTAGCTATGATTTTTTTTTACATGTAAAAAACCTGGAATTTTGATAAGAGTGTGTAAACTTTTTATATCCACTGCGGTTGCATCTAGCAGCACATAATCACATGAACAAGGCTCACTGACTAGCTTCATTTGGACCCTGTTGGATCATTAGTCAAATTGAAATCAGAGCTTTGGTACTTAGGGTCCGTATGGTGCTAACCTTTCAAAAGTAGTAGTCCTAGAGGTATTTCACATGGGAATATCCCTTTATGCCCCTGAAGTGTATTAGTGAAGTTGTCATTCACATACTATAGAGTTCGTTACCTTGGGAGGCTTTGTATTTGATAGACTTGAGTGCAGTAGCTCGAGAACTATTTGGGATTCAGTTGAGTCCTCTCTCTCTCTCTCATCTTTCCGCATCCACAGTTTACTCTCTCGCTGCACCCAGCGAATGGGATTTACCAACTGCACACATATAGCCTACATCACCATATGTGAGCTGTCTGTTGTAAACCATCCTCTTCAGTTAGCCAACTTACCTCCTGCCATAATGACTGAAAGGCTCCCAAATGCACCAGATGGACAGAGGAGAATTCTCTCATGAAGTACACCTGACCTTGGCCTACTCCTGACTCCGCTCTTGACTCACCCTCTGTATAGTGCACCATTAACTTATGGTTCTTCTCTACTGTCTGTGACCCCTAACTCCACTTGACCTTACTTCATACCATGTCATGTGCAGTCTTTAAGATGATCTTTGGTCTCCACATCTGTGAGTACTTTGGTGCTCATGTGCTCTAATGCATAATCTATAACAGGGCATCCCTCCTTCAATGTGGCACTTAAAGGGAATCTGTCAGGAGGTTTTTTCCATCTCATCTGAGAGCAGCATGATGTATACAAAGAAACCCTGAATCCAAAGATGTATCACTTAAATTACTGGGTGCTGAAAATCTGACAGTCTGAGTTCTTAGATTTAGCATGAAGCAGAGCTGATAAAGTTAACCCCACCCACACCAGGTACTCTCTGTATATAGTCTATAGACAGTGAGCTGCTTATCACAGAAGGGGGCAGGAGCTGCTGTAGCTTCTGTAGTCTGGACAATGACAATCACCTGGTGATGTGACCTTCAGTGTAAGTAAACAACAGCACATAGCCAGGTATTTGACACATCATTGAATTCTGTTTTTTTTTTAACTCCCTAGCTCATGCTGTCCTAGGATTACATAGCAACAAGCTGCTAACAGATTCCCATTAAAATACTAGCACTCTCTATGTGACAGAGGAGACTGCCCCTTACCCCCCACAAGAAACAGGTCCAAGTGTGACTGCCATCTTTTCCAGATGTGGTATGATCATGCTACAGCATGGTCAGACACAGCCATTACACAGTACACAGCAAGGGCACATTTATAAGATTATCTCAGTACAGGAACATTTTTTAACATATCCAGTGGTGGATCTTATTATTATTCCAATACACACTGCTAAAAAAAAATAAAGGGAACACTTAAACAACAGAATATAACTCCAAGTAAATCAAACTTCTGTGAAATCAAACTGTCCACTTAGGAAGCAACACTGTCTGACAATCAATTTCACATGCTGTTGTGTAAATGGAATAGACAACAGATGGAAATTATTGGCAATTATCAAGACACACTCAATAAAGAAGTGGTTCCGCAGGTGGGGACCACAGACCACATCTCAGTACAAATGCTTTCTGGCTGATGTTTTGGTCACTTTTGAAGGTTGGTTGTGCTTTCACACTTGTGGTAGCATCAGACGGACTCTACAGCCCACACAAGTGGCTCAGGTAGTGCAGCTCATCCAGGATTGCACATCAATGCGAGCTGTGGCAAGAAAGTTTGCTGTGTCGTCAGCGTAGTGTCCAGAGGCTGGAGGCGCTTCCAGGAGAAAGGCCAATACACAAGGAGACATGGAGGGGGCCGTAGGAGGGTAACAACCCAGCAGCAGGACCGCTACCTCAACCTTTGTGTAAGGAGGAGCACTGCCAGAGCCCTGCAAAATTACCTCCAGCAGGCTACAAATGTGCATGTGTCTGCACAAATGGTTTGAAACCAACTCCATGAGGACGGTCTGAGTACCCGATGTCCACAGATGGGGGTTGTGCTCACAGCCCAACACCGTGCATGCCGCTTGGCATTTGCCACAGAACACCAGGATAGGCAAATTCGCCACTGGCGCTCTGTGCTCTTCACAGATAAAAGCAGGTTTACCCTGAGCACATGTGACAGACGTGACAGAGTCTGGAGATGCGGTGGAGAGCGATCTGCCTGCAACATCCTTCAGCATGACTGGTTTGGCAGTGGGTCAGTAATAGTGTCGGGTGGCATTTCTTTGGAGGGCCGTACAGCTCTCCATGTGCTCGCCAGAGGTAGCCTGACTGCCATTTGGTACCGAGATGAGATCCTCAGACTCCTTGTGAGACCACATGCTGGTGCGGTTGGCCCTGGGTTCCTCCTAATGCAGGACAATGCCAGACCTCATGTGCCTGGAGTGTGTCAGCAGTTCCTGCAAGATGAAGGCATTGAAGCTATGGACTGGCCCGCCCGTTCCCCAGACCTGAATCCGGTTGAACACATCTGGGACATCATATCTCGCACCATCCACCAACGTCACGTTGCACCACAGACTGTCCAGGAATTGGCAGATGCTTTAGTCCTGGTCTGGGAGGAGATCCCTCAGGAGACCATCTGCCGCCTCATCAGGAGTATGCCCAGGCATTGTAGGGAGGTCATACAGGCACGTGGAGGCCACACACACTACTGAGCATCATTTCCTTGTCTTGAAACATTTCCACTGAAGTTTGATCAGCCATTTTCCACGTTGATTTTGAGCATCATTCCAACTTCAGACCACCGTGGAATATTAGTTGTGATTTATGTTGATAAATTTTAGGTTTTATTTTTCTCAACACATGTAATGAATAAAGATTGACAACTGGAATATTTCATTCAGTGATATCTAGGATGTGGGATTTTAGTGTTCCCTTTATTTTTTTGAGCAGTGTATATTGATTAAACTTAACTTTTGTTCATGGGAAAACCCCTTTGAGTAATAGGTGCCTCAAAATATAAGAATCAGCTATTTTTGGTCAAAAATCTACTCATGATCCTTTTCCTCTTTGGTGTCCTTTGAAGTCATTGCCTCCAAAAAGTTGCAAGGTACACATATTTAAAGAGTAACGAAACCTTTATAACTTTTTTTTTTTACACTTGAATGACCTTTTAATTGAAAGCTGATCTGTGGGGATCTGGGTCCTGAGACACCTACCAACCACTGAAAACTCTCCCAGCAGAGAAGGGGAGCTCAGGCGACAGGAACGCATAAGTCCTGCCTGACCACGCACACAGAAGGGAGTACAGACTGTATAGAAAGCATAGTCATCATAGTGCACAGCTCCTGCCCGAAACCGCACACAGAGTGGTATACAGACTCTATAGAAAACAATCTTCATAGTGCACAGCTCCTGCCTGAGCGAGCCTGCACATAGAAGGGAGTACAGACTCTATAGAAAGCATAGTCACCATAGTGCACAGCTCCTGCCTGAGCCTGCACACAGAAGGGAGTACAGAATCTATAGAAAGCATAGTCATCATAGAGCACAGCTCCTGCCTGGGCCTGCACACTGAAGGGAGTACAGATTATAGAAAGCATAGTCATCATAGAGCACAGCTCCTGCCTGAGCCTTCATACAGAAGGGAGTACAGACTATATAGAAAGCATAGTCATCACAGTGCACAGCTCTTGCCTGAGCCTGCACACAGAAGGGAGTACAGACTATAGAAAGCATAGTCACCATCCTGCACAGCTCCTGCCTGAGCCTGCACACAGAAGGGAGTACAGACTTTATAGAAAGCATAGTCATCATAGTGGACAGCTCCTGCCTGAGCCTGCACACAGAGTGCAGTACAGACTCTATAGAAAGCATAGTCATCATAGTGCACAGCTCCTGCCTGAGCCTGCACACAGAAGGGAGTACAGACTATATAGAAAGCATAGTCACCATAGTGCACAGCTTCTGCCTGAACCTGCACAGAGAAGGGAGTGCATACTATAGAAAGAATAGTCATCATAGTGCACAGCTCCTGCCTGAGCCTACACACAGAAGGGAGTACAGACTCTATATAAAGCATAGTCATCATAATGCACTGCTCCTGGCTGAGCCTGCACACAGAAGGGAGTACAGACTCTATAGAAAGCATAGTCATCACAGTGCACAGCGCCTGCCTGAGCCTGCACACAGAAGGGAGTACAGACTCTATAGAAAGCGTAGTCATCATAGTGCACAGCTCCTGCCTGAGCTTGCAAGCAGAAGGGAGTACAGACTCTATAGAAAGCATAGTCATCATAGTGCACTGCTCCTGTCTGAGCCTGCACACAGAAGGGAGTACAGACTCTGTAGAAAGCATAGTCATCACAGTGCACAGCTCCTGCCTGAGCTTGCATGCAGAAGGGAGTGCAGACTCTATAGAAAGCATAGTCATCACAGTGCACAGCTCCTGCCTGAGCTTGCACACAGAAGGGAGTAGAGACTATATAGAAAGCATAGTCATCATAGTGCACAGCTCCTGCCTGAGCCTGCACACAGAGTGCAGTACAGACTATAGAAAGCATAGTCATCATAGTGCACTGCTCCTGTCTGAGCCTGCACACAGAAGGGAGAACAGACTCTATAGAAAGCATAGTCATCATCCTGCACAGCTCCTGCCTGAGAACACACAGAGTGCAGTACAGACTATATAGAAAGCATAGTTATCATAGTGCACAGCTTCTGCCTGAGCCTGCACACAGAAGGGAGTACATACTATAGAAAGAATAGTCATCATAGTGCACAGCTTCTGCCTGAGCCTGCACACAGAAGGGAGTACATACTATAGAAAGAATAGTCATCATAGTGCACAGCTCCTGCCTGAGCCTGCACACAGAAGGGAGTACAGACTCTATAGAAAGCATAGTCATCACAGTGCACAGCTCCTGCCTGGGCCTGCACACAGAAGGGCCTACAGACTCTATAGAAAGCATAGTCATCACAGTGCACAGCTCCTGCCTGAGCCTGCACACAGAAGGGAATACAGACTATAGAAAGCATAGTCATCATAGTGCACAGCTCCTGCCTGAGCTTGCACGCAGAAGGGAGTACAGACTCTATAGAAAGCATAGTCATCACAGTGCACAGCTCCTGCCTGAGCCTGCACACAGAAGGGAGTACAGACTATAGAAAGAATAGTCATCATAGTGCACAGCTCTTGCCTGAGAACACACAGAGTGCAGTACAGACTATAGAAAGCATAGTCATCATAGTGCACAGCTCCTTCCTGAGCCTGCACACAGAAGGGAGTACAGACTATATAGAAAGCATAGTCATCATAGTGCACAGCTCCTGCCTGAGAACACAGAGTGCAGTACAGACTATAGAAAGCATAGTCATCATAGTGCACAGCTCCTGCCTGAGAACACACAGAAGGGAGTACAGACTATATAGAAAGTATAGTCATCATAGTGCACAGCTCCTGCCTGAGCCTGCACACAGAAGGGAGTACATACTATAGAAAGAATAGTCATCATAGTGCACAGCTCCTGCCTGAGCCTGCACACAGAAGGGAGTACAGACTCTATAGAAAGCATAGTCATCACAGTGCACAGCTCCTGCCTGGGCCTGCACACAGAAGGGAGTACAGACTATATAGAAAGCATAGTCATAGTGCACAGCTCCTGCCTGAGCACACACACAGAGTGCAGTACAGACTCTATAGAAAGCATAGACTTTGTAACCTTTGTTTTCTATTGAATCTACACCATGCTTTGTGTGCCGCTCAGGCAGAAGCTGTGCTCTATGATGACTATGCTTTCTATTGAGCCTCCTCTCTGACCCACTGATCAGCTTGCAATTAACCCTGCTGTTCTGTTGGTCAAAAATGACCGACTTTGAACTTCAATATTCTTTAAAATATTCAAGATGCGGCTCTGAAACCCGTGGCCGACCGACCCATCCTCATTTAAGTCAATCAACCACAAGTTTCAGAACCGCATCTTGAACACCCCAAAAAATACCAAAGTTCAAAATAGGTCTCCCCAGACCGAACAGAACAGCAAGGTTAAAAGGGCACTCAATATACAGAAAGTGCAACGCTATAACCCAGCACTATTGGAACTTCACAGCGGCTTGTATAAAGTTAGTAAGGTTTAATTACTTTTTCATTTAAAAATTCACATAATTGGATATAAAATATCTGCACTAGGCAACCATTGCGAAGACGCAGACAGTCGATCTTGTTGCGGAGTTATGGGAACTGTTTATTGTGATATAATAATGTATGGTCAAACACATCTCATTATAAAGTGTAATCATTGCAATTAGTGATATCCTTATCGGATATAATTGCACGTATTGTCAAAAAGATAACAAATTATTATGTATTAGTAACTTATCTATAACACAGATTGACACATTTTTTTGCAAATGTAAAATCAAAGTTCAATGTGCTGAATTTAGAAGCGGTTCTATTTTCAGTGTGCTGAATGTGACGCTCATTAAAGTGTTACCAAGGAGAGAGTCTGTCACAGAGAACAATATTCCGTGACACTGCGCTGTTAAACAGGTTGGTTTAAAAAAAGCAGTTTTCATAAGATATTCTGATTTGCATGGTAGAAACCTCGAAAAACAGGCATAGGTGAAGCCCAAACTATAATCTCGTTATGATGATCCCTATGTCGGCAAAAAAAACCTATGATCCAGATGCAAATTGCCCAATTTTCAGGAAGAATTCATTTACAACTACAAATACATCAATCAGAATAAATCTCTGAATCAACATCCCATCTCTAGAAATCTAGCAGCTATAAGTCAAAATATTTTTTTTTATTGAAGACGTTTTACGCAGTTATTCCTGTCCAACAGACTTTGCATAGAGTGTCAAGCTGCATGCGCCTTGTCTAATCCATTAAATAAGTGGATACAGTGTCCTGCTTCTGTCCATCACTTGGGGTCTCAGAGATTGGACCCTTACCCATCTAGCAGTTATCCCTTAACCTGTGGATGGGTAATAACATGTTTGAACTCAAAAAACCTTTCCAATATTTTTTTTTTCTATCATTCATTTCATATATATATTAACAGTACAGAGCAAACGTTTGGACACACCTTCTTAATTAAAGATTTTTCTGTATTTTCATGACTATGAAAATTGTAAATTCACACTGAAGGCATCAAAACTATGAATTAACACATGTGGAATTATATACTTAACAAAAAAGTGTGAATCAACAGAAAATATGTCTTACATTCTAGGTTGCCCAAAGTAGCCACCTTTTGCTTTGATGTAGACCAACAAATGGTGGTTTGTGGAAGGAGCGCTAGCGGCCGTCCCAATGAGGAGGAAATAAGTGCGCAGGTCCCCGCAGCTCCAGCCGGATACCACACAACGGGGGAGAAAGACTTGGTGGATACCTTATCCACCTGAAGAAGACGGCGCACACCTTTGAAACGCGTTGTGGTTTTACCCTAAACTGATGTCTGTGTTCTCCTTCTGCACTCCTGAGACCGGCTATATTCTGTTCCTGTTGCAAACATAGTAACATAGTTAGTAAGTAACATAGTTAGTAAGGCCGAAAAAAGACATTTGTCCATCCAGTTCAGCCTATATTCCATCATAATAAATACCCAGATCTACGTCCTTCTACAGAACCTAATAATTGTATGATACAATATTGTTCTGCTCCAGGAAGACATCCAGGCCTCTCTTGAACCCCTCGACTGAGTTCGCCATCACCACCTCCTCAGGCAAGCAATTCCAGATTCTCACTGCCCTAACAGTAAAGAATCCTCTTCTATGTTGGTGGAAAAACCTTCTCTCCTCCAGACGCAAAGAATGCCCCCTTGTGCCCGTCACCTTCCTTGGTATAAACAGATCCTCAGCGAGATATTTGTATTGTCCCCTTATATACTTATACATGGTTATTAGATCGCCCCTCAGTCGTCTTTTTTCTAGACTAAATAATCCTAATTTCGCTAATCTATCTGGGTATTGTAGTTCTCCCATCCCCTTTATTAATTTTGTTGCCCTCCTTTGTACTCTCTCTAGTTCCATTATATCCTTCCTGAGCACCGGTGCCCAAAACTGGACACAGTACTCCATGTGCGGTCTAACTAGGGATTTGTACAGAGGCAGTATAATGCTCTCATCATGTGTATCCAGACCTCTTTTAATGCACCCCATGATCCTGTTTGCCTTGGCAGCTGCTGCCTGGCACTGGCTGCTCCAGGTAAGTTTATCATTAACTAGGATCCCCAAGTCCTTCTCCCTGTCAGATTTACCCAGTGGTTTCCCGTTCAGTGTGTAATGGTGATATTGATTCCCTCTTCCCATGTGTATAACCTTACATTTATCATTGTTAAACCTCATCTGCCACCTTTCAGCCCAAGTTTCCAACTTATCCAGATCCATCTGTAGCAGAATACTATCTTCTCTTGTATTAACTGCTTTACATAGTTTTGTATCATCTGCAAATATCGATATT
This sequence comes from Ranitomeya imitator, assembly GCF_032444005.1. Lineage (NCBI taxonomy): Eukaryota > Metazoa > Chordata > Amphibia > Anura > Dendrobatidae > Ranitomeya > Ranitomeya imitator. The sequence continues at coordinate 125,123,231 of NC_091283.1, forward strand.
TTACTGTGTAAACCTTCTACCAGATCATTAATGAATATGTTGAAGAGAACAGGTCCCAATACTGACCCCTGCGGTACCCCACTGGTCACAGCGACCCAGTTAGAGACTATACCATTTATAACCACCCTCTGCTTTCTATCACTAAGCCAGTTACTAACCCATTTACACACATTTTCCCCCAGACCAAGCATTCTCATTTTGTGTACCAACCTCTTGTGCGGCACGGTATCAAACGCTTTGGAAAAATCGAGATATACCACGTCCAATGACTCACCGTGGTCCAGCCTATAGCTTACCTCTTCATAAAAACTGATTAGATTGGTTTGACAGGAGCGATTTCTCATAAACCCATGCTGATATGGAGTTAAACAGTTATTCTCATTGAGATAATCCAGAATAACATCCTTCAGAAACCCTTCAAATATTTTACCAACAATAGAGGTTAGACTTACTGGCCTATAATTTCCAGGTTCACTTTTAGAGCCCTTTTTGAATATTGGCACCACATTTGCTATGCGCCAGTCCTGCGGAACAGACCCTGTCGCTATAGAGTCACTAAAAATAAGAAATAATGGTTTATCTATTACATTACTTAGTTCTCTTAGTACTCGTGGGTGTATGCCATCCGGACCCGGAGATTTATCTATTTTAATCTTATTTAGCCGGTTTCGCACCTCTTCTTGGGTTAGATTGGTGACCCTTAATATAGGGTATTCATTGTTTCTTGGGATTTCACCTAGCATTTCATTTTCCACCGTGAATACCGTGGAGAAGAAGGTGTGATCACAACCTTTTGCTTTGATGACTACTTTGCACACTCTTGGCATTCTCTTGATGGGCTTCAAGAGGTAATCACCGGGAATGGTTTTCACTTCACAGGTGTGCCCTGTCAGGTTTAATAAGTGGGATTTCATGCCTTGTAAATGGGGTTGGGACATCAGTTGTGCTGTGCAGCAGTCTGGTGGATACACAGCTGATAGTCCTACTGAATAGACTGTTAGAATTTATATTATGGCAAGTAAAAAGCAGCAAAGTAAAGAAAAATGAGTGCCCATCATTACTTTAAGAATTGAAGGTCAGTCAGTCCGAAAAATTGGGAAAACTTTGAAAGTGTCCCCAAGTGCATTGGCAAAAATCATCAAGGGCTACAAAGAACCTGGCTCACATGAGGACCGCCCCAGGAAAGGAAGACCAAGAGTCACCTCTGCTTCTGAGGATAAGTTTATACGAGTTTCAGAAATCGCAGGTGAACAGCAGCTCAGATTAGAGATCAGGTCAATGCCAAGAGTTCTAGCAGCAGACACATCTCTACAACAACTGTTAAGAGGAGACTTTGTGCAGCAGGCCTTCATGGTAAAATAGCTACAAGGAAACCACGGCTAAGGACAGGCAACAAGCAGAAGAGACTTGTTTGGTCTAAAGAACACAAGGAATGGACACTAGACCAGTGGAAATCAGTGCTTTGGTCTGATGAGTCCAAATTTGAGATATTTGGTTCCAACCACCGTCTTTGTGCGACGCAGAAAAGGTGAACGGATGGACTCTTCATGCCTAGTTCCCACTGTGAAGCATGGAGAAGGAGGTGTGATGGTGTGGGGGTGCTTTGCTGGTGACACTGTTGGGGATTTATTCAAAATTGGAGGCATACTGATCCAGCATGGCTACCACAGCATCTAGCAGCAGCATGCTATTCCATCCGGCTTGCATTTAGTTGGACCATCATTTATTTTTCAACAGGACAATAACCCCAAACACACCTCCAGGCTGTGTAAGGGCCATTTGACCAAGAAGGAGAGTGATGGGGTGCTACGCCAGATGACCTGGCCTCCACAGTCACCAGACCTGAACCCAATTTGGTTTGGGGTGAGCTGGACCGCAGAGTGAAGGCAAAAAGGCCAACAAGTGCTAAGCATCTCCGGGAACTCCTTCAAGATTGTTGGATGTCCATTTCCGGTGACTACCGCTTGAAGCTCATCAAGAGAATGCCAAGAGTGCACAAAGCAGTCATCAAAGCAAAAGGTGGCTACTTTTTTATGAACCTAGAATATAAGACATATTTTCAGTGGTTTCACACTTTTTTATTAAGTATATGATTCCACATTTGTTAATTCATAGTTTTGATGCCTTCAGTGTGAATTTACAATTTTCATAGTCATGAAAATACAGAAAAATCTTTAAATGAGAAGGAATGTCCAAACTTTTGCTCTGTACTGTATATATATATATTAGTTATGATCCGGTGACCTTGGAGCAGCATGAGAACTTTCACTGGAGAAGGTGGTCACTATACTGACCGCAATCCTGAGCTTAACACCGCAACTAGAAGTAGCCGTGGAGTGTACCTAACAATCCTAGACACCTCGTCACAGCCGGAGGACTAAATACCCCTAAAGATAGGAATACTATCTTGCCTCAGAGCAGATCCCCAAAGGATAGACAGCCCCCCACAAATATTGGCGGTGAGTCGGAGAGGAAAAATCATACACAGGCAGAAAAACAGGATTTAGCACAGGAGGCCACTCTAGCTAAATAGGACAGGATAGGACAGAGTTCTGTGCGGTCAGTATTAAAACCCTTCAAAAATATCCACAGCAGAATATACAAAAACTTCCTACATCTAAGGATGTAGGAGCGTATATCTGCAACTCCAGCGAATCCTACAATCAGAGCAGGAATACAAACAAAAACAAGCACACAGCAGTGTGCCACAGACACAAAAAAACAAACACTTATCTTTGCTGAATTTGGCAGCTAGCAGGAGAAGCCAGAAAGTGATCCAACACTTCGCAAGGAACATTGACAACTGGCAAGAGCTAATGAATCCTGCACACCTAAATATCCCAGTCAGAATTGTAATCAGCAGATACACCTGGCCAGGACTGCGACTCAGAGACAACTGCATTCCCACCTACAACCACTGGAGGGAACCCAAGAGCAGAATTCACAACAAAATATATATATATACACACACACGCGCCCTTCTTTAAAGATACAGCCCATAGCTTTCCTCCCAACCACCATGTGACAATTTCTACACTGAAGCACAAGTGACAGTATAACTTTGTGAGGCGAGTATGGAACTGTGAAATATAGAAGGTTATAAATAGACATAAGCTATGTGTTTGCTAGGGAAACTTTTTTTTTAATCCCTTTCTGACGTTGGACAATAGCACGGCCATGTCTCCCCCTGTTTGGCGCCGGCTCCAGTGCTGAGCCCGCACCTTTTCGGGCACATGACAGCTGATCTATACAGCTGACATGTGCCCATAACAGCCGTGGGTGGAATCGCGATCCACCCACGGCTGGTAACTAGTTAAATGCCAATGTGAATCTCTGGTAGCGGCATTTAACTTGCGCGTATCGGAAGCATGTCGCTAATCCCGTCCATCGGTGACCCTGTCATTATATACATAATAAATAGATCTAAAACTGGAAGTGAGAATTTGTGCCTGAATGTGCCAAATACCAAGGTGTAAATGTTCCCCAATTTATATACCATCACAAGTGGATTAATGTTTTCTCTGTTACTAGAGTTGAACAAATATGTTCGGAAACGATCGCCGAATCCGAATTTGCCATATTCGTGCCATATTGGTACCGTATTTGTGCCGAATTTATGTGTGACAATCATTTACAAACATATTTGCTCATTTCTACTCCCATTGCCTCCAATGGCGTTCAGCTATATTTGGCGAATATTGGAAAAACCATGTTTGCCGGCGAACGTAATCCTAACTGAATATTTAAAAATTCGCTCAACTCTACCTGTTACCACTCAACCAGTACACACCAGCTCACTATTGTATTCTTTCACCTTGTATTGCTGGATTGCATTAACTTTAGAATTTCTTCTAGGTCTCATTGGGATATATAATGGAGGACATGTTAAATTCACCAGCCCTTGAAAAACTCTGCGCAGATGTTCCTTCATAAAGGAAGACAGAACAGCCCTACAAATATTAACGTGAAGCGGTGGAGAAGGAAATGTCACTTTCAAGAATTCTCCTACAGGCGGATGTTTCATATTGAAAATTGGGCAACATAATGGTTTTGTGATTCGCTCAGGCATGAAATATAAGTTCGATCCTCTTTCTAATGACCACGTATCGTTTATAAATATGGAAGAGGGTCAGAAATGGTTTTAATGCGTGACAACCAGCTGTGAAGTTCCAACAGTGCTGGGTTACAGCGTTGCACTTTCTATATATTGCAAATAAAATTAATGGATTATAAAATCAAAACCTGATCATTGGCTATGGACTGCATGACAGTGGGAGTATACTTCATAACAGCAGAATTCTAAGTTACCCTTGAACTTTCAATTTTCTCTAAATTCACTTGTTCCAATGAAGCCAACAACGGACCCAACTTCTCCTCTGCTATTTGAAAATGATTTTCAGCTGTTGTCCAACCAGAACGAGACAGAATATATGGAGCTGGAACTTCTGGATGGAGCTCTGTCCTCCACCCTTGTTCTGATGGTACTGCTGACTATTATTGTCACCTTGGTGGTGACGTCTTTGCTGACTTACTGCTTTCACAAATGGAAGCTCAAAGCTAAGAAATTACAAAGAGCGCACGAGGAGTATCAAAGAGATCAAGAGAAAGTCATGTCCCCGTGCACCTCTTGACTACTAATATTTAATGCAAACAGCTCTGCAATAACTGATATTTATAAAGTGTGCTCAAGCAAAACCATTGCTTCACGTACAAAGCTTCAAGGACTAAGCCGCCTGTATTGATAGCTGGTTAAGGAGCTAGACCGCGCTTAACAGGAGATCGATCACGTTATTGAACAGCATTTTATTTCCATTTGTACTATCAACTGAAAGGCTTCGCTATTTTTTTGCGATGCATTTCTTCTTATATATTGTATAATAAAACACCCGAATCCTTCCATTATTGTGACACATCACAGACATGGAAAGGGCACTAATGGGGGCATATTCAATGACTGGTAAACGTGATTAACACAGTCATTAACAAGCTGGAACAGAAACAGTGTATAATGGTAATGACCGAGATGACTGCTAATGGCAGGGGTTAAAAACCACAGAGAATCAGTTTCATATAAAAGTTGCCGGGTTGCACAAAGGATTGCAATGTATACAGTTTTTTGTATTATATAATAATTTCTTGCTTTGTTTGCTGTTTTAATTATTTATTGTATCAAATAAATAGGCTGGAATGTGTTAATTTTCATCTGTATTTTGCCAGTCTATGTTGCACATTGATGTGAGGCTAGATACTGGTCATACAACAAACCAGGCAATCACTGAGTCCAAGTATCCCAACCACTGACAGTAGGATGTAGATCAGCATGGTGTGTCTTATAACGTCATGGGTCAGACATGGAGGATTATTAGCAGGCGTTGTATCTCGGGAGAAGTATGTTATAATGAGCCATTGATACTACTGATGTGTATTTTGTAACACTTTATTGTAGAATGAGTAATGGAGGTATCCGACAGACATCTAGTGTTAGTCCAATGTTCCTTTGTTGCCTCAACCCATGCCGGTCCACCGAATCCGATGGAGGCCAAATTGGAAACCTGTAAATGATAAAAACATTGCAAAAACATGACAATAAGAATAATGAAATAAATCTTATATTTACATTCACATTGTCCTAACACGGACAATCAGTAAAAAGGTTAGGAACGCAGCACAGTCATCAATGGAAGTGCACTCTACTCCTCCTTACAGAACCACATATACCAAACAAGGAATATAGGAGATCATTAACAAATGCATTCTCCAGAATATCCTTCCACACACATCCAATACCCACACAGCTGTCCATCAGTGTGAGTGCGTACATGTGTATCCGGAGTATGAATGATTATGTGAGGGAGGCCCTCATTCAGTAAAGTAATATATGGGTTTTGATTGATGGGGCTCTCGGTCAGCCATAACTAATTGCAGGCTCCCTACCCCACCATCCATATCACTCCTTACCGAATTAGGGTTCCCCCACTCACGATGAAACTATAACCATGTTATATATTAGTATAAGTACTCACACATAGTATGTACACAATAAACACATACCCAGGAAATATACACACTTTACACACTAAAAACTTTACAGCTGAGTTGTTGAGTGCAGGGAAAAAAGCTTGACTTAACGTAGCTGCCCTCCAAACCACCTCCCTCCCGCAGACGTTCTGTCCTTGCAGCAAGGAAAGAGGTGTTAAGGTAGTACAGGGAGTTTTATTAAGGTAGTACTGCAGAACTCAATGAAGGTGCCAGATGCTCCAGACTTCAGCCAAAGCGTCTTTGCTCCAAATATACAGAAACAAGGAGGACGGCCCACCGGAGGATTGTCCGGTTTTCGGCTGGGCCAGTCCGACACTGTGTACATCCAGATCGCGAGCAGTTTACTTCAATTAGGTGTACAAGTATGTCTCAGGGGTGACACAAGTACAACTCTGCAAAAGGACCCAGCCTAATACACAGCAAAGCTTCTGCTGCATACGATGGCAGCTAGTTCCGATCCCAGCACTTCTACCCCAGTGATACATTTTGAAATCTATATTATTCGGTTTCCAGCACAGTGAACACCGTTAAAAAGAATATGAAAAGCTATGCCATAACTGTTGTATTTGCTCATTTTGACTATTTAAAAAATGTTAAAAAACAAGTGATCAAAAACAAAGTCAGAGGTAATAGTCGCAAGCCCTAAGTAAGTCTATGAGGGTCTCGTTCTGGCTCTCATAGACTTATATTATGTTGTGACCTCTGGCTCTGCCAGCAAAGACTGGAGTGATCTGGCAGGTCACAAAGTGCTGGAGACCGACTGGAGTGGTGCTGATAAAACATTAAGACAGTGGCTGATAAGGATAAAACTAGGGGCAGGGAACTTAGATTATTAGCAGCACTCCAGCGCTGCAATAAAAAAATGCTGGAGTGGTGCTTTCAAAGTCATTTCCTGTGCAAAAGCAGCAAATATAAAAAAAAAAAAAAAACTATATGTGGTATTGTCATGATCGGATCGACACACAAAATGAAGATAACATGTAAACATCAATTATACCTAACAGTGAGTGGTGTTTAAAAACAATAAATCCAATATGGAATTGCTGTTTTTTTATCATCTTGCCTTCCAAGGAATATAACAAAAAGTGATAGAAAATCACACTTGAAAAACCATAAAAAACCTTATATTAATCGTCTTAAAGATAAAAACTTAATATTTATTTAATAACTTTAAAAACATCGAAACGTACAGTCAACATACAGACAACTGTGCTAGACTAAATATATCCCTCACACTGTTTATCCTAGTGGGAACTGCCTAACAGCGGAGGTTGGCACCCTACAATTAGCACGAGATAGGCGCCCCCGCTCCTCGGCGGCTCTCCCTGAAACTCCTGTATATCACTTGTGAACAGTGTGAATCAGATCAACCACCATTCAACCATAACAGGAAAATGAAATGGACAGTAATTGCCAATAGAAGACTGATCGATGTTCCCTGCTGATATGACCAGCCTACCTAACTGCGGGGGTTGGCACCCTACTGTTCAGCGGACATGGCGCCCCTGCTCAACAGCGGCTCACCCTAAGGAGTCCCTAGAGATAAACTGATACATTCAAGGGTACATATTAGGCCCAAACAGTGGCCATAGTAGCTAATTTGAGGCAGTCTAAGTTCAATTAGAGCAAACAGATACGTAGTACAGGTATAAGGCTAGTGTCTCATTTTGCTTCAAAAAGATAACATGTAAAAAAGGGGTACTCATCATATCAGATGTTCAAGAAAAGCACCTTGCAAACAGATGCAGCATCTGTATATCTGGGCCTCCTGATGATCCTGATAGGTGAAACGTGTTGAGGCGCTTTTCTTGAACATCTGATATGATGAGTACCCCTTTACATCTGTTATCTTTTTGAAGCAAAATGAGACACTAGTCTAAGGCTACTTTCACACTTCCGTCGGTACGGGCCCGTCGCAATGCGTCGGGCCGACGTACCGACGGACGATGTGAAATAACTGCAAGACGTGGGCAGTGGATGCAGTTTTTCAACACATCCACTGCCCATTCTGCAGTCCGGGGAGGAGGGGGTGGCGTTCCGGCCACGCATGCGCAGTCGAAAATGGCGGACACGTCACACAAAAAACCCTTACATTGAACTTTTTTTGTGCGTCACGTCTGCCAAAACACGACGGATCTGTCGCACGACGGAGGCGACGTGTGCCCATCCGTCGCTAATACAAGTCTATGGGCAAAAAAGGCATCCTGCAAACACATTTGCAGGATGCGTTTTTTGCCCATAACGACGGATTGTGACGGAGGACAAAAGACGGAAGTGTGAAAGTAGCCTTATACCTGTACTGTGTATCTGTTTGCTCTAACTGAACTTAGACTGCCTCAAATTAGCTACTATGGCCACTGTTTGGGCCTAATATGTACCCTTGAATGTATCAGTTTATCTCTAGGGACTCCTTAGGGTGAGCCGCCGTTGAGCCGGGGTGCCATCTCCGCTGAACAGTAGGGTGCCAACCCCCGCAGTTAGGTAGGCTGGTCATATCAGCAGGGAACAGCTGTAGTGAGGTACTATGTGTGTATCACGCACTTTTGCACTTTGTGTTATCATGTCATTCACTCCCTTTCACACTGTTCAATGACTGCCATCCATCAGTCTTCTATTGGCAATTACTGTCCATTTCATTTTCCTGTTATGGTTGAATGGTGGTTTATCTGATTCACACTGTTTACAGGTAATATACAGGAGTTTCAGGGAGAGCCGCCGAGGAGCGGTGGCGCCTATCTCGTGCTAATTGTAGGGTGCCAACCTCCGCTGTTAGGCAGTTCCCACTAGGATAAACAGTGTGAGGGATATATTTAGTCTAGCACGGTTGTCTGTATGTTGACTGTACATTTCAATGTTTTTAAAGTTATTAAATATTAAGTTTAATCTTTAAGACGATTATTATGATATAAGGTTTTTGGGTGTTTTTCTTGATTTTTTTTTTACCTTATCTTTGCCTGTTTTTCTTTTTTTTTTTTAATAGAAAATCGCACTTGCCAGAAAATGAGAGCAGCCAGGTCTTCTAGTGCACATATGCCCCATGAACGCTGCCAACTATGAGTAGCATTCACACTTCCCTTGGATGAAACTGTGATGTCCAGGGGAGATGCGAGAATTGGATCCCATTAATGGAATGGGCAGGCAACAGTGGTGGAGGTGAATACCTGTTTGTTTGTTTTTTTTTCATTTTAAATGGAAGAATACACCATTTAAGAAGAGATTGTCAAAGCAATGGACAATTCCTATAAAAGGTGTTGTGCAGTCTTATACATTTGATGACGTATATACAGGAAAGGTCATCAATAGCAAATTGGTGGGGGTCTGACATCCGCCCCCTTACCAATCAGCAGTTATCCGCTTTGCTGGGTGCAAACACTTTGAATGGAGCTGTTGAAAGCAGGCAAAGTGTTGAGGCCTCTGCCGGCCACTGCAGTATAGCTTCTATGCAAAGAATAGGAGCTGTGCTGCAACTCCCGGCAGGGCCACTAAACTTTGAAAGAGGGTGTGCCCAGGTGCGGATGTTACAGGAGCAAATTACAGCTGGTTGGCTGGTGTGCCATACCCTTACCAATGAGCTGTTGATGACCTACAGTTAGGTCCATATATATTTGGACAGAGATAACATTTTTCTAATTTTGGTTATAGACATTACCACAATGAATTTTAAACAAAACAATTCAGATGCAGTTGAAGTTCAGACTTTCAGCTTTCATTTGAGGGTATTCACATTAAAATTGGATGATGGGTTTAGGAGTTTTAGCTCCATAACATGTGCCACCCTGTTTTTAAAGGGACCAAAAGTAATTGGACAGATTCAATAATTTTAAATAAAATGTTCGTTTTTAGTAGTTAGTTGAAAACCCTTTGTTGGCAATGACTGCCTGAAGTCTTGAACTCATGGACATCACCAGACGCTGTGTTTCCTCCTTTTTGATGCTCTGCCAGGCCTTCACTGCGGTGGTTTTCAGTTGCTGTTTGTTTGTGGGCCTTTCTGTCTGAAATTTAGTCTTTAACAAGTGAAATGCATGCTCAATTGGGTTGAGATCAGGTGACTGACTCGGCCATTCAAGAATATTCCACTTCTTTGCTTTAATAAACTCCTGGGTTGCTTTGGCTTTATGTTTTGGGTCATTGTCCATCTGTAGTATGAAACGACGACCAATCAGTTTGGCTGCATTTGGCTGGATCTGAGCACACAGTATGTCTCTGAATACCTCAGAATTCATTCGGCTGCTTCTATCCTGTGTCACATCATCAATAAACACTAGTGACCCAGTGCCACTGGCAGCCATGCATGCCCAAGCCATCACACCGCCTCCGCCGGGTTTTACAGATGATGTGGTATGCTTTGGATCATGAGCTGTACCACGCCTTCACCATACTTTTCTCTGTCCATCATTCTGGTAGAGGTTGATCTTGGTTTCATCTGTCCAAAGAATGTTCTTCCAGAACTGTGCTGGCTTTTTTAGATGTTTTTTTTTAGCAAAGTCCAGTCTAGCCTTTTTATTCTTGATGCTTATGAGTGGCTTGCACCGTGCAGTGAACCCTCTGTATTTACTTTCATGCAGCCTTCTCTTTATGGTAGATTTGGATATTGATACGCCGACCTCCTGGAGAGTGTTGGTCACTTGGTTGGCTGTTGTTAGGAGGTTGCTCTTCACCATGGAGATTATTCTGTGATTATCCACCACTGTTGTCTTCCGTGGGCGCCCAGGTCTTTTTGCATTGATGAGTTCACCAGTGCTTTCCTTCTTTCTCAGGATGTACCAAACTGTAGATTTTGCCACTCCTAATATTGTAGCAGTTTCTCAGATAGGTTATTTCTGTTTTCGCAGCTTAAGGATGCCTTGTTTCACCTGCATGGAGAGCTCCTTTGACCACGTTTACTTCACAGCAAAACCTTCCAAATGCAAGCACCACACCTCAAATCAATTCCAGGCCTTTTATCTGCTTAATTGAGAATGACATAATTAAGGGATTGCCCACACCTGTCCATGAAATAGCCTTGGAGTCAATTGTCCAATTACTTTTGGTCCCTTTAAAAACAGGGTGGCACATGTTAAGGAGCTGAAACTCCTAAACCCTTCATCCAATTTTAATGTGGATACCCACAAATGAAAGCTGAAAGTCTGAACTTCAGCTGCATCTGAATTGTTTTGCTTAAAATTCATTGCAGTAATGTCTCTAACCAAAATTAGAAAAATGTTGTCTCTGTCCAAATATACATGGACCTAACTGTATGCTCTGGACAAGTCTGCCAATTTATAATGTACAGTAACTGACAAAGTCACTGTAACAATTAAAGTTATTGTAACAATGGCTTTGGAAAGTGGAGTAAGGGTCAACTTACACTGGGAAATGCCAGCGTTAAACTACAATCAGCATGTTTGCCAGTCTTTGGTCACTTAGAAGCCTGTTTACACAAGACGACCGCAGCTGATCTATAATAAATGATCTGCCATAGATGGCTCAGTGCACGTAGGCTGCCACTGTACTCATCAGTGCAAGTCCTGCTTAGGGCTCATGCAGAAATCTGTGGATCTCAGTCCGATCACAGACCGTACTGCACAGACTGGCCGCAGGTCTGCCGCCACTTCTCTGCAAATCTCCCTCATGCACACTGTTTTCTTCACCCATGTCATTGCACCTCTAAAACCAGGTGTACAGTGGCTTGCAAAGGTATTCACCGCCTTGGATTTTTATCTATTTTGTTACATTACCACCTGTGTTTAAATATTTTTGTAATCTGATTTGCGTCTGATGAATCAGCACTAAATAGTCTAAGTTGGTCAAGTGCCAAAAATATAGGCATAAATTACATTTATTGGATCAAATAACTAAAAAATTGCCATGTGCATATGTACTCACCCCTCTTGCGATGAAGCCTCTAAAAATTTCTTGTGGAAGCAATTACCTTCATAAGTCACAAACTTAGTGAAAGATAGCCCCCGGTGTGCAATTTAAGTGTCACAGGGATTGTCAAAATTACTGTTATTGTGAACAATTAAGCACGTTAAAGATGAAATTATCTCTAAAAGACCCAAAGTTAAAGATGACACATTTCCTTTGCACTGTAGGCAAAAAAAATGTCATTTTTTACGTTTTAAGAATTACAAAGACACCCTGCATGGTTAGTACCAAATATCACCTCCCTGCGCAAGTATCACAGCTTGTAAACGCTTTTTGTAGCCAGACAGCTTCAATTTTTGTTTGAGGAATTATCATCCATTCTTTCTTGGAAAATTCTTCCACTTCTGTGAGATTCCTGGGTCGTCTTGCATGCACTGCTCTTTTGAGGTCTAGTCACTGATTTTCAATGATGTTCAGATCAGAGGACTGTGAGGGCCATTGAGATTGTGCCTTTTCAGGTAGTCCATTTAGGATTTTGATGTGTGATTAGTATCATTATCCATTTGTAGAAGCCATCCTCTTTTCAACTTCAGCTTTTTACAGATGGTGTTATGTTTGCTTCAAGAATTTGTTGAAATTTCATGAATCCATTCTTCCCTCTACCTGTGAAATGTTCCCCATGACATTGTCTGCAACACAACCCCAAAGCATGATTGATCCATCCCCATGCTTAATGGTTGGTGAGATGTTCTTTTCCTGAAATTCTACACTTTTTTCTACACACATACAGTACCTTTGATCGTTGTGACCAAAGAGTTCGATTTTAACCTCAATGGTCCAGTGGACTTGTTTCTAAAATGCATCAGGCTTGTTTAGATGTTCTTTTGTAGCAGAGACCACAAAGATTTTTGGACTCTGGGGGCGCTATAAACTTATTCCCAATCGTCATTTTAAAACGGCGAAGGTGGAGTAAGGCCCCTTTGTGGCCACCGTTTTAATGCATATTGGCCTTCTTCAAAGGGTCAAAAAGGGTTGCCCAATACAAAAAACGAATAAAAAAAAAAAACCATAGCAGTTAGTTACAACGTTGGGTAGGAAAAACTGGTGAAAAATCCAGAGCACTCATCATATAATGATTAGAAAGTGTATTTTTTCATGTACATGCGTAAAAGTTTTTTTTTTCCTGAAATTACAGGTAAACTTTAATATTAGGTACAAATCTTTCAAAAATGTATTATACAGCCAATGTTGTGTTTATTTACAAAGTAGGTGACCCGGTGTTGTCAGGTCTAAGTTGTCTATTTATTAAATGTATCCAGTTTGTATTGCAAATGCTAATGTTCTGTACAATGTCAAAGGACATAGGACAGATTTTGTATTTTTAAGCATCCGAATGCTAATAAAGAAGTTTGTACAGATAGAAGATGCAATCATGTAAATCCATGTGACTAGTATCACTGAAAGAACACACCTCAACGGGAAACATTTGATCCTTCTATCTGTAAGAACCCCTTAGACTATATATAATCATCATAGGATCCGTGGATAGTCTTGATGGAAACCACAATTGAACCAATTCACCCATTAGAAGTAGATATAGTCTGTTGAAAAATAGATCCAGCAGAGCATTGTGACAACATAGTCCAAAAAAATAGTTGTGACATGACAGATGCTCTTTAAATAACCTCTAATCCCTTTAATATTATGAAACATGTGTTTAGATCTCAAATATCTTGCTCAGTTTATGCAATTATTAAATGCCCTGCCCTCTGTTTCGGCATATATAGTTATGACCAGTTCCAGAACTAACCTCTTTCATGGTAAAAATTACCGTATATACACGAGTATAAGGCAACCCTAGTATAAGCTGAGGCACCCAATTTTGCCATGGATAACTGGGTAAGTTTATTGACTCGAGTATAAACCCGGTATGCATTGTCCCCTCATCCCTGTCCTGCTATGCACGGCTCCCCCGTCCTGTCCTGGTATGTGTGGCTCCCCCTGTTGTATGCATGGCTCTCCCAATCCCATCGTTGTATGCATGGCTCCCCCGATCCCATCGCCGTATGCATGGTTCCCCCGGTCCCGTCCCATCTTTGTATGCATGGCTCACCACCTCCCCATCCTACTCACCCTCCTTATGCCATCGCTGCATGTCCGTTGTCCCGGCGTGGCAGCTCTTCCACTGCTGAGCGGTCACGTGGTACCGATTAGGATGAGTCTGATGTCTTCACAACCATCAACTCCTGCCGCTGCTCCCCCGCCGGCTTCCTGGACAATGACTCGTGTATAAGCCGAGTGGGGTGTTTTCAGCACAAAAAAGGGCTGAAAATCTCAGCTTATACATGAGTATATAAGGTATTTTAAATATTGGAAATGGTTCATAGTGCTTATCACAGTTGTGACATATATGGTAGTAGCTGATAGTACTAGCCTTAAAAATGTTGACACACATTGACCATTCTTGTCATAGATTTTTAAAGTTTACATCACTATAAATTATGTTTCAGAAGTTTTATTGAAAAAAAAATGTGAAAAATGCAATAGTTTTACATGTTATGTTATGAAAAACAAATATATACAGGTGCTTCTCACAAAATTAGAATATCATCAAAAAGTTAATTTATTTTAGTTCTTAACCCTTTTCTGACCTCGGACGGGATAGTACATCCGAGGTCAGAACCCCCGCTTTGATGCGGGCTCCGGCGGTGAGCCCGCATCAAACCCGGGACATGTCAGCTGTTTTGTACAGCTGACATGTGCACGCAATAGTGACAGGTGGAATCACAATCCACCCACTGCTATTTAACTAGTTAAATGCCGCTGTCAAACGCTGACAGCGGCATTTAACTAGCGCTTCCGGCCATCGGCTGGAAATGAGCGCGTCGCTGACCCCCCTCACATGAGCGGGGGTCAGCGATGCGTCGTATGGTTGTTGATGCCGGATTGCTGTGAGCGCCACCCTGTGGTCGGCGCTCACAGCAATGCAGTAAATCTACTACATTGGATCGATCTGAGCATCGCTCCTATGTAGCAGAGTCGATCGAGTCGTGCCAGCTTCTATCCTCCCATGGAGGCTATTGAAGCATGACAAAAGTAAAAAAAAAATGTTTTAAAAAATGACAAAAACAAAAAAAATATACCGTAAGTTTAAATCACCCCCCCCCCCTTCGCCCCATGCAAAATAAAACAAAAGAATCAAATCTACACATATTTGGTATCGCCGAGTTCAGAATCGCCCGATCTATCAAAAAAAGGATTAACCTGATCGCTAAAAGGCGTAGCAAGAAAATAAAAGTGAAATACCAGAATTACTTTTTTTGGTCGCCGTGACATTGCATTAAAATGCAATAACGGGCGATCAAAAGAACATATCTGCACCAAGGTGGTATCATTAAAAATGGCAGCTCGGCACGCAAAAAATAAGCCCTTACTATCAGAGATTCACTCCAATACATTTATGCCACCATTCCAACATAGCGCTCTTACACAGAGGTAAAAATCATCCACATGGCAAACCACATGCAGGTCACAGCTTGTGTGTTTCAGATGACTAAAAGCTGTAAATCCAACAAAATGTGAGACGGCTCTCTACACCTGCAGAGCATCATCCCGGGTGCTCGGCAGCCAGAGCAGGCATAAAGGCAATACCTAATTGAAGAAAAAAAAGTCAGCACTCCGGGTTTTCCTTGAATATATTCTTCATTATTAGTCTATGTGCTAAGAAAACCTTAAAATAGGTATCCAAACCCTGACGCGTTTCGGCGTTAGAGCTATGACTAACTAATGCCGAAACGTGTCAGTATTTGGATACCTATTTTAATGTTGTCTTTGCAGATACACTAATAATGAAGAATAGATCCAAGATAGACAGTGTTAACTTTTCTTCAATAAAAGCTGTAACATAAAATAAAATTAGCATTTGGGATTGTAAATATTCACATTTTACACAGAGAGAACCGTCAGGGGCGGACACTGACAGTAACATGCCACTACATAGGAATTGTGTATGTAGCACACATTGCATACAATGAACCATGTTCCACATACCTGAGAATATCACAGTGCAAGCATCAGAAAATCACAGAGAATGTCACACAAGCACAGCGCACACGTCACGCAAGCACAGCGGACACGTCGCACAAGCACAGCGCACATGTCACACATGCACAGCGCACACAAGCACAGCAGACACGTCACACAAGCACAGCGCACACGTCACACATGCACAGCGCACACAAGCACAGCAGACACGTCACACAAGCACAGCGCACACAAGCACAGCGCACACGTCACACAAGCACAGCGCACACGTCACACAAGCACAGCGCACACGTCACACATGCACAGCGCACACGTCACGCAAGCACAGCGCACACGTCACGCAAGCACAGCGCACACGTCACGCAAGCACAGCGCACACGTCACGCAAGCACAGCGCACACGTCACGCAAGCACAGCGCACACGTCACGCAAGCACAGCGCACACGTCACACATGCACAGCGCACACGTCACACATGCACAGCGGACACGTCACACATGCACAGCGCACACAAGCACAGCGGACACGTCACACAAGCACAGCGCACACGTCACACAAGCACAGCTCACACGTCACGCATGCACAGCGCACACGTCACGCATGCACAGCGCACACGTCACGCAAGCACAGCGCACACGTCAAGCAAGCACAGCGGACACGTCACGCAAGCACAGCGCACACGTCACGCAAGCACAGGGCACACGTCACACAGGCACAGCGCACACGTCACACAAGCACAGCGCACACGTCACACAAGCACAGCGTACACGTCACACAAGCACAGCGCTCTGACCGCATTCGCTGTGCTTCTGTGAACAGTACACACTGTCAAATGCAAAGAGAGCTATTAACATGAATGTTTAACAAGTGAGCTAGGAAATAATAAGCCTCTCACATTGTAGTGTTAGGCTATTACTGTGTTTGAATAAATACAGCTTTGAAATTATCTTAATGTTTGTGCACTTAACATTCAGGCTTGCTGAGCACACGATGCACAAACACAGCATACATGTCGCACAAGCATGGCATACATGTCGCACAAGCACGGCATACACGTCGCACAAGCACGGCATACACGTCGCACAAGCACGGCATACACGTCGCACAAGCACGGCATACACGTCGCACAAGCACGGCATACACGTCGCAAAAGCACGGCATACACGTCACACAAGCACGGCATACACGTCACACAAGCACGGCATACACGTCACACAAGCACGGCACACACGTCACACAAGCACGGCACACACGTCGCACAAGCACAGCATACACATCGCACAAGCACAGCATAAATGTTGCACAAGCACAGCATACACGTTGCACAAGCACAGCATACACGTTGCACAAGCACAGCATACACGTTGCAAAAGCACAGCATACACGTCGCAAGCACGGCATACATGTCACACAAGCACGGCATACATGTCACACAAGCACGGCATACATGTCACACAAGCACGGCATACATGTCACACAAGCACGGCATACATGTCACAAGCACAGCATACACGTTGCACAAGCACAGCATACACGTCGCAAGCACGGCATACATGTCACACAAGCACGGCATACATGTCACACAAGCACGGCACACACGTCGCACAAGCACAGCATAAACATCACACAAGAACAGCATGCATGTTACACAAGCACAGCATATACGTTGTACAAGCAGAGCATACACGTCGCACAAGCACATCATATAAATCTCACAAGCACAGCATACACGTCACACAAGTACAACATATATGTCGCACAAGCACAGCATACACATCACACATAGCTTACATGTCACACCAGCACAGCATACATGTCACACAAGCACAGCATACATGTCGCACAAGCACAGCATACACGTCGCACAAGTACAGAATACATGTCGCACAAGCACAGCACACGTTACACAAGCACAGCATATACGTCGTACAAGCACAGGATATACATTACACAAGCACATGATATAAATCTCACAAACACAGCAAAACATACATGTCGCACAAGCACAGCATACACGTCACACATGGCATACATGTCACACAAGCACAGCATACACGATGCACAAGAACTTCATATAGATCTTACAAGCACGGCATACACGTCACACAAGTACAACATATACGTTGCACAAGCACAGCATACATGTCACACAAGCACATCGCTCCAGTCCCATTCCAGACTACACGTTATTTCTTCTAAAATGTCTTAAAAGGCCTTTCTGAGCTAGGAGACTGAAGCAGCCCTGGCTCTGCCTCCACATCATGTCCTGACGGCCAGCATCAGACTTTACAGCAGGGCATTGAGAGCACTGTGGACATATTAAGGAACTGGCAGAGGTGAAGGCAGGCAGACCATCAAATACTTGGCCAATCAGGCAGAAGGTTAGCTCTGGGCTGGTATTTTCTTTTCGTCTATTTCTGACTTTCTAGAAAGGTGCTTATCAACATTTTAAGGAAGAACTGTTCATTAGTAAAGGTCTATGGTCTCCATATAAACGTACAACATTATTTTAAAAGGTAGGTACCTGGCATAGTGGCATAAGGGTATGCTTTAATGCTTTTGTTCCTTTTTGCGTAGGACGACAAGAGCTTCCGTATGTATTCAGCCCTCTTTTAATGTAAAGTGCACATAACAAAGAATTCTACATATGTGCTCATATTGTAATTCAAGTATTCATGTCTGAAACAATCTGTTTTAACTTAAAAGAACATATTGTATGATAATACATCTTACCTATGTACAACACAAAGAGGGTTGAATGGATAGAAATGGATTAGAGTAGGTGTTTATGTAGCACAAAACTACATTCCTGGCTTCTCTACGAAAAGCCATGTTTTGTATGAACAGCACAAACTAAGTCAAATGCAAAGAGGGCTATTAACATGAATGTTTAACAAGTGAGTTGGGAAATAATAAGCCTCTCGCATTGTAGTGTCAGGATATTACACTGTGTTTGAATAAATACTGCTCTTAGTAATTATCTTAATGCTTCTGTTCTTGGCAGTGAGGTTCGCTGAAAGGCACGTTGTGAGCCTAACCTTCAATTTATCTTATTATTTAGAGGAAAATAAAGAGAATATAATGACTCCGAGTTAACCGTTGCTCCCGTTGGCTCGGTAAAAGGAGAAAAGGTAAAATAATTATTTCATTTTTATGGTAATAACTATGGGGTTTATTCAAAGCTTGAAAAATCTGAAGGAAAAAAAACAATGTGTGACTATGGCTAACTCTAAAATATTTCCATTACCCTAATGAATTTTCATGTAGTATGTATTCTGGGAGAGCACTTTGCTTCTCCATTCAGTCTCTATGGGATTTATGGTCAGCGATTATGGATTTAGCAGTGCCACTCCGCCAATGTCAGCTCTGCTATTCCCTGCGGGCCAGGTGACATTGCTGAACTGCGTGCCCGCCGCGGCCACAATCAGCTGCAGCCTCTCAATATTCCATCAGAGTAGACGTCTGTTCTGACAAAATAGAAAAGCCTGCTGTGGTCACAGTACACACTAATGTTACATGACCGGCAGGGAATAGCAGCACCTTCATTGCTAGGAGAAGTGAGTATAGATTGTGTTTATTTCTATAAGGCATGAAAACGACGACCACACAGCCGCACAACCCATAATTCTCCTGTATACGAATGAACAAGAAGAAAACTGTGGCATTCAGCCCTCGGCTTAAAAAAAATGTCCTTTATTGCATACCTGGAGGATACAGAAAGAGAAAAGCGACGGCCGGTTCACACTGTCAAGCGCTTCATCCGGGGTCTCACATAAGAATGGTTCATATCTAATGACTGCAAGTTATGTGCAATTTATACTAAGCATTAGATAAGCGATACAATAGGCTTTATTTGGTGAACACCCCTTTGTCAAAATGCTCTACAATTAAGAAAATAACTGACATAACTAAATAACTGAATTACCAAAAATACTATCGTATCTTTATTACTTCGTTATTCTTTAAATATTCATTTATACTGAGTAAGAACTGCAAAATGAGAATGTTTCAGAATGCAATAAGGATAATTCTGAAACGCCATTACCACTTAGTACCAATAATGTATTGCCATCCAGAAATATTTCCCTGAATACAATTTTACTCTAGACAAGCCGCAGTGGACAGTTATAACCCGTTCTATATTCCTGATGGTACATCATATTTATTCAGGACTATAATGATTGATTACAATATTTATGACTTCTGCTGCAGAGGTGAATAAGTCATGGACATCCACACAACCTGTATATATATATATATATATATATATATATATATATATATATATATATATATATATATATATATATATATATATATATATATATATATAATCATATGTGGATGTTCCAAGTCTAATCAACCACGTACATGGAAATATATCACATCCGCTGTTTCTTCTACACACAAACCATACACACTGTCTTATATGATTACAAAACACAAATATTAGTTACTGTAGCCCCAGTGGGAAGAATAAAATATTCCTCCACGTTCTGCAAACCTGATTTGTACACATTATTTACCTCTATCCTGAATTCCTAATAGAGAAGATTTTTTTTGCTTGTGGAGCTGGGAGAGCAGATTGTTTCCCACACATGTAAGGGGTGAATAATGGGAACAGGGAGGTGTAGAGCATCAGTCTATAATTTGGGCACGTAATATAGCTATAAATCTGGTTACAAACGGTGAATGATCCAGTAAATATCCAGTGAATGGTGTACCCATCTCCAGTGCTGAGCATAAAAGAGTACACCTGCTTTCAAACGTAAGATTTTAATCAATATCTCACTGAATACAAGAATAATTTCCAAAATGTTGACAAGACTGAGTTTCATAGAGCATTTTCAACCCATAACATGAAAGTAAGGTTAATAATATAACTTTCACTACAAAATCTTTAGTTTTACTCAATTTAGGTGACGCAAAGCGGAATACACCCCACATAACAAAATACACCTATTATTTTGTATGACCCCCATGATTTTTAAGGACAGCACCCAGTCTTCTAGGCATAGAATGAACAAGTTGGCGACATATTGCAACATCCATCTTTTTCCATTCTTTAGGAGCGACCTTTTTTAGAGCTTGGATGCTGGATTGGGAGTGATACTCAGCTTGTCTCCTCAGAATTCCCCATAGGTGTTTGGTTGGGTACAGATCAGGAGATACTTGGCCACTGAATCACTTTCACCCTGTTCTTCTTCAGAAATGCAACTGATGTGTGCTTTGGATCATTGTCATGTTAGAAAAGTGAACCAAGGACACAGAGTGATGGCAGCATCTTCCCTTTCATTATAAAGCAGCATACCTGTGATTTCAAGATACTATAAATGAAATATAGCTCCCTGGCACCAGCAACACTCATGTAGTCCCACATAATGACAATGCCACCAAGTTTCACTGTAGACACCATATGTTTTTATTTGTGCTCATCACGTTTGCGATGCCAGTTTTGAAGACATCAGTTTCAAAAATATTTATCTTGGTCTTGTCACTCCAATGTAGGTATTCCCAGAACGCTTCATATTTTTCAGCATGTGCCCTGGAAAATTGTAGGTGTTCTTTGTGCATGGGCTTTAGGAGCAGTGCTACGGAGTTGGAGTCGGTTTCCAATATGTTAGAATAAAATGGACCGACAAAGACAATATATAATAAATTGGGTACTGTAGTACAATGCAGGATGTGCTGAATATTTTTTCATAAGAATTTTGGAAAGTTATGAAATTTCCTATAAATGTCTGTTCTATTCCTGATCTAAGGATCTTGGCTTTTAGTTGAGATAAATCTGTGCTGCACTTTATGTACATGCTCAGTAATGAAGCACCTCATCTACGGATCAGAGGCAAAAGCACTGGGAAGGAATGCCTGCACTCATCTCAGAACTGCTAGAGTAAATAGGAAAACAGGATTAAGGCAAGTAAATTGCTTGATTATTGTATTATAATGGTGATAAAAAGCATGATGCTACCATTTTACTACAGTAACATTATCACTAACAGGAGCCATGTATGAGGGAGTTGAGTGGGAGGTTTGGCTTAACGACTCCACAGCCCTGTTTAGGAGAAGCTCCTTTTGTAGACAAGACCCATGCATGCTGTTCGTCTGCAGTGTACGCCGTATTGTGTCGCAGGAAACACTCATCTTGCTTTTGTTTTCTTCTTATTTAGCTAACTGCAGTGAACTTGCATGTCAATTTACTCTAACCCTTCTCAACAGAAGACGCTCCTGTTTAGGTGCTAACTTCCATGATCAGCCTGGATGTCTCTGAGAGATGGATGAAGTTTTATCTTTGTTATATTTTGTATCACTTTTTGACTTGTAAGTACAGCTTTGCTGATCTTCTTGTAGACTTCACCTTTCTTCTGTAAAGAGATAATTTTCTTTCTCAGCTTTTGTGACATTTCTCTTCCATGTGTTGCCATTGCTGACAGCATGAAATGGGAAGAGGTTTTCTTTATTAAGTAGTGCCCTTTTATAGTGAACCATCTAATAATGGACACCTGTTTAATAAATAATTAGACTTGGTTGAATTCTTGTTAATTAGAATTTTGTAGTCTAAACTTTAACTTTGGTCCTATGACATTCATTGGCGTATACTCTTTTTGCAACATGACCTTGTAAGAATTACTTTACTGGCCATGCAAAATAAAAAATCTGGTTTCCAATCAATGGCCCACTTTTGTGGGAGTATTTTGTAGTATGGTATCCCTTAGAAAATCTTCATTCTAAAAGGAAACTAAAGGTTTTTGGACAAATCTGTTGGTTTGTACTCATTTATGCTGAGCACTGTATATCTGAAGCCAACTGTGGCAGCATCTAATGTACCGTATTTTCCGGCGTATAAAATGACTGGGCGTATAAGACGACCCCCCAACTTTTCCAGTTAAAATATAAAATCTTCCTAAAAGTCTGGGGTCTTCTTATATGCCATGTGTCTTCTTATAGGGCCGGTGACTAATGTGCCTTTTGGGGGGGAATGGTCCCGATGACAAAGAGGAGGCGTCTCACAGGAAAGTATGAGTGGAGTATCCCCCTATTACCTCATTGTAGCAGCGTGGGGTCTCTGCGCTGGGGAGCGGCGGCGGCTGCTCCTCTTTGTGCCGCATGGGTGCTGTGCAGTGCTGTGGGGCGGTGGCTCCTCTTCGTGCAGCGTCAGGGCTGTGCTGTGGGGCGGCGTATTTTCATGCAACGTCGGAGCTCCTCCGGCATTTCCTCAAAGCCCGGAGGCACCCGCAGCTCCATTGCTGCGATGCGGTGGCCTCCGGGAAAATGGCCGCCGGGGGCGGCGCATGCTCAGATTCTGATCTAGTCTCCCGAGATCTCGGGACGAGATACGAATCTGAGCATGCGCCGCCAATTCCTCAAAGCCCAGAGGCACTGGCAGCTCCATTGCTGCGATGCGGTGGTCTCCGGGCTTTGAGGAATTGGGAAATGCCGGAGGAGCCCCAACTCTGCACGAAGATACGCCGCCCCACAGCACAGAGCCCTGACGCTGCACGAAGATGAGCCTCCGCCCCACAGCACAGCACCCACGTGGCACAAAGCGGAGCAGCCGCCGCCACTCCCCAGCACAGAGACCCCACGCTGCTACAATGAGGTAATAGAGGGATACTCCCCTCTTCATCATCGGGACCACTCCCCCCCACCATATACACATTGGTCTGCACCCGGCGTACAAGACGACACCCGGTGTATAAGACGACCCCGACTTTTAGGCTATGTGCACACGTTGCGGTTTTTACTGCGGATCCACAGCGTTTTTGACGCTGCGGATCTGCAGCAGTTTTCCAGTACCATGTTAACCATGTGTACAGTACCATGTTAACCTATGGAAAACAAAAATCACTGTGCACATGCTGCGGAAATAAACGTGCGGAAACGCCGCGGTTTATTTTCCGCAGCATGTCAATTCTTTGTGCGGAATCCGCAGCGATTTTCCATCTGCTCCAATAGAAAACTGCAGATGGAAAACTGCAGCAGAATCCGCATTAAAAACCGTGGTAAATCTGCAGTAAAAACCGCAGCGGTTTTTCACTGCAGATTTTGCAAATCCGCTGCGGAAAAATCCGCAATGGAATCCGCAACATGTGCACATAGCCTTAGGAAGATTTTCAGGGATTAAAAAGTCATTTTATACGCCGGAAAATACGGTATGTGGAGTGAAAACCCAAGACAGAAACAAAATGAACATATTCCTTGCTGTAACTAAATAAGAAAAAGCTATAGTGCAAGGTGCCAATGGGTTGTTAAGGTAGCATTGCTGCCATCTTATTCCTCCTGTGAAGACTAGGCTTAAAAATGCTGTAGAAAAAAAAAACAATCAGACTAAAAATGCTGTAGAAAAAGCAATCAAATCATCTTATACAACCCAACGTGTGGTCAATAAGACCTCACACAATTCTATTGATGGAAAAATAAAAGAGTTATGAGTCAGACAAAATGGTAACACAATTATCTTGAAGAAGGGAAGCAAAAAACAAAAGCGTAAAAACTAAAATGAGCTGCTACGAGAAAGGGGTTAGGCTACTTTCACACTAGCGTTTTCTGCAATCTGTCACAATGCGTCGTTTTGCAGAAAAAACGCATCCTGCAAAAGTGCTTGCAGGATGCGTTTTTTCCCCATAGACTTGCATTGACGACGCATTTGCGACGGATTGCCACACGTCGCATCCGTCGAGCGACGGATGCGTCGTGCTTTTGCAGACCGTCGGGAGAAAAAAACGCTACATGTAACGTTTTTTTCTCCTGACGGACCGCTTTTTCCGACCGCGCATGCGCGGCCGGAACTCCGCCCCCACCTCCCCGCACCTTACAATGGGGCAGCGGATGCACCGGAAAAATGCATCCGCTGCCTCCATTGTGCAATGCAGCAAACGCTAGCATCGGAATCTCTCCCCGACGCATTGCGACGGGGAGATTCCGACGCTAGTGTGAAAGGAGCCTTAATTGTCAGCACATAGAGTCCTGAAGTCCTGAGTCCCATATTCCTCCTCACACATATAAGAAATGGTCTATATGGAGCCGTGACTAAGCAAGTGTGCTGCTGCTTCATACATGCTCCGTGCATTGAACTTTCCTGTCTCGATATCCGCATAGCTACTGACCCACATTGATCAGTAAACTGTGTGTATGGGTGAGACAGCGACAGATGAGGAAATAGAGGGCGCACTGATAGATCTCACTTGTGTTTCAGAATCTGCTTTGCACAAAATGTTTACAAGTTGCTCTTTGTGCTGTCATTTCTTCAAAGTTTATTTTCACATTTTAACTTACTAATAAGATATAACATCATGAAAAAGAATCTGCTTCCCAGAAACATGAGGTTACGTCTTGATGACACTGGTGGACAGTCTCTGCCAAATAACTGCGCGGTCCTCGGAGGGTTTGGGCAGAGTTTGGAGGAGCTCTCCAATAAATGTAACTGAATCCTTAAAAAAAATAAAATAAATACAATTATTAGTATAAAATGGAAATAGACAAAGTACAGCAACAGTAATGGCAGCCACAGCAGATTTTCCCATGTGTCTGTCCTATTATTGAATATTGAAGTTCCTAGCAGGCCTGACACGTGCCTGGATGTACTGGTAGTGTGCCCTGCAATAAAGCCGCGTGTGCTTTTACAACAAATGGCTGTTTTTGTTGGTATGGTATTACAAAAGTGAAACTCGTGTTTTTAACATATTTTACCTATTATTTCCTTGCAAATGAAAAACACATTTACTTTGTTCACATGCCAAACTAACATTGCATACGCTCATGTGTTAAAAAGACCCTGGGTATATCCTAAAACTATTATTAAAGGGAATCTGTCACCAGGTTTTTGCAACCTAATCTGAGAGCAGTATAATGTAGAGACAGAGAGACTCTGATTGCTACAATGTGTCACTTACTGGGCTGCTAGCTGTAGTTTTGATATAATCACTGTTTTATCAGCAGAAGAAAATCACTAGAGGACTAGTAATCCTGTAGCCAGGTAGTCAACCTTATTTATAAACTCTGTATAATCCTGACCACACCACTAATTGGCAGCTTTCTGCCTATGCAAAGTGAACACAGCAAGCTGACAATCAGTGGTGTGGGCGGAATTATACAGGGCTCAGCATTCAGAGAACTGCTAGATCTGCAGCAGAGAAAACTTTGATTTTATTGCAAATAGAGCACTCAGTCCAGTAAGTCATACATCGCTGGAATCAGGGTAATTTCCCCTACATCATGCTGCTCTCAGATGGGGTATCAAAAACTTGGTGAGTTTCCCTTTATGAAGACTTATTAGTTGTTTATGACTGCAATTTTTACTTAGAGGGGTTGTTTCCTGCTTGACAGGGTGTAGTGTGTGCCTGATGATTGACAGTTCTAGCCGGCGGCACAGCTGAGCCGCTAGCCCAAACTGTGTGCGCTCAGTTGTTGCTAGCAGAGGAGTGAAGGGCCACTGAAGTTACCCAGACCCTTGCAAGCATGCACCGTTTGTCTAGGAAACAGAATTCAGTTTAAAAACAGGCAGGGAAATGCTTTATCTTACAAAAAGAATCAGCTGTGATCCCCTGCTGCCCTATCTGTACACTCTTTCCTGTCCTCCCCTGCCCAGATGTGGTATGATCAGACCATGTTCCTGCATGTCAGACGCAGGTATTACACAGCAGGGACTAAGATTATCTCAGCACAGGAACATTTTATTTAAACACAGCCAATTGTAGAAATGATTATTATTCCAAGATCTATTGATTGAAATCAACTTGAAAATTAACTTTGTTTGTGGGGAAACCTCTTTAACTCCTTAAGATCTATTTTCCACTCAAATGTCATTGGCCTCTGCCCAATTATAATGACGTATGTTACAGAAAGAGGTCACTGTGGATTTTACATGCTGAGTCACTGACCTTCCAGCTAAATGACTTGTAAGGAGGTGGAGGTGAAAAACTTGCATTCATGCAGCCATTAAAGATCTACAGTAACTATACCTTGCTACACTTGTCTTCCTCCAATTTCTTATGGAGTAAATCAGCTTCTAGTTTTGTCGTTTTCAACCTAATAAAGTGACATTTAGCCAGTTCAGCCTGTTTCTTGCAGCAGTCAGGGCAGGCGGCAGGGTCATGCATCTCAGTCCTAATTACCTGAAAAATAAAATGTCATTATTATCATTATCAGTAATAATCTTTAGTGATAGAAATTATTGCCTAGATTAGAGACGATGCATCAAGGAATAATCATGCGACAGTCGTTATTTCCCAATATGTGAATATTTACCTGGTTTATGGCTTCTGTCATACGCTGTAATTCAAGTCTGCTCATGATTTCATGGGGAACAGGACAGGACTGATGGATGCTTATTGCTTTGCGAGGATGGGTTAGCAGTTGGTCTTTTTTAGGTCTGTGATTTTTTGGTGGTTGGCGCAAATGTTTGATCTTCAAAGTGCAAAAAGACTGCAATGCTCGAGTCCGATTGCCTGGAGATTGTTTGTGAGCGGCTGTAAAAAAGGGACCAAAGACAGATGAGAACAGGGAACCACTACATGTAAGAACGGATGCAAAAATATCATTATATGATTCAGTTCACTACTATTTTTAAGATTCCTGTTTGCCATCAATGGATTAAATCTATTCTTGATAACATTCAAAGGATTAATACCAGTCAGATTAATGCAAGTGTACTGCACAGAATCTGTCAGTTCCCTAAACCGATTACACAGGACGATGTGGCACCGAAAACAATGACTTTTTTTTGCAATGCACAAAAGGTCATTTCACCCGATGAATGAGCATTTTGCTTCGTCATCAGCAACCTGTTTACAAAAAAAGATCATTGCGAAACGCGTATTCTTAACCCCTTCATGACCGGGGGATTTTTCGTTTTTCCGTGTTCGTTTTTCGCTCCCCTCCTTCCCAGAGCCATAACTTTTTTATT
This sequence comes from Ranitomeya imitator, assembly GCF_032444005.1. Taxonomy (NCBI): domain Eukaryota; kingdom Metazoa; phylum Chordata; class Amphibia; order Anura; family Dendrobatidae; genus Ranitomeya; species Ranitomeya imitator. Next base: position 125,151,065 of record NC_091283.1, read on the forward strand.
TTTCCGTCAATTTGGCCATGTGAGGGCTTATTTTTTGCGGGACGAGTTGTACTTTTGAACGACATCATTGGTTTTAGCATGTCGTGTACTAGAAAACGGGAAAAAAATTCCAAGTGCGGTGAAATTGCAAAAAAAGTGCAATCCCACATTGGTTTTTTGTTTGGCTTTTTTGCTAGGTTCACTAAATGCTAAAAATGACCTGACATTATGATTCTCCAGGTCAGTACGAGTTCATAGACACCAAACATGACTAGGTTATTTTTTATCTAAGTGGTGAAAAAAAATTCCAAACTTTGCTAAAAAAAAAAAAAAAAATTGCGCCATTTTCCGATACTCGTAGCGTCTCCATTTTTCGTGCTCTGGGGTCGGTTGAGGGCTTATTTTTTGCGTGCCGAGATGACGTTTTTAATGATAGCATTTCAGTGCAGATACGTTCTTTTGATCGCCCGTTATTGCATTTTAATGCAATGTCGCGGCGACCAAAAAAACGTAATTCTGGCGTTTCGAGTTTTTTTCCCGCTACGCTGTTTAGCGATCAGGTTAATACTTTTTTTTATTTGATAGATCGGGCGATTCTGAGCGCGGTGATACCAAATATGCGTAGATTTGATTTTTTTTTTATTGATTTATTTTGATTGGGGCGAAAGGGGGGTGATTTAAACTTTTATGTTTTTTTTATTTTTTTCACATTTTTTTAAACTTTTTTTTTTTACTTTTGCCATGCTTCAATAGCCTCCATGAGAGGCTAGAAGCAGGCACAACCCGATCGGCTCTGCTACATAGCAGCGATCTGCTGATCGCTGCTATGTAGCAGAATTGCACGTGTGCTGTGAGCGCCGACCACAGGGTGGCGCTCACAGCGACGGGCAATCAGTAACCATAGAGGTCTCAAGGACCTCTATGGTTACAATATACAAGCATCGCCGACCCCCGATCATGTGACGGGGGTCGGCGATGACGTCATTTCCGGCCGCCCGGCCGGAAGCGGTAGTTAAATGCCGCTGTCTGCGTTTGACAGCGGCATTTAACTGGTTAATAGGTGCGGGCAGATCGCGATTCTGCCCGCGCCTATTACGGGCACATGTCAGCTGTTCAAAACAGCTGACATGTCCCGGCTTTGGTGCGGGCTCACCGCAGAGCCCTGCATCAAAGCAGGGGAGCCGGCATCGGACGGTATAGTACGTCCGATGCCGGTAAGGGGTTAAAGGGAACATGTCACCCCGTTTTTTCAGTAAGAGATAAAAATACCGTTAAATAGGGCCTGAGCTGTGCTTTACAATAAGGTATTTTTTGTCCCCCGATTCCCTACCTATGCTGCCGAAATACCTTACAAAAGTGTCCTTTTTCGCCTGTCAATCAGGCTGGTCAGGTCAGATGGGCGTGGTCACAGCGCTGTTTCTCCCCCACATCTTGCTTAAGTTCCCGTTGGTGGCGTAGTGCTTCTCGCATGCGCAAGTGCCGAATGCACTGCGCAGCTGTAGAAAAAGAGCGCGCTCGCCGCTATTCAGCGGTTTCTCGGTGGGGGCGGCCATCTTCCTGAGGCCGCGCGTGCACAGATGGAGTCTCCTGCCTCCTGCTGAAGCCCCGGGAAGCAGGAGACTCCATCTGTGCACGCGCGGCCTCAGGAAGATGGCCGCCCCCACCGAGAAACCGCTGAATAGCGGCGAGCGCGCTCTTTTTCTACAGCTGCGCAGTGCATTCGGCACTTGCGCATGCGAGAAGCACTACGCCACCAACGGGAACTTAAGCAAGATGTGGGGGAGAAACAGCGCTGTGACCACGCCCATCTGACCTGACCAGCCTGATTGACAGGCGAAAAAGGACACTTTTGTAAGGTATTTCGGCAGCATAGGTAGGGAATCAGGGGACAAAAAATACCCTATTGTAAAGCACAGCTCAGGCCCTATTTAACGGTATTTTTATCTCCTACTGAAAAAACGGGGTGACAGGTTCCCTTTAAGAACACTCATTCACAATTATCAATATAAATACAGCTTAAGTCCTGGACAACCAATAATTTAGCTCACAAATCTCTCCGAAAAATACAATTCGAAGTTTGTGAACACACCCTAACACAATGAGTTATCTAAGAATATTTGCCCATGGTGTCTTTTTCCATCTGAAATCCACCAGAAAAAGCGTCACGGGAGAGCCTCATAAAACAAACATAGTCAAAACAATGTTGCTGTGCAGATGTCCTGTCTTATGCCATGTCTGTCATGTTTGGAAACCCTGAAGAGGTTAAAAAAATTGACATGCTCCTCTTTTGTAAGGCTTCCTGGCAGAATCTGCCAGCTCTCTATACTTCACAGTGCAGAGTGAGAGCTGCCGGTGGGGTGGTGCCACTTTAGGAGAATGACCGCCAGCGTTTCCGGAAGTGGATTCTGCTAAGAAAAATAGGTGCTGCGCTGGGGTGTCAATGATATTCAATACCTAGGTTTGGGTTTATTGTTGACATGAAAGCTAAAATTAATGTGACCTATATTACAATCTTATCAAGTCTAAAACAAATTCTCCAAATAAAAATAAAAGTTCATGGTTTATAAATTCTTCAAGTGAACCACAGTAACATATCCAGTATAAAGCAGAACTGTTACTTATAAATAAAGGGCGTGGAAATGTAAGTAAACCCTGCAGCAATACATAGTACATCATTCACTAAAAAATGTTCTAGAAAATATAAAACTGACATTAATACTGAAGCAATAATAAATTCCAAAATTGCCCAATGTCACAATGAATGTATAGTCTAGACCAGACATGGGCAAACTACAGTACAGACAAAGGGCTGAAAGCAGTGGTGTACTACACCGGTGCCAGCGCCTGGCGTTTTGATTTCAACAATCTGCATTTTCGGGATGGGGATAACTTCCTGATGGCTGAGGGGTTTGGCTGCTGTCTCGATAAGCAAAACAAATGGAGTGGAGGTCAATCATGTGCTCTGCCTCGCTATCCATTCTTACGCGAGTGCGGAGACCAGCAGAACACTACACTTGCCTATCTTCGGCAGTCCCATTAAGAATGAATGGAGCGGCAGTGCGCATAATCGATCACTTCTTTAGAACCCCAGGTCTTGGGATCAGTGAGGATCCTAGGGGTCAGACTCCCAGCTATCGGAGAGTTATTCCCTATTCTAAGGTTAGGAGATAACCTACAAACTTTAGAATACCTCTTCAGATGTCACTCTACACTATGTAACAAGGTCGCTTTATGACAGGACTGTGAAGTCGGTAAGGCTACTTTCACATTTCCGTCTTTTCAGATCCGTCACAATCCGTTGATTTTTGAGTATGCAGGATCCTGCCAAAAAATTAGCAGGATCCTGCATTTTTCCATTGACTTGTATTAGCGACGGATGGCCATCCGTTTCATCCGTCGTGCACTGGATCCGTCGTAAAATAGTGGTCCATCGTGCAGAGAAAACGTTAATTGTAACGTTTTTGTGCAAGTCGGAAAATCGTTCAGCGACGCATCCTGCGATGCCCATCGTCGGCTACAATGGAAGCCTATGGACGCAGGATCCGTCGCTGACCGTCACACACATGAATCCAGCGACGTATCCAGTTTTTCCCTGCTGAGCATGCCCAGAAGGATTTTCTAGTCCGGGAAAAAGTCTCAGTCTCTCTCTCTCTCTCTCAATTCCCGGAATTTCTGTGTGACGGATCCGTCATTACACTGGATCCGTCGCACATGTTTTTACCTATTTTCATGACGTCAATCGATACGTCATTTTGCTGGACCCCAGAAAACGGAAGTGTGAAAGTAGTCTAAGCCAAAGCTCAGACTCCGATCCCACAGCCCTGGTCACTACTGATCATGTACATAAAGTGCAGCACAGATTCATCTCAACTAAAACCCTGATCCTTAGATCAGGAACAGAACAGGTATTAATAGGACAGTTCAGAATTTTCCCAAATTATTATGAAAACATTGACACCACATCCTGCATTGTACTACTGTACCCAATGTATTGTATATTTTAGGAGTTGGTCCATTTTATACCAACTTCACCAAAATGGGACATCGACTCCACAGCCCTGGTTTGCAATGTATTCTATTTCATACCCAGTCCTCGGAGGAGGTCCTAGGGACTGCTACAAGCTTGTGTTATAAATCCTTTTCCAGCAAGTATAGACTTTCAGTATATGTACATACCCTATTATGTGCTTGCTTGAATCAGCATCATTGTAACATGTATTAAAAAAAAATCATAGACTAAAATGCAAATTATATTACAAGAGAAGAGAGTTCTGCTTATTAGGCCTTAATGTGCTAGAGCTATCGACCCCCATTAAAACCTTTATTTACAGTATTGTTTTATCTTATTAAATTGACTATTAACACCTTAATGCACCTTGCTTCATGCTAGTCTAAGAATAAAAATATTTTAATTATGCTGTTGAACGTATTAAACAGGAGCATCCTCCGTTGACGTAAAAACAATTAAGAGGTAATCAAGGCTGCATCTAAGTGCGTAAAACGGTAAGACAAAGCCCTGGGAACAATGGTGAAAGCATCAGGACTGCCTAAAATAAACAGATGCTATTGCACTTGGAAATTGAAGATTACCATAGTAATTGATTTAGCTCCACTTTAACTCTGTTTAAAAAATTAAATAAAACATTTAAGACAAAAGCCAAGATGTAGCATGAAAGAAGCACTAGGTAATACGTTGTTACATGAAGTAAGAAGAAAGTATTCTATGCCGTCACTGGCCAGTATGAATATTTGTTAATAATTTTCAAATATGAAAATAATAGCGCGCTATTAACAAAATAATCCAGCTTGTCACTTTTCAGTGGGACAATTCAGTGATTTTCCACAAAGCAAACATTATTATTTTATTTCACCACACACATTTCTATCTTTGAGAATCGATTCTCAACAGGTATTATGTACAATCATACTAAAGGTAACCTGACGGTACATTTTTACATACAGAATTAAAGGCTGGATAGGCGCTTGCCAACATAAACTATGTCTTTTTTGTAGAGGCCCAATGTGACAGGCATGAAAGCTAGTGTATAAGGCCTCTTTCACACTTCCGTTTTAACAATCTGCACAGGATCCGTCAAAATGTTGAAATGACGGATCCTGTGCAGATTGTAAAAAAGGGGTGCACTGGGCCCGTTTTTCTGATGGACCCATCGAGGCTATGTGCACCTGTTGTGTATGCGTCTTCGCAGCTGTTTTCCACTGCAAAAACGCATACACAACACAACCCAAGTTAAAAATAATTTAAAAAAAAAAAAAAAAAAAAAAAATCGGAATATTCGTACCTTCCGGCATCCCACGCAGCGTTACCAATGCTCACGATGATCCCGGCAGCTAGCGTTCCCAGTAATGCCTTGCGTGCAATGACCTCTGATGACATAGTGGTCTCGCGAGACCGCGACATCATCGGGTCGTTTCGCAATGCATTACTGGGAACGCTAGCTGCCGGGATCATCGTGAGCATTGGTAACGCTGCGCGGGATGCTGGAAGGTAAGAATATTGCGATTTATTTTTTTCTCCGCCCGACGGATAACAATTTTCCGACGGATGCAGTGCACGACGGATGAAACGGATGGCCATCCGTCACAATCCGTCGCTAATACAAGTCTATGGGAAAAAACAAGATAAACATTTGCTGGATCCTGTTTTTTCAAAAATCGACGGATTTCAACGGGAGCTCAAAGACGGAAGTGTGAAAGAAGCCTAAGCCGTATATAAATCAGACAGGTAGTGCACTGGAACTGCTTCTTCCAAGAGCACAGACATGGCCCAAGTACACTTAATGTCCGATCTGCAGATGATTTCTCAATCAGATCTAAAAAAAAAAGTTTTATGTGTAGGGAGAACCAGTACCTATATAGCCATACCACTTCTTGCATATACAAAAACGCAAAAATGTGCCGACAGTGATGAACTAATGAACTCTAAAACTAGGAACATATGATAAAAGCAAGCACAATATTATCTCACTACTTATTAATCTGCAAGATTTTCTGAATATTCCTAAAAAACAGGCTGCAGAGAACACAGGATTTAATCTTCTGGTAATTTCTTGCATTTTCGTTCATATTCAAACCTGTGTATTTTCAGAAAAACGGATATCATACTGACCAATGTAAGTGATGGGGCTAGGATCATGAGCATTATTCTATACAGACAATGTCCACATGAGGGAAAAAAATGCAGTATGTACTAGTAGTCTCTTCCATTGTTTAGATGAGTCTAACAACAGAACTCCAAGGCTGAGCTCACTGGTATGAGTCATGGCAGAAATCAGCTGACATGTGCCAGAAGATGCGGGCTCATATCAAAGTGGGAGACCAGAAAATGCGCTGTACATGTACGACGCATGTCGTGAAGGGGTCAATAATAAAGACCATCATTTATAAACTGCATTTTGTGTCTACTTGGGTTATCGTTGTCTAATATTTACATTTGATGATCTGAAAAACATTTAAGTGTGACAAACATGTAAACAGATTAGGAAGTCAGGAAGGGGTCAAACACTTTTTCACACAACTGTATATCACCTACTGGCAGGTGATAGGCTGGGGAAGCAGATCTCTGCAGGACAGAGTGGATATAAATTCCTGGCCGCACCGCCCTATGATTCACAAACAGCAGAGCTGGAAGAGAAGTACCGAGCAGCTCAGAGCGATGGTCAGGTACTGAGTGGAGCAGAGCGAATCGCACGGTGAGTGGGGCGGTGCTTACAGGGCCGCGAGTGTAATCAGGTGACTCCACCCTCCATTCCTCACATGAACTTAGGTTCCAGTAGCTCAGTCTCCAGCTTCCTGTATTGACGTATGCCCGTTTTCTCTCACCGGTTATCGACCCGGCTTGCCTTCTCATTTATCCTGTTCTCTCTACTCTTTACATTGCCTACCAACTGTCACGTAATGACCAGGGACACCTAACCTATCTCTCGAACTCGGGGCGCCCTAAGCTATCCCTGTCCCCCAGATGATGAAGACACCGGGGTCTCGTACCTTGCTATGCTCCCTTCTTAACCCTTATCTGTTCCCTCCCTCAACCCGGGTGGTGTAAGGACGAAGTTTATTGGAAAACACTAACTAGACAGACAGAAGTTAACAGACAGGGATGAAAGAAAACTACAATCATACAAATACACTCACAAAACAACAGAGTGAGAAACAGGGAAGGAAAAGGATGGGGAAATGTAAAAGGATAAGGATAAACATGCAAACCAAATCCACGCAGAAATCTCCTGAAAACTTCTCCAACCGCCAACTCCAAAACACTGAAATTCTCCTTCAACTCCAAACCAGCAAGCAGTACGGCTATCACTGGCAACTCCCACGTGCCAGTGGTGAGCATACAGTACAGACCAAAAGTTTGGACACACCTTCTCATTTAAAGATTTTTCTGTATTTTCATGACTATGAAAATTGTACATTCACACTGAAGGCATCAAAACTATGAATTAACACATGTGGAATTATATACTTAACAAAAAAGTGTGAAACAACTGAAATTAGAAGAGACTTGTTTGGGCTAAACAACCCAAGGAATGGACATTAGACCAGTGGAAATCTGTGCTTTGGTCTGATGAGTCCAAATTTGAGATCTTTGGTTCCAACCACCGTGTCTTTGTGCGACGCAGAAAACGTGAACGTATGGACTCTACATGCCTGGTTCCCACCGTGAAGCATGGAGGCGGAGGTGTGATGGTGTGGGGGTGCTTTGCTGGTGACACTGTTGGGGATTTATTCAAAATTGAAGGCATACTGAACCAGCATGGCTACCACAGCATCTTTCAGCGGTATGCTATTCCATCCGCTTTGTGTTTAGTTGGACCATCATTTATTTTTCAACAGGACAATGACCCCAAACACACCTCCAGGCTGTGTAAGGGCCATTTGACCAAGAAGGAGAGTGATGGGGTGCTACGCCAGATGACCTGGCCTCCACAGTCACCAGACCTGAACCCAATCTGGATGGTTTGGGGTGAGCTGGACTGCAGAGTGAAGGCAAAAGGGCCAACAAGTGCTAAGCATCTCTGGGAACTCCTTCAAGATTGTTGGAAGACCATTCTGGTGAGTATAAGCCGAGATTTTCAGCCCATATTTTTGGGCTGAAAGTCCCCTCTCGGCTTATACTCGAGTCATACCCAGGGGTCGGCAGGGGAGGGGAAGCGGGGGGCTGTCTAATACTAACCTGCTCCTGGCGTGGTCCCTACAGGTCCCTGGCTCCCCGGCGCCCCAGCTTCTTCCTGTACTGAGCAGTCACATGGTACCGCTTATTACAGTAATGAATATGCTGCTCCACCTCCCATACGGGTGGAGCCGCATATTCATTACTGTAATGAGCGGTAACGGTGACCGCTCAGTACAGGATGAAGCTGGGGCACCGCGGGGAAGCAGGGACTGCACCGCGTCAGGAGCAGGTAAGTATAACGGGGAGGGGAGTGCTGCGCTGCGCGATATTCACCTGCTCCTCGTTCTAACCGCCGCTCCGTCTTAAGCGTCTTCTGCAGTGACGCTCAGGTCAGAGGGCACGGTGACGTGGTTAGTGCACGCCTTCTGCCTAAACATCAGTGCAGAAGATGCTGAAGATGGAGCGGCACCGGAACGAAGTCAGGTGAATATTTCAAGGGCCGGGGGCCTGAGCGACGGAGAGGTGAGAATGTGATTTTTTTTTTTATCGCAGCAACAGCAAATGGGGCAAGTGTCTGTATGGAGCATCTTATAGGGCCATAATCAAGGTTTGTGCAGCATTATATGGGGCAAGTGTCTGTATGGAGCATCTTATGGGGCCATAATCAAGGTTTGTGCAGCACTATATGGGGCAAGTGTCTGTATGGAGCATCTTATGGGGCCATAATCAACATTTGTGCAGCATTATATTGGGCAAATGTGGCTATGGAGCATCTTATGGGGCCATTATTAACCTTTATGCAGGATTATATGGGGCATATTTTAATATGGAGCATCTTATGGGGCCATCATAAACTTTATGGAGCATTATATGGGGCCCCTGATTCAATATGGATATTCAAAAACACAACCTACTGATGTCTCAATTAATTTTACTTTTATTGGTATATGTTTTTACTTTTGACATTTACCGGTAGCTGCTGCATTTCCCACCCTAGGCTTATACCCGAGTCATTAAGTTTTCCCAGTTTTTTGTGGCAAAATTAGGGGGGGTCGGCTTATGCTCGAGCATATACGGTACATATATATATATATATATATATATATATATATATATATATATATATATATATATATATATATATATATATATATATATATATAGAACACACACACAGATTATTGTATCACTCACCAGTTTTATGCTGTTGGTGAAATGAATTATTTGGCTGGAGATTCTCATCAAGAAGAGTCTTCATCCATTTCTCAATCAGGCCTTTTCCTGCAATGAATCCTCAAGGTCAGATAATTCAACAACTTATATTACACTGCAAAGCCATCAACCTGACAGAGCTATCTGTTCATTACAGGACAATTTCCATCAACACTCATAAGGGCAAGTTCACACAGGGCGTTTTTGCTAATGTTTTTGCTGCTTTTGTATGCTAATTTTCAGCTGCTTTTTACAGTACCAGCAAAGCTATGAGATTTCAGAAATCTCATGCACACACATTGGTTTTTTGTGTGATCAGTACTTTGCTGCGTTTTTTTTATATAGGTAATGTCACTTCTTTCAGCGGTTTTGCTGGGTTTTTTCAGCTATTGACTTGAATGGGTGTTGAAAAAACGCAGCAAAAACGCAGCGTCAGGTATCATTATTTGCTGCGTTTTTGCTGCTAAAAATTCAAGGACATTAGCATGGACAAAGAGAAAAAAAAAAAAGCACCAAATACACAACAAAGACGCACCTAAACTTGCGTTTTTCACGCAACTTCTTTCCTGTCAGGAAGATCAGGTTTTGCTGCAGAAAAAAAAAGCAGCAAAAACGCCCTGTGTGAACTTATCCAAAAACTAAACATGATGGCCCCGATTCATCATTTCAGGGCTTTTTAAGTCACTTTCCTTTTTTGCTTTGTGGTATTAATTGCCAAATTCAAGAAAATAGGTCATGCAATTCATGAATTTGGCACAACGCCAAAATATTATTTTTTTTCCTGTCTTGAAAACTTCTGGAATCGCTAAACTCTGCCCACAAAGCATACAACAAAAATAAAAAATAGGTGAGCACATATAAAACAGACTTCAATAAAGGTTTAAATAGAAGAATGAATTGATTACAAACAAAAAAAAGGCACAAAACATAAAACTAGACAAAAACAGGCACAAAGGTAATGATGAATGGAGGCCGATATATAGAACTAGATGGTGGCTCGATTCTAACGCATCGGGCCAAAGCTGGCGGCAGACGCGAGCGCATCGTAGGTCTACAGAAGATGAGAAAAGCAGGTTTTTTGTTTTTTTTATTATTTTTAACATTAGATCTTTTTACTATTGATGCTGCATAGGCAGCATCAATAGTAAAAACTTGGTCACACAGGGTTAATAGTGGCGGTAACGGAGTGAGTTACCCGCGGCATAACGCGGTCCGTTACTGCTGGCATTAACCCTGTGTGAACGGTGACTGGAGGGAAGTCTGGTGCGGGAGCTGACTGCGGGGAGTATGGAGCGGGCGCCGGGCACTGACTGCAGGGGAGTAGGGAGGGACTAATCGGACTGTGGCCGTCGCTGATTGGTCACGGCAGCCATGACAGGCAGCTGGCGAGACCAATCAGCGACTTGGATTTCCATGACAGACAGAGGCCGCGACCAATGAATATCCGTGACAGACAGAAGGACAGACAGAAAAACGGAAGTGACCCTTAGACAATTATATAGTAGATATCAGAATTGCAAATGTATTTTTACTTGGTCTTTTTACAAATGATCCAAAAGACTAAAGATGTGATGGAAATGAAGTTAGAATTTCCAAGATTCAAACTTTCTAATAGTCAGTGATCATTTGTGAAATCAGATGAATAGGGAATCCGGGTAGTGCAATTTTATTTTTTGGGCTATTTTTTTAATTTATTTATTTTTAACCCCTTTAACCACCAAGGCTGTTTGCACTTTCAAGACCAGGACAAATTTTACAATTTTGACCACTGTCTTGTTATGAGGGTAATAACTCTGGAACGAATTCCACTGATTCTGAGATTGTTTTTTGTGACATATTGTAGTTCATGATAGTGGTAAAATTTCTTCAATATTACTTTTCAAACTTTTACTTTTTATGCCCTTAACCCATTATCTACCAATGTCCTTTTTTAGGGACGCCTAATCTTTAGCTTCTAGCAAGTAAGATTTTATAATTTTAATAATTACGTCCAATTTTTTGTGTTGTGTTTGTAAAATGAATGTTTTCAAAATAGGAAATCATGTCATTGTCATTTTTAATTGAACATTGGGACGCCCTTTTCTGAAAAATCCGTACTTGTAAAAAATTTAATTTGGCAAGTAATGGGTTAACCCCTTAAGCCCCAAGGGTGGTTTGCACGTTAATGACCGGGCCAATTTTTACAATTCTGACCACTGTCCCTTTATGAGGTTACAACTCTGGAACGCTTCAATGGATCCCGGTGATTCTGGCATCGTTTTCTTGTGACATATTGTACTTCATGATAGTGGTAAAATTTCTTTGATATTACCTGCGTTTATTTTTGAAAAAAATGGAAATTTGGCGAAAATTTTGAAAATTTCGCAATTTTCCAACTTTGAATTTTTATGCCCTTAAATCACAGAGATATGTCACAAAAAATACTTAAGTAACATTTTCCACATGTCTACTTTACATCAGCACAATTTTGGAACCAACATTTTTTCTGTTAGGGAGTTATAAGGGTTAAAAGTTGACCAGCAATTTCTCATTTTACTGCACCCCTCAAGGTGCTCAAAACCACATTCAAGAAGTTTATTAACCCTTCAGGTGTTGTACAGGAATTTTTGGAATGTTTTAAAAAAAAAAAATGAACATTTAACTTTTTTTTCCACAAAAAAATTACTTCAGCTCCAATTTGTTTTATTTTACCAACGGTAACAGGAGAAAATGGACTCCAAAAGTTGTTGTACAATTTGTCCTGAGTACACCGATACCCCATATGTGGGGGTAAACCACTGTTTGGGCGCATGGCAGAGCTCGGAAGGGAAGGAGCGCCATTTGACTTTTCAATGCAAAATTGACTGGAATTGAGATGGGATGCCATGTTGCGTTTGGAGAGCCCCTGATGTGCCTAAACATTGAAACCCCCCACAAGTGACACCATTTTGAAAAGTAGACCCCCTAAGGATCTTATCTAGATGTGTGGTGAGCACTTTGACCAACCAACCAAGTGCTTCACAGAAGTTTATAATGTAGAGCCGTAAAAATAAAAAAAATCAAATTTTTTCAGAAAAATGAACTTTTCGCCCCCAATTTTTTATTTTCCCAAGGGTACCAGAAGAAATTGCACCCCAAAAATTGTTGTGCAATTTGTCCTGAGTACACTGATACCCCATATGTGGGGGGGGAACCACCGTTAGGGCGCATGGCAGAGCTCGAAAGGGAAGGAGCGCCATTTGGAATGCAGACTTAGATGGATTGGTCTGCAGGCGTCACATTGCATTTGCAGAGTCCCTGATGTACCTAAACAGTAGAAACACCTAACAAGTGACCCCATAGTGGAAACTAGACCCCCCAAGGAACTTATCTAGATGTGTTGTGAGAACTTTGAACCCCTAAGTGTTTCACTACAGTTTATAACACAGAGCCATGAAAATAAAAAATAATTTTTTTCCCACAAAAATGTTTTTTTAGTCCCCCAAATTTTTATTTTCCCAAGGGTAACAAGAGAAATTGAACCTCAAAAGTTGTTGTCCAATTTGTCCTGAGTACACTGATACCCCATATGTTGGGGTAAACCCCTGTTTTGGCGCACGGGAGAGCTCAGAAGGGGAGGAGCACTGTTTTACTTTTTCAACGCAGACTTGGCTGGAATTGAGATCGGACGCCATGTCGCGTTTGGAGAGCCCCTGATGTGCCTAAACAGTGGAAACCCCCAATTGGAACTGAAACCATAACCCAAACACACCCCTAACCCTAATCCCAACCACACCCCTAACCCCAACCACACCCCTAACCACCACCCTAACCACTCCCCTAACTCCAACACACACCTAACCCTAATCCCAACCGTAAATGTAATCCAAACCCTAACCCTAACTTTAGCCCCAACCAGGGCCGGACTGGGACTAAAATTCAGCCCTGGCATTTGAAGGTACACAGGCCCACGTGTCACATGGTGACTGTATAATATCTTTGTACACTTGTAGGTTACACGAAGTGAGGGGAGTGTAACACGACTATATACCATATAATTACAGCTGTATTCAGCATTACAGCTCAGTCCAATTTATGGCTTTTAGTTGCAGAACCAAGAAAAGCCGCTACTTTACCTACATAACTGGATCTCGTAGATAATGAAGGGATTGTGGAACCTCATTCTGATGTTCCATAAACTTTGCCTACAGCCACTTTTGGTTCCGCTGTGCAGCACGAGACCCGGTGACTCTGAAGAGCGGTGACATCAGTAACGTCACCGCTCTTCAGATATTCCGGGTCTTGCGCTGAGCTCGGCGACTGTGAAGAGCGGTATTGTTACTACTGTCACCGCTCTTCAGAATCGCTGGGTCTCGCCAGGTCTGGGCTAGTAGTGGGGTGTCTGATAGACACCTCTCTCCATTACTTACACCAGGGATTGATAGCAGTTGACATTACGCAGCTGACATCAACCCTAAAAATCATTACACATACCAGAATTAAATGCCGTGGCGGCTGGGAAAAGCAGTAGAGTTAGCGCTATTCCCAGGCGCCGGGTGCTAACTACAACTGTCATCATTCTTGCCTGGTCTCCCTGCGAAGCATATCTGCTGTATTTACATGCATTGATCTCAGGCCACTAAACGAGTGTGATCGACAATACTGAAGTCATTCGCTTGTTTCCCGGCCTCTTTACACCAACTGAGAAAGAATGATGGGGACAGAACAATCACAATTAGACCACTCTGTCCCCATACAGCATCATGTTATCAGCAGCAAATCTACAGTTTACACCGGCGATATGCTGCTGAGAACAAGGATTTCTGTTCCCACATAAACAATCCAATCACTCGATGAATAGGCAGCATTTTGCTTGTTTAGTATAATACACCCCATAGTCCTCCATATATTATAATGTGCACCTCAGTCCTCCATAAAGTATAGTGCACCTCAGTCCTCCATATAGTATAATACACTCCTCAGTCCTCCATATAGTATAATACACTCCTCAGTCCTCCATATAGTATAATACACTCCTCAGTCCTCCATATAGTATAATACACTCCTCAGTCCTCCATATAGTATAATACACTCCTCAGTCCTCCATATAGTATAATACACTCCTCATAGTCCTCCATATAGTATAATACACTCCTCATGGTCCTCCATATAGTATAATACAATGGAATGTAATACAGCCCCCCATAGAATGTAATACAGCCCCCCATAGAATATAATACAACCCCCATAGAATGTAATACAGTCCCCCCATAGAATGTAATGTAGCGCCCCCCAATAGCCCCACAATCCAGTTATCACTTATTGATATATTAAAAAAAAAAAAAAAACACACACAATCCTCACCTCCCCTTGTGCCCCGCGCTGCTCCTGGCTCTGGTCTCAGTGGCTGCAGTCTGTCCGGCACACAGCAGGTAGGCGATGATATGACGTTATCGCGCACCCGCAGTGTCAGAGGCAGAGAGAGGAATGATGGGAGAGGAAGCGTCAGCTGACGCTCTCTCCTCCATCATTGCATTCAACTGTACCGGCCTCAGACACCGGTATAGTTGAATGCGGCGGCGCTGGCAGGGGGGGGGGTGAATCGGCGCTGGCAGGGGAGTCGGCCCAGTGGCACAGCGTGCAGGGATTGAGCGGCCCACTATTGGCACCAGGCCTTCTGGCATTTGCCAGAAGTGCCCAATGGCCAGTCCGGCCCTGGCCCCAACCCTAACTTTAGCCCCAACCCTAACTGTAGTCCTAACCCTGGCTGTAGTCCTAACCCTAAATTTAGCCCCAACCCTAACCCTAACTTTAGCCCCAACCCTAACTGTAGCCTTAACCCTAGCCCCAACCCTAAACCTAACCCCAACCCCAACCCTAGCCCCAACCCTAGCCCTAACGGGAAAATGGAAATAAATACATTTTTTTAAATGTTATTCTTTTTCCCTAACTAAGGGGGTCATGAAGGGGGGTTTAATTTACTTTTATAGTGCTTTTTTAGCGGATTTTTATGATTGGCAGGTGTCACACACTAAAAGATGCTTTTTATTGCAAAAAATAGTTTTTGCGTCTCCACATTTTGAGAGCTATAATTTTTCCATATTTTGGTCCACAGTGTCATGTGAGGTCTTGTTTTTTGCGGGACGAGTTGACATTTTTATTGGTAACATTTTCGGGCACGTGACATTTTTTGATCGCTTTTTATTCCGATTTTTGTGAGGCAAAATTACCAAAAACCAGCTATTCATGAATTTCTTTTGTGGAATTTCTTTTCTTACCGTTCCATGTTTGGTAAAATTGATAAAGCAGATTTATTCTTCGGGTCAGTACGATTACAGCGATACCTCATTTATATCATTTTTTATGTTTTGGCGCTTTTATAAGATAAAAACTATTTTATAGAAAAAAATAATTATTTTTGCATTGCTTTATTCTGAGGACTATAACTTTTATTTTTTCGCTTATGATGATGTATGGCGGCTCGTTTTTTGCGGGACAAGATGACGTTTACAGCGGTACCATGGTTATTTATATTTGTTTTTCATCGCGTGTTATTTTACTTTTTGTTCGGCGGTTTGCTTTTTTTTTTACGGTGTTCACTGAAGGGGTTAACTAGTGGGACAGTTTTATAGGTTGGCTCGTTACGGACATGGCGATACTAAATACAGTCATGGCCAAAAGTATTGACACCCCTGCAATTCTGTCAGATAATACTCATTTTCTTCCTGAAAATGATTGCAAACACAAATTATTTGGTATTATTACCTTTATTTAATTTGTCTTAAATGAAAAAACACAAAAAGAATTGTCCTAAAGCCAAATTGGATATAATTCCACTCCAAACATAAAAAAGGGGGTGGACAAAATTATTGGCACTGTTCGAAAAATCATGTGATGCTTCTCTAATTTGTGTAATTAACAGCACCTGTAACTTACCTGTGGCACCTAACAGGTGTTGGCAATAAGTAAATCACACTTGCAGCCAGTTGACATAGATTAAAGTTGACTCAACCTCTGTCCTGTTTTCTTGTGTGTACCACATTGAGCATGGAGAAAAGAAAGAAGACCAAAGAACTGTCTGAGAACTTGAGAAACCAAATTGTGATGAAGCATAAGCAATCTCAAGGCTACAAGTCCATCTCCAAAGACCTGAATGTTCCTGTGTCTACCGTGCGCAGTGTCATCAAGAAGTTTAAAGCCCATGGAATTGTGGCTAACCTCCCTAGATGTGGACGAAAAAGAAAAATTGACAAGAGATTTCAATGCAAGATTGTGTGGATGTTGGATAAAAAATCTCGACTAACATCCAAACAAGTTCAAGCTGCCCTGCAGTCCGAGGGTACAACAGTGTCAACCCGTAGTATCCGTCGGCGTCTGAATGAAAAGGGACTGTATGGTAGGAGCCCCAGGAAGACCCCACTTCTTACCCCGAGACATAAAAAAGCCAGGCTGGAGTTTGCCAAAACTTACCTGAAAAAGCCTAAATAGTTTTGGAAGAATGTTCTCTGGTTAGAGGAGACAAAAGTAGAGCTTTTTGGGCAAAGGCATCAACATAGAGTTTACAGGAGAAAAAAAGAGGCATTCAAAGAAAAGAACATGGTCCCTACAGTCAAACATGGCGGAGGTTCCCTGATGTTTTGGGTTTGCTTTGCTGTCTCTGGCACTGGACTGCTTGACCGTGTGCATGGCTTTATGAAGTCTGAAGACTACCAACAAATTTTGCAGCATAATGTAGGGCCCAGTGTGAGAAAGCTGGGTCTCCCTCAGAGGTCATGGGTCTTCCAGCAGGACAATGACCCAAAACACACTTCTAAAAGCACTAGAAAATGGCTTGAGAGAAAGCACTGAAGACTTCTAAGGTGGCCAGCAATGAGTTCAGACCTGAATCCCATAGAACACCTGTGGAGAGATCTAAAAATGGCAGTTTGGAGAAGGCACCCTTCAAATATCAGGGACCTGGAGCAGTTTGCCAAAGAAGAATGGTCTAAAATTCCAGCAGAGCATTGTAAGAAACTCATTGATGGTTACCGGAAGCGGTTGGTCGCAGTTATTTTGGCTAAAGGTTGTGCAACTAAGTATTAGGCTGAGGGTGCCAATACTTTTGTCTGGCCCAGTTTTGGAGTTTTGTGTGAAATGATCAATGTTTTGCTTTTTGCTTCATTCTCTTTTGTGTTTTTTCATTTAAGACAAATTAAATTAAGATAATAATACCAAACAATTTGTGTTTGCAATCATTTTCAGGAAGAAAATGATTATCTGACAGAATTGCAGGGGTGTCAATACTTTTGACCATGACTGTATGTGTACTTTTATTGTTTGTTTCTTTTATTTAAAGAAATGTATTCATGGGAACAATATAATTTTTTTTTTTTTTTACACATCTAAATATTTGTTTTTTTACATTATCACATTGTCCCGGAGTGGACATCACTATATAGTGACAGCTGTCACGGCCGTGAGTGCGGCCGATTGCATATGACGTACTATCCTGTCACTGGGAATTAAGTCCCAGGTCACCTCGACAGGATAGTACGTCATATGGGATTAAGGGGTTAAACCAGAGAGTTATGTCACACAAAATAGTTAATAAATAACATTTCTACTTTAGTCTACATTCACATTTGCGTTGTTGTGTGTTGCGTCGGCGACGCAACGCACAACGCATGCAAAAACGCATGTTTTTGTGACGCATGTGTCCATTTTTGGCTTGCTTTTGGACGCAAAAAAAATGCAACTTGCTGCGTCCTCTGCGCACTGACGCTTGCGCAAAAAAAAAAGACGCATGCATCACAAAACGCAAGACAACGCATGTCCATGCGCCCCCATGTTAAATATAGGGGCGCATGACGCATGCGTCGCCGCGGCTGCACCCGACGCACCGCTAATGTGAACGTAGCCTTACATCAGCACAATTTTTGAAACATAATTTTTTTGGGTGGGTTAGTAAGTTATAACGGTTAAAAGTTAACCAGCGATTTCTTACAGCACCAATCATAGGCTGGACATCAGTGTTTCAGGCAATAGGCCAAGAAAGTAAAATTTCTGCCGGGGTATGAAAACTTTTGAGTACAACTGTACATAGTTTCGGGTCTGGGTTCATTAATATACCATAAATACTGTTAATTTTATTCTAGAACATCATTTGTGAACGATCTAATATTATTGCATTCCCCACATCATACGCATGATGTGGGAATTATGGGTATTAGGTAAAGCAAATCTCGGGCACCTGGGTATTTTGCTTTGCGCCAATCCAATATAGAAATTTTGGAGTCCTACATTTTCTGTTAATCAAATATAATTGCGACAACCTCTGAGCCTCAGAAAAGGAATGAAGAGATGTTAGACCTAATATGCGGCCCCACGGATCCCTCGGTATCACTCCCAGATCAGCTTCCCATATAGTTTCAATAGTAAGGGGGGACTTATTTAGGTATGCATTTTTTGGGCTTCTAGTTACTGGGGATTGATAAAACAAGTCAGCTCTGAATAAGTCAGATCACAGCTTTTGTTTGATACCACATTCATCTCACACAAGTTTATGGAGACATCTTTCTAGAGAAACAACCTATAGTGAAAAAGAGGATCCTCCAAGAACTGAACTTAAAATAAATCATTTTATTGAAAAAAAAAATTTTAAACCCCCATATATCTTAAAAACCATCTCTATATAGGGATATACCATATACAATATTCCATTTCCATCTCACTGGTACTGTGGGTCAGGTTATTATCGGAAAAATAGAAGCTTGAGGGCACTACAGAATATGCATGGGGATCACTGACCACACACAAACTGAACAACTTAGGGAAGAGAAAAAGCAGTGTGTATAACGATCATGATGACACTTTACAAATAACCACACAAATGCTTTAGATCAAATATATAACACATTTTATTTATGCAAAAAAAAACACACAAAAAAACAAGACATGTTATAAAAACAATTAAAAAAGCAAAAAAATGGCCATGTAAAACCACGAGAGGTCCGTATGGGAACCTAAGGCTCTCCTCCCCCCTGACCAGCACGCTGGCTGCAGGTCTCATTCTTAGGCCGGGGTCACACTAGACCGTAATACGGACGAGTGCAATGCGCTAAAAAAATCGCATTGCGGTCGTCCCAATGTTAATCTATGGTGCAACTCCCATCATCCGATTTTTTCTCGGCCGTATTCCGGATCCGAGTGAAATCGCAGCATGCTGCGATTGTCAGCATATCTCGGCCGAGAATCGCCAATGCAAGTCTATGGGTGCGATAAAAAATCGGATTACATACGGACCATGCGTGTGCATTGCGAGAAATACGGAAGACTTCTCCAGGTGACAGGAAATTGAATCATCCATTATCAGGAAGCTTTGGCATGCTAATTTCTGGCCCACACTGGATTGCAAAGCAGGAAGCACGCCTCCACGGAGTGTACTGTGTTGGAGCATGGCCAGGCATATTAATGTGGAGATGCTGATTGCTCTGGTCCATGATAGACCAGAATTATGGGACCAACGCGACGCACGTTATGCGGACCGTGCACGTAATGACGCAGCATGGAGGTCAATCTGTCGCCACATGTTCCCCGATTTTGATGAGCGACCTCAAGAAGTTCAGCAAGAAATTTGTAAGTACCATCCTTTAAACAAAAATGGGGTTTTATATTGGGTTCCTGATAAAAATAAGCATGAACACATCATATGTGGTGTGTTTATGAGTGAAGTAAATGATCCAAGCTCTTGGTTGAGGATGCAAAAACATTACCAAGACACACAAATATGGATGTAGCTACAGTCCTTTAATATAGGCCCAAAGGAATTTTAGGTCCCCCTAGGCTCCAGGGCCCGTGTGTGATTGCAAACCCTGTACCGGTTTGAGTTATGTGCTTCATATTTAAATTAAAAATTTGTGATCCTTGCAGTCAATGATGTCACTAGACGCTAGCGGAGTTGCCGGGACCAATACCGGCGTGAACGTCAAGTTTCTGGGTGGAGTGGTGATGTAGCAACAAAAAAAAGAAAATATCTTTATTTTGATCCGCTTAATTTTCTTGCACCGGTGATGGAGCTCAGACCGTAAGTGCATGCATGTCTCAAAATATTTAACACGTCTTATTACGTGAATATGTAGCTATTTTTTTTTTTTTTAAATTCATTTGTGAAATACAGAACAGAGTCCAATCTGACAGAAAGGGAGACTGCATCTGACTCCGAGTTGGTGATTGACCCCATTGTTGAAGGTGCTGAAATGGCTGGACCATCTGGCCAAGCAACAGGCAGCAACCAACCACCACCACAACCAGCAGCAGCGTCTTCTGCCACACAGGAGGCAAATCCAGAGGTGGAGGAAGGAGCCCAGAGCAGCAGTCCAACCTTGGCTCTGGATACATCACCACAGCCTACTACAAGACCAAACCGTGGTCGGTGCAGAAGGGTGGCTTCTAACATTGGCACCAGGAGGCAAGTGGATACAGGGGTGTTGGACTATTTGTCCAGGGCTGCCCATGACGATGGGGAGGAAGCGTACTTCCGCAGTCTTGCCCGCTATTTACGGCCCATTCCACGCTCGCTCAGGCTGCGGACCAGAGGTTGTATCCAAATTGTTCTAGATGCGGCCACACCCCCAAACAACCTGACTCATGTTTTTAATTACCTTGAACGGTGGCAAATGTCAGCTACCAACCTTCTGGCGGTGCAAGACCTTCCACAGGACCAAACCCAAACAGTCGCAGCACCACCCCCGCCACGAATAGCTACACAACAACAGCCTGCCCAAAGCACCCAACAACCCCAAAACAGGCCAATTTATGATTATCCTGCAACTGCCCAATATGACCACTTGAACAGACACATGTTTGGAGGCTGGTCCCAACATGTGTCTGCTCGACATGGCCATATTGGGGGGTCTGACCAAATGGGACAATCCAGTACCCAGGGCTTGATGCCCTTCTACCCTCAACATCAAGTTTTACCTCATACACAGGATAGAAACTTGCCACAACACCCTCCATATATATCTGCAATAACACAGGTTGACAGTGTGGTTGGTCAACCACCTAGGCCAAGTTCCGCACATGCTGGACACCCGCCATCACCACCCCCAACCTACCAGAACCTGTAATTTGTTTGGACTTTTTTTGGCCTGTCATTTAGGCTTTTGTATGGTCTAAGTTATTTGTGACCTTGGCATGTTCATCTTTCTGGTTTCCTCTGGTTTATATGGCTCAAATTACATATGCTGAGAATATGTTTTTTGCAAAAATATATATGCTTTGAGCAGTAAAAATTGTTTAACAAATGTAAGTGTTATGTATTGGTCCAACTACATACATGATGTGACAACTTTACACACTTAGCTAATTTCTGAAGGAGAAACATACTACACAATTCAAACAGGAAAATTATGGTATTTATTAACTTACAATATAACTAAACTTTACAGCAAAACAGCATTATCTTGCCAAACAGTCGATCCCTCTGGTGACACAAAAAAATTGGTTAAAACATCACGAACTTTTAGGCCTGAGGGCTGACGACGTGAAGGAAGAACACGTGTAGTTGACAAGACCAGTATTTGCAGAATCAATTTCATCTGCAGCAGATGATGGGCAATCATGGTATCTTGTAAAGTTGTGAAGAACAACACATGCTTTTATCACGCCATTGACATTGCCTTCACTCAGTTGGATTGCAGACTGAAGTACCCGCCATTTTGCACTGAGAATGCCGAATGAACACTCTACCAGACGGCGGGCACGGGAAAGACGCAAATTAAAAATTCTGCGCCAGTAGTCCAGGCCTCTCCGTGGATAGGGCCTCATGACGTTCCTTGATAATTGAAACGCCTCATCTGCTACCATCATGTAAGGCACCGCATCCAAATTAGCCCCTGGTATGTGACTTGGGGGTGGGAGATCCAATTCACTGTTGCGCAGCCGCCGACCCATAATGGAAGAACTGAAGACTCTAGAGTCTCCAGTTCTCCCATAGGCCCCAATATCTACAATTATAAACCTGTAGTTGCTGTCGACTAGGTCCAACAGCACTACAGAGAAAAACTGTTTATAATTATAGAATTGGGTCCCTGAACCTGGCGGCTTACGTACACGGATGTACTTTCCGTCAAGTGCCCCAATACAGTGCGGAAACTGGCAGGTGTCCTGAAATCCTTGTGCAATACGTAACCAGTCTGCCATTTTGGGTTCAGGCATCACCTCTTGATGGAGTCTTCTCCAGATTTCCGTGCATGTATCCCGCACAATTCCAGAAATTGTAGATTTGCCCAGTAAAAACTCTAAATGCAGTGCCGCATATGATAGGTCAGTGGCAAGGAAGCTAAAAGAAAACAGAGTATTATTTAAAAAAATTTAATGAACACAATACAGTGTTATATGGCCAAAAAAAAAATGTAACTAAGATGGCATGATTATGAAAACATTAAGGACATGCGATGGCTTTGATGTTTGCCAAAATGAAATATTATCAAAGAAGGCCAAATGATGTGGAAGTTACATAACCATTTAATTAGCTAATTGGAAAAAGGGGTAACAACATTAAAGTCTTAAATTATTTTGGACAAAGAGTATTTCTACATACCGTAACGTAAGGATAAGGCGCTCCTCTGCTGAAATAGATTTGCGCATCCTGGTGTCCTTCTTGGTGATCCCTGGTCGCAAAATCTCCAACAAAATATCAAATGTTTGAATCCTCATCCGACAATAGTTGAAGAACTTGTCAGGATTTGTCCTCAGAGCAGCATACAGACGGCTGAAATGGCCTTTATTGATCCGTTGCTTTAGAAGTGGATGCACCCACATCCGTCTCCTCCTCCTCGGATCTACAATAACTGGGTATGGCTGGCCAAAACGTTGGGAAAGTACCCAGTTGTAAAGCACACGCTCTGTGGTGTTAAAAGTCAGTAGATCAGACATGTTGCTCATCAATCAGAAGTGCACCAACACAAGCAAGGACTCTACTGCATAGATTGGTGTCTGGCACCTGTTTTAGGGCCATTAAATAATGTTCTTGTTGATGATTTAAATTTCTTCAGGTGGAAAAAACGTTATATGTCCATTTTGCAAGCCTGCTAATTCTTTTGATGTTAATATTCATTTGCATCTTCCATTTTTTGTGATAGTGGGGCATGCATTTTCATACATCTCCATCAGATTATTTGTACCCATTATTTCCTTCTATTCAGAGTATGCATCTTTTGCGTCTTCATTGTTTGCCTTATATGTGCATAGCTTTCTTTATCAAGAGGACAAAAATTTCATTCACAGTTCACACATGTATCTTCCGGATCTGTGTCATTTATTATAAGTTCTTTTGCATTTTTGTCTAGGTAATCTCCTTCGTGGTTATTGGAGGTTTTGATGCTTATCTGTCATCTTTTGCTTTTCTAATTTCCTTGCATGTATAACTAACTCTAGTTTGGTCATTCTCCCTCTTACAGTGGGTTATGCCTAATGGATAATACTTATTTTAATCAAGAGTACGTGCATATCTGACTTGGTATTATGGTTTCATTCTAACTAGTGGTCATGTTCACCAGTTGCCACTCATCTTATTGGATACAAAATCTGTAATATGTCAGCATTAGGGGTCCATTTGTGTCCACACTATCCCATGCCCACTACGCGTCCAGAGACACCCGAGGCTCACCTGTGGAGACAAACATACGGTGCATCTTTCCAGACCGCAGCAGGTCACTTGATCTTGGCAAGATAAATGTCACCCATACAATGTATTGGGCGCAACGATTCCTCACAGTTCAGTGAACACATGCGGAATCACCTGTGTACAATAATCGACAACGCTTTGGATGCAAGGGACATGTGCTGCATCCAAAGCGCTGCCGATTCCTGATCGTAGGCACATACCCGTAGGAGTATATTTATGCCCCACACTTATTTCTTTATCATTTCAAAACTGTATTTCTGACACAGTCGGCTTCAGTGTTATTTCGTTCTCCATCTGGGTATTCGTCATCTCTGGTTTAAGATTTTTTTTTCATGTTTTTTTTCAATACAATTATTTTAAGTTCAATTGTTGGAGGATCCTCTTTTTTACTATCGGTTGTTGTGGTCATTACGGACCTTCCCGTTATCTCTCAGGGCACCATAGGCTGATCTTTCTAGAGAATAAAACAGTTGTTTCCTTTTTTTTTTTTTCAAAAAGAGATTATAGAGTAAATCCAATTGTGAGGAGAGACCATGCAGGAAAATGATCTGATTGTCATAAATGATGACTTTGATAGCGTAGCGGTCTTTTTCTGCTGAGTGTGGAACACTGACCTTTTACTGCAATAACAAAATAGATAAGAGACTTTGTTTATAGCAATGCAAGCTTTATGATAAATGCCTTGCATACATTGTTGCGGTCTTAAAAGCGTATCTCCAGGCAAAAGAAGTTAACTGAAGTCTTACAATGCAGATGTCTCAAGGACGTTCCAAGAAAAATGTCCTTCCTATAATGACAGTCTCAGTGCCATCTGTTCTCACTGATGGAGATACGAGATCTCAGAGAAGATAAGACTGAGGGTCTCCTGACACCTTCTCCATACAGGCACCAAAAGGTGCCCATACACATTATGCATCAGTGATGGGGTGCCGATTTCATTGGGACCAGCAGACCATATAATGGGTGCAGTGAAAACCAGAAATAGTGCTTGAAGATGGTATTACTGATTGAGTTAAAATATAGCACATATGCTAGTACGGCAGAGGTCAGATCCCCTGCTTTGATGCGTGCTCCGGCGGTGAAGCCGCATCAAAGCCGGAACATGTCAGCTGTTTTGAACAGCTAACATGTGCCCGCAATAGCGGCGGGTGGAATAGCGATTCAACCGCCGCTATTAACTAGTTAAATGCCGCTGTCAAACGCCGACAGCGGCATTTAACTACCGCTTCCGGCCATTGGGCTGGAAATGAGCGCTTTGCCGACCCCGTCACATGATCGGGGGTCAGCGATGCGATGGCATAAAAATCTGAAGTCTCCTTGAGACCTCTATGGTTGTTGATGCCGGATTGCTATGAGCGCCACCCTGTGGTCGGCACTCATAGCAATGCAGTAAATCTACTACATAGGGGCGATCGGACGATCGCTCCTACGTAGCAGAGCCGATTGAGTTGTGCCAGCTTCTAGCCTCCCATGGAGGTTATTGAAGCATGGCAAAAGTAAAAAAAATGTTTAAAAAAAAAAGTTTAAATCACCCCCCTTTCGCCCCATTCAAAATAAAAAAAAAAAAAAAATCAAACCTACACATATTTGGTATCGCCGCATTGAGAATCGCCCGATCTATCAATAAAAAAAGGATTAACTTGATCACTAAACGGCATAGCGAGAAAAAAATTCAAAACGCCAGAATTACGTTTTTTTGGTCGCCATGACATTGCATTAAAATGTAATAATGGGCGATCAAAAGAACGTATCTGCACCAAAATGGTATCATTAAAAACGTCAGATTGGAATGCAAAAAATAAGCCCTCACCCGACCCCAGATCACGAAAAATGGAGACGCTACGGGTATTGGAAAATTGCACAATTTTTTTTTTTAGCAAAGTTTGGAGTTTTTTTTACCACTTACAGTAGATAAAACACAACCTAGCCATATTTGGTGTCTATGAACTCGCAATGACCTGGAGAATCATAATATCAGGTCAGTTTTAGCATTTAGTGAAGCTAGCAAAAAAGCCAAACAAAAAACAAGTGTGGGATTGCACTTTTTTTGCAATTTCATCGCACTTGGAATTTTTTTTCCCGGTTTCTAGTAAACGACATGCTAAAACCAATGATGTCGTTCAAAAGTACAACTTGTCCCGCAAAAAACAAGCCCTGACATGGCCATATTGAAGGAAAAATAAAAGAGTTATGGCTCTGGGAAGGAGGGGAGCGAAAAATGAAAACGCAAAACCGAAAAAGGGCAAGGTCTTGAAGGGGTTAACAGTGAATGAAGACCATCACTGTTTTAAAATCCTGGAGTGCTGCTTTCTTGTCTCCATTTGTGAGTATAGTAGGACCTGAGCCAACCTCTTGCCAGATTTTCTCCCACTCTGGTAGGATTTTTGACCGCGTTGCTCCTACTTGTGCTGTTTATGATGTGTATTTTGTTATATGGACTCCCCATCTCTACATCCTTCCCCGATGCCAAGGACTGAAAGGGTCAGGCATGCTTAATTTTATATACCCAACCCTTTGTTTTTGAGTGCGATAAGTCACCACTAGCAGAGCATGTCACTTGTGCATGTATATGAGGGATGGGGGTAAGGAGGAACCTAGAAAGTCTAAAATGCTGAATCACTTGAAGGATATGGAGGAGGCTGGCCACAATCCTCAATATCTCTATGTAGTAGCATCGTAGGTTACGTTATGGTTTATAGGACTGAACTTCTTTCAGGAGACTGCCCAATATCTGTCTATTGAAGCACATCAGACAAGTGGAGAGCAAGTTGGCCAAAGGAACCCCCAAAAAAGTAAGGTGTGGGGTGACAGGAGAAAGAAATAAATCAGGGTAAACCATACATTTCCAGTTTACAGTATCTAGAGCCTAGAGATACTCATTAACTAGTGGAAGCTAAATCCATATTCAGAATTTTATATAAACTAAACAAACCCACATAACATAAGAAATCAATAGCGAAACGTGATCTCCTACAGCCAATACAGGCATGCAAATAAGGCCCAAAAGTGAGAACCAAATATAAATCTAGAAATATACAAAGTAAATATCAAAGATATATATCATATACTGGTGTGGAGCCCGTCCCAGGACGGTGACTAACAGGAAATGCATCCACCTAAAGAAGCGCTCCCACTATGTTTTTTATATATGCGTGTGTGTACGTGCATGTACTGTAGTGTGTGTGTGTGTGTGTGTGTGTGTGTGTGTGTGTGTGTGTGTGTGTGTGTGTGTGTGTGTGTGTGTGTGTATATATATGCAATACAGTTACAGTGATACTAAACATGCACAATTTTTTTTTTATTATTTTAGTGGTAAAAAAATATATAGTTACTTACCGATAACGGTATTTCTCTGAGCCCATGACGGCACCACGGAGAGAGGGGATCCGCCCACCAAGGACAGGAAACCTACAGATAAAAAGGCGGTACCTCTCTGCCGCATTAGTTGTTTACAGAGAGTTTAAGTTAAAAGCGGAATCTAATTTCAACGTTACTTGAAGTCTTAATCAAGATACCGCGTGGCTATTTACTTACCGTATTTTTCGGACTACAAGACACACTTTTTCCCCCCCAAAAAAGGGGGGAAAATTGGGGGTGCGTCTAATAGTCGCAATGCAGGCTTACCATGGCGCCAGAGGTGCGGGGATGAGGAGGCGCAGTAAGCGGGGTCCCTTTCTCCGGTGAGGTGATGCAGCGGCCCGGTAAGCAGCAGAGCCGGGTGAATCCTGTTGTTATCGGTGGGGGCGGCCATCTTCCTGAAGCCGCGCGTGCGCAGATGAAGCGCTCTGCTTCCCAGGGCTTCAGGAAAATGGCCGCCGCGATCTCCATCTGCGCACGCGCGGCCTCCTGCGGCCATTTTCCTGAAGCCCCGGGAAGCAGAGCGCTTCATCTGCGCACGCGCGGCTTCAGGAAGATGGCCGCCCCCACCGATAACAACTGGATTCACCCTGGTCTGCTGCTTACCGGGCTGCTGCATCACCTCACCGGGGAAAGGGACCCCTCTCACAGCACCTCCTCAGCCCGGGACCCCTCTCACAGCACCTCCTCAGCCAGGCACCTCCTCAGCCCGGGACCCCTCTCACAGCACCTCCTCAGCCCAGCACCTCCTCAGCCCAGCACCTCCTCAGCCCAGCACCTCCTCAGCCCAGCGCATCTGCCGGTAATCACTGCTGCAACCCTCACATGGACACCAGGCCATGGCATCGCCCACCTAAGCAGGAAGGGACCCTGCTCAGGTGCACGCCACACCGCATCACCTGACCTCTGCCGACACCATGCCTCCTGTGACCCTGCTCTGCCACCGCCATCCCTCAGGTAAGATACTGTACATTCGGACAATAAGACGGACCCCCATCTTATAAAAAAATCTTTTTTTCTGCAATTTTCACCCCAAATTTAGGGTGTGTCTTATGGTCCGGTGCGTCTTATAGTCCGAAAAATACGGTAGGTATTAGCGTAGGGCATTTATTAGTGTGCACACCCATACGTAAAGGGAGGGAATGTACGGGTGCCGTCATGGGCTCAGAGAAATACCGTTATCGGTAAGTAACTATATTTTTCTCTGTCCCCCATGACGGCACCACAGAGAGAATTGCAGAGACGGTACATTAGGGAGGGACTACCGCTTCCAGCACCCTTTTCCCAAAGGTGAGATCTGAGGAAGAGATAAGGTCCAATCTATAGCGCTTATAGAATGTTGAGGGTGAAGACCAGGTAGCAGCTCTACATATCTGATCAACTGAAGCACCGACCCTTTCTGCCCAGGAGGTCGCCACTGCTCTCGTTGAGTGTGCTTTGATTTCTTCCAGGACTGGCACCCCACTTCATGAGTACGACAGGCTGATGGCATCTCTGATCCATCTTGCTAGGTTGCTTTTGGAGGCTTTTTTCCCCTTTCGGGGACCCTGGAAACAGACAAAAAGAGATCCATCCTCCCTACACTCCCTAGTGGCTTCTATGTAATGGATCAAGCATCTCCTAACATCCAACGTGTGTAAGGACTCTTCCTCCTTGTTTTTGGGATTAGGACAAAAGGAGGGAAGGGATACCTCCTGTGCTCTATGGAACCAAGAAGCTACTTTTGGGAGGTAAGCCGGAACAGTTTTAAGAACGACTCTATCATCCAGGAATTGAGTGAAAGGGGGTTGACTGACAAGGCTTGTATGTCACTAACCCTGCGCGCTGAGGTGAGGGCGACCAATAGAGATGTTTTAAGAGATAGGGTTCTCAATGGGACATCTGCCAAGGGTTCAAATGGAGGTTTAGATAAGGCTGTGAGGACTAGATTTAAGGTACCGTCACATTAAGCGACGCTGCAGCGATCTAGACAACGATCCCGATCGCTGCAGCGTCGATGTGTGGTCGTTGGAGAGCTGTCACACAGACAGCTCTCCAGCGACCAACGATGCCGAAGTCCCCTGGTAACCAGGGTAAACATCGGGTTACTAAGCGCAGGGCCGCGCTTAGTAACCCGATGTTTACCCTGGTTACCAGCGTAAACGTAAAAAAAAACAAACACTACATACTTACATTCCGGTGTCTGTCCTCTCCGGCGCTCTGCTTCTCTGCACTAAGCACCGGCCAGAAAACAGAGCACAGCGGTGACGTCACCGCTGTGCTCTGCTTTCCGGCCGCTGCGCTTACACAGTGCAGGAAGCAGAGCGCCGGAGAAAACAGACGCCGGAATGTAAGTATGTAGTGTTTGTTTTTTTTTACGTTTATGCTGGTAACCAGGGTAAACATCGGGTTACTAAGCGCGGCCCTGCGCTTAGTAACCCGATGTTTATCCTGGTTACCAGTGAAGACATTGCTGAATCGGCGTCACACACGCCGATTCAGCGATGTCTGCAGGGAGGTCCAGCGACGAAATAAAGTTCTGGACTTTCTGCGCCGACCAACGATGTCACAGCAGGATCCTGATCGCTGCTGCCTGTCAAACTGAACGATATCGCTATCCAGGACGCTGCAACGTCACGGATCGCTAGCGATATCGTTCAGTGTGAAGGTACCTTTAGATCCCTCTGAGGGGTGCTATGTGAGGGCAGGGGTCTTGACCTCCCTGCTGCTCTAATGAACCTGGAATTCCAACGATTCCCTGCCAAATCGCAATTAAATAACGCTCCTAAAGCTGCTATATGGACTTTTAGGATACTTGTGGCCAGGCCCATCTCTAACCCTTCTGTAGGTCTCCCATCAAGGACAGGAAACTGAACTGATGTGGAAGAGAGGTACCGCCTTTTTATCTGTAGGTTTCCTGTCCTTGGTGGGTGGATCCCCTCTCTCCGTGGTGCCGTCATGGGGGACAGAGATAATTCAAAAGTTTGCAAAAAAAAATTGGGGGGGTGGGGGGGGTGGGGGAAGGTGGCTTTGTCACGTTACCATTTTCTGAGACCCGTAAAAATTTTATTTTTCAGTCGATGGAGCTTTGTGATGGCTTATTTTTTGTGGGGTGAGATGTTGTTTTTATTAGTACCACTCTGGGATAGATATGACTTTTTGATCGCTTGTTACAGCCTTAGGCCAGGGTCACACTTCTGAGTGCAATGCAAGTCTCTCGCATCAATACCCGGCACTGCTACAGGCACTTGGGACCAGAGCGTTCAGCTACATAGAAATACATGCAGCCGCACGTTGCTGCCGGGTATTGATGCAAGAGACTAGCGCGAGTTTCGCGCATCACACTCGCATGTGTGACCCTAGCCTTATTTGTGGAATTGCGGAGACCATAAAAACATAATTTTGGCGTTCTTGATCTTTTCCATTTACGCTGTTTACCAATCGAGTTAATTGTTTTTATATTTTGATAGATTGGACTTTTCTGAATGCAGCGATACCACATATGTGCATTTTTTAATTTTTTTTTAATATTTTTATTTCCAATGGGGGAAAGGGAGATGATTTGAACTTTTAAGGTATGTGCACAGAATCAGTAAACGCTGCGGGTTGGACGCTATGTACTTCCACAGGGTCCAGATGTTACAGCATAGATCCACCATCCGTCCAGAGATGCCCACAGCTTACTGCGGAGACTTACATGTGTCGCGTCTTTCCAGACCACAGCATGTCAATTTCTCTTGCAGATCGTGTATGACTGGCCTTAGATTTTTTTTATTTTCTTCGTTTTTTTATTTTATTTACTTTTTACTGTTCTTGTTAGCCCACTTAGGGGGCTTAAAGATGCAATCATCTGATTACTTGTAGCATATACAGCGATATCACAGCATTGCTGCACATAGCAGAAATCACGGTCTCCTTTGAAGCCCAGCCACAGACAGGGTTTCAAAGGATCTCCATAATGACAGCCATGGGACCATCAGCTGACCCCAAGCTGTCATCACATCCCATTGGTGACCCTTGATCAAGTCAGGAGCGCACCGATGGGCAGAGATAACGACTTGCACACACATCAGCGCATATTACATGCCAGTGTGAGAGATTGACAGTGGCATTAATAAGCTAACAATCACGGGCAGAGCACTGCTCCACCTGCAATTGTTAGGTGCAGGTCCTGGCTGTAATACACAGTCATCAACTGCTGGGTGATGCTCACTGTGGGAGCCCGCTCCATACAGCTGCTTCCGACATGTGCTGCACATGTCACTTTACATATTGCCCCACTGGCCTACTTTCTTAGACACTGGCGCAATTTTTCCTAAACAGTGGAGCGAGTTTGGATGAGACGGCTACCTTCTCCACCCTCCTGCTTGGTACCACACACATTGTGCTGTACGCTCCTGTCCAGTGTATCGATGCGGGCGCTGACTGAGTGCAGAAGGATCCGAGCTCCACTATACTGGCGAGTGGGCGGCGTGGCATCGTTCTCCAGTATAAAAAAATTAGATGTCATGTTTCCCTCTGTTGGCCCACATATATTAATGCCTTAGAGTGTTATTTGGTCATCCAACCACATGGTGGCAATATTTTCAGTTATAGACCAACACAGGATCACAGAGACAAATATATTTATATACAGTATAAACGTATGGACAGACGCATACATACATATCCGTTGGAACATATTACTGTACATATCTTTATAATTACATATATATAGTGTCGGACCGGAGTGCCAAGAGCCCACCAGTAACCAAATCCAGGGCCGCACTTTTCAGCCAAATGAAAATGTGCCATTATCGTCAATCACAAATTTATATAACTATGAACTGGGTAGATCGATAAATGAAAAAGATGCTGCCTCTGTCTGAACACAGTGATTCAAGTATACTGTGCCATGTACTGCTCATATAGGTGGCGGCCTACTCTTCCATCGGGGCCCATCGGAGGATTCTCCTGTTCTCCTGTGGGCCAGTCCAAGCATGTATATAAGTTTATCTCACGACTGCATGGTTTAAGGCTATGTTCACACGCTGCGGATCCGCTGCGTTTCCGCAGCTGTTTCCCATGCGTTTACAGTACAATGTAAACCTATGGGAAAAGCAATCCGCAGTGCACATGCTGCGAAAAAAAACGCACGGAAACGCAGCAGTTTACATTCCGCAGCATGTCAATTCTTTGTGCGGAATCCGCAGTGGTTTTACATCTGCTCCATAATAGAAAACCGCCGGTGTAAAACCGCAGTGGAAACCGCACAAAATCCACGGTAAATCTGCAGTAAAAAAAACAGTGTTTTTGCACTGCGGATTTCTCAAATCCGCTGCTGAAAAATCCGCAGTGGACCACTTCTACGTGTGCACATACCCTAACACTTCCTGACAGCTTGTTAGAAGCCTAGCTGGGTAAAAAAAATAAAAAAACAAACAAACTGCAGTTTATAGAAATCTTAAAGTATTGTGGGCGGACAGAAAATCTATTATAGAATTCAACACTGAGAAGGCGATAAAACGGAGACACGTCGCTTTGAGCTCATTCTGCACAGGACAGGGGGAACCATTATGGAATCTGCTATTACCCTAGTTAATTAGTTAATACTTTGATCTCAGAGATGGGGAAACATTCACACAAGTTCACAGATGACACCTGTATGTCAAAAGGATATTTCCAAAGCTGACAGATACAGGAGTCCATCGTTAACCCCTTAACCTGTCCAACATTTTTCAAGAGCCAGAACTTTTTCTTATTTCCATCAATGCAGCTGTATGATGGGGTTTTTTTTTCTTTTCATTTTGTAGCATGAGCTGTATTTTTAATGTCACCATTTAGGGTAAATTAAAAAAAAAATCTTTTTGCGGGAGGATTGCAGAAAAAAAAGGATTTCTGCTATTTTGTGGATTTTGCCTCAGTTTTATCTTGACTAAGTTCAGTACACAATAAAGTATATACAAATTTTTGTGAAGTAATAGCTTTTCTGAGTGAATCACCCTATCCTGATGGCTTATTTTCTTGATACCAGAGCAGAGTGATGGCCTATTTCCTGCGGTGTCATCTGGGTCTATATATGACTTTTTGATAGCAATTTCTCGCTTTGCTTCTGGTGGGAGGGAGAGGCAAAATGTCCACAAAAAAACGTCAGTTATGGCATTGTTTTATATATTATTTATGTTTTTAAGTGTTCACTGTGTGAGTTAAATATGATAATTTTATAATTCAGATTGTTAGGGACGCCACAACACCAATAATGGGTACACGTTCTTCTTTTTCTGACACAATAAAACTTTATAATAGGCAAAAAAAAGGTGACTATATTATCGGCAATAACACAACGGACAAAGGGGCTTTTATTAGTCTCACTGACACCCACTATTTAATTCCAGGGAGACCTTTTTAAGGCTGTGGTTGCTATTGACCATGGCATCTGAGTAGCCTTTCAGAATCTGCATTTAGATAAGATAAATGCAGACTGTTCCTAATGGAAACTTGTCACCAAGTTTTTGCCACCTAATAAGAGAAGCATAATAAAGGGACAGAGACCCCGATTCCAGTGATATATCACTTACTGGGCTGCTTGCTGAACTTTTATCGGCAGATCACTGTAGGACTAGTAAACTTGCAGTCATTTAGTTCTTCAAATTCATAACCCCGCCTCACCACTGACTGACAGCTTTCTGCCTATGCACTGTGTACACAAAGCTGCCAATCAGTGGTATGGGAGGAGTTGTACAGGGCCCAGCATTCAGAGAACTGCTGGATCTGTAGCAGCAAAAAGTTTTAATAAATACTGCAAAATCCAGTAAAGTTAGTGACACATAGCTAGCATCAGGGTCTCTTCCCCTCCATTATGCTGCTCTGAGATGGGGTAGCAAAATCCTGGTGACAGATTCCCTTTAAGTAAATACACACCAACATTATCCGAAAATCAAGACATTTAAGGCCCATCTCCACAATTGCCTTGGACTGACCAAAACAACAACATTAGGGCATGGTTTTTTAAGCCCTTACCCTTTTGTGATCCAGTTTGAGGGACTGTTCCAAAAAAGGTACTTCAATCCAGGGGTAGAATGAATAGATAATACACACGCGCTACCTCAAACAAAAAGAAAGAACCCTCAGCTGCAAGGAAACGAGGCAGGGAGGTGCCACCCCTGTCAATGAACTACCAAGAATAATAAAAGCAATAGAATCCGCGCTGAAAGGGTGAAACAGATGGAATAGTTATAACCGTGAAGAACTAATGTGATATGGGGACACACAAAACATACTATATATGCCTACACACCCCCACCTATAGCAGAACAATCCCACCTCAAATAGACCGGGACCGGAGCCTGAACTAGTAGCCACACCGATACTAATAAACACACGGAGGGACTCACCAGCAGGAGATGTCGCGCCGTATATCGTGGTGGGTGCAGTCCAGTCAGGAAAAGAGGATCCGGCGTGTGGAGACGCTTGCGGGAAGGTGGGCAGGCAGAGGCAATAAGCCGCAATGCAAAAGAGCAGTACGGAGGCTGCGTAGAGCCAGGGAAAGCGCCGGCCGGTGGCGTTCCTGGATACGAGCGGAAAAGGGGAAAGTAGCTGGCACAGGGCTCAGCGTGTGACGTCACAAAGTTAGTACGGGGCAGCGCAGAGAACAAAAGCTTTGGCCACCGGCCGGCGCTTTCCCTGGCTCTACGCAGCCTCCGTACTGCTCTTTTGCATTGCGGCTTATTGCCTCTGCCTGCCCACCTTCCCGCAAGCGTCTCCACACGCCGGATCCTCTTTTCCTGACTGGACTGCACCCACCACGATATACGGCGCGACATCTCCTGCTGGTGAGTCCCTCCGTGTGTTTATTAGTATCGGTGTGGCTACTAGTTCAGGCTCCGGTCCCGGTCTATTTGAGGTGGGATTGTTCTGCTATAGGTGGGGGTGTGTAGGCATATATAGTATGTTTTGTGTGTCCCCATATCACATTAGTTCTTCACGGTTATAACTATTCCATCTGTTTTACCCTTTCAGCGCGGATTCTATTGCTTTTATTATTCTTGGTACTTCAATCCAATTTACTAAAAACTGTGTATAACTAAAATAGAATATTTGGAAATATTTTTAAACCATATTAAATACCTCGATCATCCTCCATGCGGTCATCTTCCACTGAAGCAGACTCTACATACGATTTCTCAGATGAATAAGTATGATGAGCGTCCAACTCAGAGGAGAAAGATTCAAAAGATTCGCTTTCATAGTTCCTACTACTAGAGTCATTAATATTGGGACTGAAGGAATCACTTCTCTTCTGACGACTGGATTGACTTACAGAGGCTTCAAAGGAATCACTGCGATACTTTTCAGAATGTTCATCAATAACGGAGTCAAAGGCGTCACTTATAAATCTCTCATTGGATTTGTCAGAGATAGATTCAAATGTATCTTCAGAATATTGTGATGCAGCGCTCAGAGAGTCACTCCTGTGCAGGACTTCATCATTATTAGGGCTTTCTTCACTGACCGGGGATAACGCCATCACAGCCCTGTACAATAAAACATACTAGGTTAAAATAGATATTGGGAACAAAAAAAATGGAATCTTATCCCATCTATGGAAGAATAAATACATAAAAAATATAATAATATAGAATACACTACGTCCACACTATCAGATGATGCTATAACCATTCGGCACAGTATCATTATGATACTACAGTGTTGTCCCAATGTAAGCAGTAGCGGAAAAGTGCCTGCCACCAAGCCTTTGTATTTAGCAACCACAGTACATCTTCTATAGCATTGGGACACTATTATTGTAAGACCTTCCCTGGCGGTTTGTCACAAATCCAACATGCTCTAGTTACAAGAGGTTTTATCTGTTTTCTCAAAGGGTTCTCTATTGCAAAAATTAAAAAAATAATAAAATAATAGAATTATTCTTACCGTTAATTCGGTTTCTAGGAACCTTCCACGACAGCGGTACTGGAGGATGTCTCCCCGCCCTAACGGGGGACAGGAAACACAAAGAGGTTAAATACCCTCCCCTTCCTGCCATCTCCAGTGTTTTTTCTGGACACAGTAGTATGTATAGTTACCACTTAAGTGCAGGAATCATCCAATAAAATCATCAGATAGGGAGGGAAATTAGTGCTGTCGTGGAAGGTTCCTAGAAACCGAATTAACGGTAAGAATAATTCTATTTTCTCCAGTCACCTTCCACGACAGCGGTACTGGAGTAGTACCAACAAATAATTTCAAGGGGGGACAACCGCCTGCAGAACTGTTCTGCCGAAAGTTAAATCCCGGTTGAAATCAAGCCTGTAGTGCCTGGTGAACGTATGTACTGATGACCAGGTGGCAGCTCTGCAAATCTGCTCCGTAGAAGCGTCACCCCTCTCTGCCCATGATGTTGACACCGACCGTGTAGAATGGGCCTTCAGTGATGGAGGAGGTGGTAGATTCTGGGATGAGTATGCCAGAGATATGGCTTGTTTAATCCAGTTGGCGATAGTATTTTTCGTAGCCTTTCTGCCTTTGTTCTTCCCGGAGAGTTGAATGAAGAGATTTTGGTCAAT
This sequence comes from Ranitomeya imitator, assembly GCF_032444005.1. NCBI lineage: Eukaryota > Metazoa > Chordata > Amphibia > Anura > Dendrobatidae > Ranitomeya > Ranitomeya imitator. The sequence goes on from NC_091283.1 coordinate 125,187,897, forward strand.
CCTCCAACTCTCTGTTTGTGAAAGATAATGTAACACCACTCTGCGGACATCCAGAGTGTGGAAGGACTCTTCCTTCACATTAGAAGGATCTGGGTAGAACGAGGGCAACACTATGTCCTGACCTCTATGAAAGTCTGATGTTACTTTAGGTAGGAAGGTAGGATCTAGACGCAGGATTATACTATCAGATGTTACCCTTAAGTAAGGCTCTTGTATGGATAGGGCATGCAGTTCTCCTATCCGTCTGGCCGAGGTAATAGCCACTAAAAAGACCGTTTTTAGGGTAAGAACCTTTAATGAAATATGAGATAAAGGCTCAAAAGGATCTCGAGTTAGACTCTTAAGGACCAGATTAAGGTCCCAAGGAGGAGTATTGTTGAGAACTCTGGGACGGATTCTAGTTGCTGAAGTAACAAAGCGCCTGATCCACCGATGTTTGGCTAGATCCTGATCGAAATAGGAGCTAAGTGCTGAAATTTGTACCTTTAAGGTGTTAGGCTTAAGACCCAACTCTAGACCCTTTTGCAAGAAGTCCAGAATTTTGGCAATATTTGGATGAAATGGATCAGGAATGTCTGGAAGATACCACGATGAAAACCTCTTCCAGATTTTGGCATAAATGGCATTTGTTATGGGTTTTCTACTGTTCTGGAGAGTATGAATTACTCCATCTGAGAGACCTCTTGCCTTTAGTATCTCGGCCTCAGAAGCCATGCTGAAAGATTCAATCTGTGAAGGTTTGGATGCAGCAATGGACCCTGACGAAGAAGATTTTCCTTCTGAGGTAGACACACTGGACCTTCCTGGGCCATGTCTAACAGGGCGCTGTACCAACTCCTCCCTGGCCATGTTGGCGCTATCAAAATCGCCGTAACTCGTTCCGATCGGATCTTCTGTAGAGTTTTCGATATTAATGGGATCGGAGGGAATGCATAAACAAGGTCGAACCTCCATGGGTGAGAGAACGCATCCATGCCCAGTGCTCTGTCTGTCATATTTAAGGAGAAATAAGTTCGCAGCTTGGCATTCTGACTGTTGGCAAAAAGGTCCACCTCTGGGATCCCCCATCTGGAAATCAGGGAGAGAAAGACCTCCTGGTCCAGACACCATTCTCCTGGATGCACATCCCTTCTGCTCAAGAAATCTGCCTGGGTATTGGCTGACCCCTTCAGGTGAATTGCTGAGATAGAGAGAACGTGTCTCTCTGCCCAGAAAAAAATGTTTGAGGCTAAGGTCTTTAGTTTCCTGAATCTTGTGCCTCCTTGATGACGAAGGTATGCTACCGTGGTCATGTTGTCGGAATATATTCTGACATGGTGTCCTTGAACAAGGGAGGATGCAGCTCAATGCTTCTTCTACTGCTTTCAGTTCTCTGAAGTTTGAAGAGCTTGCTCTGATGTCTGGGCCCCAGGTGCCCTGGAAATGGGTTCCCTCGACTATAGCTCCCCATCCCCTTTGACTGGCATCCAATGTTAGTGTCTTTAGTGGGATCTGATCCCAACTGACCCCCTCTTGGAGGTTTCGAACCCGTAGCCACCATGCCAGGGATGCCTTGACATGATTGGGAAGGCAAACTCTCTTGGAGAGAGAACTCTGCTGACCGTCCCAGGATGATAGGACATGGGTTTGGAGGATTCTCGTGTGGGCTTGTGCCCAAGGTACCATCTGGATACAAGATGTTAGAGATCCCAGCACAGACATGGAATGTCGTAGAGTAGGAGCCTTCAGGGTTCTGAATGCCGTTATCTTCTGTACCAGATCGAGTTGACGTTCTCTGGGCAGAAAGGATCTCCTCGCCTCCGAGTCCAGAAGGACTCCTAGGAACTTCTTCCTCCTGGAGGGATGAAGGTCCGATTTTTCTAGATTTGGGATCCAACCCAATGATTTTAGGATTTCTAGAGACCTTGTTAAGTCGGCACTGAGGCTGGAGACTGAGGGAGCGACAATGAGAAGATCGTCTAGATAGGGTACTATGCAGATCCCCTGAAGACGGATGAATATAATGGCTTCTGTCATGATTTTTGTAAAGACTCTGGGTGCTGAGGCGATTCCGAAGGGAAGGGAGTTGAACTGATAGTGTACTATCTCCCGATCCTGAGATATTGCAAATCTTAGGAACTTCCGGAATTCTGGATGGATTGGGACGTGGTAATAAGCGTCCCTCAGATCTACTGTAGCCATCGCCCAGTCCTGTCCTATCAGAGGGATCGCTGTCTTGACCGACTCCATCTTGAACCTCCTGTAGGTTATTACTTGATTCAGGGGTTTCAAGTTGATTATTATTCGGTGCTTCCCCGAAGGCTTCTTGATCAGAAACAGATGGGAATAGTGTCCTCTGCCAATTTCTTGCTGAGGTACTGGGGAAATTACTCCTTCCTGGAGTAAGTTCTGTAGGCCGGAAAGGAATGCGCCCTGAGGGCTGAGACTCTGTAATGAGGTTATCCTCATGTGATGAGGGGGAGGGCTCTCGAACTCTAATTTTAGTCCATTCTGAATAGTGTCGAGTACCCACTGGTTCGACGAAATGGACCTCCACTGGTTGATAAAGTTCGAGAGACGCCCCCCAACGCCCTGGGCGTAGTCACTGCTTTTCTGGGGTCTGCTGGGACTGGGGAACCAGGATGTTCCTACCTTTCCCCCCTTTAGGATAGCTCCAGCGTCCTGATTTGCCTTTCCCTTTGAATTCCCGTTGGAAGGGTTGCTCTTTTGAGGGACGAAAAAAATGTTTCTTCGGATTTCTCTGTTCCGGAAGCGCTTTCTTTTTGTCCGTTGCTTTATCCAGAATATCATCCAGGGCCTGCCCGAACAGATAGCGGCCCTGAAAGGGAATGGCACATAGTTTTGTTTTGGACGTTATATCCCCACTCCAAGACTTGAGCCAAAGAGCTCTTCTGGCTGAGTTAGGGAGAACTGCTGATTTGGCAGCCACTCTTACGGACTCTGCCGAAGCATCGGCCAGGAAGCCCATAGCTTTCTGGAGAAGCGGGAGAGAATCTAAGATTATTTCCCTAGATGTTCCCTGGGTAAGGTGGTCTTCCAGCGTGCGGAGCCAACGAAATAGGGATCTAGCCACGCAGGTGGACGCAATGTTTGTTTTAAGGAGATTGGTAGAAGTCTCCCACGATCTTCTTAGTAAACTCTCCATTTTGCGGTCCATAGGGTCTCTGAGTTGGGAAGAATCCTCGAAAGGGAGGGTTGTCTTTTTTGACACTCTAGAGACCTGCACGTCTACCTTAGGGGTATCCCACAGAGAGACATCTCCATCGAGAGAAAAACGATTTTTAAGTTCAGAGGGAACAGAAAGACCTTTTTCAGGTGATTCCCATTCATGAAGGATGAGACTCTGTACATTCTCATGTATAGGGAACCCTTTTAATTTTTTAGGTTTCAACCCACCGAACATCTCATCCTGCACCGATGGCTTCTCCTCCTCCTCCTCAACACCCATTGTCCCCCTGACCATACTGATTAACTCCTGTATGTCCTCTGAGGAAAAATAATATTTTTTACTCTCCTCTCTGGGGGTGGAAGTGGAGCCCTCATTCTCCCACAAATCCTCCGAGCCGGAGGAATGAACTTCACCAGAATCTGAATCAGAAGTAACCGCCGCCGTCTTCCTTTTTTTAGGAGGAGGTGGCGGAGGTAACAGAGACTGGGAAAGGGCCGATACCGAGGATTGCACTTCCTGTTTAATGAGGGATTTAATGCTCTCAAACAAGGATGGCTGTTCTGAGCGAATTATTTCATCGGTGCAGGGCTGGCATAGTCTCTTCTTGTAAGAAGAAGGTAGTTTTGATGCACAAACACCACATTTACGATCTTCCGTTTTTGTCTTGGAAGATCTGTCCTTCCTAGGGGCAGAGGCCTTGTCTCCCTAAAAAAGAGAGAGAAGGGGACTAAGTATATGGCACCCTAAGGAATACAGGGATAAAGGGACCTTAACCCACTACTCACAGTAGGAGGGAGGACGCAGGGCTCGGCAGAAGCAGAGATAGATCTGTCACCCTCCATGGTCAGTCAGCACTGTAGTCCAGTCAGGCAGACAGTGGGCCTTACCTGGAGGTGACTACCAGGGTTAAATACCGTGGAAGTTGCGTCCCATGTTGTGCTCCTCCTCCCGGTCCCAGGCGTAGGGGAAAGACCGCTATGCCGCCAACAGAAACTGCAGTCCGAGGCGCGTGCATTCCACCGCTGGAACGCACATGCCGAGAACCGGAAGTTCGGGTACTTCCGGTTTGCGCATCCACTGTTTCCGGCCATGAGGAGAGGAGGAAATGCCGGGGAGCCGCCGGGGAGCCGCGCGGGGACCCCGGCCGCACCACACCGCTCCGCTTTACTCCCGAAGGAGCGCGGGAGGAGCGGAGAAAGGGTCCCGAGTCCGCACCATGTGGGGAGACGGGAGCAGCGCCGCAGGGAGGAGACACATCCCGACCCAGGCTGCCCGGCTAGGTAAGACCTGAGTGCTCCGATCGCCGGCCACGGCAGCACTACCGCAGGACCTCTTCATGCCCCAATAGGGGACAGGAAAAACACTGGAGATGGCAGGAAGGGGAGGGTATTTAACCTCTTTGTGTTTCCTGTCCCCCATTAGGGCGGGGAGACATCCTCCAGTACCGCTGTCGTGGAAGGTGACTGGAGAAAACATGTTCATAAAACATTGGAAATGCACTTACTTTTATAGGGGCAAGTTAGGTTGCTTTTTAATAGGGTGATCTCAGGAGTATTTTCACAAAGAAGGGGAAACTGAGGCAAGGTCTATAGGGAACACTAAGGACTACTTGGCCTATTGGACCCTAACGTATTGCTACTGCATGTTTTCAGAAGAGTAAGACTTGATCTTAAAGGGGTTGTCTACTACCAGGACCACCCCTTCTCATACGCCACTCTTGGCCTCGATAAAATAAAAAATTTTACACTCGCCTTCTGTGCCGGCGCCGTTCCCGCAGTGTCGGCAATCGCTCTCCCGGGGCACTTGTGCGGTTTCATGACACTTGGTGCACGGCACCCAATCGGCGCTGGCGTCACTGTTTCCGCTTCGGACAGACTGAACATGAAGAGGAAGTCCAGAGTGAAGCTGATCCCTGACTTCCTCTTTATGTTCAATCCGAGAGAAGGTGGGGGCTGTGACGCCAGCGCCGACTGGGTACCGGGCTCACGTGTCACATCAACCGCACAATAGCATCGGACAGAGCGAGTGCCGACACCATGGGAACAGCACGGGAGGGGAGTATGAGATTTTTAATTTTATTGGGGCCAAGCGTGGGGTATAATAAGTTGTTCAACTAGTGACACCTTCTTTAATGTTTGATGACCACGCCGTTGTGTCACCTCTGATATTGGACCTACTTTACATTGCTTATTCGCTACCATAGGTGACGGCCCTAAGTGACACTTCTCCACTGAATGGATAAACCAACCACAGGGGCTAATACTGTATTTGGTAACTTTTGTATATACTTAATTTGGGAGCATAATACTACATGTTCATTCATGAGAACATATCTTCGTGCTTGTGTGTTTACCAGTGACCATCTGTGGGTCATTCCATGGTAGCTTACGTTACAACACAATATTGTAACTTACGCTACAAAGATGATGGTAACTTACCTTACAATAAGTTTAATCCAATGGATGGCGACAGCTTAGTAAGGAAAGTTACTATACTGTGCGGTAAGGTATATTTATCGTAATAAAAACTGTTGCTTTTAACTTGAGAGGATAAAATACATTTTTTAAAGTTGCTGCGACTATGGTGTTTTAACACAATACAAATAGTGCTTCTCCCCTGTTTACCAGAACAGAATATTGGCAGACTCAAGAAGCAGAATTGCCTTTCCTTTTTTTTGTAACGTAAGTTACCAAGTAATAACACTGTATTTTGTATTTAATTTTATTGTTGAAAAATCAAACTGTGTTGAAATCTATTAAGAATAGTTTAATGTACAATATACATTCACTCCTTTTTGTGCCTGCCTTCAAAGAACAGTCTATAGCTAGTTTTTGGCTTGTGAATGTAACGTACGTTACCATGGAATGACCCCTGTGTGTTTTATCAATATTACTGTATGTAAAAGTTAGATTTTACATGTTCGGCCACACTTGAGTTTACATATTAAAAATGCACAAAATAACATGCAAAAAAAAATAAATTGCTTTTTGTTCTTAGCGCTAAAATTAAAAACCCTCTTTAAAAGTTTTATACGGTAATTCCCTGACTGCCTATGAACTAAATGCTCAGTTAAACTATTCCACCATGTCCCAATGGATTATTTTTGTTGTTTTATTTATTTTAGACATAAAAGTCAAAATCCACTGAGAGTTTTGGATAATGAATAAAACCTAGTGCACATGGACTCCTCGCCAGAGACGGACTACACCTCAACAAACCTGGGAAACACACATTCGCCAGAAGACTCGCTACACTCATCAGGAGGGCGTTAAACTAGAAGAAGAGGGGACGGGAAGAAAAACATTAGACTTGAACAAAGAAGACCCAGGAAAACATACTCAGAAGGGAGGTAAGAACATTTCTAAAACAATCCACAGTGAGGAGATTGGAACAAAACAAAATCCTTTAAACTGCATGCTCGCAAACGCCAGAAGCCTGACAAACAAGATGGAAGAACTAGAAGCAGAAATATCTACAGGTAACTTTGACATAGTGGGAATAACCGAGACATGGTTAGATGAAAGCTATGACTGGGCAGTTAACTTACAGGGTTACAGTCTGTTTAGAAAGGATCGTAAAAATCGGAGAGGAGGAGGGGTTTGTCTCTATGTAAAGTCTTGTCTAAAGTCCACTTTAAGGGAGGATATTAGCGAAGGAAATGAGGATGTCGAGTCCATATGGGTCGAAATTCATGGAGGGAAAAATGGTAACAAAATTCTCATTGGGGTCTGTTACAAACCCCCAAATATAACAGAAACCATGGAAAGTCTACTTCTAAAGCAGATAGATGAAGCTGCAACCCATAATGAGGTCCTGGTTATGGGGGACTTTAACTACCCGGATATTAACTGGGAAACAGAAACCTGTGAAACCCATAAAGGCAACAGGTTTCTGCTAATAACCAAGAAAAATTATCTTTCACAATTGGTGCAGAATCCAACCAGAGGAGCAGCACTTTTAGACCTAATACTATCTAATAGACCTGACAGAATAACAAATCTGCAGGTGGTCGGGCATCTAGGAAATAGCGACCACAATATTGTACAATTTCTCCTGTCTTTCGCTAGGGGGACTTGTCAGGGAGTCACAAAAACACTGAACTTCAGGAAGGCAAAGTTTGACCAGCTTAGAGATGCCCTTAATCTGGTAGACTGGGACAATATCCTCAGAAATAAGAATACAGATAATAAATGGGAAATGTTTAAGAACATCCTAAATAGGCAGTGTAAGCGGTTTATACCTTGTGGGAATAAAAGGACTAGAAATAGAAAAAACCCAATGTGGCTAAACAAAGAAGTAAGACAGGCAATTAACAGTAAAAAGAAAGCATTTGCACTACTAAAGCAGGATGGCACCATTGAAGCTCTAAAAAACTATAGGGAGAAAAATACTTTATCTAAAAAACTAATTAAAGCTGCCAAAAAGGAAACAGAGAAGCACATTGCTAAGGAGAGTAAAACTAATCCCAAACTGTTCTTCAACTATATCAATAGTAAAAGAATAAAAACTGAAAATGTAGGCCCCTTAAAAAATAGTGAGGAAAGAATGGTTGTAGATGACGAGGAAAAAGCTAACATATTAAACACCTTCTTCTCCACGGTATTCACGGTGGAAAATGAAATGCTAGGTGAAATCCCAAGAAACAATGAAAACCCTATATTAAGGGTCACCAATCTAACCCAAGAAGAGGTGCGAAACCGGCTAAATAAGATTAAAATAGATAAATCTCCGGGTCCGGATGGCATACACCCACGAGTACTAAGAGAACTAAGTAATGTAATAGATAAACCATTATTTCTTATTTTTAGGGACTCTATAGCGACAGGGTCTGTTCCGCAGGACTGGCGCATAGCAAATGTGGTGCCAATATTCAAAAAGGGCTCTAAAAGTGAACCTGGAAATTATAGGCCAGTAAGTCTAACCTCTATTGTTGGTAAAATATTTGAAGGGTTTCTGAGGGATGTTATTCTGGATTATCTCAATGAGAATAACTGTTTAACTCCATATCAGCATGGGTTTATGAGAAATCGCTCCTGTCAAACCAATCTAATCAGTTTTTATGAAGAGGTAAGCTATAGGCTGGACCACGGTGAGTCATTGGACGTGGTATATCTCGATTTTTCCAAAGCGTTTGATACCGTGCCGCACAAGAGGTTGGTACACAAAATGAGAATGCTTGGTCTGGGGGAAAATGTGTGTAAATGGGTTAGTAACTGGCTTAGTGATAGAAAGCAGAGGGTGGTTATAAATGGTATAGTCTCTAACTGGGTCGCTGTGACCAGTGGGGTACCGCAGGGGTCAGTATTGGGACCTGTTCTCTTCAACATATTCATTAATGATCTGGTAGAAGGTTTACACAGTAAAATATCGATATTTGCAGATGATACAAAACTATGTAAAGCAGTTAATACAAGAGAAGATAGTATTCTGCTACAGATGGATCTGGATAAGTTGGAAACTTGGGCTGAAAGGTGGCAGATGAGGTTTAACAATGATAAATGTAAGGTTATAGACATGGGAAGAAGGAATCAATATCACCATTACACACTGAATGGGAAACCACTGGGTAAATCTGACAGGGAGAAGGACTTGGGGATCCTAGTTAATGATAAACTTACCTGGAGCAGCCAGTGCCAGGCAGCAGCTGCCAAGGCAAACAGGATCATGGGGTGCATTAAAAGAGGTCTGGATACACATGATGAGAGCATTATACTGCCTCTGTACAAATCCCTAGTTAGACCGCACATGGAGTACTGTGTCCAGTTTTGGTCACCGGTGCTCAGGAAGGATATAATGGAACTAGAGAGAGTACAAAGGAGGGCAACAAAATTAATAAAGGGGATGGGAGAACTACAATACCCAGATAGATTAGCGAAATTAGGATTATTTAGTCTAGAAAAAAGACGACTGAGGGGCGATCTAATAACCATGCATAAGTATATAAGGGGACAATACAAATATCTCGCTGAGGATCTGTTTATACCAAGGAAGGTGACGGGCACAAGGGGGCATTCTTTGCGTCTGGAGGAGAGAAGGTTTTTCCACCAACATAGAAGAGGATTCTTTACTGTTAGGGCAGTGAGAATCTGGAATTGCTTGCCTGAGGAGGTGGTGATGGCGAACTCAGTCGAGGGGTTCAAGAGAGGCCTGGATGTCTTCCTGGAGCAGAACAATATTGTATCATACAATTAGGTTCTGTAGAAGGACGTAGATCTGGGGATTTATTATGATGGAATATAGGCTGAACTGGATGGACAAATGTCTTTTTTCGGCCTTACTAACTATGTTACATCCTGTATTTGGCTCTTATAAATCCTCGGTAAAAAAAAAAAAAAATCAACTCCTGCTAAATGTGGTGTAACGGTAATAATAGCCATGAATAGGAACTAAGTATTGTCTGAACTGAATAGGATTATGCTATAATAATGGATTGGATTGCTCCCGAAATGTCCTTTTAATTAAGGTGGATTAAAGACTGAAAATATTCTTTTAATTCCAAAATCGGCAGGAATATCTTCTGTTTGACAATAATTTTATCAAAAAACCGTCACTTGAAATAAATGCTCAAAACTGTCAATGAAACCAAGCAAGGGTATGTGCACACGTCAGGATTTTTAGCGTTTTTTTTGCGGAATTTCGCTATAAAAATGCTATAATTCCGCATTAAAAACGCTAAAATTATGCATCCTATCATTTAGAATGCATTCCGGATTTTTTGTGCAGATGTAAGCGTTTTTTTCCGCAAAAAAACGCTTACCGCTAAAAATCCGGACATGCTCTATCTTTTTCCGGAATTTTTGCGGATTTCTAAGCCAAAATGACATTCCGGAAAAAAAAAAAAAATCCACAAAAATTCCGCAAAAAATCCGCGCAAAAAACGCGCAATTTCCGCGAGAAATCCGCGCAAAAAAAACGCGGATTTCTGGCAGAAATCTCAGGATTTTGTCAGGAAAAAATCCTGACATGTGCACATACCCTAAGTCGGTAATTACATGAGCTGATCCCTCCAGTACTTAAAGGGTTGTCTGCGCGCTTTTGATGCCATGTACTAGTCCTGTGACCCCACACTGTGCTCACTAATAGATTCGCAAAGGGCATAAAAGAACAAGGGATTAACATTAGTCAATCTGATGGCCGACGATGTACAGTGGAAATTAAAACGGAAGAAATATAAAAGCACATTACTCTACAAGGCTAATAGGACTTTTGTAACCAGTGGAAACTGCCTGTGCCTAATGAAGTGTAAGATGTAACCTTTCTCCATGTGGAAAGTAAACGCCCTGCGGATTAACCACGGATTTCACCTGCGTTTTTACACCTGTGGATTCCTATTATGGAATAGGTGTAAAACACTGTGGAATCCGCACAAAGAATTGACATGCTGCAGAAAATAAACCGCAGCGTTTACGAGCAGCATTTTCCGCAGCATGTGCACTGCGTATTTGGTTTTCCATAGGTTTACATTGTACTGTACAACGCGTGGAAAACTGCTGCAGATCCACAGGACCAAATCCGCAACGTGTGCACATAGCCTTAAGGTACTGTCACACTAGACGATATCGCTAGCGATCCGTGACGTTGCAGCGTCCTCGCTAGCGATATCGTCCAGTGTGACAGGCAGCAGCGATCAGGCCCCTGCTGGGAGATCGCTGGTCGGGGAAGAAAGTCCAGAACTTTATTTGGTCGCTGGACTCCCCGTAGACATCGCTGAATCGGCGTGTGTGACACCGATTCAGCGATGTCTTTGCTGGTAACCAGGGTAAACATCGGGTAACTGAGCGCAGGGCCGCGCTTAGTAACCCGATGTTTACCCTGGTTACCATCCTAAAAGTAAAAAAACAAACACTACATACTTACCTACAGCCGTCTGTCCTCCAGCGCTGTGCTCTGCACTCCTCCTGTACTGGCTGTGAGCGTCGGTCAGCCGGAAAGCAGAGCGGTGACGTCACCGCTCTGCTTTCTGGCTGCCCGGCGCTCACAGCCAGACCAGAGAAGCAGAGCGCCGAGGACAGACAGCGGTAGGTAAGTATGTAGCGTTTGTTTTTTTTTACTTTTTAGGATGGTAACCAGGGTAAACATCGGGTTACTAAGCGCGGCCCTGCGCTTAGTTACCCGATGTTTATCCTGGTTACCGGGGACCTCGGGATCGTTGGTCGCTGGAGAGCGGTCTGTGTGACAGCTCTCCAGCGACCAATCAGCGACGCTGCAGCGATCCGGATCGTTGTCGGTATCGCTGCAGCGTCGCTATGTGTGACGGTACCTTTAGACTAAGTTTCAAGTGTGAAGTAATCACTCGATATGCGCATTAATAAGAATGCACAACTTTAAATTGGCGCATGCTTTCTGCTGTAAATTTACGCTACGTTTCAAAAGTGACGCTGACATTAAGCAAACATACAATGTTATGTGTTAATTATTTTGTGTTATTTATTTTGTGACTGTTTAAGATCACAGAGGCTATGTGCAGACGTTGCGGATTAGGCTTAGGAATTTCTGGTCCGGATTCTGCCTCTCCTGGCAGAAAACGCACCTGCGGATTTCTTGCGTTTTTTTGTGCGTTTTTGCTGCGGTTTTCTTGCGGATTTGCTGCGTTTTTTACCCCTGCAGTTTTCTATAATGGAATGGGTACAAAAACGCTGCAGATTCACAAAAAAGAAGTGACATGCTACTTTTTTTTTTTTAAACAGCAGCGTTTCCGCAGCGGATTTTCTGCAAAGTGTGCACAGCTTTTTTTTTTTCTCATCGATTTACATTGTACTGTAAATCAATTGCGGATCTGCAGCGTTTCTGCACCTCAAAAAACGCTGCGGATCTGCAGAGAATCCGCAACGTGTGCACATACCCAAAAAGTCAAAGTTTTGAATATTGGAATTTCTTCTATATTTGTCAATTTTCAGACAACTTCTAATATAAACGCAAATTATATTTATTTATTTTATGCACTTATAAAGAAACATTAATTTCACAGCGTTTTACAGACATTACCGGTATCGACTTAAACTGACCACTAACATAAGGGTCAATGAAAAAGGAATCTTCACATCACTGAGATATATAGAAGCGGTCGCTACATACAATGTCAGATTAGAGATATTTAGCCAGGGCAAGAAGGGTTAAATTAAGTTCCATGCACAGCAGGATGGAGGGGTCTCATCTGCGGCCCCCAGTAACCAGAACCCTATGTTGTATGGAAGCTCCCACCAATCACAGCAGCCGCACAGAGGTGTGTGCACAGCGGCAGAGACATGAGGGGCTCTTCTCCAGGAGCCACATACCAGTAATGCCATGATGCCCCCCATACACACACTGCACAGTGTAGTAATAGGACACACTACAATGGAGGAACATATAAAGGACAGAGCACGTGTAGACAGTGCAATACCTGTATCCATGGTAACCTGCACTTACAGGTCACTGCCTACACCTGCCGCCATGGCAGCACGCCTCCTTGTGTCAGACACCTCAGCTATAGGTGATATATAGCGGCAGCACAACTTACACAGGGCGCTGCACGGCTCCGGCACCACCGTCTCCCTGGTAACAGTGTGTGCACCAGGAATCAGAGCCCGGGCACAAGATCCGCCCGTGAGATTAGTTCCTAGATATAAAATGACCTACAGGCAGATGGCGGTGGCGAGCAGCAGCGGAAGCCGTACACAGGCGGCAGCACTCAGTATTGGTGCTAACATCTCCGTGTGCGCTCATTGTTAGGTGGTTGTCTCAGGGACTGTGAAGTACTGACAGAAAAGGAGAGATGGTGATGTGTAAGTGTGAGGCAGCAGTCCTGATAGTGACCTGTCCTCCACCAGTCCTGATAGTGACCTGTCCTCCACCAGTCCTGATAGTGACCTGTCCTCCACCAGTCCTGATAGTGACCAGTCCTCCACCAGTCCTGATAGTGACCCGTCCTCCACCAGTCCTGATAGTGACCTGTCCTCCACCAGTCCTGATAGTGACCTGTCCTCCACCAGTCCTGATAGTGACCTGTCTTCCACCAGTCCTGATAGTGACCTGTCCTCCACCAGTCCTGATAGTGACCTGTCTTCCACCAGTCCTGATAGTGACCTGTCCTCCACCAGTCCTGATAGTGACCTGTCCTCCACCAGTCCTGATAGTGACCTGTCTTCCACCAGTCCTGATAGTGACCTGTCCTCCACCAGTCCTGATAGTGACCTGTCCTCCACCAGTCCTGATAGTGACCTGTCCTCCACCAGTCCTGATAGTGACCTGTCCTCCACCAGTCCTGATAGTGACCCGTCCTCCACCAGTCCTGATAGTGACCCGTCCTCCACCAGTCCTGATAGTGACCCGTCCTCCACCAGTCCTGATAGTGACCCGTCCTCCACCAGTCCTGATAGTGACCTGTCCTCCACCAGTCCTGATAGTGACCTGTCCTCCACCAGTCCTGATAGTGACCTGTCCTCCACCAGTCCTGATAGTGACCTGTCCTCCACCAGTCCTGATAGTGACCAGTCCTCTACCAGCCCTGATAGTGACCTGTCCTCCACCAGTCCTGATAGTGACCTGTCCTCTACCAGCCCTGATAGTGACCTGTCCTCCACCAGTCCTGATAGTGACCTGTCCTCTACCAGTCCTGATAGTGACCTGTCCTCCACCAGTCCTGATAGTGACCTGTCCTCCACCAGTCCTGATAGTGACCTGTCCTCCACCAGTCCTGATAGTGACCTGTCCTCCACCAGTCCTGATAGTGACCCGTCCTCCACCAGTCCTGATAGTGACCTGTCCTCCACCAGTCCTGATAGTGACCTGTCCTCCACCAGTCCTGATAGTGACCTGTCCTCCACCAGTCCTGATAGTGACCCGTCCTCCACCAGTCCTGATAGTGACCTGTCCTCCACCAGTCCTGATAGTGACCTGTCCTCTACCAGCCCTGATAGTGACCTGTCCTCCACCAGTCCTGATAGTGACCTGTCCTCTACCAGTCCTGATAGTGACCTGTCCTGATAGTGACCTGTCCTCCACCAGTCCTGATAGTGACCCGTCCTCCACCAGTCCTGATAGTGACCTGTCCTCCACCAGTCCTGACAGTGACCTGTCCTCCACCAGTCCTGATAGTGACCTGTCCTCCACCAGTCCTGATAGTGACCTGTCCTCTACCAGTCCTGATAGTGACCTGTCCTCCACCAGTCCTGATAGTGACCCGTCCTCCACCAGTCCTGATAGTGACCTGTCCTCCACCAGTCCTGACAGTGACTCGTCCTCCACCAGTCCTGACAGTGACACGTCCTCCACCAGTCCTGATAGTGACCTGTCCTCCACCAGTCCTGATAGTGACCTGTCCTCCACCAGTCCTGATAGTGACCTGTCCTCCACCAGTCCTGACAGTGACACGTCCTCCACCAGTCCTGATAGTGACCCGTCCTCCACCAGTCCTGATAGTGACCTGTCCTCCACCAGTCCTGATAGTGACCTGTCCTCCACCAGTCCTGACAGTGACACGTCCTCCACCAGTCCTGATAGTGACCCGTCCTCCACCAGTCCTGATAGTGACCTGTCCTCCACCAGTCCTGATAGTGACTCGTCCTCCACCAGTCCTGACAGTGACCCGTCCTCCACCAGTCCTGATAGTGACTCGTCCTCCACCAGTCCTGACAGTGACCTGTCCTCCACCAGTCCTGATAGTGACCTGTCCTCCACCAGTCCTGATAGTGACCTGTCCTCTACCAGTCCTGATAGTGACCTGTCCTCCACCAGTCCTGATAGTGACCCGTCCTCCACCAGTCCTGATAGTGACCCGTCCTCCACCAGTCCTGATAGTGACCTGTCCTCCACCAGTCCTGATAGTTACCTGTCCTCTACCAGCCCTGATAGTGACCTGTCCTCCACCAGTCCTGATAGTGACCTGTCCTCTACCAGTCCTGATAGTGACCAGTCCTAATAGTGACCTGTCCTCCACCAGTCCTGATAGTGACCTGTCCTCCACCAGTCCTGATAGTGACCAGTCCTGATAGTGACCTGTCCTCCACCAGTCCTGATAGTGACCCGTCCTCCACCAGTCCTGATAGTGACCTGTCCTCCACCAGTCCTGATAGTGACCTGTCCTCTACCAGTCCTGATAGTGACCAGTCCTGATAGTGACCTGTCTTCCACCAGTCCTGATAGTGACCCGTCCTCCACCAGTCCTGATAGTGACCTGTCCTCCACCAGTCCTGACAGTGACCTGTCCTCCACCAGTCCTGATAGTGACCTGTCCTCCACCAGTCCTGATAGTGACCTGTCCTGATAGTGACCTGTCCTCCACCAGTCCTGATAGTGACCCGGCCTCCACCAGTCCTGATAGTGACCTGTCCTCCACCAGTCCTGACAGTGACCTGTCCTCCACCAGTCCTGATAGTGACCTGTCCTCCACCAGTCCTGATAGTGACCTGTCCTCTACCAGTCCTGATAGTGACCTGTCCTCCACCAGTCCTGATAGTGACCCGTCCTCCACCAGTCCTGATAGTGACCTGTCCTCCACCAGTCCTGATAGTGACCCGTCCTCCACCAGTCCTGATAGTGACCTGTCCTCCACCAGTCCTGACAGTGACCTGTCCTCCACCAGTCCTGATAGTGACCTGTCCTCCACCAGTCCTGATAGTGACCTGTCCTCCACCAGTCCTGATAGTGACCCGTCCTCCACCAGTCCTGATAGTGACCTGTCCTCCACCAGTCCTGACAGTGACCTGTCCTCCACCAGTCCTGATAGTGACCTGTCCTCCACCAGTCCTGATAGTGACCTGTCCTCTACCAGTCCTGATAGTGACCTGTCCTCCACCAGTCCTGATAGTGACCAGTCCTATACCAGCCCTGATAGTGACCTGTCCTCCACCAGTCCTGATAGTGACCTGTCCTCTACCAGCCCTGATAGTGACCTGTCCTCCACCAGTCCTGATAGTGACCTGTCCTCTACCAGTCCTGATAGTGACCTGTCCTCCACCAGTCCTGATAGTGACCTGTCCTCCACCAGTCCTGATAGTGACCTGTCCTCCACCAGTCCTGATAGTGACCTGTCCTCCACCAGTCCTGATAGTGACCCGTCCTCCACCAGTCCTGATAGTGACCTGTCCTCCACCAGTCCTGATAGTGACCTGTCCTCCACCAGTCCTGATAGTGACCTGTCCTCCACCAGTCCTGACAGTGACACGTCCTCCACCAGTCCTGATAGTGACCTGTCCTCCACCAGTCCTGATAGTGACCTGTCCTCCACCAGTCCTGATAGTGACCCGTCCTCCACCAGTCCTGATAGTGACCTGTCCTCCACCAGTCCTGATAGTGACCTGTCCTCCACCAGTCCTGATAGTGACCTGTCCTCCACCAGTCCTGATAGTGACCAGTCCTCCACCAGTCCTGATAGTGACCCGTCCTCCACCAGTCCTGATAGTGACCTGTCCTCCACCAGTCCTGATAGTGACCTGTCCTCCACCAGTCCTGATAGTGACCTGTCTTCCACCAGTCCTGATAGTGACCTGTCCTCCACCAGTCCTGATAGTGACCTGTCCTCCACCAGTCCTGATAGTGACCTGTCCTCCACCAGTCCTGATAGTGACCTGTCCTCCACCAGTCCTGATAGTGACCTGTCCTCCACCAGTCCTGATAGTGACCCGTCCTCCACCAGTCCTGATAGTGACCCGTCCTCCACCAGTCCTGATAGTGACCCGTCCTCCACCAGTCCTGATAGTGACCTGTCCTCCACCAGTCCTGATAGTGACCTGTCCTCCACCAGTCCTGATAGTGACCTGTCCTCCACCAGTCCTGATAGTGACCTGTCCTCCACCAGTCCTGATAGTGACCAGTCCTCTACCAGCCCTGATAGTGACCTGTCCTCCACCAGTCCTGATAGTGACCTGTCCTCTACCAGCCCTGATAGTGACCTGTCCTCCACCAGTCCTGATAGTGACCTGTCCTCTACCAGTCCTGATAGTGACCTGTCCTCCACCAGTCCTGATAGTGACCTGTCCTCCACCAGTCCTGATAGTGACCTGTCCTCCACCAGTCCTGATAGTGACCTGTCCTCCACCAGTCCTGATAGTGACCCGTCCTCCACCAGTCCTGATAGTGACCTGTCCTCCACCAGTCCTGATAGTGACCTGTCCTCCACCAGTCCTGATAGTGACCTGTCCTCCACCAGTCCTGATAGTGACCCGTCCTCCACCAGTCCTGATAGTGACCTGTCCTCCACCAGTCCTGATAGTGACCTGTCCTCTACCAGCCCTGATAGTGACCTGTCCTCCACCAGTCCTGATAGTGACCTGTCCTCTACCAGTCCTGATAGTGACCAGTCCTGATAGTGACCTGTCCTCCACCAGTCCTGATAGTGACCAGTCCTGATAGTGACCTGTCCTCCACCAGTCCTGATAGTGACCTGTCCTCCACCAGTCCTGATTGTGACCTGTCCTCTACCAGTCCTGATAGTGACCTGTCCTCCACCAGTCCTGATAGTGACCCGTCCTCCACCAGTCCTGATAGTGACCCGTCCTCCACCAGTCCTGATAGTGACCTGTCCTCCACCAGTCCTGATAGTGACCTGTCCTCTACCAGCCCTGATAGTGACCTGTCCTCCACCAGTCCTGATAGTGACCTGTCCTCTACCAGTCCTGATAGTGACCAGTCCTGATAGTGACCTGTCCTCCACCAGTCCTGATAGTGACCTGTCCTCCACCAGTCCTGATAGTGACCAGTCCTGATAGTGACCTGTCCTCCACCAGTCCTGATAGTGACCCATCCTCCACCAGTCCTGATAGTGACCTGTCCTCCACCAGTCCTGATAGTGACCTGTCCTCTACCAGTCCTGATAGTGACCAGTCCTGATAGTGACCTGTCCTCCACCAGTCCTGATAGTGACCCGTCCTCCACCAGTCCTGATAGTGACCTGTCCTCCACCAGTCCTGACAGTGACCTGTCCTCCACCAGTCCTGATAGTGACCTGTCCTGATAGTGACCTGTCCTCCACCAGTCCTGATAGTGACCCGTCCTCCACCAGTCCTGATAGTGACCTGTCCTCCACCAGTCCTGACAGTGACCTGTCCTCCACCAGTCCTGATAGTGACCTGTCCTCCACCAGTCCTGATAGTGACCTGTCCTCTACCAGTCCTGATAGTGACCTGTCCTCCACCAGTCCTGATAGTGACCCGTCCTCCACCAGTCCTGATAGTGACCTGTCCTCCACCAGTCCTGATAGTGACCCGTCCTCCACCAGTCCTGATAGTGACCTGTCCTCCACCAGTCCTGACAGTGACCTGTCCTCCATCAGTCCTGATAGTGACCTGTCCTCCACCAGTCCTGATAGTGACCTGTCCTGATAGTGACCTGTCCTCCACCAGTCCTGATAGTGACCCGTCCTCCACCAGTCCTGATAGTGACCTGTCCTCCACCAGTCCTGACAGTGACCTGTCCTCCACCAGTCCTGATAGTGACCTGTCCTCCACCAGTCCTGATAGTGACCTGTCCTCTACCAGTCCTGATAGTGACCTGTCCTCCACCAGTCCTGATAGTGACCCGTCCTCCACCAGTCCTGATAGTGACCTGTCCTCCACCAGTCCTGACAGTGACTCGTCCTCCACCAGTCCTGACAGTGACACGTCCTCCACCAGTCCTGATAGTGACCTGTCCTCCACCAGTCCTGATAGTGACCTGTCCTCCACCAGTCCTGATAGTGACCTGTCCTCCACCAGTCCTGACAGTGACACGTCCTCCACCAGTCCTGATAGTGACCCGTCCTCCACCAGTCCTGATAGTGACCTGTCCTCCACCAGTCCTGATAGTGACCTGTCCTCCACCAGTCCTGACAGTGACACGTCCTCCACCAGTCCTGATAGTGACCCGTCCTCCACCAGTCCTGATAGTGACCTGTCCTCCACCAGTCCTGATAGTGACTCGTCCTCCACCAGTCCTGACAGTGACCCGTCCTCCACCAGTCCTGATAGTGACTCGTCCTCCACCAGTCCTGACAGTGACCTGTCCTCCACCAGTCCTGATAGTGACCTGTCCTCCACCAGTCCTGATAGTGACCTGTCCTCTACCAGTCCTGATAGTGACCCGTCCTCCACCAGTCCTGATAGTGACCCGTCCTCCACCAGTCCTGATAGTGACCTGTCCTCCACCAGTCCTGATAGTTACCTGTCCTCTACCAGCCCTGATAGTGACCTGTCCTCCACCAGTCCTGATAGTGACCTGTCCTCTACCAGTCCTGATAGTGACCAGTCCTGATAGTGACCTGTCCTCCACCAGTCCTGATAGTGACCTGTCCTCCACCAGTCCTGATAGTGACCAGTCCTGATAGTGACCTGTCCTCCACCAGTCCTGATAGTGACCCGTCCTCCACCAGTCCTGATAGTGACCTGTCCTCCACCAGTCCTGATAGTGACCTGTCCTCTACCAGTCCTGATAGTGACCAGTCCTGATAGTGACCTGTCTTCCACCAGTCCTGATAGTGACCCGTCCTCCACCAGTCCTGATAGTGACCTGTCCTCCACCAGTCCTGACAGTGACCTGTCCTCCACCAGTCCTGATAGTGACCTGTCCTCCACCAGTCCTGATAGTGACCTGTCCTGATAGTGACCTGTCCTCCACCAGTCCTGATAGTGACCCGGCCTCCACCAGTCCTGATAGTGACCTGTCCTCCACCAGTCCTGACAGTGACCTGTCCTCCACCAGTCCTGATAGTGACCTGTCCTCCACCAGTCCTGATAGTGACCTGTCCTCTACCAGTCCTGATAGTGACCTGTCCTCCACCAGTCCTGATAGTGACCCGTCCTCCACCAGTCCTGATAGTGACCTGTCCTCCACCAGTCCTGATAGTGACCCGTCCTCCACCAGTCCTGATAGTGACCTGTCCTCCACCAGTCCTGACAGTGACCTGTCCTCCACCAGTCCTGATAGTGACCTGTCCTCCACCAGTCCTGATAGTGACCTGTCCTCCACCAGTCCTGATAGTGACCCGTCCTCCACCAGTCCTGATAGTGACCTGTCCTCCACCAGTCCTGACAGTGACCTGTCCTCCACCAGTCCTGATAGTGACCTGTCCTCCACCAGTCCTGATAGTGACCTGTCCTCTACCAGTCCTGATAGTGACCTGTCCTCCACCAGTCCTGATAGTGACCAGTCCTATACCAGCCCTGATAGTGACCTGTCCTCCACCAGTCCTGATAGTGACCTGTCCTCTACCAGCCCTGATAGTGACCTGTCCTCCACCAGTCCTGATAGTGACCTGTCCTCTACCAGTCCTGATAGTGACCTGTCCTCCACCAGTCCTGATAGTGACCTGTCCTCCACCAGTCCTGATAGTGACCTGTCCTCCACCAGTCCTGATAGTGACCTGTCCTCCACCAGTCCTGATAGTGACCCGTCCTCCACCAGTCCTGATAGTGACCTGTCCTCCACCAGTCCTGATAGTGACCTGTCCTCCACCAGTCCTGATAGTGACCTGTCCTCCACCAGTCCTGACAGTGACACGTCCTCCACCAGTCCTGATAGTGACCTGTCCTCCACCAGTCCTGATAGTGACCTGTCCTCCACCAGTCCTGATAGTGACCCGTCCTCCACCAGTCCTGATAGTGACCTGTCCTCCACCAGTCCTGATAGTGACCTGTCCTCTACCAGCCCTGATAGTGACCTGTCCTCCACCAGTCCTGATAGTGACCTGTCCTCTACCAGTCCTGATAGTGACCAGTCCTGATAGTGACCTGTCCTCCACCAGTCCTGATAGTGACCAGTCCTGATAGTGACCTGTCCTCCACCAGTCCTGATAGTGACCTGTCCTCCACCAGTCCTGATAGTGACCTGTCCTCTACCAGTCCTGATAGTGACCTGTCCTCCACCAGTCCTGATAGTGACCCGTCCTCCACCAGTCCTGATAGTGACCCGTCCTCCACCAGTCCTGATAGTGACCTGTCCTCCACCAGTCCTGATAGTGACCTGTCCTCTACCAGCCCTGATAGTGACCTGTCCTCCACCAGTCCTGATAGTGACCTGTCCTCTACCAGTCCTGATAGTGACCAGTCCTGATAGTGACCTGTCCTCCACCAGTCCTGATAGTGACCTGTCCTCCACCAGTCCTGATAGTGACCAGTCCTGATAGTGACCTGTCCTCCACCAGTCCTGATAGTGACCCTTCCTCCACCAGTCCTGATAGTGACCTGTCCTCCACCAGTCCTAATAGTGACCTGTCCTCTACCAGTCCTGATAGTGACCAGTCCTGATAGTGACCTGTCCTCCACCAGTCCTGATAGTGACCCGTCCTCCACCAGTCCTGATAGTGACCTGTCCTCCACCAGTCCTGACAGTGACCTGTCCTCCACCAGTCCTGATAGTGACCTGTCCTGATAGTGACCTGTCCTCCACCAGTCCTGATAGTGACCCGTCCTCCACCAGTCCTGATAGTGACCTGTCCTTCACCAGTCCTGACAGTGACCTGTCCTCCACCAGTCCTGATAGTGACCTGTCCTCCACCAGTCCTGATAGTGACCTGTCCTCTACCAGTCCTGATAGTGACCTGTCCTCCACCAGTCCTGATAGTGACCCGTCCTCCACCAGTCCTGATAGTGACCTGTCCTCCACCAGTCCTGATAGTGACCCGTCCTCCACCAGTCCTGATAGTGACCTGTCCTCCACCAGTCCTGACAGTGACCTGTCCTCCACCAGTCCTGATAGTGACCTGTCCTCCACCAGTCCTGATAGTGACCTGTCCTGATAGTGACCTGTCCTCCACCAGTCCTGATAGTGACCCGTCCTCCACCAGTCCTGATAGTGACCTGTCCTCCACCAGTCCTGACAGTGACCTGTCCTCCACCAGTCCTGATAGTGACCTGTCCTCCACCAGTCCTGATAGTGACCTGTCCTCTACCAGTCCTGATAGTGACCTGTCCTCCACCAGTCCTGATAGTGACCCGTCCTCCACCAGTCCTGATAGTGACCTGTCCTCCACCAGTCCTGACAGTGACTCGTCCTCCACCAGTCCTGACAGTGACACGTCCTCCACCAGTCCTGATAGTGACCTGTCCTCCACCAGTCCTGATAGTGACCTGTCCTCCACCAGTCCTGATAGTGACCTGTCCTCCACCAGTCCTGACAGTGACACGTCCTCCACCAGTCCTGATAGTGACCCGTCCTCCACCAGTCCTGATAGTGACCTGTCCTCCACCAGTCCTGATAGTGACCTGTCCTCCACCAGTCCTGACAGTGACACGTCCTCCACCAGTCCTGATAGTGACCCGTCCTCCACCAGTCCTGATAGTGACCTGTCCTCCACCAGTCCTGATAGTGACTCGTCCTCCACCAGTCCTGACAGTGACCCGTCCTCCACCAGTCCTGATAGTGACTCGTCCTCCACCAGTCCTGACAGTGACCTGTCCTCCACCAGTCCTGATAGTGACCTGTCCTCCACCAGTCCTGATAGTGACCTGTCCTCTACCAGTCCTGATAGTGACCTGTCCTCCACCAGTCCTGATAGTGACCCGTCCTCCACCAGTCCTGATAGTGACCCGTCCTCCACCAGTCCTGATAGTGACCTGTCCTCCACCAGTCCTGATAGTTACCTGTCCTCTACCAGCCCTGATAGTGACCTGTCCTCCACCAGTCCTGATAGTGACCTGTCCTCTACCAGTCCTGATAGTGACCAGTCCTGATAGTGACCTGTCCTCCACCAGTCCTGATAGTGACCTGTCCTCCACCAGTCCTGATAGTGACCAGTCCTGATAGTGACCTGTCCTCCACCAGTCCTGATAGTGACCCGTCCTCCACCAGTCCTGATAGTGACCTGTCCTCCACCAGTCCTGATAGTGACCTGTCCTCTACCAGTCCTGATAGTGACCAGTCCTGATAGTGACCTGTCTTCCACCAGTCCTGATAGTGACCCGTCCTCCACCAGTCCTGATAGTGACCTGTCCTCCACCAGTCCTGACAGTGACCTGTCCTCCACCAGTCCTGATAGTGACCTGTCCTCCACCAGTCCTGATAGTGACCTGTCCTGATAGTGACCTGTCCTCCACCAGTCCTGATAGTGACCTGTCCTCCACCAGTCCTGATAGTGACCTGTCCTCCACCAGTCCTGATAGTGACCTGTCCTCCACCAGTCCTGACAGTGACACGTCCTCCACCAGTCCTGATAGTGACCTGTCCTCCACCAGTCCTGATAGTGACCTGTCCTCTACCAGTCCTGATAGTGACCTGTCCTCCACCAGTCCTGATAGTGACCCGTCCTCCACCAGTCCTGATAGTGACCTGTCCTCCACCAGTCCTGACAGTGACTCGTCCTCCACCAGTCCTGACAGTGACACGTCCTCCACCAGTCCTGATAGTGACCTGTCCTCCACCAGTCCTGATAGTGACCTGTCCTCCACCAGTCCTGATAGTGACCTGTCCTCCACCAGTCCTGACAGTGACACGTCCTCCACCAGTCCTGATAGTGACCCGTCCTCCACCAGTCCTGATAGTGACCTGTCCTCCACCAGTCCTGATAGTGACCTGTCCTCCACCAGTCCTGACAGTGACACGTCCTCCACCAGTCCTGATAGTGACCCGTCCTCCACCAGTCCTGATAGTGACCTGTCCTCCACCAGTCCTGATAGTGACTCGTCCTCCACCAGTCCTGACAGTGACCCGTCCTCCACCAGTCCTGATAGTGACTCGTCCTCCACCAGTCCTGACAGTGACCTGTCCTCCACCAGTCCTGATAGTGACCTGTCCTCCACCAGTCCTGATAGTGACCTGTCCTCTACCAGTCCTGATAGTGACCTGTCCTCCACCAGTCCTGATAGTGACCCGTCCTCCACCAGTCCTGATAGTGACCCGTCCTCCACCAGTCCTGATAGTGACCTGTCCTCCACCAGTCCTGATAGTTACCTGTCCTCTACCAGCCCTGATAGTGACCTGTCCTCCACCAGTCCTGATAGTGACCTGTCCTCTACCAGTCCTGATAGTGACCAGTCCTGATAGTGACCTGTCCTCCACCAGTCCTGATAGTGACCTGTCCTCCACCAGTCCTGATAGTGACCAGTCCTGATAGTGACCTGTCCTCCACCAGTCCTGATAGTGACCCGTCCTCCACCAGTCCTGATAGTGACCTGTCCTCCACCAGTCCTGATAGTGACCTGTCCTCTACCAGTCCTGATAGTGACCAGTCCTGATAGTGACCTGTCTTCCACCAGTCCTGATAGTGACCCGTCCTCCACCAGTCCTGATAGTGACCTGTCCTCCACCAGTCCTGACAGTGACCTGTCCTCCACCAGTCCTGATAGTGACCTGTCCTCCACCAGTCCTGATAGTGACCTGTCCTGATAGTGACCTGTCCTCCACCAGTCCTGATAGTGACCCGGCCTCCACCAGTCCTGATAGTGACCTGTCCTCCACCAGTCCTGACAGTGACCTGTCCTCCACCAGTCCTGATAGTGACCTGTCCTCCACCAGTCCTGATAGTGACCTGTCCTCTACCAGTCCTGATAGTGACCTGTCCTCCACCAGTCCTGATAGTGACCCGTCCTCCACCAGTCCTGATAGTGACCTGTCCTCCACCAGTCCTGATAGTGACCCGTCCTCCACCAGTCCTGATAGTGACCTGTCCTCCACCAGTCCTGACAGTGACCTGTCCTCCACCAGTCCTGATAGTGACCTGTCCTCCACCAGTCCTGATAGTGACCTGTCCTCCACCAGTCCTGATAGTGACCCGTCCTCCACCAGTCCTGATAGTGACCTGTCCTCCACCAGTCCTGACAGTGACCTGTCCTCCACCAGTCCTGATAGTGACCTGTCCTCCACCAGTCCTGAAAGTGACCTGTCCTCTACCAGTCCTGATAGTGACCTGTCCTCCACCAGTCCTGATAGTGACCCGTCCTCCACCAGTCCTGATAGTGACCTGTCCTCCACCAGTCCTGACAGTGACTCGTCCTCCACCAGTCCTGACAGTGACCCGTCCTCCACCAGTCCTGACAGTGACCCGTCCTCTACCAGTCCTGATAGTGACCGTCCTCCACCAGTCCTGACAGTGACACGTCCTCCACCAGTCCTGACAGTGACCTGTCCTCCACCAGTCCTGATAGTGACCTGTCCTCCACCAGTCCTGATAGTGACCCGTCCTCCACCAGTCCTGATAGTGACCCGTCCTCTACCAGTCCTGATAGTGACCAGTCCTCCACCAGTCCTGATAGTGACTCGTCCTCCACCAGTCCTGATAGTGACCCGTCCTCTACCAGTCCTGATAGTGACCTGTCCTAGCACCAGTCCTGATAGTGACCTGTCCTCCACCAGTCCTGACAGTGACACGTCCTCCACCAGTCCTGACAGTGACCCGTCCTCTACCAGTCCTGATAGTGACCCGTCCTCTACCAGTCCTGACAATGACCCGTCCTCTACCAGTCCTGACAGTGACCCGTCCTCCACCAGTCCTGACAGTGACCCGTCCTCCACCAGTCCTGACAGTGACCCGTCCTCTACCAGTCCTGATAGTGACCCGTCCTCTACCAGTCCTGACAATGACCCGTCCTCTACCAGTCCTGACAGTGACCCGTCCTCTACCAGTCCTGATAGTGACCAGTCCTCCACCAGTCCTGATAGTGACCAGTCCTCCACCAGTCCTGATAGTGACCCGTCCTCCACCAGTCCTGATAGTGACCCGTCCTCCACCAGTCCTGATAGTGACCCATCCTCTACCAGTCCTAATAGTGACCAGTCCTCCACCAGTCCTGATAGTGACCAGTCCTCCACCAGTCCTGATAGTGACCCGTCCTCCACCAGTCCTGATAGTGACCTGTCCTCCACCAGTCCTGATAGTGACCTGTCCTCCACCAGTCCTGATAGTGACCTGTCCTCCACCAGTCCTGATAGTGACTCGTCCTCCACCAGTCCTGACAGTGACCCGTCCTCCACCAGTCCTGATAGTGACCCGTCCTCCACCAGTCCTGATAGTGACCAGTCCTCCACCAGTCCTGATAGTGACCCGTCCTCCACCAGTCCTGATAGTGACCTGTCCTCCACCAGTCCTGATAGTGACCTGTCCTCCACCAGTCCTGATAGTGACCTGTCCTCCACCAGTCCTGATAGTGACTCGTCCTCCACCAGTCCTGACAGTGACCCGTCCTCCACCAGTCCTGATAGTGACCCGTCCTCCACCAGTCCTGATAGTGACCTGTCCTCCACCAGTCCTGACAGTGACACGTCCTCCACCAGTCCTGACAGTGACCCGTCCTCCACCAGTCCTGACAGTGACCCGTCCTCTACCAGTCCTGATAGTGACCCGTCCTCTACCAGTCCTGATAGTGACCCGTCCTCTACCAGTCCTGATAGTGACCCGTCCTCCACCAGTCCTGATAGTGACCAGTCCTCCACCAGTCCTGATAGTGACTCGTCCTCCACCAGTCCTGACAGTGACCCGTCCTCCACCAGTCCTGATAGTGACCCGTCCTCCACCAGTCCTGATAGTGACCAGTCCTCCACCAGTCCTGATAGTGACCCGTCCTCCACCAGTCCTGATAGTGACCTGTCCTCCACCAGTCCTGATAGTGACCTGTCCTCCACCAGTCCTGATAGTGACCTGTCCTCCACCAGTCCTGATAGTGACTCGTCCTCCACCAGTCCTGACAGTGACCCGTCCTCCACCAGTCCTGATAGTGACCCGTCCTCCACCAGTCCTGATAGTGACCTGTCCTCCACCAGTCCTGACAGTGACACGTCCTCCACCAGTCCTGACAGTGACCCGTCCTCCACCAGTCCTGACAGTGACCCGTCCTCTACCAGTCCTGATAGTGACCCGTCCTCTACCAGTCCTGATAGTGACCCGTCCTCTACCAGTCCTGACAATGACCTGTCCTCCACCAGTCCTGATAGTGACCTGTCCTCCACCAGTCCTGATAGTGACCTGTCCTCCACCAGTCCTGATAGTGACCTGTCCTCCACCAGTCCTGATAGTGACCTGTCCTCCACCAGTCCTGATAGTGACCCGTCCTCCACCAGTCCTGATAGTGACCCGTCCTCTACCAGTCCTGATAGTGACCAGTCCTCCACCAGTCCTGATAGTGACTCGTCCTCCACCAGTCCTGATAGTGACCCGTCCTCTACCAGTCCTGATAGTGACCTGTCCTAGCACCAGTCCTGATAGTGACCTGTCCTAGCACCAGTCGTGATAGTGACCAGTCCTAGCACCAATCCTGATAGTGACCTGTCCTAGCACCAGTCCTTATAGTGACCTGTCCTAGCACCAGTCCTGATAGTGACCTGTCCTAGCACCAGTCCTGATAGTGACCTGTCCTAGTACCAGTCCTGATAGTGACCGGTCCTAGCACCTGTGCTGATAGTGACCTGTCCTACACCAGTCCTGATAGTGACCTGTCCTGGCACCTGTGCTCATAGTGACCTGTCCTAGCACCAGCCCTGATAGTGACCGGTTTTAGCACCTGTGCTGATAGTGACCTGTCCTAGCACCAATCCTGATAGTGACCTGTCCTAGCACCAGTCCTGATAGTGACCTGTCCTAGCACCAGTCCTGATAGTGACCTGTCCTAGCACCTGTGCTGATAGTGACCTGTCCTGGCACCTGTGCTGATAATGACCTGTCCTAGCACCAGTCCTGATAGTGACCTGTCCTAGCACCAGTCCTGATAGTGACCTGTCCTGGCACCTGTGCTGATAATGACCTGTCCTAGCACCAGTCCTGATAGTGACCTGTCCTAGCACCAGTCCTGATAGTGACCTGTCCTGGCACCTGTGCGGATAGTGACCTGTCCTAGCACCAGTCCTGATAGTGACCTGTCCTAGCACCAGTCCTGATAGTGACCTGTCCTAGCACCAGTCCTGATAGTGACCTGTCCTAGCACCTGTGCTGATAGTGACCGATCTTAGCACCTGTGCTGATAGTGACCGATCTTAGCACCAGTCCTGATAGTGACCTGTCCTAGCACGAGTCCTGATAGTGACCTGTCCTAGCACCAGTCCTGATAGTGACCTGTCCTAGCACCAGTCGTGATAGTGACCAGTCCTAGCACCAATCCTGATAGTGACCTGTCCTAGCACCAGTCCTTATAGTGACCTGTCCTAGCACCAGTCCTGATAGTGACCTGTCCTAGCACCAGTCCTGATAGTGACCTGTCCTAGTACCAGTCCTGATAGTGACCGGTCCTAGCACCTGTGCTGATAGTGACCTGTCCTACACCAGTCCTGATAGTGACCTGTCCTGGCACCTGTGCTGATAGTGACCTGTCCTAGCACCAGCCCTGATAGTGACCGGTTTTAGCACCTGTGCTGATAGTGACCTGTCCTAGCACCAATCCTGATAGTGACCTGTCCTAGCACCAGTCCTGATAGTGACCTGTCCTAGCACCAGTCCTGATAGTGACCTGTCCTAGCACCTGTGCTGATAGTGACCTGTCCTGGCACCTGTGCTGATAATGACCTGTCCTAGCACCAGTCCTGATAGTGACCTGTCCTAGCACCAGTCCTGATAGTGACCTGTCCTGGCACCTGTGCTGATAATGACCTGTCCTAGCACCAGTCCTGATAGTGACCTGTCCTAGCACCAGTCCTGATAGTGACCTGTCCTGGCACCTGTGCGGATAGTGACCTGTCCTAGCACCAGTCCTGATAGTGACCTGTCCTAGCACCAGTCCTGATAGTGACCTGTCCTAGCACCAGTCCTGATAGTGACCTGTCCTAGCACCTGTGCTGATAGTGACCGATCTTAGCACCTGTGCTGATAGTGACCGATCTTAGCACCAGTCCTGATAGTGACCTGTCCTAGCACGAGTCCTGATAGTGACCTGTCCTAGCACCAGTCCTGATAGTGACCTGTCCTAGCACCAGTCGTGATAGTGACCAGTCCTAGCACCAATCCTGATAGTGACCTGTCCTAGCACCAGTCCTGATAGTGACCTGTCCTAGCACCAGTCCTGATAGTGACCTGTCCTCCACCAGTCCTGATAGTGACCTGTCCTAGTACCAGTCCTGATAGTGACCGGTCCTAGCACCTGTGCTGATAGTGACCTGTCCTACACCAGTCCTGATAGTGACCTGTCCTGGCACCTGTGCTGATAGTGACCTGTCCTAGCACCAGTCCTGATAGTGACCGGTTTTAGCACCTGTGCTGATAGTGACCTGTCCTAGCACCAATCCTGATAGTGACCTGTCCTAGCACCAGTCCTGATAGTGACGTGTCCTAGCACCAGTCCTGATAGTGACCTGTCCTAGCACCTGTGCTGATAGTGACCTGTCCTGGCACCTGTGCTGATAATGACCTGTCCTAGCACCAGTCCTGATAGTGACCTGTCCTGGCACCTGTGCTGATAATGACCTGTCCTAGCACCAGTCCTGATAGTGACCTGTCCTAGCACCAGTCCTGATAGTGACCTGTCCTGGCACCTGTGCGGATAGTGACCTGTCCTAGCACCAGTCCTGATAGTGACCTGTCCTAGCACCAGTCCTGATAGTGACCTGTCCTAGCACCAGTCCTGATAGTGACCTGTCCTAGCACCAGTCCTGATAGTGACCTGTCCTGGCACCTGTGCGGATAGTGACCTGTCCTAGCACCAGTCCTGATAGTGACCTGTCCTAGCACCAGTCCTGATAGTGACCTGTCCTAGCACCAGTCCTGATAGTGACCTGTCCTGGCACCAGTCCTGATAGTGACCTGTCCTAGCACCAGTCCTGATAGTGACCTGTCCTGGCACCTGTGCTGATAATGACCTGTCCTAGCACCAGTCCTGATAGTGACCTGTCCTAGCACCAGTCCTGATAGTGACCTGTCCTAGCACCAGTCCTGATAGTGACCTGTCCTGGCACCTGTGCGGATAGTGACCTGTCCTAGCACCAGTCCTGATAGTGACCTGTCCTAGCACCAGTCCTGATAGTGACCTGTCCTAGCACCAGTCCTGATAGTGACCTGTCCTAGCACCAGTCCTGATAGTGACCTGTCCTAGCACCAGTCCTGATAGTGACCTGTCCTAGCACCTATGCTGATAGTGACCGATCTTAGCACCTGTGCTGATAGTGACCGATCTTAGCACCTATGCTGATAGTGACCTCCTCTATTATCAATACAAAACCTACAAGAAGCAAAATGAACATAAACCCTGCTTTAACTAAAGAAGTAAAAAGCAAAAGTTTTGTATGCTTTATGGCCAAAGTGAACATACGTTTATGTGCACAAAGCTGAATTTTTGTGTTTTTTTCCTCTATAATCTGGAAGAATTGTAGTGTTGGCACACGGTTATGTCTCTCAGACACCTTAGTCTGGGACTGTATTGTGTCACACTATAGCAATTATCTGACAAGCTGCACAACCAAAAACATTGGTGTCACTTGCTGTTGGATTTTTAATATTTTACAGCTGCAGTTTTTCTGTAAAAGTATAGCACAGCCAACCCGCATTGAAGTCACATTCACATGCAGCTTGCATTGAGGTTGCATGCGACTTGTGACCAGTGATAGAAAATCTAACACAAGAATCTACCTTTCAACATGTCGCACTACCGCAACTGTGACACGTTTGCTTTGTTGTCGCTGGTCGCACATGGTTCACTTGCCATAGACTTCAATATAAGTGTCACGTGGCTGAGACTTGTCTGAGATTTAGCTCATTTTTTTTACACCAAAATCACAGTCAAGTCGCAGATGTGGGAAAAAAGGTTTTTGGCCTCACAACTTGTGTGAGAATTGCTGTCACACAACACTTATCATATAGTCTCAGCCTTTGGGAACATTTGTGACTTGTCATATCAGTAGTTACCCTCCACCCTCAGACCGAATAGTGACTGACTACACATTTCTCATGTAGCCTCAGCCTACATGGTGGCCTCTTTTTGCCTCCTCAGTGCTCCCTAAGCCACACCTTCTGTCCTTCCATACTGTGGGGTAGGAAAGGCGGGACAGGTGTGGTTTAGACTTACAACTATGTTCCCCATGGCACTATGGTGGCCATATTAGAAGCAAGTGGAACAGACCCCGTGTCTGAGCATAGGAGGCACACAGAGGGGACCTGGTAGAATAACTGCACGTGAGGCTGTACAGTCCCAGGAGGAAGAGTCACTTTTACAGAGCATTCGCAGAATTGAAGGTTATTCCATATTTATAGGGCAAGGGATAAGTTAATGTCCACTGGGACCCCCAGGGATCCTCAGAATGGGGCTCTGGACTCTGCAAATAATACAGACAAATCTGCCAGCCCGGTCTATGGCAGAACTAATGCAGAAGGGGTTAGGACTTATGTACTAATAGGCTCACTCCCCTGGAATGAGTCGAATACACTAAGTGATACACCTGACCTGTTCATGCTCGACTTAACAAATGCAATCACTAACCATATGCGTCTCCGATATATACAGGTTATTGCCTGTTGAAATTGCTTTAACCATGTAAATGCCGCCCACTCTTCTGCCACACTACCTAACCCCAGGGAATTTCAATGCACAATATCTAGTTTGGATGCTACAATGCTACATCGCTGAATGTGACAGACGAACGTGACAGCAATTTAAAACCTACAAAACACCTCTAGAACATTATACATCCCTTCACTAAATCAGAACTGAACCAAACATCAAATGGCCACATAATATAAATAATAGACCTGCCCAAAAGCACGCAAAATAGAGGAAGGAAGAAAATGAATATGATAATGTTTATTAAATTAATTCCACAATATAAAATATATGGATATGATGGAGGAGGAAGTTAATGAGGTAGTAGTCCCATCAATGAAAGCATTCTAATATAAAGACAAAAAGGACCCCCTACTACCAATACTAGTCATAACTGATGTTAGATCCATGGACATCAATGAAAGCACCTGCCTGAAAAAAAAAATATAATGATCAACCAGTAATTCTGTTCCAATAAATACTAGAATAGCCTGAAAGACATAAATACCATAGAAGAAAGTAACTAGAAATAATGAAAACGTATCAGAGAAGTACCAGGGAGCATTTCAGAGGCACAACCTTTAATAAATAAAATATATGTAATATGGTTGGCGCAAAAAAAATTAGAGATGTTATTGCCGCTGCAAAAAAACAGGACACCAACCACCAATGTTGTCCAAAATAGATACTATGTGTAAAAAGGAACTATAAGTTTGTTTTGCGCTGAACAAAAACAATCTCTACTAGCATTACAACAAGTAAAGTGTGCTGTAATGCTAGTAGAGATTGTTTTTGTTCAGCGCAAAACAAACTTATAGAACCTTTAATAAATATTTAGAAATGTAAAATACAGGCAGTGATGTACTGCCATTGCCCAGGCTTCGTTCTTTCACCACTTCCTAATAGGAGGTAGTTATGGGCTTTCATTGCCCAGGCTTTGTTCATTCATCCACCACTTTCTAATTGAGGTAGTTATGGACTTCTGTTGCCAAGGCTTTATTCATTCATCCACCACTTCCTCATAGGAGGCAGTTATGGATTTCTGTTGCCAAGGCTTTATTCATTCATCCACCACTTCCTCATAGGAGGCAGTTATGGATTTCTGTTGCCCAGGCTTCTTTCTTTAGTACAACCAATTCCTAATAAGACACAGTTCTGGACTTTTGATGCACAGACTTCATTCATTCACCACTTCCTAATAGGAGGCAGTCATGGACTTCTGTTAAACAGGCTTTGTTTGTTTGTCTGTCATTTCCTGACAGAAGGCAGTTATGGACTTCCGTTGCATATGTAAGAAGAGAAACCGGGCTGGGGTACCTTTCTTGTGTCGGGTCCGGAACTGTCGGGGATATATCCTCTGTTGTCCGGGGGAAAGTTTAAGCAACTGGACCAATCCTTTCACGGGCTGACAGGGGGCGTGGCTAAGCGTTACCAGGGGCAGCGCAGAGCGCCAGAACAGACAGTTGGCAGGAAGGCGCAGCGCACGGCAGAGGAGAGTGAGAGCTCCTGCTTCAGGGTACCGTTAGCTGCGGAGATGCGCGCCCGGCCGTGAGAGAAACCTACCACAGAGACTCTGACAAGTAGCCCGCCATGTGCAGGTTGGCTCCCAGACATCGAGGTGCCAATCGCTCTATAATGGTCAGTGCTGCGCGTGTGCCGCCTGACAGAGACTGAGACGTGGATCGGGTACCGCTTCCTGAATCCCCGATGCATATTCATCGAGCTTCACTTAATTTTGACAGGACTGTGGCCTATACATTGGCGGCCACCGGAGTCTCCTTACTGAGGACTCCACGGAACGTTTCAAAGATTCAGCATTGCCAGCCGGGAACACATCATCGCCTTCTTCAGTACCACAGCGGATCCATGTCGTGCCAACGGCTGTTGGCACCATTATCTATTCCGGGACCGTTTCTGTCAGGAAGGCGCCCGATGGATAAGTGACTTCTTTGAGAACGATTTTCTTTGTTATTCCTGCGTTGATTTTCCTGTAACCAAACTCCTGTATTCCCTATTCTGCCTGCATTTTACCTCATGTTTTTACTATCTCCCTGCGTGGAGTAACTCCCTGTTTTATTAAAACCTGTTAACCCTTGATCTGCCTCCTGTCTGTCACTGCATCTTCCAGCCTGCTCACACATAGTCTTCGTTCTTTCGTCCATCACGTCCTAATAGTAGCCAGGTATGAATTTTCGTTGCCCAGGCTTTGTTCATCCACCACTTCCTAATTGGAGGCCATTATGGATTTTCGTTGCACAGGTTTCTTTCATTCGTCCACCACTTCCAAATAGGAGGCAGGTATGGACTTTCGTTGCCCATGATTTGTTCGTTCATCCAGTCCTCATAGGAGGCAGTTATGGACTTCCATTGCACAGGCTTCATTCATTCGTCCACCACTTCCAAATAGGAAGCAGGTGTGGACTTTCGTTGCCCATGATTTGTTCATTCATCCAGTCCTCATAGGAGGCAGTTATGGACTTCCATTGCACAGGCTTCATTCATTCGTCCACCACTTCCAAATAGGAAGCAGGTGTGGACTTTCGTTGCCCATGATTTGTTCGTTCATCCAGTCCTCATAGGAGGCAGTTATGGACTTCCATTGCACAGGCTTCATTCATTCGTCCACCACTTCCAAATAGGAAGCAGGTGTGGACTTTCATTGCCCAGGCTTCATTCGTTCATCCACCACTTCCTGATAGGAGGCAGGTATGGACTTCCATTGCACAGGTTTCTTTCATTCATCCACCATTTCCTAATAGGAGGCAGTTATGGAATTCCATTGCACAGGCTTCATTCATTTGTCCACCACTTCCAAATAGGAGGCAGGTGTGGACTTTCATTGCCCAAGCTTCATTCGTTCATCCACCACTTTCTCATAGGAGGCAGGTATGGATTTTCATTGACCAGGCTTCATTCGTTCATCCACCACTTCCTCATAGGAGGCAGGTATGGACTTCCATTCGTCCACCATTTCCTAATAGGAGGCATGTATGGACTTTCGTTGCACAGGCTTCAGTCATTCGCCCACAACTCCCTAATAAGAGGCAGTTATGAGCTTCTTTTGCACAGGCTTCATTTTTTTGAATTTAGCCAGGATAATGCAGTACTTGGGAAATTGAAGATGTGAGTTTCACCTATTACAATGACCCAGAGCCTGATGGAACACATCACAGAATAAGAGATCCTTAGGGTTCTAACATGTATCTTGATATCCATTGATTGCACTCAATGCCTCGGAATCTCTGCTGAGAAACCTGGATAAATGGAGCCCTTGCTGGCATTTTTGGAAGTCTGATTGAGGTTCCTGGTCTTTTGGGGGATAGAGTCTCGATTTTTGAAGTTTAGTAGCTTAATCAGGATTGGTCGTTGAGGTGCAGTAAGTGGAGGTGGACAAGTAGGGATTCTCTGTGCCCATTCAATTGCAAGGAAGGTGTGAAGATATCTTTACCCATAGCCTTTGGATTCAAGATTCAAAGTAATAGACAGGAATTTGCCCTCCTGTTTTTTCAGCACACCTTTAACCATGATATATTATTTCCGTTTAATCTATTCTCTAAGTTATCTGACGTAATAATCAGCTAAAAGCCATTTTGCATTGCTCTCTTAAGTTCTCTGTAAATAGGTGTTAGTTCATCCTCAACAGAAATTAACTCAGCCCTTCAGTTCCCCCATTCTTTAGAATCTTTATGTAAATCTTGTTTTTGTGATACGCATCTTCTTTCAGCCCCCGATGTGCTCACTAAGTGTAACTAAAGTAGAATTATATGTGGGTACCTCAGTAAACACTTCCCAGAGAGTGGGGCTTATATCTGCACCCCTGCAGTAATATTCAGTGACAAGACTTAATAGGGAGGAGGGAGAACCATGTTTTTGTTGTATAGAGGTAGTCGGTGTAATTCGTTTTAATAGTGTAAACCTAGTCTTCACCTTCCTATCTTGTTTGGCAGCTCCTAATGGCACCTCCTCCCTGCTGCTGAGATCTCACACTGCTCAGTACAAGCTGCAGCT
The DNA here is from genome assembly GCF_032444005.1 of Ranitomeya imitator. NCBI lineage: Eukaryota > Metazoa > Chordata > Amphibia > Anura > Dendrobatidae > Ranitomeya > Ranitomeya imitator. Next base: position 125,223,408 of record NC_091283.1, read on the forward strand.
GTTTGTGAGGCTGGGTGGGTGGAAAATGAATACACTTAGACCCTGTGGTCTTTAGTCTTTAGCTGGACTCATAAAATCATCTTTTTATTTTAATACCAGAGTAGAATAAGATCTAAGAGATCAATTTAATATTGTATGCAGTTTATCCTCTTTAACCCTCTCTAAGGACTCAGGCATTTTTTTGCTTTTGCAGTTTTGCTTTTTTTCATAACCGTGTTCTTCTAAGAGCAATAACTTTTCTTTATTTTTTTATTTTTCTATCAAAATATAGTAGATGTATGGGGACTTTATTTTTTTTGCAATGCGAGTTGAAGGTTTTCATTTCCCCAATTAATGTACTGAAAATCAGCATAAAAATTCCAAAGGAGGTGAAGTGATGGAAAAAACGTAATTCTTCAATTTTTTTTTTTTATGTTACTGCTTTTGTTATGTGGAAAAAAAATCACTTAACAATTTGATTCTGCCGTTCAGTATGATTACAACGATGCCAAACATATAAAGTCTTTCATATAGGGATTAGGATAGGCAATCAATTTCTGATTGGTGGGGCACCGCTGCTGATCATCTGTTACAGACTGCAAATGAAGAGACAGCAAATGAATAGGGTCTGCAGTACCCGGCCGCGGTCACTATAGTTTTAATGGAGCTGCTGTGTTATGTCAGAATCAGCCGGGAGACTGACGCAGATATCCCACCGCAATCACCAATTTGTCATGAAAAAGCACCCCGCTGCCTCCAATTGTCAGGACAATTACACAATTGACTGACAAATTGATGGATGAGGCCGCAACTGCTTCCGCTACTAGACAGGTTATTTGGCATTTCACAGTGAACCTATAGTATATACACAGCCAATACCAACTCATGGAATATACAGTATTTATATATATACAGTTAGGTCCATATATATTTGGACAGAGACAACATTTTTCTAATTTTGGTTATAGACACTACCACAATGAATTTTAAACAAAACAATTCAGATGCAGTTGAAGTTCAGACTTTCAGCTTTCATTTGAGGGTATCCACATTAAAATTGGATGAAGGGTTTAGGAGTTTCAGCTCCTTAACATGTGCCACCCTGTTTTTAAAGGGAGCTAAAGTAATTGGACAATTGACTCCAAGGCTATTTCATGGACAGGCAGTGGCGTAGGAAGGGGGATGCGGGGGGGGCGGTCCGCCCCGGGCGGCACAATGCGGGGGGCGGCCGGCGCTGCAGGAGAAGAAGATAAAAAAAAAAAAAAAGACGCCCCTTTAAATCTTCGGGCGGCGCCGTCCGCCGCCACGACCAGGGCCAGCTCCCCCCACCCCCGGGTCCCGCCCCCGCCCCCGCCCCCCGCTCATACTTACCTCTCCTGGTTCCTGCGGCTTCAGCGTCCTCTGACTCTGCGACGTCTCAGAGCAGAGGGCGCGATGACGTCACTACTGTGCGCGCCGCTCTGCCTCTCTGTCCTGAGCGTCGCAGAGCCGGAGAGACGCTGACTGCACCGGACCTGCGCTGGGAACGGGAGAGGTGAGGATTTTACTTTTTTTTTTTTTTCTTTATTTCTGACTGTCTGGGGCTGGGGCAATGCTGGAGACCATGGGGCAGAATGCTGGACACACTGGGGCAATACAGGAGACCATGGGGCAGATTGCTGGACACACTGGGGCAATACAGGAGACTATGGGGCAGATTGCTGGACACACTGGGGCAATACTGGAGACCATGGGGCAGAATGCTGGACACACTGGGGCAATACTGGAGACCATGGGGCAGAATGCTGGACACACTGGGGCAGTACAGGAGACTATGGGGCAGAATGCTGGACACACTGAATACTGGAGACCATGGGGCAGATCTCAGGACACATTGAGGCAATGCTGGAGACCCTGGGGCAGACTTCTGGACATACTGGGGCAATACTGGAGACCATGGGGCAGATTGCTGGACACACCGGGGCAATACTGGAGACCATGGGGCAGAATGCTGGACACACTGGGGCAATACAGGAGACCATGGGGCAGATTGCTGGACACACTGGGGCAATACTGGAGACCATGGGGCAGAATGCTGGACACACTGGGGCAGTACAGGAGACTATGGGGCAGAATGCTGGACACACTGGGGCAATACTGGAGACCCTGGGGCAGATTGCTGGACACACTGGGGCAATACTGGAGACCCTGGGGCAGATTTCTGGACACATTGAGGCAATGCTGGAGACCCTGGGGCAGACTTCTGGACACACTGGGGCAATGCTGGACACTGGGGCAGATTGCTGGACACACTGGGGGTAATATACTGGACACACTGGGGCAATGCTGGACACTGGGGGTAATATGCTGGACACACTGGGGCAGACTGCTGGACACACTGGGGAAAGGCTGGACACTGGGGCAGATTGCTGGACACACTGAGGGCAGATTGCTGGACACACTGGGGGTAATATGCTGGACATACTGGGGCAGATTGCTGGACACACTGGGGGTAATATGCTGGACACACTGGGGCAGATTGCTGGACAACATGGGGGTAATATGCTGGACACACTGGGGCAGATTGCTGGACAACATGGGGGTAATATGCTGGACACACTGGGGGCAGGACTTGAGGCATGGGCAGAATGTAGATACGGGGCATGATTGGAGACACGGGGCAGGATTGGATCATGGGGCAGGACGGATACGATGGAGGCTGGTGGGGCAGGATGGGGAGATCATATGGGGTAGAATGGATACTCATGAGGGCAGGATACGACAACATATGGCTGGAGCCAGGAATGAGATAAACGGGGCCAGGGTGGGGAATATTATTACCATAGGGGATAATTAAGGGATATTGTTACTGCAGTGATGTATTTATTTTATTTTTTGAGTATACTGTTTTAAATGGGGGGGCGGTCCTGTTACTGTGCAGAGTGACACTATATCACCTTTTTTTCTTCATGTGGTGTAATGTAGAAGTTGTGAAAAATTAAGTAATGTGTTCTGCAAGCGGAGCTCGAGATAACTGTTATTTCCTGCAGAAACGAGTCCTGGCTGGAAGGAATGATGGCGGTCTGTGCTGGATGAAAGATGAAGGACTTCACCTAGAGACGTCACTGGTGAGTCAGTGTTACCTATACACTGACACTATACACTGTATACTATATAGAGGTCCTGTGTATAATGTCACCAGTGATCTCTGTATTACCTCTACACAGACACTGCATACTAAGTACAGATCTCCTGTGAATACTGGCACTTATGGTGATAGTATTGTGGGTTTTTTTTTATTACTGATCAGTATTGTAGTATTCAGTCACTATGTGGTGGTAATATGTGGTCTGGAAATGGTGCGGTGGTATTTGTCCCTTGTATGTAGTATTATTCGGTCACTATGTGGCCTGGTCATGGTGTGGTGGTATTAAGTCACAGGTGTGGCATGTGGGGGTGACACCATTAGGCCCAGTTTAAGTTCTACAAAACAGGAAAACCATTTTTGGTAACCTTTGTGTGTATTGAGCTGGGGGGGGGGGATGGGGGGGGGGCGCCAAACTCGAGAACAGCCCCGGGCGGCAAAAGCTCTAGCTACGCCTCTGTGGACAGGTGTGGGCAATCCCTTCGTTATGTCATTCTCAATTAAACAGATAAAAGGCCTGGAGTTGATTTGAGGTGTGGTGCTTGCATTTGGAAGGTTTTGCTGTGAAGTAAACATATGGTCAAAGGAGCTCTCCATGCAGGTGAAACAGGCCATCCTTAAGCTGCGAAAACAGAAAAAACCCATCCAAGAAATTGCTGCAATATTAGGAGTGGCAAAATCTACAGTTTGGTACATCCCGAGAAAGAAAGAAAGCTCTGGTGAACTCATCAATGCAAAAAGACCTGGGCGCCCACAGAAGACAACAGTGGTGGATGATCGCAGAAGAATCTCCATGGTGAAGAGAAACCCCTTCACAACAGCCAAACAAGTGAACAACACTCTCCAGGAGGTCGGCGTATCAATATCCAAATCTACCATAAAGAGAAGACTGCATGAAAGTAAATACAGAGGGTTCACTGCACGGTGCAAGCAACTCATAAGCATCAAGAATAAGAAGGCTAGACTGGACTTTGCTAAAAAAACATCTAAAAAAGCCAGCACAGTTCTGGAAGAACATTCTTTGGACAGATGAAACCAACATCAACCTCTACTAGAATGATGGAAAGAGAAAAGTATGGTGAAGGCGTGGTACAGCTCATGATCCAAAGCATACCACATCATCTGTAAAACGCGGCGGAGGCAGTGTGATGGCTTGGGCATGCATGGCTGCCAGTGGCACTCGGTCACATGTGTTTATTGATGATGTGACACAGGACAGAAGCAGCCAAATGAATTCTGAGGTATTCAGAGACATACTGTGTGTTCAGATCCAGCCAAATGCAGCCAAACTGATTGGTCGTCATTTCATACTACAGATGGACAATGACCCAAAACATAAAGCCAAAGCAACCCAGGAGTTTATTAAAGCAAAGAAGTGGAATATTCTTGAATGGCCAAGTCAGTCACCTGATCTCAACCCAATTGAGCATGCATTTCACTTGTTAAAGACTAAACTTCAGACAGATAGGCCCACGAACAAACAGCAACTGAAAACCACCGCAGTGAAGGCCTGGCAAAGCTTTAAAAAGGATGAAACACAGCATCTGGTGATGTCCATGAGTTAAACACTTCAGGCAGTCATCGCCAACAAAGGGTTTTCAACCCAAGTACTAAAAATGAACATTGTATTTAAAATTATTGAATCTGTCCAATAACTTTTGATCCCTTTAAAAACAGGGTGGCACATGTTAAGGAGCTGAAACTCCTAAACCCTTCATCCAATTTTAATGTGGATACCCTCAAATGAAAGCTGAAAGTCTGAACTTCAACTGCATCTGAATTGTTTTGTTTAAAACTCATTGTGGTAATGTCTATAACCAAAATTAGAAAAATGTTGTCTCTGTCCAAATATATATGGACCTAACTGTATATACACTTCGATACAGTCACCGTCAAGCTCTGCAATAACCCAATAAAAATTAGCCGCCACCATCAACTTTTTACAGGCTGATTACACACCTGTTGCTAGTAAAGTATGGCCTCACAAGGCTTCAGGGGTGCGGTTTATAGAGCAAAAGGAATGAAGCGATTACAGTTTATATATTTCATCTTCTGGAGGTCCCAGGTGGGAGATATTAATTTCATATGTCCTATCATGATTTAGCTTTCGATAGATAAGAAACATGGTATTTATAATGTTATTTATCTGGCCAATATTAATTCAGGGCTGACACTGAGGCCGCCCAGTGATGTAAGTAAATATGTTACATTCACTTCGTCACAGCATGCAAATATGTCTCCCATAACTGTAGGACCTACGCATGTCACAAAAAAACAATATTCATACCTGGACTTCTATGCCAGGCCATCTGATATCATTGGCCTGTGTTGGTTTTGAACACAGGAAGACTTATCTTCATATGCGCTAAAAGTGTCTACTCCCAGCCTTTTGTGTAGACTTTGTGTCTGCTCTCCATTGGATAACCAACTTCAATTACAGGTTCATAGTGGGGGGTCGTAGCTGAACAAGGGTCATATATAGTGTTTGAGTGCTAGCGCTTGTTCCCTTAAATTTACAATGATTGATGCCATTCTTCAATCCCCAATGTGAGGTTGACACATTCCCTCTCAAGAGATGGGTTTTATAGATTGGTCCTATTTTACCATTAGATTATGACACTTTTTACTTTGAGGGCAGCATAACATAAGGACAGAGAGCCTGATACCAGTGCTGAGACACTTAGTAGGCTTCTTGCAATAGTTTTAATAAAAATATTGCATCTGGTGGTTCTTCTAGTTGAGAAAGTCTTACGAACCCCACCTGCAACATTGATTGACAGATTTCTACTTTCCCTGTGCATAAGCAATACACGGCCAATTAATGATGTGGACAGGGATAGACGTAGCTAATAAATATCAAGGACGTGGTGCGATCTTATCGCTGAAAACACTAGCTGAGTTGCAACAGATAAAACTATGTATTGACAAAACTACAAGCAGCCCAGTAAGTTATACATGACTGGAATCATGGTCTCTGCCCCTACATTATGCTGCTCTCATATGGGGCAATAAAAACCTGGTGATAGATTATTTTAAACATTATTTTAGCCCCTTTTTGTACTTTAGTATGTGATCAACATCTGATCACAGACTGTAATACTTCTGTATTGATGTGTGTTTTGTCTGCTAGGACCTTAACAATGTTTAACCCCATAAACATGCCGCAGAGGTGTCAAGGAGGTAATCGAAAGAGCCCTTACCCCCTGTGTATTCGCCTGCTTGCCACATTAACCATGACATAAGCCATGGCACAAAATGTATTGTGTCCCAGCCTTGAACAAAAGATGTGTAACTAAGTATCTCGATATCAGGAATTTCTGCTAAGTGCACAAAATATTGGACTTCCACACGACCTCAAACACCGGGGTCACATCAAACTCAATTTGGAAGCAACATTTTCCCAGTCTAACTTGCAAACCGTAGGATGTAGATCACTGGTGTAGAAATATAACATCTATCCGGGAATCACACAGCATGAATTATAGTAATTGATGCTTCAGGCTCCTTCCTCTCCGATGCAACGTCGGCGTTGGAAGCCCTTCATGGTTCTCTGAGACAAGCTAGAGAAGCAGAAGGAAAGATATCCAATAACCAAAATGAGCTTAGAAAATAGGATTTCTCTACATCTGCCAGTTTTTGAACAGGGAAGCAGAAGATGATCTGTCTGGCCAATTCCATTATTAGAGAGCGAAGCGGGATAATACAGTAACGGAATACACTCTCCGTGGCTAACAAATTGTGAATTGAATTATGTGTGACAAGGGTTACGAATCTGTGCTGCAGTGTTTTCATGTATTCTCAGGGGTGAATGTCTGTTCACAGTAGATTTTGGGAAAATGGAGAAAATAAGGGGAAAAAACACTATAAAGGAGCCTAGACATAATGATGCAGAGCTGTGTGTAATGGCACCAATCATAAGAGGCTTATTATTTCTTTATAGTATTGTGTAGTGTTTTAATGTCCTAAGGATAAAGCAATACCTAAGGATGAAGCAATACCAGCAAGCAAAAAAGAAAAGGGCACACAGCAACAAGTGACAGCAAAAAGTGCAGCCAAGAAGCAATGAAGAGTGGTGGTGGTGGGAGACTCACTACTGAGAGGCACAGAAGCAGCCATCTGCAGACCGGACATAACCGCAAGAGAAGTATGCTGCCTTCCAGGTGCGATGATCAAGGATGTGACCGATAGGATGCCAAAGCTCTTCAGCTCCAAGGACGTCCACCCATTCCTTCTGATACATGTTGGCACCAATGACACGGCAAGGAAGGACCTACCGACAATCTGCAAGGACTTTGAAGAGTTGCGGAAGAAAGTAAAGGAACTGGATGCACAGGTAGTTTTTTCTTCTATCCTTCCAGTAGACAGGCATGGCACCAGGAGATGGAACAGGATCCTTGATGCGACTGGCTAAGACGATGGTGCAGACAACAAGGATTCGGATTCCTGGACCATGGTGTGAATTACATGTACGATGGACTCCTCGCCAGAGACGGACTACACCTCAACAAATCTGGGAAACACAAATTCGCCAGAAGACTCGCTACACTCATCAGGTGTTGTGAATTCCTCTCTTGGGCTCCCTCCGGTGGTTGTAAGTGGCACTTTTGTGAGTTCTGCTCTTGGGCTCCCTCCGGTGGTTTTAAGTGGAATGGCTGCTCCTTGGATTTAGCTGTCAGCAGCTGCTTCCACTGATTGTCTATTCTGCTCGGCTATTTAGCCTGGCTCTTTCCTTCAGCTTGTGCCACTTGCCAATGGTTCCTGGTTGGACTCACATCTCTTTGGATTTCCCTGTTATCCTGACCAGTTCAGCAAAGCTAAGTCCTTGCTTGTTCTTTTCTGTCCACAGGTTGTGGACTTATCCGTTCTGTGCTTTTTATGTTTGTCCAGCTTGTCAGTATGAATTAATTCAGTGTTGCTGGAAGCTCTGGGAAGCAGAGTTACCCTCCACACCTTTAGTCAGGTGTGGAGATTTTTGTAAACTCTGTGTGGATTTTTTGTAGTGTTTTATACTGACCGCACAGTATTCCATCCTGTCCTATCTATCAAGCTAGACTGGCCTCCTGTGCTCATCCTGGTTTCATTCTGTGTATGTCTTTTCCCTCTCCACTCACAGTCATTACTTGTGGGGGGCTATCTATCCTTTGGGGATTTTCTCTGAGGCAAGATAGTTTTCCTGTTTCTATCTTTAGGGGTAGTTAGTTCTCAGGCTGTGACGAGGTGCCTAGGGAGTGTTAGGAGCATCCCACGGCTACTTCTAGTGTTGTGTTGAGCTTAGGGACTGCGGTCAGTACAGGTACCACTTCCTTCAGAGCTCGTCCCATGTTGCTCCTAAACCACCAGATCATAACATCAGGAGGGCGTTAAACTAGAAAAAGAGGGGACGGGAAGAAAAACATTAGACTCGAACAAAGAAGACCCAGGAAAACATACTCAGAAGGGAGGTAAGAACATTTCTAAAACAATCCACAGCGAGGAGATTGGAACAAAACAAAATCCTCTAAACTGCATGCTCGCAAACTCCAGAAGCCTGACAAACAAGATGGAAGAACAAGAAGCAGAAATATCGACAGGTAACTTTGACATAGTGGGAATAACCGAGACATGGTTAGATGACAGCTATGACTGGGCAGTTAACTTACAGGGTTACAGTCTGTTTAGAAAGGATCGTAAAAATCGGAGAGGAGGAGGGGTTTGTCTCTATGTAAAGTCTTGTCTAAAGTCCACTTTAAGGGAGGATATTAGCGAAGGGAATGAGGATGTCGAGTCCATATGGGTCGAAATTCATGGAGGGAAAAATGGTAACAAAATTCTCATTGGGGTCTGTTACAAACCCCCAAATATAACAGAAACCATGGAAAGTCTACTTCTAAAGCAGATAGATGAAGCTGCAACCCATAATGAGGTCCTGGTTATGGGGGACTTTAACTACCCGGATATTAACTGGGAAACAGAAACGTGTGAAACCCATAAAGGCAACAGGTTTCTGCTAATAACCAAGAAAAATTATCTTTCCCAATTGGTGCAGAATCCAACCTGAGGAGCAGCACTTTTAGACCTAATACTATCTAATAGACCTGACAGAATAACAAATCTGCAGGTGGTCGGGCATCTAGGAAATAGCGACCACAATATTGTACAGTTTCACCTGTCTTTCACTAGGGGGACTTGTCAGGGAGTCACAAAAACACTGAACTTTAGGAAGGCAAAGTTTGACCAGCTTAGAGATGCCCTTAATCTGGTAGACTGGGACAATATCCTCAGAAATAAGAATACAGATATTAAATGGAAAATGTTTAAGAACATCCTAAATAGGCACTGTAAGCGGTTTATACCTTGTGGGAATAAAAGGACTAGAAATAGGAAAAACCCAATGTGGCTAAACAAAGAAGTAAGACAGGCAATTAACAGTAAAAAGAAAGCATTTGCACTACTAAAGCAGGATGGCACCATTGAAGCTCTAAAAAACTATAGGGAGAAAAATACTTTATCTAAAAAACTAATTAAAGCTGCCAAAAAGGAAACAGAGAAGCACATTGCTAAGGAGAGTAAAACTAATCCCAAACTGTTCTTCAACTATATCAATAGTAAAAGAATAAAAACTGAAAATGTAGGCCCCTTAAAAAATAGTGAGGAAAGAATGATTGTAGATGACGAGGAAAAAGCTAAACACCTTCTTCTCCACGGTATTCACGGTGGAAAATGAAATGCTAGGTGAAATCCCAAGAAACAATGAAAACCCTATATTAAGGGTCACCAATCTAACCCAAGAAGAGGTGCGAAACCGGCTAAATAAGATCAAAATAGATAAATCTCCGGGTCCGGATGGCATACACCCACGAGTACTAAGAGAACTAAGTAATGTAATAGATAAACCACTATTTCTTATTTTTAGGGACTCTATAGCGACGGGGTCTGTTCCGCAGGACTGGCGCATAGCAAATGTGGTGCCAATATTCAAAAAGGGCTCTAAAAGTGAACCTGGAAATTATAGGCCAGTAAGTCTAACCTCTATTGTTGGTAAAATATTTGAAGGGTTTCTGAGGGATGTTATTCTGGATTATCTCAATGAGAATAACTGTTTAACTCCATATCAGCATGGGTTTATGAGAAATCGCTCCTGTCAAACCAATCTAATCAGTTTTTATGAAAAGGTAAGCAATAGGCTGGACCACGGTGAGTCATTGGACATGGTATATCTCGATTTTTCCAAAGCGTTTGATACCGTGCCGCACAAGAGGTTGGTACACAAAATGAGAATGCTTGGTCTGGGGGAAAATGTGTGTAAATGGGTTAGTAACTGGCTTAGTGATAGAAAGCAGAGGGTGGTTATAAATGGTATAGTCTCTAACTGGGTCGCTGTGACCAGTGGGGTACCGCAGGGGTCGGTATTGGGACCTGTTCTCTTCAACATATTCATTAATGATCTGGTAGAAGGTTTACACAGTAAAATATCGATATTTGCAGATGATACAAAACTATGTAAAGCAGTTAATACAAGAGAAGATAGTATTCTGCTACAGATGGATCTGGATAAGTTGGAAACTTGGGCTGAAAGGTGGCAGATGAGGTTTAACAATGATAAATGTAAGGTTATACACATGGGAAGAAGGAATCAATATCACCATTGCACACTGAACGGGAAACCACTGGGTAAATCTGACAGGGAGAAGGACTTGGGGATCCTAGTTAATGATAAACTTACCTGGAGCAGCCAGTGCCAGGCAGCAGCTGCCAAGGCAAACAGGATCATGGGGTGCATTAAAAGAGGTCTGGATACACATGATGAGAGCATTATACTGCCTCTGTACAAATCCCTAGTTAGACCGCACATGGAGTACTGTGTCCAGTTTTGGGCACCGGTGCTCAGGAAGGATATAATGGAACTAGAGAGAGTACAAAGGAGGGCAACAAAATTAATAAAGGGGATGGGAGAACTACAATACCCAGATAGATTAGCGAAATTAGGATTATTTAGTCTAGAAAAAAGACGAGTGAGGGGCGATCTAATAACCATGTATAAGTATATAAGGGGGCAATACAAATATCTCGCTGAGGATCTGTTTATACCAAGGAAGGTGACGGGCACAAGGGGGCATTCTTTGCGTCTGGAGGAGAGAAGGTTTTTCCACCAACATAGAAGAGGATTCTTTACTGTTAGGGCAGTGAGAATCTGGAATTGCTTGCCTGAGGAGGTGGTGATGGCGAACTCAGTCGAGGGGTTCAAGAGAGGCCTGGATGTCTTCCTGGAGCAGAACAATATTGTATCATACAATTATTAGGTTCTGTAGAAGGACGTAGATCTGGGGATTTATTATGATGGAATATAGGCTGAACTGGATGGACAAATGTCTTTTTTCGGCCTTACTAACTATGTTACTATGTTACTATGCTAATGTCAAAATATGTAAAAAAAAAAAGCATACAATTATTTTTCTTTGTTACAAAGTGACTTCTGCTATATTGGATTGCATTTAAGTTTTATTTTCAACATCACATAACCCCTGTGTTACGGAGAAGCGGGGTCAGTGGGTGCTCTTGCCGCTGGCCTGGCTGTCTTTACCAAGACTGCATGGACCACGGCTCATACCACTGAACGCCCGCTCTATCTCCCAGTGGGTAATACACTACACAGACAACACAGGATTAAGGTAAAACAGGGTAGCAATACTTTATTGAACCACAGCACACAATAGCAAACAGAGCATTCCCAACATGCCTGGAATTGTATGGCTACATGCGCGCATATAAAATATCACTGCATCTCCACGAATTTCTAGTATGACACGATGTCAGAGCTCCCAGGGTCGCTACTCCATCTGTGGATGAACGCACAGAGAAGGGATAACGACAAGCATAAGGAGATGACCAAGAACTGTCCATAGAGTCCATACAAGGTCCAAAGCCAGTTGACATGATGTCAGAGCTCCCAGGGTCGCTACTCCATCTGTGGATGAACGCACAGAGAAGGGGTAACAACAAGCATAGGGAGATGACCAAGAACTGTCCATAGAGTCCATACAAGGTCCAAAGCCAGTTGACACGAGAGTCACCACCTGTCTTATCGGACCATCTCCATGGAACCAGGTGACCAGCGGGTCCCAACCCTGGCTTTCTCCAAACATATCCATGGTGCAGAGATGGTCACTGGATCAGATCTGTGTCCTTCCAACCGGAGCCGAAAACCCCTAGGTTGTATCCTATAGAATCCTAGAACAGTGTCCCTCGTGATGGTGCCATGATGAATTGGCTGCAGTCCTTTCTTCTGTCTGTAGTGTGGTTTGCAGAATGTCCGGCTGGTAGCTCTGTATTACTTCAGACTCCCAGGATGTCAACTCTGAGTCTTTTTATACCCAAGGCATGTAAGCTATTTTTAGAATTACCCAGTGTCCTTTAGTTCAACATCAAGATATGGCAAACAATGGTGATGGGATTAAGTAGCACTATTAGCATATAAGCACACATCAATAAACAACGCTTAACCCACTCAATGTACAGTCACTATTACAGACTTACACAGTATGTTAGATAGTATATTAGTGGGCAGTCTGTCTTTTTGACCCACCAGACATAAACACTTAAATTCACAAGCCAATATACAGATAAAAAAAACAGTTCTTTTGTTTATGCAAAAATGAAGCTGTCTGGGTAATTAAGATACAATCTGGTTTCTTCACACCCTGGAAATATAAGAATTGTACATTTCTTACAACATAATAAGGTATTGTGACAAAGTCACTGGTAAAGTACTGGAGAGGAAAAATGTTTCACTACGCCTAATGGCGTCACTGATTTATAAGTCAGAGTTTTCCCTCCAGCTCACTAAAGGTACTGTCACACTAGACGATATCGCTAGCGATCCGTGACGTTGCAGCGTCCTCGCTAGCGATATCGTCCAGTGTGACAGGCAGCAGCGATCAGGCCCCTGCTGGGAGATCGCTGGTCGGGGAAGAAAGTCCAGAACTTTATTTCGTCGCTGGACTCCCCGTAGACATCGCTGAATCGGCGTGTGTGACACCGATTCAGCGATGTCTTCACTGGTAACCAGGGTAAACATCGGGTAACTAAGCGCAGGGCCGCGCTTAGTAACCCGATGTTTACCCTGGTTACCAGCGTAAAAAAACAAACAGTACATACTTACATTCAGCTGTCTGTCCCTTGCCGTCTGGTTCCTGCACTGACTGCTGGCCGTAAAGTGAAAGCAGAGCACAGCCACAGCGGTGAGTCACCGCTGTGTGACTCACCGCTGTGGCTGTGCTCTGCTTTCACTTTACGGCCAGCAGTCAGTGCAGGAACCAGACGGCAAGGGACAGACAGCTGAATGTAAGTATGTACTGTTTGTTTTTTTACGCTGGTAACCAGGGTAAACATCGGGTTACTAAGAACGGCCCTGCGCTTAGTTACCCGATGTTTACCCTGGTTACCGGGGACCTCGGGATCGTTGGTCGCTGGAGAGCTGTCTGTGTGACAGCTCTCCAGCGACCAAACAGCGACGCTGCAGCGATCCGGATCGTTGTCGGTATCGCTGCAGCGTCGCTAAGTGTGACGGTACCTTTAGTGTTGTGAAGGTTTAGCTACGTTGCATAATGGGCTGGATTTTATGTGGACATCCACAGAGTGGATGTGCAAAGCCACCTCCGCCGCGTGCAGACAGGACCTGTTTGGTGTCATCAGGGCCGCCATCAGGGCATTAATGCAGAAACTGAAAATGCGTCCAAGCCGCATGCTCAGTTAAAATCTATTGCTGTGCGGACGCGGGCCCACACAGCAATAGTTAAAAGCCATCAGCCAATCGGAGGCTGGCAGCTGATGTCAGAGTGCACGTCGCCGACGTATGACATCGTTGTCATTCGCCGGCGAGTGCGCGCTTGAACTGCGTGGATGGAACTTCGTCGCAGGAGCGCGGCAAAGTAAGGAGAAAGTTTTTTTCTTTTTATTGAAAGCGGCAGGGGAGCAGGATGGGAAACACAGGGGGAAGAATAAAGACACAGGGGGCAAGAATGGAGACACGGGGCAAGAATGGAGACACGGGGCAGGATGGAGACGGGGCAGGATGGGAGACACAGGGGGAAGAATAGAGACACGGGGCAAGAATGGAGACACAGGGGGCAAGAATGAAGACACAGGGGGCAAGAATGGAGACACAGGGGGAAGAATGGAGACACAGGGGGCAAGAATGGAGACACAGGGGGCAAGAATGGAACCACAAGGGGCAGGATGGGAGACACAGGGGGAAGAAGAGAGACACGGGGCAGGATGGAGACACAGGGGGCAAGAATGGAGACACAGGGGGCAAGAATGGAGACACAGGGGGCAAGAAAGGAGACACAGGGAGCAAGAATGGAGACACGGGTAGGATGTAGACACGGGGCAAGAATGGAGACACAGGGGGCAAGATGCAGACACAAGGGGCAGGAAGGGAGACAGACAGGATGGGAGACATAGGGGAAGAATAGAGACACAGGGGGCAAGAATGGAGACACGGGCAAGAATGGAGGCACAGGGGGCAAGAATGGAGACACGGGGCAAGAAAGGATACACCGGGGGCAAGAATGGAGACACAGGGGGCAAGAATGGAGACAAGGGGCATGATGGAGACACAGGGGACATGAATGGAAACACAGGGGGCAGGATGGAGACACAGGAGCAGGATGAAGACACAGGGGGCAGGATGGAGACGGGGCAGGATCATGGGGCAGGTTGGAGACAGATGGGGCAGGATCATGGGGCAGAATGGAGACATGGGGCAGGATGGAGACAGATGGGTAAGGATCATGGGGCAGGATGGAGACAGATGGGGCAGGATCATGGGGCAAGATGGAGACAGATGGGGCAGGATGGAGACAGATGGGACAGGATCATGGGGCAGGATGGAAACAGATGGGGCAGGATCATTGGGCAGGATGGAGACAGATGGGGCAGGATCATGGGGCAGTATGGAGACACATGGTGCAGGATCATGGGGCAAGATGGAGACAGATGGGGCAGGATGGAGACAGATGGGGCAGGATCATGGGGCAGGATGGGAACAGATGGGGCAGGATCATTGGGCAGGATGGAGACAGATGGGGCAGGATCATGGGGCAGTATGGAGACACATGGTGCAGGATCATGAGGCAGGATGGAGACATGGGGCAGGATGGAGACACATGGTGCAGGATGGATACAATGGAGACAGATGGGGCAGGATCATGGGACAGATGGAGCAGGATCACGGGGCAGATGGGGCAGGATCACGGGACATCACATTTCAATGAAATTAAATGTTAGAAAAAAATCAGATTTTTAAGGTTGGAAAAAAAAGAAACCTTAGAACAGAGATCCCCAACCTTTGTGATCTTGAGAGCCACATTCAGCTATGAAAGAGGGTTGCAAACCATAATCAGCTCTGAGAGAGGGTCTCAAGCCCCATCCAGCTCCTGCCTCACTTATAGTACAACTTACATCCAGAGCTCGCTATTACCGGTATAATGATAGGCAAAGCTTTTCCACAGAAATCACCCCCAAGGCAGTATCCCGAGCTCCAGAGTTTCCTTTCTTATGCCCATTCAGATTTACTCTTCTGTTCAGGGCTACACACGTTACCATCTAGAGATTTGCTCTTTATAGCTGTTTGCTACACCTGGTGGCCCGCTAATTGGGGACCTCTGCATTAGAGTTTAACTCATTTATATGAATAAAAGTATAAATAGTGTTTACTACAAGAACTGGGCAAAGTGCAATAGGACATTCTTTATGTTTAAAGATAGTCATTTAGATATCAATATATAGGAAAGGGTTTTGGAATTAGAAAATTTAAAGGGGTTGTCTGGCTTTAACAGCTGATATCTGCTGTAGCAGCAGACCGATATTAGCAATATATTGTCATTGTTTAGTGGCTGTTGACCATGTATTGTAGGTTATTTCCCCTTGCAGTGGAATCTTTTCATCTTCTCCGCTATATAGTTCCAGAGTTGGGATTTTCCATCCCTTGCCCCTCAGACTAGTCTACTTTTTACCTGTCTACCTCCCTATGCTCTCTCCATCCTCATTTTTCCATCCATAAATTTTGGATTGCTCAACGTTCAAGACTTAAATCCTCCACAGAAATGGTCTCAGATACTCTACAATATACACAAACAGAAGGTAAAAGTGATCCTCTAAGAAACACGCTTGAAAACAGGTCATATTTCTAATTTTATAGACAAGTACTATTCTCCTTGGTTACACAGCATCAGCCCAGATTCACATTCAATAAGGGTCTCCAGAACTCTCCACAAATCTTTAGCTTACATGCTTTTGGATTCGCAGATTGATCCAGGGGGCAGATTGATTTTTCTTAAGATCAGAATATTTACAAGAGTTTTTACAGTCACTAACTGGTAGTTACTAATCAAAATCAAATGTTTGTCTGCCATTCCCTACTTACTTCTTTATATGAATTTGCAGACAGGGTTCACTTTGTATTCAGGGACTTTAATTTCACATTAGATCCTTCAGTAGACACTACCTCAAGACAGAATGCCACCTCACCGAAACAGCTAAATGCCTTAAAACAGGACCTCCATGCCCTACAGCTGATTGACAAATGGAGGATCATGAACCCAAAAGGAAGGGACTTTTCTTACTGTTCTAGCTCACAAAACTCATACAGTATCATAGGTTTTTTATGCATCAGGCTATGTGCTCTTGCCTGGGAACCCATGGCCACAATTGGAAATAGAACATCAGATCCATTCTGACTCGTCTTTTGTGTCCAATCCACAATGTCCACGGACTTGGATGTTAAATGATAATCTTCTGAAAGACCGAATCTGTTCTGCAGATATCAGTAACAACATTCAATTCTTCTTATCTACTCACTCAGCAGATGCTACACCCCTGTCCTCTCAGTGGAAACCATGGCATATGTTTTACATGAAGAAACAAGAACAAGGCAAGATGGAAGAAGAAAAAGACTTTTCCGATCTCTGAGTTATTGTTGCAGATCCCTGAGTTATTGTCATGAATGTGAGCACTTTAATTGCAGCATAATCAGACATTGTCATCTTCTGTATTAGCATACCTTACCAGAACCAAAGAGGAGCCTAGAGCTTTAATTGACCAAAAATATTGTGATTTTGGGAACAATTTAAACATTACCCACTACCTTTATGACCACTTAAATAAATGTGGCTGACCTTTTTCATGTTTACTACAACTGCACAACGTAACTATTACACACCTGTCCCGTACTTGGGCTTTGCTCCCATCACCCCGTCTGTTGTGCTGCACATCGGGCTGTACGGGTGGCCCGGCATGCTCCCATGTGATCATTTGTCTGGGCCTATATAATGCTCCTGTGTTTTGGCATTAAAACTTTTAGTATTCTTGAGTCCTGATTGCTTCCAGCCTCCAGTACCTCTGCTACCTGCTTCCCAGCCTCCTGTTTGCCTCCAGTACCTCTGCAACTTGCTTCCCGGTCTCCTGTTTGTCTCCAGTACCTCTTCTACCTACTTGCCAGTCTCCTGTTTGCTTCCAGCCTCCAGTACCTCTGCTACCTGCTTCCTGGTCTCCTGTTTGCTTCTAGCCTCCAGTACCTCTGCTACCTACTTGCCGATCTCCTGTTTGCTTCCAGCCTCCAGTACCTCTGCTACCTGCTTCCTGGTCTCCTGTTTGCCTCCAGTACCTCTGCAACCTGCTTCCCGGTCTCTTGTTTGCCTCCAGTCCCTCTGCTACCTACTTACCAGTCTCCTGTTTACTTCCAGCCTCCAGTCCATATGCTACCTGCTTACCAGTATCCTGTTTGCTTCCAGCCTCCAGTCCCTATGCTACCTGCTTCCCAATCTCCTGTTTGCCTCCAGTACCTCTGCAACCTGCTTCATGGTCTCCTGTTTGCCTCCAGTCTCTAGTACCTCTGCTACCTGCTTCCTGGCCTCTATCTGCCTGCAGCTTTCAATGCTTATACTACCTGTTTCCTGCATGCCTCATCTACCTGCTGCACCTACCCCTGTGTCCCGTGTGCCCACCTGTACCTTGAGCTTGAAGAATCCCCCTCCCTAAGCGAGCCAAAACATCATCAGACTATATATCCCACATCTAGAGTTCCACTGGAGAATATACATGCGAACTAGCGATAGGAACAGTGGATCCGTGCAGATCTCGAAAAATATCCGGTTTCTGAAGATGCGCTCATCGTCCGCCGTAAGCTTTCCTTTTGCAGGTCAGTAATTAGCATGCTACTCTGTGTAGATGATATAAGTTCATTTGCACTAGGCCATTATAGGGAAACATGTTTCAACCTTGGCATGAGGTCTTTGTCAGGCTCATGGAGGTTTCATTCTGTGCATCCACTTTTAGATAGCTTCAGAAGCAAAGTAGAGGATTGGGGGTCAATCAACTCAATGACAGTTAATGCACCCTACAGCTAGCCCTGTTGGCAAACAGTGTACACAAGAACAAAATAAAATAATATTCTAAAATAGATTTTGCTTTAAAATATTAATATTTGTTTATTTCTGGCGTTTTTTTTTTTTTTAAATCAAATCAATATATCTTCAATTATATCACTGTTGTTTGCACTCAGAGTTCAAGGTTCCATCTCACAGACATATGACATATTGCTAATCTATAGGATAAATCCATTATGTATTTCATGGAGCTCATTGGCAGATTGGCTAGATGTCATAGATATATGGTATGAAGAATTCATGGATTCTGTGCTCCTGGGCTGCTCCTGGCAGTGATTTGTGGTTGACCCTGGTGTCAGTGTATTTAATGAAGTGATTCTTGTCCTTGGGTTGAGCTGTGCCGTCTGTAAGAAAAGCTGCACTAACAAGTGCAAGAAGGGAACCTGCTGTAAGACTTCTGGAAGATAGAAGTGTATACAAGCTATCATGTAAAGCTTTAATTGTAATTGTGAATTCTCCTATTTTCTTGTACAGATATTACATAACCAAATAGTACAAATGTGTAATATATTACATTACAAGCCTAAGGAAAGCAACTTGTAGTCGTGTTTGACTACATCAATCTCGGAGGATGGTCATCGCAATTTACAGCATTGCAGAGGAATATGCGTACCATAGAAGGAGCCCAACATGACTGGTACGACATGCATAGAGAAAGATTGCTCATTACTGGATAGCCCTGGCACCATAATACGAGGCCCAGAAGGATCCGTTACTGTATACGGGGTCCCCCTCTTCAATATACACTGTGTGCAGAATTATTAGGCAAGTTGTATTTTGATCACATGATACTTTTTGTATAAATCAAGTTTATTGAAATATAACGTACAGGAGTACAATCAGATAAGTCGGCAAATTACCAAGTAATGTTACAAACTAGTCGAGCATTACAATTCAGCATCTCCACAGGTCTGCGTAAGTTTGTATACTGTCAAATAATGTTGCTGGTTATGATAACACTGTAAAATATTAATAATAAAAGAACAATAAAGATATTTAATAACACCTTCTATTGGTATCGTGATAATTATTCAAAAAAGGTAGAGAAAATTGAATCTAGATAAGAAAGAGGACAAACAGAGAAAGTATAGAAAAAGAAAGGAAGGTGGAGGGGATGAAAATTAGGAGGGGAGATGGAATATGTATGGAGGGGAACGTGGCCGTCTCATCTCTCCAACGCCTGAGCGACAAATTGACAAAGCGAACCGGGTACGTGCCAATATGTGAATCGTCAGGTTCTTGAAAGCCAATGATCTAATTCAGGTGTCTCCCTATATACAATCCAGGGGGCCCATGTGTTGTACATGATACGTTTCATACATTTTGTGCTACTCCAAGCTGTTCAGGCTTGAGAGCCAACTACCAATTAAGTAAATCAGGTGATGTTCATCTCTGTAATGAGGAGGGGTGTTGTCTAATGACATCAAAACCCTATATAAGGTGTGCTTAATTATTAGGCAACTTCCTTTCATTTGGCAAAATGGGTCAGAAGAGAGATTTGACGGGCTCTGAAAAGTCCAAAATTGTGAGATGTTTTGCAGAGGGATGCAGCAGTCTTGAAATTGTCAAACTTTTGATATGTGATCACTGAACAATCAAGCGTTTCATGGCAAATAGCCAACAGGGTCGCAAGAAGTGTGTTGGGGAAAAAAGGCGCAAAATAACTTCCCATGAATTGAGGAAAATCAAGTGTGAAGCTGCCAAGATGCCATTTGCCACCAGTTTTGCCATATTTCAGAGCTGCAACGTTACTGGAGTCACAAAAAACACAAGGTGTGCGATACTCAGGGACATGGCCAAGGTAAGGAAGGCTAAAAAACGACCACCTTTGAACAAGAAACATAAGATAAAATGTCAAGACTGGGCCAAGAAATATCTTAAGACTGACTTTTCAAAGGTTTTATGGACTGATGAAATGAGGGTGACTCTTGATGGGCCAGATGCATGGGCCAGAGGCTGGATTAGTAAAGGGCAGAGAGCTCCACTCCGACTCAGACGCCAGCAAGGTGGAGGTGGGGTACTGGTATGGGCTGGTATCATCAAAGATGAACTTGTGGGACCTTTTCGGGTTGAGGATGGAGTGAAGCTCAACTCCCAGACCTACTGCCAGTTTCTGGAAGACAACTTCTTCAAGCAGTGGTACAGTCAGGAAGAAGTCGGTATCGTTCAAGAAAAACATGATTTTCATGCAGGACAATGCTCCATCACATGCCTCCAACTACTCCACAGCGTGGCTGGCCAGTAAAGGTCTCAAGGAAGGAAAAATAATGACATGGCCCCCTTGTTCGCCTGATCTGAACCCCATAGAGAACCTGTGGTCCCTCATAAAATGTGAGATCTACAGGGAGGGAAAACAGTACACCTCTCGAAACAGTGTCTGGGAGGCTGGGGTGGCTGCTGCATGCAATGTTGATCGTAAACAGATCAAGCAACTGACAGAATCTTTGGATGGAAGGCTGTTGAGTGTCATCATAAAGAAAGGTGGCTATATTGGTCACTCATTTTTTGGGGTTTTGTTTTTGCATGTTATATATGTTTATTTCCAAATTTTGCAAGTTATATTGGTTTACCTGGTGAAAATAAACAGGTGAGATGGGAATATATTTGGTTTTCATTAAGTTGCCTAATAATTCTGCACAGTAATAGTTACCTGCACAAACAGATATCCTCCTAAGATAGCCAAACCTAAAAAAAAAACCACACTCCAACTTCCAAAAATATTAAGCTTTGATATTTATGAGTCTCTTGGGTTGATTGAGAACATAGTTGTTGGTCAATAATAAAAATAATTCTCTAAAATACAACTTGCCTAATAATTCTGCACACAGTGTACGCAGCTGGTAGCACAAGAATAGTGAACTTGTACGCAGCTCCCACTGTCTACTAATCTAGATCCTGCATCATGTATTAAAAAAACGAGTCATCAGTTAGCAGCAAACAGACCTGGTATTCAGACTGATAGATTTTTTTCCTTTTTACCCTTAGACTAAAGGTACCGTCACACTAAGCGACGCTGCAGCGATACCAACAACGATCCGGATCGCTGCAGCGTCGCTGTTTGGTCGCTGGAGAGCTGTCACACAGACAGCTCTCCAGCGACCAACTATGCCGGTAACCAGGGTAAACATCGGGTTACTAAGCGCAGGGCCGCGCTTAGTACCCCTATGTTTACCCTTTGTTACCAGCATAAAAGTAAAAAAAAAAAAAAAAACACTACATACTTACATTCCGGTGTCTGTCCCTCGGCGCTCTGCTTCTCTGCCCTGTGTAAGCACAGCGGCCGGAAAGCACAGCGGTGACGTCACCGCTCTGCTTTCCGGCCGCTGTGCTTACACAGGGCAGAGAAGCAGAGCGCCGAGGGACAGACACCGGAAGGTAAGTATGTAGTGTTTGTTTTTTTTTACTTTTACGCTGGTAACCAGGGTAAACATTGGGTTACTAAGTGCGGCCCTGCGCTTAGTAACCCGATGTTTACCCTGGTTACCAGCGAAGACATCGCTGAATCGGCGTCACTCACGCCGATTCAGCGATGTCAGCAGGAAGTCCAGCGACAAAATAAAGTTCTGGACTTTCTGCAGCGACCAACGACATCACAGCAGGATTCTGATCGCTACTGCCTGTCAAACTGAACGATATCACTAGCCAGGACGCTACAACGTCACGGATCGCTAGCGATATCGTTTAGTGTGACGGTACCTTAAGTTCACACAAGCAAATTAAAAAAATCATCAGATTTTCATCCTGTGCTCTTTATTGCAATGTTTTTAACTGCACTGAATGAATGAAGCTTCATAAAATCCAATTAACAAAAGTGTAACGTTTGGCCGATGTGAAGTGATTACTGTCTGCAATATAAAGTAAGCAACTGAACCACTACATGTAAATATACCACATGGCATGGATTTGCTCCAGCGGGAACACTGGTTGTATTGACACCTAATGGCCACGATGAAATCTTCAAGGCTGCATTTATTTCTTGTAGTTTTAAAGGGGCAAGTCCAAAAACCCAGCAGCTCTTTTGTTGGTTTTCTGGAAAAATCCTTTTTTAAGCATCATACGGCTTCACTAGAGAGGCACCGCACCCATTGGATATAGCACTAAGGCTACGTTCACATTAGCGTTGCGCCGCCGTGCGTCAGCGACGCAACGCGCGAAGCACGCTAAAACGCGCGCAAACGCGCGCAAAAACGCGCGCGTTTTGCGACACGTGCGTCGTTTTCTGACGAAAATCGGACGCACAGAAAATGCTACATGTAGCATTTTCTTGCGTCCGACGCTAGCGTCGGAAACGACGCACGTGGCGAAAAACGCCACCAAAACGACGCACGCGTCCCCTATGTTAAACTCTTCAGTCTGGGCCCAAGGTCACAGGGGTCAGATTCCACAATGACCACTGCTTGCCTATTAAATAAAATAGAGTTTTTTTGTTTAGTTGGTTCATTTCTACTTGTTTGACTGTGAATAGTGATGAGCAACTTTGCTGGAATAAGGTCCTATCCGAGCATGCTCAGGTACTAACCGAGTAACTTTGGCATGCTCGAAAAATATGTTTATGTCCCTTCGGCTGCATATCTCCCGGTTGTTTGACAGGCCCAACACTTTAACGGATTGCTTAACAAACAGGTAATCCCTACATGTGTTACAGTTGTCTAACAGCCATGAGGCATGCAGCCACAGATGTCATGACTCATTTTTGGAGTAGTGACAGCATTGGTTCTGCTTTAATTTAAATGTGGTTTTTACTTTTGGGCCAGCAAGGGTGGGTTAATGTCAGTTTCCTTGCTGGCAGCAGCTGTGTTGCTGGTCAGCTGATGTGGGTGGTGACCACTCCCACCACCCTTTAAATAGTCACATGACGCATCAGCTGACTGTTGGTTATAGAGTTTGTCTCTGAAGACCAGCCTAGGAGTTTGGAGCTCTGGTGCCAGCAGTGTAACAGCTGCTTTGGTGGAGTTCGAGGTCCTGGTTCTGTATCCCCTGCTGTGTGCAGCTTTGTAGCAGAGGCTTGAACTAAGTTTTCGTTGTTCCTTTCCTTGTCTATCTTGTACTTGTCACTACCCCCTGTGTTAATACCATCTGTAGTGGTGAGGCTAGCGTCCTTGCCAGCCAGTTCACTAGCCAGGGTATAGTGAGGTGACAGCTAGGGACTAAGTACATGACGGTGGTAGGGGGAAGGACCCACATAGAGCATTAGGGGAGCTTAGGGATAGGCTCAGATTGTTGTTAGGAGGTGCCCCATCCCTCCGTTCCCTACTGTTAGGGCCTTCCTCTACGTTTTCCATCCCGTTGTGTGTGTGTGTGTTGTGCCGGCCGCTGGACTTTCCCATCCCGAGCGTGACAGCGGAGACTCAAACATAATTTTAGAGCACGCCGAAGTCACTCGGATAACACCTTATCCGAGCATGTTCGCTCATCTCTAACTGTGAATTGTTATGTTTTAGGTTAATGTATTGGAAGTTTTTAATAATATTTTAATAGACCTTTTATGTTTTCCTTATGTGACTGAATACTTGTTTCATTTTCTGTCAAGTTAAGAAATGTTGGGATCTATCGCTTCAGCAGATGGAATTTAACAAAAATGTAAGCTACAGTTTAGTTTCACATGAGCACAAACAAAAGTGACGATTTTTTTTTCTCTTACTTGTCTTCCATGTACAGTTGTATACAAAGTTTTTTTTTCAACAGTAGCTATTAATGATTTACAGGACCATTTACAGTTTTCCATGTTACAGAATTGCAATGAATCTGGAAAAATTGGACGCTATACTGTGGTTCAGTGCGGCATTCAATTTATTTTCACGCACCCATAGACTTGAAAGGATGAGTCTGACCGGATTTCCGGAAACTGGTGACTGCTGTGATTTTTTTTTCACATTCAGATTCAGTCAATGAAAAAAATTGCTCATCTGCACTGCCCCATTGAATAACATTAGTCCGAGTGCTGTTTGTTTTTTTCACGGACGGCGCTCAGATCGGAAATACGTCCGTGTTGACGAGCCCTCATGTTCACATTCTAGTTAAAGGGAGTCTGTTAGCAGCAAAACACTTTTTAAATTGAGTCGTAGAGAGAACTTATCCCCATAAAAATCATATCATTACTTTAATTCTTGCATCCATTGATCAGAAAATGCTCTATCTAAAATATGGAAATTTAGGGTGTTCAGTGCACCCTTAGTGTGGACCAGTAACCGGTGCACCAATTCCCCACTAGTTTTGCATGTGGCCACCTCCCTTTGCATTGACTTACATTGCTGGCTTACCAATAACGGGCACTGTCTTAGGGTATGTGCACACGTTGCGGAAAGCGTTGCGGATTTTTCGGACTGATTTTGGTAAATACGCAGGTAAACCGCACTGCGGATTTCCTGCGGAATTACCGGAGATTTATCGCGTTCTTTTTGCAGATTTTGTGCTGATTCCACCTGCAGTTTAACACCTGCAGAATCTTATTATGGAGCAGGTGTAAACCGCTGCGGAATCCACACAAAGAATTGACATGCTGCGGAATAAACAATGCTACGTTTCCGCGCGTTTTTTTCCGTAGCATGTGCACTGCGGATTTTGTTTTCCATAGGTTTACATGGTACTGTAAACTAAGGGAAAACTGCTGTGAATCCGCAGCGGCCAATCCAATGCAGATCCGCAGCAAAATCCGCAACGTGTGCACATAGCTTTAAGCCTCGCGCAGACATCTGTTTCTTACAAACATGTTCCATCTGTGGTTTTCCATTTGTGTTTTTTTTTCAGACCAAGCTGTTTTGATCCAAGTCACAGATGAAAATCAACCAAACAGGTCTAAGTGCTCATGAAAAATCACCGACAGCACAAAGATGCCATCCGTATGATGTTCATGATACACTGCATTGGATAGGAAAAGCTTTGTCATTTTTTTTAAAACGAGAACTTCACTGATGAAACCTTAAAGGGAACCTGTCACCCCCCAAAATCGAAGATGAGCTGCGGCCACCGTAATCAGGGGCTTATCTACAGCATTCTGTAATGCTGTAGATAAGCCCCCGATGTAACCTGAAAGATGAGAAAAAGAGGTTAGATTATACTCACCTGGGGGGGCGGTCCGATCCGATGGGTGTCACGGTCTGGTCTGGCGCCTCCTATCTTAATAGGATGACGTCCTCTTCTTGTCTTCATGCTGCGGCTCCGGCTCTGGCGTACTTTGTCTGCCCTGTTAAGGGCAGAGCAAAGTACTGCAGTGCGCAGGCATCGGGCCTCTCTGACCTTTCCCAGCCCCTGCGTACTGCAGTACTTTGCTCTGCTATCAACAGGGCAGACAAATTACACCTGCGCCAGAGCATTATCTACAGAATGCTGTAGATAAGCCCCTGATGCCGGTGGGCTTAGCTCATCTTCAATTTTGAGGGTGACAGGTTCCCTTTAATGGTAAAAATTGAAACACTGATGAAAATTGGTACTTTTTTGTGTATCAGAAAAATATCCAATGTCTGAATGAGTGCAATCGAGAGCATAAATGTCTCTCTCAATCCCGTGGGGGCTCCACTAAATTTTCAGGTGTAGTTGTATAGTGGAGCGGCTGCAACAGAGAGGGGGCAGAAGTGCTGAGTGTGTTATGATCTGGTGGCCTAGGAGCAGCATGAGACGTGCTCTGGAGAAGGTGGTACCTTTACTGACCGCAAACCCTGAACTAGCAGCGCAACTAGATGTAGCCGTGGGGGGTACCTAACACTCTAGACCCCTCGACACCGCCTAAGAACTAACTACCCCTAAAGACAGAAACGGGAAAACTATCTTGCCTCAGAGAAAATCCCCAAAGGATAGACAGCCGCCCACAAATATTGACTGTGAAAGGAGAGGGAAATAACATACTGTGACAAAACACTCCGGAATCGCCTTTGCTGGGGTCAAAGGTCACATGGTTTGTGCATTGAATTTCTGAGGCGTACAGCAGGTTTCCAAGTAGGCTGACCTCAGGTCAGATTTATTAAAGTGAAAGCAACACAGAAAACAAAACATAAAAATAAATCCTAGCCTGTCCGGCACTAACTAAACAAACACGTTGCTAACTTAACAACTGGGGGGGCTTCTCCCACCCAGCTAACATTACACAATTCTTGAACATAGCTCTCACTCACGTTTGTCTCACACAGACAGGCAAACTGTGTGCCCCAGGCAGACGCTGGAAACCCCCAGCTGGTCATCTTTTATTCCTGCAATCATTAACCCATTAGCACCCTGAAGATACTGAGTGGCCTAATTCACATAGGACAAACACCTGGGCGAGATATACCTGCCTCCAACTACCACACCAGCATGAGTCTTACAATACGCAGACATGAAATCAGGATTTAGCATAGGAGGCCATACTAGCTAAAAAGGAAGAATAGGACAGAGTACTATGCGGTCAGTATAAAAACACTAGAAAATATCCACCACAGAAAATAAAAAACACCACATCTGACTAAAGACATGGAGGGTATATCTGCATCTCCAGAGACACAGCTAGGCTGCAAAAAAATCCTTCACAGACAAAGCTGGACAAAACAAAACAAGAAAATGCACAGACTATAAGGTCCACAGCAGGTGCACAGCAAAAACAAGGCCAGAACTTATCTTTGAAGAAATAAACAGTAGACCAGGAGAGACCAAGAATGGATGTGAATCCTCCAAAAACAATGGACAACTGGCACAGACAAAAAATAAAGCAGAACTTAAATAGCCCAGCCCAAATTACAAAAAATGGATACACCTGATAAATGCTGCGATCCAACTACCGCAGCACTACCACTCATAACCACCGGAGGGAGCCCAAGAGCAGAATTCACAACAGTACCCCCCCCTTGAGGAGGGGTCACCGAACCCTCACCAGAGCCCCCAGGCCAATCAGGACGAGCCAAATGAAAGGCACGAACCAAATTGTCAGCATGAACATCGGAGGCAACAACCCAAGAATTATCCTCCTGGCCATAACCCTTCCATTTGACCAGATACTGAAGCTTCCGCCTCGAAAAACGAGAATCCAAAATCTTCTCAACCACATATTCCAACTCCCCATCAATCAACAGCGGGGCCGGAGGATCAGCAGAGGGAACAACGGGCACCACATACTTCCGCAACAAAGATCTATGGAATACATTATGGATGGAAAAAGAGGCTGGAAGGGCCAAACGAAAAGACACCGGATTAATAATCTCAGAAATCCTATAAGGACCAATAAACCGAGGCTTGAACTTAGGGGAAGAAACCTTCATAGGAACATGACGGGAAGACAACCAAACCAAATCCCCAACCTGAAGCCGGGAACAAACACACCGACGACGGTTAGCAAAACGCTGAGCCTCCTCCTGAGACAACACCAAATTGTCCACCACATGAGCCCAAATCCGCTGCAGCCTGTCAACCACAGAATCCACACCAGGACAATCAGAAGGCTCAACCTGTCCTGAAGAAAAACAAGGATGAAAACCAAAATTACAAAAGAAAGGCGAAACCAAGGTAGCAGAACTAGCCCGATTATTAAGGGCAAACTCGGCCAATGGCAAGAACGCCACCCAATCATCCTGATCAGCAGACACAAAGCATCTCAAATAAGTTTCCAAAGTCTGATTAGTTCGCTCGGTCTGGCCATTTGTCTGAGGATGAAATGCGGAAGAAAAAGACAAATCAATGCCCAGCCTAGCACAAAAGGCCCGCCAAAACCTAGAAACAAACTGGGAACCTCTATCGGACACAATATTCTCCGGGATGCCATGCAAACGAACCACATGCTGAAAAAACAACGGAACGAAATCAGAAGAGGAAGGTAATTTAGGCAAAGGTACCAAATGAACCATCTTAGAAAACCGTGTAAAAGCGACGTTTCGACCAGTATCCTGGTCTTTTTCAAGCATGGATTAATAAAGACCTTTTTGTTACCACGACACCCGGCTGGAGCGCTGTTCATCCCTTTTTGGACTATTTGACATATCCAGGTTGGTTCCCTGGACAAGGAACGAGCGCCCGTTTGTGTGAGTGCTGTCAGTCCCTCTCTTTTTCTTTATCTTAGAAAACCGGTCACAAACCGCCCAGATAACCGACATCCACTGGGAAACCGGAAGATCTGAAATAAAATCCATAGAAATATGCGTCCAAGGCCTCTGAGGGACCGGCAAAGGCAGAAGCAACCCACTAGCGCGGGAACAGCAAGGCTTGGCCCGCGCATAAATCCCACAGGACTGCACAAAAGAACACACATCCCGCGACAAAGAAGGCCACCAAAAGGACATACCAACCAAATCTCTGGTACCAAAAATCCCAGGATGGCCAGCCAACACAGAACAATGAACCTCAGAAATCACTTTACTAGTCCATCTATCAGGAACAAACAGTTTCCCCACTGGACAGCGGTCAGGTTTATCAGTCTGAAATTCCTGAAGAACCCGTCGTAAATCAGGGGAGATGGCAGAAAGAATCACCCCTTCCTTCAGAATGCCGACCGGCTCAAGGACCCCAGGAGAATCAGGCAAAAAACTCCTAGAGAGGGCATCCGCCTTAACATTCTTAGTACCTGGAAGGTACGAGACCACAAAATCAAAACGGGAGAAAAACAGGGACCATCGAGCCTGTCTAGGATTCAGTCGTTTGGCAGACTCGAGGTAAATCAGATTCTTATGATCGGTCAAGACCACAATATGGTGCTTGGCCCCCTCAAGCCAATGACGCCACTCTTCAAATGCCCACTTCATAACCAACAACTCCCGATTGCCGACATCATAATTGCGTTCCGCAGGTGAAAACTTCCGAGAAAAGAAGGCACACGGTTTCATCAAGGAACCATCAGAATTCCTCTGAGACAAAACGGCCCCTGCCCCAATCTCAGACGCGTCAACCTCAACCTGAAATGGAAGAGAAACATCCGGCTGACACAACACAGGGGCAGAAGTAAATCGGCGTTTAAGCTCCTGAAAGGCAGAAACAGCCGCAGAGGACCAATTCGTCACATCAGCTCCTTTCTTCGTCAAATCGGTCAGAGGTTTAACCACACTGGAGAAGTTGGCAATGAAACGACGATAAAAATTAGCAAAGCCCAAGAATTTCTGAAGGCTCTTCACAGATGTGGGCTGAATACAATTATGAATGGCCTGAACCTTAACCGGATCCATTTCTATAGACGAGGGAGAAAAAATGAAGTCCAAAAAAGAAACCTTCTGCACTCCAAAGAGGCACTTCGACCCCTTCACAAATAATGCATTATCACAGAGGATCTGAAATACCATCCTGACCTGTTTCACATGAGACTCCCAATCATCGGAAAAAATCAAAATATCATCCAAATATACAACCATGAATTTATCAAGATAACTCCGAAAGATATCATGCATGAAAGACTGGAACACAGATGGGGCATTAGAGAGTCCGAATGGCATCACCAGGTATTCAAAATGGCCTTCGGGCGTATTAAATGTAGTTTTCCATTCGTCACCCTGTTTAATACGAATAAGATTATATGCCCCTCAAAGGTCAATCTTAGTAAACCAGCTAGCCCCCTTAATCCTAGCAAACAAATCAGTAAGCAAGGGCAAAGGGTATTGAAATTTGACCGTGATCTTATTCAAGAGGCGATAATCAATACACGGTCTCAAGGAGCCATCCTTCTTGGCAACAAAAAAAAAACCTGCTCCCAATGGTGAAGAAGATGGCCGAATATGCCCCTTCTCCAAAGACTCCTTAATATAGCTCCGCATGGCGGCATGTTCTGGCACAGACAGGTTGAAAAGTCAACCCTTAGGGAACTTACAACCTGGAATTAAGTCAATAGCACAATCATAATCCCTATGTGGTGGAAGGGAACTAGATTTAGGCCCATCGAATACATCCTGGAAATCTGACAAAAACTCAGGAATTTCAGAAGAGGGGGAAGAAGAAATTGACATCAAAGGAACATGATCATGAACCCCCTGACAACCCCAACTAGTCACAGACATGGATTTCCAATCTAACACTGGATTATGTAGCTGTAACCATGGAAAACCCAGCACAATATCATCATGCAAATTATGCAACACCAGAAAACGACAATCTTCCTGATGGGCTGGTGCCATGCACATGGTCAGCTGTGTCCAAAACTGAGGTTTATTTTTAGCCAACGGTGTAGCATCAATCCCCCTTAAAGGAATAGGGTTCTGCAAAGGCTGCAAGGGGAAACCACAACGTCTGGCAAATTCCAAGTCCATTAAATTCAGAGCGGCGCCTGAATCCACAAATGCCATGACAGAAAATGACGATAATGAGCAGATCAAGGTCACAGATAACAGAAATTTTGGTTGTGGTGTACTGATGGTAACAGAACTAGCGATTCTCTTTGTACGCTTAGGGCAATCAGAAATAACATGAGCAGAATCGCCGCAGTAAAAACACAACCTATTCTGACGCCTAAATCCTTGTTGTTCAGCTCCAGACAAAATCCTATCACACTGCGTAGGCTCAGGGCTCCTCTCGGATGACAACGCCACAGTGTGCACAACTCTGCGCTCGCGCAAGCGCCGATCAATCTGAATGGCCAGAGACATAGAATCACTCAGACCAGCAGGCGTGGGGAACCCCACCATAACATCTTTAACGGATTCAGAAAGACCCTTTCTGAAAATTGTTGCCAAGGCATCCTCATTCCATTTAGTCAGTACAGACCATTTTCTAAATTTCTGGCAATACGATTCTGCCGCTTCTTGACCCTGACACAGGGCCAACAAGATCTTCTCAGCTTGATCCACAGAATTAGGCTCATCATACAATAACCCCAATGCTTGAAAGAAAGAATCAACATTAAGCAAAGCAGGATTGCCAGATTCCAGGGAAAATGCCCAATCCTGTGGGTCACCACGCAGCAAGGATATGATGATTTTAACCTGCTGAATGGGATCACCAGAAGAACGGGGTCTCAATGCAAAAAACAGTTTACAATTATTTTTGAAACTCAAAAATTTGGATCTATCACCAAAAAATAAATCAGGAGTGGGAATCTTAGGTTCTAAGGCAGGAGTCTGAATAATAAAATCTGAAATACCCTGTACCCTAGCAGCAAGCTGATCCATCCGAGAAACTAACTCCTGAACATTCATGTTAATACTAGGTTCCGTAGCCACCCAGAGATTAAGAGGGAAGAGAACACAGAATAGACTGGAGAAAAAAAAATGGCTCAAGAGCTTCCTTCCCTTCTTCTGAGATGCATTTAACTCATTGTTGGCCAGTTGTACTGTTATGATCTGGTGGCTTGGAGCAGCATGAGACGTACTCTGGAGAAGGTGGTACCTTTACTGACCGCAAACCCTGAACTAGCAGCGCAAATAGAAGTAGCCGTGGGGGGTACCTAACACTCCCTAGACCCCTCGACACCGCCTAAGAACTAACTACCCCTAAAGACAGAAACAGGAAAACTATCTTGCCTCAGAGAAAATCCCCAAAGGATAGACAGCCGCCCACAAATATTGACTGTGAAAGGAGAGGGAAATAACATACGCAGACATGAAATCAGGATTTAGCATAGGAGGCCATACTAGCTAAAAAGGAAGAATAGGACAGAGTACTATGCGGTCAGTATAAAAACACTAGAAAATATCCACCACAGAAAATACAAAACACCACATCTGACTAAAGACATGGAGGGTATATCTGCATCTCCAGAGACAAAGCTAGGCTGCAAAAAAATCCTTCACAGACAAAGCTGGACAAAACAAAACAAGAAAATGCACAGACTATAAGGTCCACAGCAGGTGGACAGCAAAAACAAGGCCAGAACTTATCTTTGAAGAAATAAACAGCAGACCAGGAGAGACCAAGAATGGATGTGAATCCTCCAAAACAATGGACAACTGGCACAGACAAAGGATAAAGCAGGACTTAAATAGCCCAGCCCAAATTACAAAAAATGGATACACCTGATAAATGCTGCGATCCAACTACCGCAGCACTACCACTCATAACCACCGGAGGGAGCCCAAGAGCAGAATTCACAATATGAGTGCCTGTATGTGCGCACATGTTGAGCGGTGTACAGGGTCAACAGAAAGTTTATGAACCCATGCTCCATCACACTATTGGCTTCCTATAGTGCCCATACTCCGCTCTATGCGTGCACTCACACAGGAGCTCAATGTTTCTGCAATCTGAGTATCGCACTGTAGAGCGTCTTTTGAGTAATAGTTGGGAGTCTCAGAACCTGGATCCCCAATGATGCACTGTACATGTTAGGAAGGGAAATTATATGAAATAAAATAAAACATAGGCACCCTTTAAAAAAAATTGTCTTCTGCAGTGTTCACTAGTACATTTTGCGGTTTGCTCAGTTGCATAAATAATGGGGGAGTTTGCTTGGCACCAAATGTCTTTGCCCATATGCTTTCCCAAGCTAAATGTTTCTGGTGCTCCTGGATTGTCACTATAAGCAACAGATGCTTTGATAAAGACCTCCATCTGTCTGCGAAATGTCAGAAATCACCCGCATGCAACTACTGAACTCTGGCAAAAAATATCTTCATGATTTTTTCATTTGTATCAGAAAAACTGTTTCATTTCTAGCTGTTATTTTATATGTAAGGTCAAAATATGCAGAGGTCAGAAGAAAGCACAGATGGTTGAGGATCCCTGCTCAAGTATGGATAAAGTAGTGAACAAACAACATTAATGTATAGAGAAGAATAACAAAATTGTCAGAACCGGTATGGATTATCATGTTTAACTGCTGGAATTCCATGCTAAAATCTATAATATAACTGGAAATGTGTCCTGTTCAGAGCCTCCAGTGCAGAAGTCAGCAGTTGCTGCACAACATCGTCATTATCTCCAGGACGTTGGTTGCAGCAGCTTCACCGGCTGTGTGAGTGAGGTTGAGGAGAGGGAGGGAGGGTGTGAAGAGAGAAAGAGGGTGAAGAGAGAGAAAGAAGGTGAGGAGAGAAAAAGAGGGTGAAGAGAGAGAGACAAAAATGTACCAATAAAAATGCTAGCCACCCGGGCGTAGAGCGGGTACAATAATTAGTACTCTTTAAGGGCACACATGAGTTTCTTTGAGACCCTTCCAAGATCTATTGATAAAAATGTATTTTGTTCATGAGAAAACCCCTATAAATAGGCAAAGGGTAAAACAAATAAATAAACATTCTATTATCATTGTATCTTCTGAATTTTACAGGTACAGGTTTCACAATGAACAACAAAATATAAGGAATACGCAAATCATCAGCTCCCATGCTGCACCAGTTTCAATGCAGCCTGTGTGTCATGGCTCGACTCCAGGGCTCAATCCGGTGATCTCTGGCTATGTGGTCAGTTTCCCTCTTTGTTGGACCACAGCCTGTGTTGTCTCTATCCAACATTCTGTTGCTGTTTTGGGTTGCGCTCTGTACAGTTAAGGGTACATTTTAGGATACTCAGGATCAGCAGACATTGAATCAGGGTGCCATTGTGTAATATTAACGTGACAACCTCTGAAGTCAGGTAGGGACAGATCAGGGTCAAAATTATGATGTTTTAATGAACTTGGCGGTTGCTGGATTTTCTACTTCATATTTCAAGTTAAGGATTTGCCTAATCTGTATAGGAACCTATGATGTGCAGGTTTAACATCTCCATAAATCAACTCCTGGCTATGCATTTGCAACCAAGTTTGTTTTATTCTGAAACGCTCTTGTGTTTCAGAGAAAACATAGTTTGAAAAGCAATCTGGGGACTATAGGAAGAAACCTGACTAATTGTATGATGTCCCCGGCCATCTGCTCTCTGGCCAGCTTCTCTTTCAATATCTTCCTGAAATCGGGAAAAGACAATGATATTAGCTAATGCTATGTTATTGCTTGTTAATATTTTTAGAAGATCCTAGAAAGGGAAGGTTTTCCTTCTCCCTCTGAATTAACCAAAAGTTAGGAAATACAACGGTCTGCAGTTCTGAAAATGCAACTACTGGGGGAAAATTAGCTTTATTTCTCCCGAGAGCCGCCGACTTTCAGTCACGCAGGTTTAACGGCATAGCTACAGTCACTGATCGCAGCACTGAAAGCGGTGGCTGTAACCACACCCCGGCACTGACTGACAGCCAGCTGAGCAGTACATCAGTGCAGAGCAGGCTATCAGTCAGTGCAGGGAGGTTTACAGCCACTGCTCTCTGTGCCTTGAGTAGCGGCCCTAATTGCTCTGAACATGCCGGCATGACTGATCGCCAGCAGCTTCTGGGACAAATAAAGTTCATTTTCTCCCAGTGGTCACAATTTCAGTGCTGCAGACGGACACTTTCATGACACTATTAACCTGCAGGTTAATAGTGTTAGACTGGGGTTCCACTAGCATTTTTAACCCCTTCATGACCCAGCCTATTTTGACCTTAAAGACCTTGCCGTTTTTTGCAATTCTGACCAGTGTCCCTTTATGAGGTAATAACTCAGGAACGCTTCAACGGATCCTAGCGGTTCTGAGAATGTTTTTTCGTGACATATTGGGCTTCATGTTAGTGGTAAATTTAGGTCAATAAATTCTGCGTTTATTTGTGATAAAAACGGAAATTTGGCAATTTTCACATTTTGAATTTTTATTCTGTTAAACCAGAGAGATATGTGACACAAAATAGTTAATAAATAACATTTCCCACATGTTTACTTTACATCAGCACAATTTTGGAAACAACATTTTTTTTTGTTAGGAAGTTATAAGGGTTAAAATTTGACCAGCGATTTGTCATTTTTACAACGAAATTTACAAAACCATTTTTTTTAGGGACCACCTCACATTTGAAATCAGTTTGAGGGGTCTATATGGCTGAAAATACCCAAAAGTGACACCATTCTAAAAACTGCACCCCTCAAGGTACTCAAAACCACATTCAAGAAGTTTATTAACCCTTCAGGTGCTTCACAGCAGCAGAAGCAACATGGAAGGAAAAAATGAACATTTAACTTTTTAGTCACAAAAATTATCTTTTAGCAACAATTTTTTTATTTTCCCAATAGTAAAAGGAGAAACTGAACCACGAAAGTTGTTGTCCAATTTGTCCTGAGTACGCTGATACCTCATATGTGGGGGTAAACCACTGTTTGGGCGCACGGCAGGGCTTGGAAGGGAAGGAGCGCCATTTGACTTTTTGAATCAAAAATTGGCTCCACTCTTTAGCGGACACCATGTCACGTTTGGAGAGCACCCGTGTGCCTAAAAATTGGAGCTCCCCCACAAGTGACCCCATTTTGGAAACTAGACCCCCCAAAGAACTTATCTAGATGCATAGTGAGCACTTTGAACCCCCAGGTGCTTCACAAATTGATCCGTAAAAATGAAAAAGTACTTTTTTTTCACAAAAAAATTATTTTAGCCTCAATTTTTTCATTTTCACATGGGCAACAGGATAAAATGGATCCTAAAATGTGTTGGGCAATTTCTCCTGAGTACACCAATACCTCACATGTGGGGGTAAACCACTGTTTGGGCACATGGTAAGGCTCGGAAGGGAAGGAGCGCCATTTGACTTTTTGAATGAAAAATTATTTCCATCGTTAGCGGACACCATGTCGCGTTTGGATAGCTCCTGTGTGCCTAAACATTGGCGCTCCCCCACAAGTGACCCCATTTTGGAAACTAGACCCCCCAAGGAACTTATTTAGATGCCTAGTGAGCACTTTAAACCCTCAGGTGCTTCACAAATTGATCTGTAAAAATGAAAAAGTACTTTTTTTTCACAAAAAAATTCTTTTCGCCTCAATTTTTTCATTTTCACATGGGCAGTAGGATAAAATGGATCATAAAATTAGTTGGGCAATTTCTCCCGAGTACGCCGATACCTCATATGTGGGGGTAAACCACTGTTTGGGCACTCGGCAGCGCTCGGAAGGGAAGGCGCGCCATTTGACTTTTTGAATGGAAAATTAGCTCCAATTGTTAGCGGACACCATGTCGCGTTTGGAGAGCCCCTGTGTGCCTAAACATTGGAGCTCCCCCACAAGTGACCCCATTTTGGAAACTAGACCCCCCAAGGAACTTATCTAGATGCATATTGAGCACTTTAAACCCCCAGGTGCTTCACAGAAGTTTATAACGCAGAGCCATGAAAATAAAAAATAATTTTTCTTTCCTCAAAAATGATTTTTTAGCCTGGAATTTCCTATTTTGCCAAGAATAATAGGAGAAATTGGACCCCAAATATTGTTGTCCAGTTTGTCCTGAGTACGCTGATACCCCATATGTGGGGGTAAACCACTGTTTGGGCGCACGGCAGGGCTCGGAAGGGATGGCACGCCATTTGGCTTTTTAAATGGAAAATTAGCTCCAATCATTAGCGGACACCATGTCACGTTTGGAGAGCCCCTGTGTGCCTAAACATTGGAGATCCCCCAGAAATGACCCCATTTTGGAAACTAGACCCCCAAAGGAACTAATCTAGATGTGTGGTGAGGACTTTGAACCCCCAAGTGCTTCACAGAAGTTTATAACGCAGAGCCATGAAAATAAAAAAAAATAATTATTTTCTCAAAAATGGTCTTTTAGCCTGCAATTTTTTATTTTCCCAAGGGTAACAGGAGAAATTTGACCCCAAAAGTTGTTGTCCAGTTTCTCCTGAGTACGCTGATACCCCATATGTGGGGGTAAATCACTGTTTGGGCACATGCCGGGGCTCGGAAGTGAAGTAGTGACGTTTTGAAATGCAGACTTTGATGGAATGCTCTGTGGGCGTCACGTTGCGTTTGCAGAGCCCCTGATGTGGCTTAACAGTAGAAACCCCCCACAAGTGACCCCATTTTGGAAACTAGACCCCCAAAGGAACTTATCTAGATGTGTGGTGAGCACTTTGAACCCCCAAGTGCTTCATAGAAGTTTATAATGCAGAGCCGTAAAAATAATAAATAAGTTTTCTTTCCTCAAAAATAATTATTTAGCCCAGAATTTTTTATTTTCCCAAGGGTTACAGGAGAAATTGGACCCCATAAGTTGTTGTCCAGTTTCTCCTGAGTACGCTGATACCCCATATGTGGGGGTAAACCACTGTTTGGGCACATGCCGAGGCTCGGAAGTGAAGTAGTGACGTTTTGAAATGCAGACTTTGATGGAATGCTCTGTGGGCGTCACGTTGCGTTTGCAGAGCCCCTGATGTGGCTTAACAGTAGAAACCCCCCACAAGTAACCCCATTTTGGAAACTAGACCCCGAAAGGAACTTATCTAGATGTGTGGTGAGCACTTTGAACCCCCAAGTGCTTCATAGAAGTTTATAATGCAGAGCCGTGAAAATAATAAATACATTTTCTTTCCTCAAAAATAATTATTTAGCCCAGAATTTTTTAATTTTCCCAAGGGAAACAGGAGAAATTTGACCCAATATTTGTTGTCCAGTTTCTCCGGAGTACGGTGATACCCCATATGTGGGGGTAAACCACTGTTTGGGCACACGTTGGGGCTCGGAAGTGAAGTAGTGACGTTTTGAAATGCAGACTTTGATGGAATGCTCTGCGGGCGTCACGTTGCGTTTGCAGAGCCCCTGATGTGCCTAAACAGTAGAAACCCCCCACAAGTGACCCCATTTTGGAAACTAGACCCCGAAAGGAACTTATCTAGATGTGTGGTGAGCACTTTGAACCCCCAAGTGCTTCATAGAAGTTTATAATGCAGAGCCGTGAAAATAATAAATACGTTTTCTTTCCTCAAAAATAATTATTTAGCCCAGAATTTTTTATTTTCCCAAGGGTAACAGGAGAAATTGGACCCCAATAGTTGTTGTCCAGTTTCTCCTGAGTACGCTGATACCCCATGTGTGGGGGTAAACCACTGTTTGGGCACACGTCGGGGCTCAGAAGGGAAGTAGTGACTTTTGAAATGCAGACTTTGATGGAATGGTCTGCGGGCGTCACATTGCGTTTGCAGAGCCCCTGGTGTGCCTAAACAGTAGAAACCCCCCACAAGTGACCACATTTTAGAAACTAGACCCCCCAAGGAACTTATCTAGATATGTGGTGAGCACTTTGAACCCCCAATTGCTTCACAGACGTTTACAACGCAGAGCCGTGAAAATAAAAAATCATTTTTCTTTCCTCAAAAATGATGTTTTAGCAAGCATTTTTTTAGATTCACAAGTGTAACAGGAGAAATTGGACCCCAGTAATTGTTGCGCAGTTTATCCTGAGTACACTGATACCCCATATGTGGGGGTAAACCACTGTTTGGGCACATGTCAGGGCTCGGAAGTGAGGGAGCACCATTTGACTTTTTGAATACGAGATTGGCTGGAATCAATGGTGGCGCCATGTTGCGTTTGGAGACCCCTGATGTGCCTGAACAGTGGTAACCCCTCAATTCTACCTCCAACACTAACCCCAACACACCCCTAACCCTAATCCCAACTGTAGCCATAACCCTAATCAAAACCCTAACCACAACCCTAATTCCAACCCTAACCCTAAGGCTATGTGCCCACGTTGCGGATTCGTGTGAGATATTTCCGCACCATTTTTGAAAAATCCGCGGGTAAAAGGCACTGCGTTTTACCTGCGGATTTTCCGCGGATTTCCAGTGTTTTTTGTGCGGATTTCACCTGCGGATTCCTATTGAGGAACAGGTGTAAAACGCCGCGGAATCCGCACAAAGAATTGACATGCTGCGGAAAATACAACGCAGCGTTTCCGCGCGGTATTTTCTGCACCATGGGCACAGCGGATTTGGTTTTTCATATGTTTACATGGTACTGTAAACCTGATGGAATACTGCTGCGAATCCGCAGCGGCCAATCCGCAGCCAAATCCGCACCGTGTGCACATAGCCTAATTCTAAAGGTATGTGCACACTGCGGAAAACGCTGCAGATCCGCAGCAGTTTCCCATGAGTTTACAGTTCAATGTAGACCTATGGGAAACAAAAATCGCTGTACACATGCTGCGGAAAAACTGCACGGAAACGCAGCGGTTTACATTCCGCAGCATGTCACTTCTTTGTGCGGATTCCGCAGCGGTTTTACAACTGCTCAAATAGAAAATCGCAATTGTAAAACCGCAGTGAAATGCGCAGAAAAAAACGTGGTAAATCCGCCATAAATCTGCAGCGGTTTAGCACTGCGGATTTATCAAATCCGCAGCGGAAAAATCCGCAGAGGACCAGAATACGTGTGCACATACCGAAACCCTAACCCTAGCCCTAACCCTACCCCTAACCCTAACCCTACCCCTAACCCTAACCCTACCTCTACCCCTAACCCTAACCCTACCCCTAACCCTAACCCTACCCCTAACCCTACCCCTAACCCTAACCCTACCCCTAACCCTAACCCTACCCCTAACCCTAACCCTAGCCCTAACCCTAGCCCTAACCCTAACCCTACCCCTAACCCTAACCCTGCCCCTAACCCTAACCCTATTCTAACATTAGTGGGAAAAAAAATTTCTTTATTTTTTCATTGTCCCTACCTATGGGGGTGACAAAGGGGGGGGGTCATGTATTATTTTTTTTAATTTGATCACTGAGATATAATCTATCTCAGTGATCAAAATGCACTTTGGAACGAATCTGCCGGCCGGCAGATTCGGCGGGCGCACTGCGCATGCGCCCGCCATTTTGGAAGATGGCGGCGCCGGGGAGAAGACCGACGGGACCCCGGCAGGATCGGTAAGTATGATGGGGTGGGGGGGGACCACGTGGGGGGGGGATCGGAGCATGGGGGGGGAATCGGAGCGCGGCAGGCGTGGAACGGAGCACGGAGGGCGTGGAACGGAGCACGGGGGGCTGGAACGGAGCACGGGGGGGTGGAACGGAGCACGGGGGGGTGGATCGGAATGCAGGAGGGGTGATTGGAGCATGGGGGGGTGATTGGAGCACGGGGGGAGCGGACAAGAGCACGGGGGGGAGCGGAGCACTGGATGGAGGGGTGTTGTGAGTTCTGTTTTTGGGCTCCCTCTCGTGGTTACTGATGGTACTGGGTGACTTGTGTTCTCTGCGGTCTCTGGTGTCCACCTGTTCCATCAGGTTATGGGAGTTTCCTATTTAACCTGGCTTTTTTGTCATTTCCTCGCCGGCTATCAATGTAATCAGCGTGTCTTTTTACCTCTGCTCCCTGCGTTTGTTATCTTCAGGACAAGCTAAGTTTTGATTTTCCTGTTCCACGTTTTGCTTAATTTTTGTCTTAGTCCAGCTTGCAGATATGTGATTCCTTGCTGCTGGTTGCTCTAGTGGGCTGAAATTACTCCTCATGTTCCATGAGTTGGCACATGAGTTCAAGTAATTTCAGGATGGTTTTTTGAAGGGTTTTTCGCTGACCGCGCAGTTCACTTTTGTATCCTCTGCTATCTAGCTTTAGCGGGCCTCATTTTTGCTGATTCTATTTTCATAACTACGTATGTGCTTTCCTCTCATTTCACCGTTATTACATGTGGGGGGCTGCTATTTCTGTGGGGTGTTTCTCTGGAGGCAAGTGAGGTCTGTGTTTCTTCTTATAGGGGAAGTTAATCCTTCGGCTGGCGCGAGACGTCTAGGAATCATCGTAGGCACGTTCCCCGGCTACTGCTAGTTGTGTGTTTAGGTTCAGGATCGCGGTCAGCTCAGGTTCCATCACCCTAGAGCTTGTTTTGTTTTTGTGCTTGTCCTTTTGTGATCCCCTGCCATTGGGATCATGACAGAGGGGAGCCGGAGCAGTGTACCGGCCAGATCGGGGGGCTGGGGGGGCGATCGGTGGGGTGGGGTGGAGGCACATTAGTATTTCCAGCCATGGCCGATGATATTGCAGCATCGGCCATGGCTGGATTGTAATATTTCACCCGTTATAATAGGTGAAATATTACAAATCGCTCTGATTGGCAGTTTTACTTTCAACAGCCAATCAGAGCGATCGTAGCCACGAGGGGGTGAAGCCACCCCCCCTGGGCTAAACTACCACTCCCCCTGTCCCTGCAGATCGGGTGAAATGGGAGTTAACCCTTTCACCCGATCTGCAGGGACGCGATCTTTCCATGACGCCACATAGGCGTCATGGGTCGGATTGGCACCGACTTTCATGACGCCTACGTGGCGTCATGGGTCGGGAAGGGGTTAAAATCGGTCAATTTTGTCGAACGAGGGTTATGCAAGTTTCATGCATTTTTCATACGAGTACAATCTGATTTTTAACACCGAGCATTCGATTTCCATTCGATTTCCATGTGAATGCAAGCCGATTGCAATGTAATTTTAACGTGAGCTTTTACATAAAGTAATTTATACATAGTTTTCCAAGGCATTATTCCTTTCAAGAAAAAAAATGTTATGTGATCTCCAGACATTTTATTAGCCAGCAGAGGGAAAGCTGAATGCTGGGAACAGATGATTATAGCCTGGGAAGGGGGAATACCCATGGAACCTCCCAGGCTATTAATATCAGCTCAAAGTTGTGTACTTTGAGTGGTTATTAAAATGAGGGACCCCCCAAAAAATGACATATGGTCCCCCTATAATAACCAGAAAAAGCTAGGCAGACAGCTGCAGGCTGACATTAATAGTCTAGGAAGGGGCCATGGATGTTGGCCCCATCTTAGACTAAAAACATCAGCTCTCAGCATCCATAAGATGCACCAAATCTGGCACTTAGCCTCATTCTTTTCACTTGCTCCTGGTGCGGTGGCAAGTGGCGTGATAGTATTGGGGTTGATGTCACCTTTGTATTGATAGTAGACATCAAGCCCAGGGGTTAGTAATGGACAGGCGTCTATAAGACGCCCCCATTACTAACCCCATAGTCAAATTGTGAAAAAAATAACACCCAAAATAAAGTCCTTCATTGGAACAAAAGACATATACTCCTTTACAGTACTGACTCTTTATTTAGCCAAATACACTTACCTTACTCCCAATCCACTGAAGCCAATGTCCCCTGTACAAGTATTAAAATAATAAACATATTCCTCACCTGTCCGCCAAGAAGATAATAATCCAATTGTCCAGGGACGCATCAAGCTCTGCTACATCTAGATGGCAGGATGAATTGTTGCA
The DNA here is from genome assembly GCF_032444005.1 of Ranitomeya imitator. NCBI lineage: Eukaryota > Metazoa > Chordata > Amphibia > Anura > Dendrobatidae > Ranitomeya > Ranitomeya imitator. Next base: position 125,265,856 of record NC_091283.1, read on the forward strand.
TGATGCGACTATACAGCCTGCCATCCAGCAGAGACACAAAGCTGCGTGTGCTTGGTCAGCTCAGTGCCTCACAGTGGCTTGGTAAAGTTGAGTGGTGTTCATATCTAATTAACTCCTTTCATCTCACTGACATCACCGCGAGCATGAGAAAGTTGACAGGCTTGCGGTGCTGTCAGAAAGGTCATCTGAGTTCAGACCCAATGAACTCAGTTCAACGTAATCACATCAGTGCGAGCGCTGCTTAAGTATTCTCACTGCGCTCGCGCTGACGTAATTGAGGTGAAAGGAGTTAATTGGCTCTGAACTCCAATTACCTTTCTGACAGCACCGCAAGCGTGAGAAAGGAGTTCACCGCGAGGCACTGAGCAGCCTGCCATCTAGATGTAGTAGAGCTAGACGCGTCGTGGGACAAATGCATTATTATCTTCTTGTCAGAAAAGTGAGGAATATGATTGTTTATTATTTTAATTCTGTTACAGGAGATATTGGCTTCAGTGGGTAGGGTGTTCATGTGACTATAGCTGGTTTGATTTAATTTAGATTTGATAAAGGAGTCTGTGTCATTATTTCAATTAAAGGACTTTATACTGGGGGTGTGTTTTTTTATACAATATTAATAAGGGGTTAGCATTGGTGGCGTCTTATAGATGCCTCTCCATAACTAACCTCTGGGCTTGATGTTACCTGACAATATAAAGGTGACATAAACTCCCCCAACAGCTATCACCCCACTAGCCACCACACCAGTGCAAGTGGGAAGAGCGAGGCTAAGTGCCAGAATTGGCGCATCTTAAGGATGCATCCTTTCTGGGGTGGCTGGAAGCTGATTTTTTTTACTCTGGGAGGGGGCCAATATCCATGACCCCTTCCTAAGCAATTAATATCAGCCCATAGCTGCCTGCCTAGCCTTTGCTGGTTAGTAATTATAGGAGGACCCTACATAATTTTTTGGTGGGTCTCCCATTTGAATACCAGTAAAGGCTAAGTACACAGCTGTGAGCTGATATTAATAGCCTGGGAACCTCCATGGGTATTCCCCCTTCCCAGGCTATAAACATCTTCCCCAGCTGTCCGCTTTCCCTCTGCTGGTTAATAAAATGCTACACAAGCACTGTAATAATTATATATGTCACTCACATCTTTATATCTATTCTATCTTTTCTATTCTGTCGGGTCACCTTGTGATTTTCCTGTACTCGGCTGATGAATTGCCAGCTTTTAAGGACATGGGTGTGTAAAAGTCGGACAGCACTCGTATAGTCTGATTACTGTGCGATTTTTTTTTTTCTCGCACCCATTGACTTTTTTCGCATGCTGTGATTTCTTTCCAGTCCTATCATGATTCGATCTGAGCTGGAAAAAAAATTTGCAGATGAACAAACAATGATAGAATAAAATTTTTAATTGGATTACATTTGTCCAATTTAATCGCAAGTGGGATCGATCCCTTATAAGGGATCATAACATAACAGGTTCCCTTTAAATTCTGCAGGCTGCAGAGGGTTAAACTTTGCAGATTTGCTCTATCTGCTGATCTTTCATACATATGTTCCCTGCTGCCAACGCTCATATCTTAAGTCCAATCTGACAAGTTAAGAAAATGATGAGGGTGGCATCAATTAGTGGAAATCTGGGGAATTAAAATGCTGCAACATTGTTAAACAGCGTGAGCATGATTCATCATCCTACATGTGTATCATAATATAATGTACCATGCAGGAAAGTCTTGTGGGTGGAAATCAGGTTGAAGGTGAGTGAGGTAATTACTGTTAATAAGTATTTATATCAATCTATGTGGCAGTGCGTAATTGCTACTGAAAAACATCTAAAGGTTTACTTTAAAAAAAGTAAATTTAAAAATGTTTTCGTTAAAAAGAAAAAGGGAAATGGCTAAAAATTCAGAGGAAGCATCTTGAAATAATGATGGTGGAATCAATTTATGAATAATAATAACGGAGCCACATATGAGTCCTAAGACGGACAGAAAAAACTCCTAAGCAATACATATATAATCCGAAAAAGGAGTCACAAAACTGCCATTAAAGGTATATAAAAATAACAGCATTTATTAATTATCATAACAATTAAAATACTCAAATGAAGTACAAAATTCCCAATCATAATAGGGTAACTATGTGAATAGCGGACATAGGTAACAGGCACCATATACCACACCTAAAGTCTACGACCTGAGGTCACAGGTTCACTTAACCACAGTTATAGAGAATGGTTACACATAAATAGTCCCGCTACGGGCCCTTAAACAAGTGTACTATTACAGTATATAGGACTGGACCTCACCCATATTAGTCGTGGTGTGTATGTGGCAGCGCCAGCCCCTATGCGCGTTTCGCGTAGGCTTCTTCGGGGGGCTGTACAGCGTGTGTCGCTAGCTTGGCTTTTATAAGGCCACCGCACCTGGAGCTAATACCGGGACTTAGTTAGCGCCGCATGCGCCAATGACGTCAGCGCCGGAACTAGCATCACCGCTCGGCTGTCCGGGCAAAGCGGCAAGCCAGGGAGCCATCCCCATGGCAACCATGACTCACACGCCTGACCCAATGGGCGCCGGCAGCAATGCACCGTCACGCCGACGTCACGGTCATGCGCACAAGTCCCAAACAGGAGAACAGAGAGTGGGTACAGGTATATATAACGCTGTGTATAGGATTACATAAAGTGAATGTGCTAAAGTGCAAAGTGCTGTGCAAGGGTGGTACATACCTCCATAACATACATAATATACTCAGTAAACAAAACATAATACATAAAAAGAGACATAAATGGCAACATTAAAGGGTGATATCAGAAAGTCCATAGACATAATATAATTCTCCAAAAGTGTATTCGTGAACATATAATTGGATGCAATTCCCGCTTTCAGTCTCTCATATCATGGTGTGGTGGTTATCAATAGTATTGCCATCATGAATAACTAGAGATAAAAATGAAAAAAAACAACATATAAATAAAAACATAAAAAGACACACGAAGACATTAAAATCTAAGTCCAGATATTTATATATGATACTAGAGGAACGAGGCAAAACTATTCTGCTCATTAAGTCCAGAATGGACTAGTGTGTTCAGGACATTAATCCACCTGCATTCACGCTGGAATAGCAGCCTTTTAATATCGCCACCTCTGATGCCAGCGTGGATCCTGTCAATGCCTCGCACTCTAAGATTATTAGGGTTACATTTATGCTTTTCCCTAAAATGTCTCGGGAGTGTTTTTAGGTTTCCCACATCAGACTCCTCCCTTGCAGCTATGATCTCTCTCACGTGCTCCCGTGTTCTCACACGCAACTCCCTAGATGTGAGCCCTATATATATATATAAGGTCACACGTGCATTTTGCATAATATATGACAAACGTACTCTTACAGGAGATAAAGTCTTTGATTTTAAACTCGTGTGACCCATCCGAGGACGTAAATGATATGGCTCTCTGATGGTTTTTGCACGCCATACAATCCATGCAAGGGAAGAAACCCACCCTTGGTTCATTTGCTCCAAAAATTGCATATGTGGCTCCGTTCTTATTATTCATATGCTAATTTCTGTGTTTACACAGCTTCTAGTTCTGAGCACTTAGATTACCGTGCACGTGAGAAATCATGGTTGACACAACTTGAGAAAGTGTTTTGTGAAGGACCGGGTAACGTTTTAGATTCTAAGTCCAGAGATATCTTTGAAATGAGAAATAAGTTTAAAGAATTATTGAATAAGCGCACACGCATCTGGTGGAACAAAGCGTTCCTTGAGAGAGATATATCATGCGGTTTGATACCTAGGGGACTGAGAGTCCAACTGTTTCCCCCATTTACCGTGGAGGAGGAAATGTTTAAAAAATAAGTGGGAGGAGATCGCCACACAGTGCTCAAAAGGCTTTATGGAGCTTCTCATTAAATCGAATGAGGCTAAATTGACTGAATTGGATGCAGAATTGAATATCATACAATGTGACATCACTAAGCAAGATTCGGCTGAGCTGGTCACTAAATTCAGTGGAGAGATGGATGCTGATTTAGAGAGATGGGAGAATGACATCGTTACTAGAAAAACAAAAAAATATCAGCGGGATTTGACAGACTTGAAAAATAATAGGATTTATAGATGGAGAAGAAATGTTCCCAACTTGAATCCACAAATACGTGGGAGATCGGTGTCCTTCTCCTCTATATCATCTAATGAGGATAGAAATGAAATGGCGGCGACAGGGAGACCCTCAGTGGAGAGGAGGGATCCCCCGAGAGAGAACTGGCTGAGAAGTGGAAAAGTATATAACAAACGAAAAGCCTTCAACTCCCCACAGAGGGAGAAAAAGGCGAAAACTAATAATCTTGAGGTAATAAACCTGTCAACTCAACCGTTGACTAGAGATCAAATTTCTGTCTTGCAATTGGGACTCTCTTTTGTACCTACTAATGCTTTTGATTTTTTCACAGTCCTAAAGGACCTTAATTTATTTTCAAGGAAGTTGGTTCTGAAACGTTTACATTCTAAGCATGGGTCCACCGCAGACTCAACTTTGATTACAGAACAAGAGACTCTCCACATCCTGGAGGAACTAGAGGCCAAAGCGCTTCCGGAACTTTCAGGTATTTCTCCTCCGCCTATCACCCCCAGATCTACCACATTTCCTCCCTTGTCACTAGTACCACAGGTGGACATATTCACCAGACTGGTAACGGAGGATTTGAAAAAATTGAGTGGAATTAAGAGAGGTAATAACTTGACTCATAACCCAAAACAGGCTCTCATACAACTTTGGAATAGGAGTGATGTGGTTATCAAGCCGGCGGACAAGGGGGGAAATGTGGTGATCTGGCCAGTTGAAAAATATGAGAGGGAGGTTTTTAGACAGTTGAGCGACAAGGAGACCTATATTATGCTGAAGGAGAACCCAATAAAAAACTTCCAGGCACAGGTGTGCAATATTTTGGAAATGGCATTTGAAAGAGGGGTCATTACTAAAAAGTTACGGGATGGTTTGACTGTAGAATTTCCACGTGTGCCCACTTTCTATCTCCTCCCCAAGGTCCACAAAGATGCTCAAAACCCTCCAGGGTGTCCGATTGTCTCTGGCATGGGAGGGCTAAATGAACCACTTTGTAAATATATATGGATTACTATCTAAGATCAAAGGTGGAGACATTGCCCTCCTATGTCAGGGACACTACGGACGTCCTGAGACGTCTGGATGGCCTGCATATTGAGCCTGACATGCTCTTCGTGACGGTCGACGTGGAAACGTTGTACACGTGTATCGATCACGAGGACAGCATGAGGGCTGCAGGCTTTTTCTTGGAGTCGAGTAATCTGGATCCGGATGTCAGAGATCTGGTGTTGGATTTGTTGCGGTTCATCCTGGAACACAATTTTTTTACGTTCAAAGACCGTTTTTTCCTGCAGAAGCGGGGGACCGCGATGGGGGCGGCATGTGCGCCCTCGTATGCAAATTTACTTTTGGGATTTTGGGAGAGGGAAATTTTTCCAGATGACGCACATGCCGCCCCCCAAATCCTCGGTTGGTACCGCTTCATAGATGACATCTTTTTTATTTGGCAGGGATCGTCAACGATTTGGATTTATTTATATCCGGGTTGAACCGCAACAACTTCAACATCAGACTTACCTACTCTTGGCATCCCAAGGAAATTTCTTTCCTTGACCTTAAAATACAGGTACAGCCTGATGGTTGACTGGGTACAGATGTGCACAGAAAAGAGACCTCAGTAAACGCATTACTTCATGCATCTTCTGCACACACCGGATCAACCATCAGGGCTGTACCTGTTGGTCAATTTCTCCGGATGAGGAGAATTTGTACTTCTGAAGAGGCTTTTGAGCATCAGGCGGTGGACCTTGGGGAGAGATTTAGTGAATGTGGCTACAGTAGGAGATGCATCAAAAAAGGGTACAGGAGGGCCAAATATACCAACAGGACCTCCTTGTTATCCCAGGATCAATACTTTCATGTGTCCGGGAAAAAGAAGGCGGGAAAGAATGGACAGCAAGGGGCCACTAGATTTATTACTACCTCCAATTCAAAGTGGGACGAAATACGGTCGATTCTGTCCAAACACTGGTCTATCTTGAAAACAGACCCAGTTCTCAATCAGTATCTATCAGAAAACCCTCTGATGACGGCGAGGCGTAGCCAAAACCTGCGTGACATACTCGTAAAGAGTCACTATGTGGCGAAATCCCCTGCAATTTTTGGAGCAAATGAACCAAGGGTGGGTTTCTTCCCTTGCATGGATTGTATGGTGTGCAAAAACCATCAGAGAGCCATATCATTTACGTCCTCGGATGGGTCACACGAGTTTAAAATCAAAGACTTTATCTCCTGTAAGAGTACGTTTGTCATATATTATGCAAAATGCACGTGTGACCTTATATATATATAGGGCTCACATCTAGGAAGTTGCGTGTGAGAACACGGGAGCACGTGAGAGAGATCATAGCTGCAAGGGAGGAGTCTGATGTGGGAAACCTAAAAACACTCCCGAGACATTTTAGGGAAAAGCATAAATGTAACCCTATTGATCTGAGAGTGACAGGATCCACGCTGGCATCAGAGGTGGCGATATTAAAAGGCTGCTATTCCAGAGTGAATGCAGGTGGATTAATGTCCTGAACACACTAGTCCCTTCTGGACTTAATGAGCAGAATAGTTTTGCCTCGTTCCTCTAGTATCATATAGACTGAAAGCGGGAATTGCATCCAATTATATGTTCACGAATACACTTTTGGAAAATTATATTATGTCTATGGACTTTCTGATATCACCCTTTAATGTTGCCATTTATGTCTCATTTTATGTATTATGTTTTGTTTACTGAGTATATTATGTATGTTATGGAGGTATGTACCACCCTTGCACAGCACTTTGCACTTTAGCACATTCACTTTATGTAATCCTATACACAGCGTTATATATACCTGTACGCGCTCTCTGTTCTCCTGTTTGGGACTTGTGCGCATGACCGTGACTGTTATGACCTGGTGGTAAGGACAATAATGGACCTAGTGGGTAAGAGCACACTGAATGACCTGATAGTTACTAATAATATAGGACGAGCTCTGAGACGTGGGAACTCTGCTGACCGCAATCCCTAATCCTATCACACACACTAGAAATAGCCGTGGATTGCTCCTAACGCTCCCTATGCAACTCAACACAGCCTAAGAAACAAGCTAGCCCTAGAGATAGAAAAATAAAGCCTACCTTGTCTCAGAGAAATTCCCCAAAGGAAAAGGCAGCCCCCCACATATAATGACTGTGAGTAAAGATGAAAATTACAAACACAGAGATGAAATAGATTTAGCACAGTGAGGCCCGACTTACTGAACAGACAGAGGATAGGAAAGGTAACTTTGCGGTCAGCACAAAAACCTACAAAAAGACCACGCAGAGGGCGCAAAAAGACCCTCCGCACTGACTCACGGTGCGGAGGCGCTCCCTCTGCGTCCCAGAGCTTCCAGCAAGCAAGACAAAATCAAAATAGCAAGCTGGACAGAAAAATAGCAAACCAGAGAAAAACAAGCAGTAACTTAGCTTCAGCTGGGAAGACAGGTCACAAGAACGATCCAGGAGAGAGCTAGACCAATACTGGAACATTGACAGGTGGCCTGGAGCAATGATCTAGGTGGAGTTAAATAGAGCAGCCAGCTAACGAATTAACCTCGTCACCTGTAGAAGGAAACTCAGAAGCCGCAGCTCCACTCACACCCACCAGAGGAAGCCCATGGACAGAACCAGCCGAAGTACCATTCATGACCACAGGAGGGAGCTTGACAACAGAATTCACAACACGTGACGTCGGCGTGACGGTGCATCGCTGCCGGCGCCCGTTGGGTCAGGCGTGTGAGTCATGGTTGCCATGGGGACGGCTCCCTGGCTTGCCGCTTTGCCCGGACAGCCGAGCGGTGATGCTAGTTCCGGCGCTGACGTCATTGGCGCATGCGGCGCTAACTAAGTCCCGGTATTAGCTCCAGGTGCGGTGGCCTTATAAAAGCCAAGCTAGCGACACACGCTGTACAGACCCCCGAAGAAGCCTACGCGAAACGCGCATAGGGGCTGGCGCTGCCACATACACACCACGACTAATATGGGTGAGGTCCAGTCCCATATACTGTAATAGTACACTTGTTTAAGGGCCCGTAGCGGGACTATTTATGTGTAACCATTCTCTATAACTGTGGTTAAGTGAACCTGTGACCTCAGGTCGTAGACTTTAGGTGTGGTATATGGTGCCTGTTACCTATGTCCGCTATTCACATAGTTACCCTATTATGATTGGTAATTTTGTACTTCATTTGAGTATTTTAATTGTTATGATAATTAATAAATGCTGTTATTTTTATATACCTTTAATGGCAGTTTTGTGACTTCTTATGGTGGAATAAATTTGTAGGAATGTAGAGAAATAAAATGCTGCAACATTGTTTTTCCCGGCTCTACCACTCTTCACTCTGTGGAACACAGGTCGCTTAAGGCCTGTGGTCTGCAAAACGGCAGGAGCACGTACAGGACGAGTCCCAATCAGGGTGGAATGACGTGAGGATGTCATGGAGACACTAGCGTGCTCTGGCAATATGACAATGCCATGTTAATGTCACCCCGCCTTGCTGCTGTCTTCTAGCGGACTTGCCAGGATCCGGAGTTATGCAAGTATATAATGTAACAAAAAAGGAGAAAACTGAGTCAAAAAATACCAATAAAAAGTATCCTAATTTATTGTAACACACAAATAAATAACCATCTCAAAAAGAAAATTACAACAAATTATGAAAAATAATATATATTTTACATGGGTTAAATCTGAAAACAGTGATTGTCTCCGTGGGTGCAAATAGGGGCCGAAGGAAAGGTCAAAAGTAATGATAATGAATGCAAACTAAGTGAAATTATCAAGATGGTTTATAATTCCAATGCAATTACCCAATAGACGCTTGTGCACACAGATATATAAGCATTGGATATGTAATAGTCTCATGACATGCACCCAATATCGTGCTCCTTAATACCCTGCGTTATGCATTATTATTGTGACAGTTTGTTTAATTACAATGAGGGATAATTACCCATGATAGGTGCTCCGTCTTGCCTTACCCACGGCCACGTACCCCAACACACGTTTTGCTTTAGATATCACTTCTTCAGTTGTAAGGGGCCATTATAAAATGTATAGTCGAGCTGTGGTAGCATTATACTGCATATAGGGGTCTGTAAAGCTCTGTATAATTAATGGTGATATGTAAGTGAGTAAAATAAATAAATAAAAGAAATATAGAGTTCTGCGGGGGCTTTATAGTGTGTATAGGGGTTTATGGGGCATCATACAATGTATGGGAAACATTATACTGTCATTGGAAGCTATGGGGCTTTTATATTGTTTGAGGACTAGTGTTGAAGCCTATCATACAATGTTGGGTGGCATCATAAAAGTTGTATAATTAAAGTCCTATGGGCCTTGATTGAAAACTTGGACCTGGAGCCCAATCAGCATGTTGGTCAAATGTACAGGCCACTGTAGTAATAATAAAGTCCTCTGCCCTGGCCTCTATCCAGTGATAATGTCCCCATCCTGGTCCTCTTCCTATAATAACGTCCCCCATCCTGGACGCTTTCCTGTAATAACATCCCCCATCCTGGCCCCCCTCCTGTAATAATGTCCTTCATCCTGGCACTTTCATTAATAATATAGAAAGAGAGAAGGTCAGCTCACCATAATTGATGCACCTGGATATAACACAGTCAACGAACGGAGATGATCTGGTGCCGGTCAGAGTAAATTGCAGGAAGAAAAGGAAAATATCTTCAGCGCTGAAAACAAGATGAATGTAAGTAAAACGTTGCCTTTATTTCTTCAATTAAAAAGCATAATAGCTTGTACACTTTTCTTTAATAATATCCCCTATCCTGGCCCCCTTCCCATGATAATGTTTTCAATTCTGGCCCTCTTGCTGCACTAATGTCCCCAATCATGGCCCCTGACGTATAATAATGTCCCCCATCCTGGCCTCCTTCCTATGATATTGTCTTCTATTCTGGCCTTCTTGCTGTAATAATGTCCCCAATCATGGCCCCTGACCTATAATAATGTCCCCCATCCTGGCCCCCTTCCTATAATAATGTATTATATTTTGTCCCTCTTGCTGTAATAATGTCCCCAATCATGGCCCCTGACCTATAATAATATCCCCCATCCTGGCCTCCTTCCTATAATACTGTCTTCTATTCTGGCCATCTTACTGTAATAATGTCCCCAATCATGGCCCCTGACCTATAATAATATCCCCCATCCTGGCCCCCTTCCTATGATAATGTCTTCTATTCTGGCCCTCTTGCTGCACTAATGTCCCCAATCATGGCCCCTGACCTGTAATAATGTCCCCCATCCTGGCCTCCTTCCTATGATAATGTGTTCTGTTCTAGCCCTCTTGCTGTAATAATGTCCCCAATGATGGCCCCTGACCTGTAATAATGTCCCCCATTCTGTCCTCCTTCCTATAATAATGTCTTCCATTCTGGCCCTCTTACTGTAATAATGTCCCCAATCGTGGCCCCCAACCTGTAATAATGTCCCCCATCCTGGCCTCCTTCCTATAATAATGTCTTCCATTCTAGCCCCCTTGCTGTAATAATGTCTCCAATTGTGGCCCTCAGCCTATAATAATGTCCCTCATCCTGTTGGTCTTCTCCAATAGATTTAAAAGGAAAAAAAGACTCTTATCTCTCCCCCTCCTGCGGTGATCAGTGTCCTCTTCGTACCCTGAAGTGGCACAGGGGAAGGGGACAGCACAAAGAAGTGCCATCACACACCGCTCACAATGGACATGCAGATGTTAGCTGCCAGCTTCTGATTGGTTGGCAACCTGTTACGGTATTGTAGTGCAGAAAGCCGGTGACACTCTGCACCGCAATACATTTCAGCACAATGGACGCACAATCAGCTGAAACCTGCACTGGTGTTGACAGGTTCCCTGACTCCACGGGCCCAGTCACGGTCACACCCTCTGCGACTGATTGTTATGGCCCTGTCTCATACAGCGTGTATTGTGTATAGGGGAGCTATGGGGGCATTGCACTGTGAATAGGAGGGCTATGGGGGCACTATACTGTGTGAGGACAAGTATGGATGGCTATCAACACCGCAGGGTTATTTTACTGTGTATAGGAAACTGTGGGGGCATAATACAGTTTGGGGAGCTTTATCCTGTGTATAAGCAGGATTTGGGGGCATTATACTGTATGAGGACTACTGTGGGGGGGGGGCAATCATACTGTGCATATGGTGGCTTTTTGGTATTCTACTGTGTATAGGGGTCTTTGGGTATTTTACTGTGTATATGGGGCTTTGGGTGTTATATATACAGGACTACTGTTGGGGAATTATACCCTGTTGAGGGCTTTGGGCATTATTCTGTGTATAGAGAGCTATGGGGACATTATACTGTGTATAGGAGAGCTTTAGACCCATCATACTGCATATAGGGAACTGTAAATATGTCATATTGTGTATACAGAACCATGAGGACACCATTCTATGTATAGGGGAGCTATTGGGAGCTCATGTTGCATATAGAGGGGGCTATGATGACATACTGTGTATAGGGGAGCTGCGGGCCCAACATACTTTATATAGGGAACTGGAAGGATGTCATACTGTGTATAGGGGAGCCGTGATGGCATCACACTGTACAAAGATTAGCTGTGGGGACACCATACGGTGTATAGGTGAGCTGAAAATTGGGGTACTCAGAGGACTATATTATTGTATGTGGGGTGGTGGACTGAGGGGACACTATCAAATATTATCTGGGCACTTAAGAAGCATTATTATTAGAGAGCTAAAAAAGAGAAAAAGAATATCTGCGCTGGGAAAAACAAACACTAGAGGACCATAAAAACTGATAAATACGTACGTTGATCTCACAAAAAGACTGAAACCGTGTTAAAATAAGAATAAAACTAAAAACAACACCATAAGCAACTGGGAGAGCAACCTACTACCGCCAGATGTATAAAAAAACAAATAATAAACACTATAGTGTCACTACCTGACAAGGTCGTCCAAGGAGGATAAGGATAGATGCAATATAGTAGGTTGGAGTATCCCAGTGTGGAGTAAAGTGAAGTCCGTGCCTGATGGCAAATATGCAGGAAGCGGTGGAGCGGCTTGTTCCGATGTCCTTTGATACTTGCAGTGCCCGGAGGAGGTCAGGTGAAAAGAGTATCGCAAATAGTCCGATACGGATCAAGGTGGCAGACACTGCCCCGGCTGGTGGCAGCGCTAGCCTGCGTTCAGTGTGGCGTGTCCGCGCTACTAGACAGAGCCGTTAGGTGTACTGCAGGCGCAGGACCTAACGTGACGTCACAATCACGTGGGGAATCACGTGATGGGCTACAGGGAGAGCTTAGGACCAATTCCTTCCTACACGTTTCGGAGACAAAACGATCTCCTTCCTCAGGTCCTGCGCCTGCAGTACACCTAACGGCTCTGTCTAGTAGCGCGGACACGCCACACTGAACGCAGGCTAGCGCTGCCACCGGCCGGGGCAGTGTCTGCCACCTTGATCCGTATCGGACTATTTGCGATACTCTTTTCACCTGACCTCCTCCGGGCACTGCAAGTATCAAAGGACATCGGAACAAGCCGCTCCACCGCTTCCTGCATATTTGCCATCAGGCACGGACTTCACTTTACTCCACACTGGGATACTCCAACCTACTATATTGCATCTATCCTTATCCTCCTTGGACGACCTTGTCAGGTAGTGACACTATAGTGTTTATTATTTGTTTTTTTATACATCTGGCGGTAGTAGGTTGCTCTTCCAGTTGCTTATGGTGTTGTTTTTAGTTTTATTCTTATTTTAACACGGTTTCAGTCTTTTTGTGAGATCAACGTACGTATTTATCAGTTTTTATGGTCCTCTAGTGTTTGTTTTTCCCAGCGCAGATATTCTTTTTCTCTTTTTTAGATTTATCTATGTTTTTGCGGGTGGGTGGTTCCGCTACAATATCTGCTGCAGGTTTTTCTTGAGTGTGAGCGCTACAGGTGCCTTTTTTTGTTTTGATTATTAGAGAGCTATTCAGGGTATTATGACCGTCAAAGGGACACACAGGGGCATTATTACTTTCTAGGGTTCAAAATGTAGTCTCTGTTTTCTAAGGCACTTGCATAAGGCACTTATATTTTTTAGGGGACAATTTCACCATCTAGAGGGGACAAATGAGGTATGTTACTTTGTAAAGGGCACAGCAGTGGTATTATTATTTGGGGAACTAAGAGGAGCACGGTTTCTGTGCCACATAGCAGGTTCAGTAATAGGAACAAATATGGCGGCATTGGGGTTGACAGTAGGATGTGAAGTTTTAGCAAGTTAAAAATAGATGAGGATGATGCTGGAAATGTGAGCCGTCAAATGTGTCTTTCTTTGTTGTAATCTCTGCAAACAACTTGTGGCTGGAAGAAGTTGTCATGTTGGTCTGGGCCAGATAGAAAAGACGTGAAAAAAGAACGATTCCATCAGAAGTACATCAGCTGTAAGTCACTATACATAACTGTACTCTGATATCTTATATTTTTTGCAGGACAGGTATCTACCACTGTATGGTCACCATATGGCTGTAATATTGGTGGTGGTCTGTGTATACAGATTTGTCTCAGTAACAACATGGTCTTCTGCTATGGTTCCCTTATACCCACGATTACAATGTTCCGCTGTAGGTGTAAACATGGTCACCTGGTTAGGGGCGCACTAAGATGTTCGCCTTCCCCTTTTTCCCCATGCTGAACCCCTAGCTACACCTCTGCAGAAATGACGGATTTAAAAGAAAAAAACATTCTGAACGGAGAGATTTTTATTATTAACTGCTTGTTACCTTGGATCTTGCATCAGTGTCACAGCGCTCCTCCGATGCTGAAGAGGTGAAGCTTCCTCTGCCAGCAGCATCAGAGGGCACAACGTTCGGGCCAACAGGGACGCCACTGGACTGAATTGTCAATCAATGAACTGTAATGGTGAGAAATCCCCTGTAATGTAACGATGTAATGATCTGATTAGTTACACAAGAAAAGAATGACCCCAAAACACCTGCTGTCCCTCAGCTTAAGGTCAAGGTACTCAGCTGACCCCAAGACTTAGATGATTCTCGGAAAATCTTTAGCAGGATTGAAATCAGATCAAAAGGAAGTAATTGGAAATATGGTTTCTGTAGGAAATGGTAAAAGTCTCCTAGTAAGAACACTAGAAAAGGCATAACGAGAAGATGGATATCTAGAGAGAACCTGTCATCAGTATTGTATACCCAAGCTAATGGCGTGTATGTAAAGGCGCTTTAATGCTGAGTAAATTCTTACCTTTCTTGCAGAAATCTGTTTTGCTGTTTTAGAGAAATCCATAGCTGAAGTTGCTGAAGATACTATCATGTGAACGAGCCCTAAGCGTGTACAAGGAGTCCAGGAGTCAGGCACATACAGAGGTAGTATCAAAGGTGAAGCGTAAATATAAAAGGGTATGCCAAGGTTTGGGTAACAGTAGTCAAGCAGAATCAAGTATGAGGTACTGTAGTTATTAGTACAGGATGCATACCTCCATATTTTCAAAGATTAACATATTTTTATTTTACACTCCAGTACAAGCCAGTACCTTAACCGTGCCCAGGAAATATTGCTCATGAGAAGCCCAATAGTGTGCCAACAGAGTACGATACCCCTTTTATGGCCTAAGAAAGCCCCCCACATACACTTTATTATGCCCTCACAGTACTCACCATACAATATGATGCCCCTATAGCCATATACACAAAATATGTAGCTCCCATAGTACATTAACACACATAGAATGATTTCCCCACACTCAGTATGATCCCTCACAGCTCCCCACATGGTATTATGCCACAGTTTCCTATGCACAGTATGAAGCTCCAACAATGTCCCCACACAGTATGATACCCCCAGAGCTCCCTAAGCAAAGTATGATGCCAACACAGTCCCTCACACAGAATGATGTCCACACATTATTATACCCCCACACCATCCACAAACAATATGTTGCACCTACAGCCCCCACCTCTCCCCACATACAGTATGATTCCCTCAGGTTTCATCACACAATTTGGTATCCAAAAAGTTCCCCCCACACATAGTATAATGCTCCCACATCACTCTCCCACACAGCATGATATGCCCCCACAGCCTTCCCCATTGTATGATGCACCAAAAGCCCCACCATAAATAATATGATGCCCCCACAGCTACCCCACACATAACATAATGTCTCACTTTCCCTCACACAGTATGATGCATCCCACTTTCCCGTGAGTCCTGCTTTTCTGTTGTGTGGACTCTGGTGCCTTTCACAGGACCGGAGAATGTCATGACTTGTAGGCCCTTCTGTCTTTACCCAGACTAAATAATGGAGTAGTGATCTGATAGTTCCACCATTCTATCAATCCCATTCCATGCCCAGGTGGGAAGTATTTTTATTGGTATATTTATACAGTGTCTTTAATAAAATGGCACACTGGCTGACCTCGGCGCCGTTTTATTGAAGTAATGTACTACAATGTCAGCATAGCAGTGTACATGCGCCCGCCACTGCTATGTTGACATTGTAGTACAATTCTTCAATAAAATTGTTCCGGAGTCAATGCATGTGCATCCTGTGGCACCATTTTGTTGAAGACACTGTCTGGCACTGCGAATTTGCATACGCAGTGTCATTAATAAAATGGAGCCTTAGTGCGTATCCGCACGCACTGACTCCGACACCACACTGTGCAGGTGCTGCCCATCCCGGCGTCAGACAGAAGGATGCATCCACCGTTATATATAAGACAAATGCCCCTGAACCTCGAAGACTTCAGGACAGCTCCTCACAAGCGGGACTGTTCTACTGGATCTTGGATCCCTTTCTCTCTGTCCTTCTTATTTATCTCTTTTTCTCTATATTTACTTATTACTACTTTTTTATCTCATCTGCATTCTTTATTTTTATCTCCTTTTTTGCAATTTTTTTTCTATCCTTTCTCTTATTGCTCTCTCTTTTCTTAACTCTTTCCTTTCTTTTCTTACAATTTTTTGTATATCTTTCTTTTCTTTTACTTTCTCTTCCCTTTCCCTCCAGGATTGATTGAAAGTGATACCTGATCTCCGAGGTTGGAATTAGATCCTATGGCATTAAATGTATCTCCTATGTACCGCGACATATTATGACCATTGGCATGATCCATAGCTCCCGCTGCGTTCTACACACTGTGGTGTGCCAGGTAAACCCCATAAATTGGTTTCGGAGGTAAGAGAATACCACAACACTATCCTAGTCATATCTGTTGTGTGGGCAGTCGGACGGAGAATAATGTAGGCTAATTACAGATTTAGGCTGATAGATGAAACCAAAGATAAGAAATAAGAAACTTAAATAAGGAATTTTTATTCTCATTATTATTTAATCATTGATTGTACAAAGAAAAAATGTTCAGATAGCATAAAAAAGCAACAAAAAACTATTTGTCATTATACTCTTTAGTAGCGATTTTCAGTAAAGGAACAAAAGCAGGTTCCTTCTATTTAGGAATGTTGTACAGATCTGTCAGCCTAAACCCACCAGGGAAACAGATGAGGAAAGAAAACTTGACCCTACTTCACCTCAAAGGAAGAGGAATAGAATATAAAAATAAATCCTTGATCTGCACGAATGCACCTTACTGCATCTCTATAGAAGAGGCCTTGTTTCCTAGATCCCCAGAGACCGCAAGTATCACACATCACAGACTGCACAGACAGACGGACAGAAACTGAAGAGACTCAGGAGCTAAGGTTTCTATCTGACGAAAACAAAATCTGACCAGATGAGGAGGTAACGGGACACGGCGCTACCAAACTGACTCCGTCTTTCCTTTCATACATGCCTGGGAGACCTGAAAGAGCGTCCACGATCCACCATCTTTCTTTAGTGTTTCTGTTTTCTCCGTCACATATTTTTTTTCTGTGCTTTTAAACACCTTAATTTAAAAAAAACACAAAAATCAGGTGTTTTTTTTATCGTGTTTTCAAAAGGTTTTTATGGAGGATTTTATTTTCTTCTTATACATATGTTTTTCTTGTGTTTTTTTTGTTAAGTTCTATGAAGAAATTTATAGAAAAAGGATTTGGGAAAAAAAGAAAACTACAACTTACCTTCTCCAAACTGCCACCAAAATGGCACAAAATGTAGTATGTTTTGTATTTCAAGCTAGACTGTAAAGTAAAATCGACGTCACTATTTTTAGTCACCAAAGAACACTGGTGAAAAGGCTAAAAAAACCACTACAAAAATGACTTAATTAAAAAAAAATGGGACCAAATTTGTTTCACTGATGGAAATTGTATATTCTGGATCTACCTACGGTCTATTTGGGCATATTAAAAAGATTATTCACATGTCCGGCTCAATGTAAATGATAAAATATAGAAATCAAGTGTTAATTCTGCAACAAAAAAAATATACTAAAATATAATACAAATGCAAACATGCATGATAATAGTAGAAACAGTATGGAAAATTAAGAGACGTAGCTGCCTTCACCTTGAACAAAGAAGATCCAGGAAAACATACTCAGATGGGAGGTAAGAACATTTCTAAAACAATCCACAGCGAGGAGATTGGAACAAAACAAAATCCTCTAAACTGCATGCTCGCAAACGCCAGAAGCCTGACAAACAAGATGGAAGAACTAGAAGCAGAAATATCTACAGGTAACTTTGACATAGTGGGAATAACCGAGACATGGTTAGATGAAAGCTATGACTGGGCAGTTAACTTACAGGGTTACAGTCTGTTTAGAAAGGATCGTAAAAATCGGAGAGGAGGAGGGGTTTGTCTCTATGTAAAGTCTTGTCTAAAGTCCACTTTAAGGGAGGATATTAGCGAAGGAAATGAGGATGTCGAGTCCATATGGGTCGAAATTCATGGAGGGAAAAATGGTAACAAAATTCTCATTGGGGTCTGTTACAAACCCCCAAATATAACAGAAACCATGGAAAGTCTACTTCTAAAGCAGATAGATGAAGCTGCAACCCATAATGAGGTCCTGGTTATGGGGGACTTTAACTACCCGGATATTAACTGGGAAACAGAAACCTGTGAAACCCATAAAGGCAACAGGTTTCTGCTAATAACCAAGAAAAATTATCTTTCACAATTGGTGCAGAATCCAACCAGAGGAGCAGCACTTTTAGACCTAATACTATCTAATAGACCTGACAGAATAACAAATCTGCAGGTGGTCGGGCATCTAGGAAATAGCGACCACAATATTGTACAGTTTCACCTGTCTTTCACTAGGGGGACTTGTCAGGGAGTCACAAAAACACTGAACTTTAGGAAGGCAAAGTTTGACCAGCTTAGAGATGCCCTTAATCTGGTAGACTGGGACAATATCCTCAGAAATAAGAATACAGATAATAAATGGGAAATGTTTAAGAACATCCTAAATAGGCAGTGTAAGCGGTTTATACCTTGTGGGAATAAAAGGACTAGAAATAGGAAAAACCCAATGTGGCTAAACAAAGAAGTAAGACAGGCAATTAACAGTAAAAAGAAAGCATTTGCACTACTAAAGCAGGATGGCACCATTGAAGCTCTAAAAAACTATAGGGAGAAAAATACTTTATCTAAAAAACTAATTAAAGCTGCCAAAAAGGAAACAGAGAAGCACATTGCTAAGGAGAGTAAAACTAATCCCAAACTGTTCTTCAACTATATCAATAGTAAAAGAATAAAAACTGAAAATGTAGGCCCCTTAAAAAATAGTGAGGAAAGAATGGTTGTAGATGACGAGGAAAAAGCTAACATATTAAACACCTTCTTCTCCACGGTATTCACGGTGGAAAATGAAATGCTAGGTGACATCCCAAGAAACAATGAAAACCCTATATTAAGGGTCACCAATCTAACCCAAGAAGAGGTGCGAAACCGGCTAAATAAGATTAAAATAGATAAATCTCCGGGTCCGGATGGCATACACCCACGAGTACTAAGAGAACTAAGTAATGTAATAGATAAACCATTATTTCTTATTTTTAGGGACTCTATAGCGACAGGGTCTGTTCCGCAGGATTGGCGCATAGCAAATGTGGTGCCAATATTCAAAAAGGGCTCTAAAAGTGAACCTGGAAATTATAGGCCAGTAAGTCTAACCTCTATTGTTGGTAAAATATTTGAAGGGTTTCTGAGGGATGTTATTCTGGATTATCTCAATGAGAATAACTGTTTAACTCCATATCAGCATGGGTTTATGAGAAATCGCTCCTGTCAAACCAATCTAATCAGTTTTTATGAAGAGGTAAGCAATAGGCTGGACCACGGTGAGTCATTGGACGTGGTATATCTCGATTTTTCCAAAGCGTTTGATACCGTGCCGCACAAGAGGTTGGTACACAAAATGAGAATGCTTGGTCTGGGGGAAAATGTGTGTAAATGGGTTAGTAACTGGCTTAGTGATAGAAAGCAGAGGGTGGTTATAAATGGTATAGTCTCTAACTGGGTCGCTGTGACCAGTGGGGTACCGCAGGGGTCAGTATTGGGACCTGTTCTCTTCAACATATTCATTAATGATCTGGTAGAAGGTTTACACAGTAAAATATCGATATTTGCAGATGATACAAAACTATGTAAAGCAGTTAATACAAGAGAAGATAGTATTCTGCTACAGATGGATCTGGATAAGTTGGAAACTTGGGCTGAAAGGTGGCAGATGAGCTTTAACAATGATAAATGTAAGGTTATACACATGGGAAGAAGGAATCAATATCACCATTACACACTGAATGGGAAACCACTGGGTAAATCTGACAGGGAGAAGGACTTGGGGATCCTAGTTAATGATAAACTTACCTGGAGCAGCCAGTGCCAGGCAGCAGCTGCCAAGGCAAACAGGATCATGGGGTGCATTAAAAGAGGTTTGGATACACATGATGAGAGCATTATACTGCCTCTGTACAAATCCCTAGTTAGACCGCACATGGAGTACTGTGTCCAGTTTTGGTCACCGGTGCTCAGGAAGGATATAATGGAACTAGAGAGAGTACAAAGGAGGGCAACAAAATTAATAAAGGGGATGGGAGAACTACAATACCCAGATAGATTAGCGAAATTAGGATTATTTAGTCTAGAAAAAAGACGACTGAGGGGCGATCTAATAACCATGTATAAGTATATAAGGGGACAATACAAATATCTCGCTGAGGATCTGTTTATACCAAGGAAGGTGACGGGCACAAGGGGGCATTCTTTGCGTCTGGAGGAGAGAAGGTTTTTCCACCAACATAGAAGAGGATCCTTTACTGTTAGGGCAGTTTGAATCTGGAATTGCTTGCCTGAGGAGGTGGTGATGGCGAACTCAGTCGAGGGGTTCAAGAGAGGCCTGGATGTCTTCCTGGAGCAGAATAATATTGTATCATACAATTAGGTTCTGTGGAAGGACGTAGATCTGGGGATTTGTTATGATGGAATATAGGCTGAACTGGATGGACAAATGTCTTTTTTCGGCCTTACTAACTATGTTACTATGTTACTATGTTACCAGTCCTGGCATGTGTACATGGGTCCCATCAGGGCTTGCATCCGAATTCCCCCCCCCCCGCAAAACAGGATTTAGGCATATGCGCCAACGGGGCCATTGACTATACTGGTGTTGACAAAGCGAATGTGTGATCTGCTGTGCATTGGGGATATACGCCTACTGGAGGTGAACACTAAAGCAAAGAAGACTGTGTCTGGGTGTCTGTCTCCAATAGGTGTATATGCCTAAAAATGATACACGACAGAGCACACGTTTGCTCTGTCGACACTATATAGTCTATGCCCCAACAGTGCATACATCCAAATCCTGTTTTGCCGGGAAGTTCGGACTTAAGTCCCGACATGAGACACTGAACGCAGTGTGAAAGCATCCTTAGGGTCCTTTGCCTACCAGTAATCTTGACTGCTTCCCACATACTCCTAGCGGGCAAGGAGTATGGAATACTTTTAAGGGAAATGTGTAATCAGAAATGACCTTTTGATTATATTAGGTTTTTTTGTGTTAAATAATTTTTTTTTAAGTATTGCAATTTTTTCATATCACAGTCTCAGTTAAAAATAAAAATTCTTACACTGGCCACTCTTTTCAAATTCTCTCACTGGACACTGGGGAAATATTAGACTCCTACCGTATTTTTAGGACTATAAGACGCACCAGACCATAAGACGCACCCCAAATTTTCAGAAGGAAAATAGGGGGAAAAAAAATAATGTGTCAAATGGGGGTCCGTCTTACAGTCCGAATTCAGCTTACCAGGGAAGGGATCGGCACAGGTGGAGGAGTGGTCACGTGGGTCATTTGGTGGTCCAGGCTGGTGCGGTGGCCTCCGGGAAATCCCATCCGAAGTGGTGTGGTGGCGGCAGCTCTGTGCTGGGGCAGGAGCACTGTGCTGGGGCTCTGCTGGGGCAGGGGCTCTGTGCTGGGGCTCTGTGCTGGGCAGGGGGAGCTGTGCTCTGGGGCAGGAACAGTGCTCCGGTGGAGTGGCAGCAGCCCTCTGTGCTCCATGGTGGGCTCCGCCGGCATTTAGTGAAAGCCCGGAAGCCCCCGCACAGCCGTTGCTGCCATGTCTGGGCAGCACGGTGGCGCAGTGGATAGCACTGCAGCCTTGCAGTGCTGGAGTCCTGGGTTCAAACCCCACCAAGGACAACATCTGCAAAGTGTTTGTATGTTCTCTCCGTGTTTGCGTGGGTTTCCTCCAGGCACTCTGGTTTCCTCCCACATTCCAAAAACATACTGATAGGGAATTTAGATTGTGAGCCCCAACGGGGACAGTGATGATAATGTGTGCAAACTGTAAAGCGCTGCAGAATATTTTAGCGCTATATAAAAAATAAAGATTATTATGTCTTGGCAATGAGATCTGAATCTGAGCATGCGCCGCCCCCGGCCCGGGGCCATCTTCCCGGAAGTCACGGCAACATGGCAGCAACGGATGTGCGGGGGCCTCCGGGCTTAGATGAAATGCTGGTAGAGCCCCCCATGGAGCACAGAGAGCTGCTGCCACTGCCCCAGAGCACAGCCCACCACAGAGCCCCGGAGCACCACCACAGCCGCAGGATGTGTAAGTATATTGCGACCATAAAAAAAGTGCGTTTTATGGTCCGAAAAATACAGTACTTCCTATCATTTCAGGAAATTCACATATACATTAGTAACAATAGACTGATACTGTCTTTATAATGAATGGTCTAATGGTGTACAAAGGTGATTGTGAATGGAGAGGGAGCAGGGACTGCTTTGAAATCCCCTATTGTGATTGGTGAATCCTGTCTTATCAGCTGTTTATAGAGGTGTTACCTCATTGTAATCCTGCCTGAGCTGATAATGAAAATGCAGAAAAATCTTCCTGTAAAGACAGCAACTATGAGTCTAAGGGTACCGTCACACTATAACATTTCGATCGCTACGACGGTACGATTCGTGACGTTCCAGCGATATCGTTACGATATCGCTGTGTCTGACACGCAGCAGCGATCAGGGATCCTGCTGAGAATCGTACGTCGTAGCAGATCGTATGGAACTTTCTTTCATCGCTGGATCTCCCGCTGTCATCGCTAGATCGGTGTGTGTGACACCGATCTAGCGATCTAGCGATGCGATCCAGCGATGCGTTCGCTTGTAACCAGGGTAAACATCGGGTAACTAAGCGCAGGACCGCGCTTAGTTACCCGATGTTTACCCTGGTTACAAGCGTTAAACTAAAAAAAAAAAACAGCACATACTTACATTCTGGTGTCCGTCAGGTCCCTTGCCGTCTCTGCTTCTCGCACTGTGACTGCCGGCTGTAAAGTGAAAGCAGAGCACAGCGGCTGTGCTTTCACTTTCACTTTACGGCCGGCAGTCAGTGAGTGCAGGAAGCAGACTGCAAGGGACCTGACGGACACCAGAATGTAAGTATGTGCTGTTTGTTTTTTTTTAGTTTAACGCTTGTAACCAGGGTAAACATCGGGTAACTAAGCGCGGTCCTGCGCTTAGTTACCCGATGTTTACCCTGGTTACCCGGGGACCTCGGCATCGTTGGTCGTTGGAGAGCTGGCTGTGTGACAGCTCCCCAGCGACCACACTACGATTTACCTACGATCACGGCCAGGTCATATCGCTGGTCGTGATCGTAGGTAAATCGTATAGTGTGACGGTACCCTAAAAAAGCCCCAGGAGCAACAATTGGTAATGTTCTGTTAACATATTCCTTTTAAATGTGCCTCTAATATTATAAATTAATTTAAAGGGAATCTTCCATGTGGATCACCTTTTGGCAGCACTGCACACTTGGTACTTCTCGAGATTCTAACTATAGCCAGGAAGTAAAGTTGTTTCCCTATCACTAAGCCCTCCCCCTTTGCGCTAGTCCCAGCAATTAACTTCTGACCCTGCTTTCTGTTGCTGGGCAGAACTCCCACACTACGCATTAACAATACCTTTTCTATACCTTACTCCATCACCTCCTACACTATTGTACTGTACAATATAGATATTACACTTTCAATGCTTATCTGACTCTACACAGTACACAGGAACATTTTACATTTCACAATATACACTGCTCAAAAAAATAAAGGGAACACTTAAACAACAGAATATAACTCCAAGTAAATCAAACTTCTGTGAAGTTCTGTCCAGAGGCTGGAGGCGCTACCAGGAGACAGGCTAGTACACCAGGAGACGTGGAGGGGCCGTAGAAGGGCAACAACCCAGCAGCAGGACCGCTACCTCAGCCTTTGTGCAAGGAGGAGCACTGCCAGAGCCCTGCAAAATGACCTCCAGCAGGCCACAAATGTGCGTGTGTCTGCACAAACTGCTAGAAACCGACTCCATGAGGATGGTCTGAGTGCCCGACGTCCACAGATGGAGGTTGCACTCACAGCCCAACACTGTGCAGGGTGATTGGCATTTGCCACAGAACACCAGGATTGGCAAATTCGCCACTGGCGCCCTGTGCTCTTCACAGATGAAAGCAGGTTTACCCTGAGCACATGTGGCAGACGTGACAGAGTCTGGAGACGCTGTGGAGAGCTATCCGCTGCCTGTAACATCTTTCAGCATGACCGGTTTGGCAGTGGGTCAGTAATGGTGTGGGGTGGCATTTCTTTGGCGGGCCGCACAGTCCTCCATGTGCTCGCCAGAGGTAGCCTGACTGCCACTAGGTACCGAGATGGTATCCTCAGACCCCTTGTGAGACCATATGCTGGAGTGGTTGGCCCTGGGTTCCTCCTAATGCAGGACAATGCCAGACCTCATGTGGCCGGAGTGTGTCAGCAGTTCCTGCAAGATAAAGGCATTGAACCTATGGACTGGCCCGCCCATTCCCCAGACCTGAATCCGATTGAACACATCTGGGACAACATGTCTCGCACCATCCACCAACGTCACTTTGCATCACAGACTGTCCAGGAGTTGGTGGATGCTTTAGTCCAGGTCTGGGAGGAGATCCCTTGTTGTGAATTCTGTGGTCGAGCTCCCTCCTGTGGTCACAAGTGGTACTTCGGCTGATTCTGTCTATGAGCTTCCGTTGGTGGATGTGAGTGGTACTGCGGCTTCTAAGTTTCCATCCTCAGGTGATGTGGTGAAGTCGTTAGGTGCTGCTCTATTTAACTCCACCTAGTGCTTTGCTCATGGCCTCCAGTCAATGTTCTAGTGTGGATCTTGCTCTCTCCTGGATCGTTCCTGTGGCCTGTCTTTCCTGCATAAGCTAAGTTTTGCTGGTGTTACTTTTGTTGCTATATTTTCTGTCCAGCTTGCGATATTGGTTTTTCTTGCTTGCTGGAAGCTCTGGGACGCAGAGGGGGTACCTCCGTACCGTTAGTCGGTGCGGAGGGTCTTTTTGCACCCTCTGCGTGGTTGTTTGTAGGGTTTTGTGTTGACCGCAAAGCAATCTTTCCTATCTTCGGTCTGTTCAGTCAGTCGGGCCTCACTTTGCTAAAATCTATTTCATCTCTGTGTTTGTACTTTCATCTCAACTCACAGTCATTATATGTGGGGGGCTGCCTTTTCCTTTGGGGAATTTCTCTGAGGCAAGGTAGGCTTATTTTTCTCTTTTAGGGCTAGCTAGTTTCTCAGGCTGTGCTCGAGGCGCCTAGGCCTGGACAGGAGCGCTCCACGGCTACCTCTAGTGTGGTATGATAGGATTAGGGATTGCGGTCAGCAGAGTTCCCACGTCTCAGAGCTCGTCCTTGTTATTGGTAACTGTAAGGTCACCTTGTGTGCTCTTAACCACTAGACCCATTGTGGTTCTGAATTACCTGTTCATAACAATCCCTCAGGAGACCATCCGCCGCCTCATCAGGAGCATGCCCAGGCGTTTTAGGGAGGTCATACAGGCACATGGAGGCCACACACACTACTGAGCATTATTTCCTTGTCTTAAGGCATTTCCACTGAAGTTGGATCAGCCTGTAATTTGATTTTCCACTTTGATTTTGAGAATCATTCCAAATCCAGACCTCCATGGGATATTCATTTTAATTTACATTGATCATTTTTATGTTTTATTGTTCTCAACACATTCCACTATGTAATGAATAAAGATTTGCAACTGAAATATTTCAGTGATATCTAGGATGTGATATTTTAGCGTTCCCTTTATTTTTTTTGAGCAGTGTATAAATAAGACGCACAACACTATTCACAAAACCCGATTCGTGTATTCAGGGGTAGAAATGTGACGGTACAGTCCACCACTATTACAGGCTCATACCGGGTTTCCGTAGTACCTGGTGTGGACTAGCACAGAGGAAGCTGGCCATAGAGGAAAGAAGGAGAAGCAAAGCCCAGTGCTGGAGCCGAGACAAGTGAGTTACACATGTATAGTTCACGTAACATATCCAAATTGGGAAGAGGGCAGCAGAGCCAAAACTAGCACAGCAAAGTGTGTTTCCACTAAGGCCATGTTCACACAGTGCGTTTTTTACTGCGGAACCGCAGCGTTTTTGCCGCTGCGGTTCCGCAGCTGTTTTCCATGCAGGGTACAGTACAATGTACCCTATGGAAAACAGGAACCGCTGTGCACATGATCCTGAATTTCAAAAAAAAAGCCGCGCTGAATAGCTGCGGGAAAAAAGAAGGAGCATGTCACTTCTTTTTTCGGAGCCGCAGCGGTTCTGCACCCATAGACCTCCATTGTGAGGTCAAACCCGCAGTAAAACCCGCAGATCAAAAATATATCTGCGGGTTTTATTGCGGTTTGTGGTGCCGAACCGCTGCAGCAGGAAGTGCGGGGAAGCGGGCGGAAGTGCGTGGGCGGAGTGTGGATGCCCCGATCCCACCCCCCCATGCTCCGATGCCCCACCCCCGTGCTCCGATGCCCCCCCGTGCTCCGATGCCCCCCCCGTGCCCTAATCTCCCCCCCTTATACTTACCCGGCCTCCCGGTGTCCGTCCGGCCGTCTTCTCCCTGGGCGCCGCCATCTTGCAAAATGCTGGGCGCATGCGCAGTGCGCCCGCCGAATCTGCCGGCCGGCAGATTCGTTCCAAAGTGCATTTTGATCACTGAGATATAACCTATCTCAGTGATCAAAATAAAAAAATAGTAAATGACACCCCCCCCCCCTTTGTCACCCCCATAGGTAGGGACAATAAAAAAATTAAGAATTTTTTTTTTCCCACTAAGGTTAGAATAGGGTTAGGGTTAGGGGTAGGGTTAGGGGTAGGGTTAGGGTTAGGGGTAGGGTTAGGGGTAGGGGTAGGGTTAGGGGTAGGGTTAGGGTTAGGGGTAGGGTTAGGGGTAGGGGTAGGATTAGGGTTAGGGTATTTTCAGCCATTTTAACCCTAAAAAACTTCCTAGAAAACACACAGACTCTGCATAGAAAACTGCATAAAAAAAGGATCAAAAAACGCATCAAAAAACGCACCAAAAAAGCACAAAAAAAGGACCAAAAAAAGGACCTGCGTTTTCTGCCAAGAGCTGCGGTTTCAGTCCTGAAAAAAAAAGGATGGAAATCAGGAACGTGTGAACATACCCTTATAGAGAGCATGGCAGTGTGGGACAGAGAAGAGTCTCACTGCTCATGCTCAGCCAGAGCTTGACTACTCATATTAAAACTACGGAAAGGAGCCAAGAGCAACTGAGGGGTCATAGATCATTGGGGGGCATAATTGTGGGGAGATATTTGCAAAACAGCGCAGATTGGGAAATGAGACATAATAAAAAATCTGTATGTATGGAATTTTGATACCGCATTATGATTTGGAGAATGACCACTCAAAGTAGATTTTTCTCTTTCAATTTTTTTTTCACAAATTCACCCTGACCATGTTAAAAAAAAAATAAGATCAGCTGGTGCTCACCCTCCAGCAGGTCCAGTGCAGCATAGCAGCCACTACTGCAGTGATAGTGTACAAGCTGCAAGGGGGAAAACCCCCTTAAACTAGCTCTGTCTTTAGCCCAGTGCCAGTCATTGTATATTGTACCTGGTGCGTGATTTCTGTATTCAGCTATTCTTTGACTGTTATTCTGCATTAACCCTTTCACTCATACTCTAATTTAGACCTTTGACCATTTAACACTTTCTTCCCCTCATCTTTGCTTTTGCACAACATGGGGATCCTTGCAGTGACGTCTATCAATTGTATAGGGGTCTAAATGGGTTGTTCTTTTTATCTTTATTTTAACATGTGTTGAAGACATGACTGTGTGGCACATACTGATATGTAAGCATTAAAGATTTTCCTCCTCTGCTTGTTAGTTGGTTCCTCACAGACTGTACAACTCTGTTATCAAAATGGCCGTTGGTAGAGGGTCATGTGAACAGACCTGTCCATGAGCCTCCTCCAATTGAAAAACTGCTTTCCCATGTGCAGTGGTTTACTACTCGAGGATGCTGTTGGTCAGGTCTGGTCCCACGTTTCTCCGTCACATGATCCCCTCCTGTCCTGTCTGTATACTCTCTTTTCCTTCCTCCCCTGCCAGGAGATGTGGTATGATCAGACCATGTCCCTGCACGGTCAGACACAGCCATTACACAGTACACAGCAGGGACACATTTATAAGATTATCTCAGCACAGGAACATTTTTTCTAACACATCGAATTATGGAAATTATTATTCCAAGATCTATTGAATAAAATGTACTTTGTTTGTGGAAAAGATATACCAATAATATAACTTTGACCTCCCAAGTAAATTTGAACATATTTGACCTGTTTTATTGTTTCGGTTCTTTCTATTTATCTTTGATACAAATATGACATATACTGTGTGTTATGCAATCGTTGCATGACAAGGATTTTATGTAGGACATAATATTAGTAATATGGACATCTACAAGGTATTTTAAGGACATTCCTTCCATATATTCCTTAAAATTGATTCTATAGTATGGATTCTTCTTTTCTTTGGGATATAAATACTATATTCAAAGTTCCAGATGTATTCCTATTTTTTGGGTCCATTTCTAAAAAAAAAAACATGAATAAGTGTACAAAATTTGTGTGAATTTTAGTTACATAAAAACCTGGGAATTTCATTTAAGAAATCTGCAAGTAAAATATGCAACAAATGCCATTTTATGTGGTTTTGTTCCAGAACACACCAAAAAGTGTAACAAAACAATGTGATGTAGGTGTATTGCCTCTACTTTTCCTCAACAGATATTGTCATGCTGCAGATTTAAAAAACGCAATGGAAAATAATTTTCAAGAGGATCCCAATCCTAGTAAAAAAAAATGCTGCATGTGGATGAGATTAAGATAAAACTCATGAACGTGTGACCCTAGCCTAATAAGGTGCATGACCAAAGCAGACAAAAAATAGAAGGTGATGAGAACATTTGGCAAACAATAATGGAAAATTATTTTGGGTCCAAATTTGATTTTTTTTCATATGATTGTATGAAGAAAGATCTGTCTATGTCCAGTCATCTACAAGTTAAGGATTCCATAAACATTAGACGGGCTCAGCCAATGGTGTATGGGGGCACAGGCCGACTGATAGTCGGGAGAGATGTCCATCGCGCATGTCCGATTTAGGACTGTTAATTGTATTGTTCTCCCTGAGATAAGCTGCGGGGCCAATGTGTCAGTGGATGGCTTTCTCATAGAGAACACAATTGAGTTGTGTGAGATGCCGGAATCATCGTTCAGCTGACAACCATCTAATGTGTATGGCCAGACTTATCGAACAACAATTATGGGGTAACATTTCCAAGACCTCCAGCATTGCCTTTTCTTTTTCTTCTTTATATAAACTGTAACCCTCTTACCCTTGGGCATAAAATAGGAAGAGATAATGGAGATTACTTCTTGAATGACCTAAGGGATTACCATTAATCAAACAGTCCTAAATAAATGGACACCATAGAAAGTAAACAGGAGTTAAGTCCCGCTAACTACTTACTGTTTGTTCAGGATTAGAAGTGATATTTTGGGGTTTAGTCATTAGCATGAAAATAAGGATTTAGAGGCCTGTTAATGACTGGATGGTAAACTAGCTCAGTTTGGTCAAACACAAAAGCAATGCTGAGTTAGGCCCCAAGCAAATGATTAGGTGCATTTTGACCTATAATAAGCAATACAAATTGGTATTGGAAACCTGGCATCCAGGGGACAAGGACACCTTGGATATGGAATCCATTACTGGATGCAGCAAAGTTCTGTTCTATTGAACTCCACATAAAAATGTGCATGTACTAACCTAATCCACATTGGTATGGATGCCCTCCTATGAAATGCACAAACAGTCTATTCGGGAATGAGGCCATGAGGCCTTGCCTTCTTCACTAAAAATACACCATCGCAAGCCCACAACTCGGTGAAATACAGAACCTGTATGCAGGGCCGTATTCAGTGTTCATGCTGTCCTTGGCACACTAAGTCGTGACGCCCCCTACTGATAAGTCAGACTAAAAGTGCCCATTCCCTTTAGATAGTAGTTAAAGCCTCACCATACACACCAGACTAATGTCGGCCAAACTCGCCGGTATCACCGGGTTCAGCTGACAGTGTAAAGGCGCCTGCAGACAAGTGTATGAGAAATTACCTGAGTTTCATCCAGAAAACTTGGACAATTTTTTTCTAATTTTCAGCTAATTTTAATCCATGTGCCATCCGTATGTTTGTTTTTTATGTCGGTGTGTGATCCATTTTTATAAAACACGTTCATGATCACATACTGTTTCCTGGGTTTATAATAGAAATCTATCTATTAAAATTGAATGCCACTTGGATATTCCGTGTGGGATCAGAATTTTTTCTCGCACCCATAGACTTCAATGTGTGAGTCTCATCTGAGACTCTCTAGAAAGTAATGCATGCTGACATTTTTTTTTTTCATGAACAGTCACACCCAAAAAAAAAAAGGTTCATCTGATCAGCCCTATATATTGCATAACATTGATCACCGCGCTGTCCGTGTGTGATCTGATCAAAAATCAGACAGCACAGGGACGATTAAAGGCCCCTTCACATTTAGCGACGCTGCAGCGATACCGACAACGATCCGAATCGCTGCAGCGTCGCTGTTTGGTCGCTGGAGAGCTGTCACACAGACCGCTCTCCAGCGACCAACGATGCCGGTAACCAGGGTAAACATCGGGTAACTAAGCGCAGGGCCGCGCGTAGTAACCCGATGTTTACCCTGGTTACCATGCTAAAAGTAAAAAAAAAAAAAACACTAGATACTTACCTACCGCTGTCTGTCCTCCAGCGCTGCGCTCTGCTTCTCTGCTCTCCTCTTGTACTGTCTGGGAGCCGGAAAGCAGAGCGGTGACGTCACCGCTCTGCTTTCCGGCTCACAGCCAGTACAGGAGGAGAGCAGAGCGCAGCGCTGGAGGACAGACAGCGGTAGGTAAGTATGTAGTGTTTTTTTTTTTTTTACTTTTAGCATGGTAACCAGGGTAAACATCGGGTTACTAAGCGCGGCCCTGCGCTTAGTTACCCGATGTTTACCCTGGTTACCAGTGAAGACATCGCTGGATCGGTGTCACACACGCCGATCCAGCGATGTCTCCAGGGAGTCCAGCGACGAAATAAAGTTCTGGACTTTATTCAGCGACCAACGATCTCCCAGCAGGGGCCTGATCGTTGGTCGCTGTCACACATAACGATTTCATTAACGATATCAATGCTACGTCACAAATAGCAACGATATCGTTAACAATATCGTTATGTGTGAAGGTACCTTTATATGTCCGTCTGCAAGAGCCCCAAGGCTACGTTCACACATCCATTGCGAGTGTTAAAATACAAGAGAAAGAGACTGATGTTTCCTCAGGTGTCATCCTAGTTGTATCTATATAATTATGTGTGTGGAGGTGAGCATACTCAGGCCAGGAGAGCCACCGGCCTGTCTGAGCACTGCGATGTGATAATCGTGTTATATGGCAGTCTGACTGCGTCCTCAGGCTAAGTTGCAGCGATGACTATTTTGTTACATGCTCTTTTATTGTGTTTCCGCTGTGGAGAAGCACAAAAGCATTTTCCTCCTTACATTCAAGTCTATGAGTAGGTGGGCATGAGACTGTCAGAGAAGTCCTACAGGTGTCTACTAGAATCTCCCCTTTTGAACTGTTGTATAGCTGACACCCCTGTGGGTTCCTGGACATAACAAAGTAGACATGGGAGTCTACACCTTCGAACATGTGGGCCAGATGCAAGAGAGGATTGCAGAGGTGATGCCCATCATGAAAGAGCACCTCCTCAAAGCACAAGCGGCACAGTTGAGGGTGTACAATAGGTTGGCGAGGGTGAGATACTTCAAACGTGGGGATCGAGTACTGGTACCTACGGTGGAGAGCAATTTCCTGGCCAAGTGGCAGGGCTCCTATGAAGTATTTGAAAAGGTTGGCGATGTCAACTATAAAGGCCCCAACCAGGAAAAAGGAAGCCCTACCAGGTTACCAGGTGTACCACGTCAACCTGATTAAGCCATGACGATATACCAAGCCTGTGGAAGCTCCGTGTTTGGTGGCTAAGCCCGAAGGTGATGTGGTAGAGGTTAAGGTAGCAGAGGCACTTTCACGTGCCCAAAAGCAACAGTGCCGAGAGTTGTTACATTGGACCAGAGAGCTGTTCTCAGAACTACCAGCTGGTACCAGGATCATAGAGCATTAGGTTCTGACAGAGCCTCATGTCCGGGTAGATTTTAAGCCATATCGGATTCCTGAAGCCTGCCGAGAGGTGATCTCGTAAGAGTTGAAACAGATGCTGAGCTTGGCGGTCATTGAAGAGTCCTCTAGTGGCAGGTCCAGTCCCATAGTCTTAGTGCTGAAACTAGATATAGAATGGCGGTTTTGCAATGACTATAGGAAGCTGAATGAAGTCTCTAAGTTCTATACATACCCAATTCCCTGTGTCGATGAATTAATTGAGAGGCCCGGGATGGCGCGGTATATTATCACCCTTGACCTCACAAAAGGGTATTGACAAATTCCCATGTTCCAAGACGCCAAGGAGAACACCGCTTTCTCAACGCCAGATGGATGCTTCCAGTACACAAGGATGTCGCTCGGGTTACAAAAAGCTCCAGCCACCTTCCAGAGAGCTGGACCAGATCCTTACTACCCACAAGAGATAAGCAGCGGCCTACCTGGATGACATTGTGATCTTCAGCCAGGATTGGGGAAACCATCTGAGCAACGTCCAGGCTATACTTGATGCTCTACGGAAGGCGGGGTTTCCCATAAACCCAAAGAAATGTGCCTTTGGGATTGGAGGAAGCTAAATACTTGGACTATAGGTACCTTCACACTGACCAACTTCACAATGATATCGCTAGCGATCCGTGACGTTGCAGCATCCTGGATAGCGATATCATTGTGTTTGACATGCAGCAGCGATCTGGATCCTGCTGTGACATCGTTGGTCGGAGCAAAAAGTCCAGAACTTTATTTTGTCGCTGGATCTCCCGCAGACATCTCTGAATCGGCGTGTGTGACGCCGATTCAGCGATGTCTTCACTGGTAACCAGGGTAAACATCGGGTTACTAAGTGCAGGGCCGCGCTTAGTAACCCGATGTTTACCCTGGTTACCAGTGTAAATGTTAAAAAAAAAAAAAACACTTCATACTTACATTCCGGTGTCTCTCGCGTCCCTCGGCGTTCTGCTTCCCTGCACTGTCAGCGCCGGCCAGCCGTAAAGCAGATTACAGTGGTGACGTTACCGCTGTGCTTTACGGCCAGCCGGCGCTCACAGTCAGTGCAGGAAAGCACAGTGACGGGGGACAGACACCGGAATGTAAGTATGTAGTGTTTGTTTTCTTTTACATTAGCACTTGTAACCAGGGTAAACATCGGGTTACTAAGCGCGGCCCCGCGCTTAGTAACCCAATGTTTACCCTGGTTACCAGGGGACTTCGCATAGTTGGTCGCTGGAGAGCTGTCTGTGTGACAGCTCTCCAGCGACCACACAGCGACGCTGCAGCAATCGGGATAGTTGTCTAGATCGCTGCAGCGTCACTAAATGTGACGGTACCTTTAGTCATAGGCAGGGGCTAAATGAAGCCACAAATAAAAAAAAAAGTTTTGGCGGTCCAGAGTTGGCCACAACCCCTCTCAAAGAAACAGGTCAGAGTGTTCCTGGGCATTGTGAGCTATTACTGCTGGTTTATCCCTAACTTCACCATGATACCCGCTCCTCTGATGGACCTCCTTAAAGTCGACTATGGCTAAGTGGTCTCCCAAAGTTGAGACGCCCTTCCAGGAGCTGAAGCTAGCCCTGTGTAAACAGCCAATACTGGTGGCACTGGATTTCTCCAAGGAGTTGGTGGTCCAGATGGACGCATCATATATCAGGCTGGGCGCTGTCTTTATCACAAGAAGTGAACAAGGATGAGAACCTCAAATGTATCTTGAGTCGGGACTTGCAAGAAAAATTACTCCATAGTGGAGAAGGAAAGTTTGGCCATCAAGTGGGCCAAAACACAATGAAAAAACCTAAGCAACTAATTTAATTTAAACAAATTGGTGCAGAAAATCTGCATCATTAAAAACACACCAAGTACTCATTGTGTCTTTCAGAATGAAAGAAAAGTCCAGGAGGCAAGAAGGAGAAATGGCTCTTAAGTGGAAAAAGAAGCTTATTTATGTTGTAAGTGGAGCGCCCCCAGATGCAGCGCCGCAGGTTACTCGATACTGGTCCTCTCTGTCTCGGTTCTGAGGTTGTCACAGTGGCTGGACCCGGTCCGTGACCCTACTAAGGGGCGTCCAATGAAAGGGGTGATGAAAGTCGGCCAAGGTTTCGTGACGCCACCTGTGGTATTCGGTCAGGGTGACAGACGCTTCTTGGGGCCCACTGGGGTGGTGTTATGGCAGCTAGATGGTGTACCTTCCCACAGGTGAAGTATATCCCCAGGGCTTCCCAGTAGTGTAGGTGGTGATGATGTGAGGCGCAGTTAATAACGAGGACACAGGGTTGCAGTCTCTTTACCTTTTACTGAAGACTTCGGGATCCTCAATCCAGAGCACTGCTAACTGGGCTGTCTGAGACCAGCCGGTCTGAAGGCACATCCAGAGTTCCCTTTGCAGGTGGAAATCAGTGCCCACCACTAGCGCCTGTGTTTTGTAGTTCTTCCCTGCTGAGCATTCGGGATAGTCCTCACAACTTTCGTATTTGTACTCTCTCTCTCTCTCCGTCCCCCAAGTTTATCTGGATAGGACGCACCCATTTGACGGGAAGGCTCGGAGCTATTCTGGGACCCTAGAGACGCCCCTCTCCACGCTTGCCCCCTATGTCTTCTTAGGTGATGTATGGTAGACAGCCAACCTATAATCAACTGTCCTGCCGCTGTTTGAAGTAATGCTTGGAGTCAGTTACTTCCTCGGTGTTCCGGCCACTGGCCACATGCCTCAGTAGATGTTGCCGTTCTTGGAGTACGACTCCTACTGGCTCTCCTTTGTGCTTTGATCTCGTTTCTCACTTCTCCACAATATACTTTCTTAGGATGCCGCCGCAAGGTAGTGCAGGCGCGGCTCCGTCACTTTCTACTCTTTCTGCTATGTACCTGCCAGGAACCCACCCCTGTCAGGTCCTCCCTGGAACTCTCCCAGGCTGCGTTCTCTTCTAACTTCCTATCCGACCCCAGTTTTACCAGTGTGAGGAGTGGCCTAATACATACTGCCTTTTGCTCCCCCTGGTGGCCGGAGTGTGAAGTGTAATGTGTGACTGTGATACCTGGTCAGGTGAACTCCTTTAGTGCAATCAGGCATAACATCATAGTAACATAGTAACATAGTTAGTAAGGCCAAAAAAAGACATTTGTCCATCCAGTTCAGCCTATATTCCATCATAATAAATCCCCAGATCTACGTCCTTCTACAGAACCTAATAATTGTATGATACAATATTGTTCTGCTCCAGGAAGACATCCAGGCCTCTCTTGAACCCCTCGACTGAGTTCGCCATCACCACCTCCTCAGGGAAGCAATTCCAGATTCTCACAGTAAAAAATCCTCTTCTATGTTGGTGGAAAAACCTTCTCTCCTCCAGACGCAAAGAATGCCCCCTTGTGCCCGTCACCTTCCTTGGTATAAACAGATCCTCAGCGAGATATTTGTATTTTCCCCTTATATACTTATACATGGTTATTAGATCGCCCCTCAGTCGTCTTTTTTCTAGACTAAATAATCCTAATTTCGCTAATCTATCTGGGTATTGTAGTTCTTCCATCCCCTTTATTAATTTTGTTGCCCTCCTTTGTACTCTCTCTAGTTCCATTATATCCTTCCTGAGCACCGGTGCCCAAAACTGGACACAGTACTCCATGTGCGGTCTAACTAGGGATTTGTACAGAGGCAGTATAATGCTCTCATCATGTGTATCCAGACCTCTTTTAATGCACCCCATGATCCTGTTTGCCTTGGCAGCTGCTGCCTGGCACTGGCTGCTCCAGGTAAGTTTATCATTAACTAGGATCCCCAAGTCCTTCTCCCTGTCAGATTTACCCAGTGGTTTCTCGTTCAGTGTGTAATGGTGACATTGATTCCTTCTTCCCATGTGTATAACCTTACATTTATCATTGTTAAACCTCATCTGCCACCTTTCAGCCCAAGTTTCCAACTTATCCAGATCCATCTGTAGCAGAATAATATCTTCTCTTGTATTAACTGCTGCCCCTTAGTGGCAGAACGACAATACTGCAACGACCAGGACTCTGGGGCACTGCATAAGCTGCATTATATAGTTTCTTATACTCAATTGTACTAGTAAATTATGCATAGTTTGCTGAAACAGCACATTTAAATTAAAAGATGCAGGTTTTCTGCAGTAGCCCCAGAGGAAGCATAAAGTGTATGGATTTATAGAGAATCCATAAATCTGCCATAAGTGCTGTCTACAGGTGGCTAATTATTTGTGTTTATTATTTAACTCTATGACAATGTGAATGGAAAAAAGGTGTTTTCTAAGCTCTGTAGTAAAATTTCTGCAATCACGAAAAAATCAAATCCACGTAATAAAAATAATTAACAAAAATCAGCACAAAAACGTGAAAGATAATTATAGCTGGGACACTTTTAGGTTCACTATCAGACATATAGTTGTGTGAAAAAGTGTTTGCCCCCTTCCTGATTTCCTATTCTTTTATTTAAATATCAGACAAAATAACACAAGTAAACACAAAATGCAGTTTTTTAATTAAGGTATTTAATTTTAAGGGAAAAAGAAATCAACAATCTTACAGGGCCCTGTGTGAAAAAGTGATTACCCCCCACCTTAAAGCATAAATTAACTGTGGTTTATCACATCTTTGGAAAGCTGAGTTCACATTTGCTACCCACATGCAGGCCTGATTGCTGCCACACAGGTTCTCAATCAAGAAATCACTTAAATAGGACCTGCCAGACAAAGTGAAGTTGACCAAAAGATCCTCAAAAGCTAGACATGCTGCGATGCAAATAAATTCTGGAAGAAATGAGAAACAAAGTTATTGAGAGCTATCAGTGTGGAAAAGGTTATAAAGCCATTTCTAAAGCATTGAGACTCCAGTGAACCACAGTGACGGCCAATATCCACAGAAGACAAAAATATGCAACAGTGGTGAACCTTCCCAAGAGTGGCCAGCTGACCAAAATTACCAGAAGAGTGCAGTGACATCTTATCCAAGAGGTCACAAAAGACCCCACAACAACATCCAAAGAACTGCAGGCCTCACTTGCATCAGTTAAGGTCGGTGTTCATGACTCCACCATAAGAAAATGACTGGGCAAAAAAAGGCCTGCATGGCAGAGTCCCAAGATGAAAATCACTGCTGAGCAATAATAACATAAAGGCTTATCTCAGTTTTGCCTGAAAACATCTTGATGATCCCCAAGACTTTTGGAAGAATACTGTGTGGACTGATGAGACAAAAGTTAAACGTTTTGCAAGGTGCATGTCCCATTACATCTGGCGTAGAAGTAAATCAGCGTATCAGAAAAGGAACATCATACCAACAGTAAAATATGGTGGTGGTAGTGTGATGGTGCGGGGCTGCTTTGCTGCTTCAGGACCTGGAAGACTTGCTGTGGTAAATGGAACTATGAATTCTGGTTTATACTAAAAAATCCTGAAGGAGAATGTCCGGCTATCTGTTCATGACCAAAAGCTGAAGCACACCTGGGTTATGCAGCAGGACAATGATCCAAAACACACCAGCAAGTCCACCTCTAAATGACTTAAGAAAAACAAAATTAAGACTTTGGAGTGGCCTAGTCAAAGTCCTGACCTTAATCCGATTGAGATGCTGTTTCATGACCTTAAAAAGGCGGTTCATGCTCAGAAACCCTCCAATGTGGCTGAATTACAGCAATTTTGCAAAGATGAGTGAACCAAAATTCCTCCTGAATGTTGTAAAAGACTCATTGTCAGTTATTGCAGATGCTTGATTGCAGTTATTGCTGCTAAGGGTGGCCCAACCAGTTATTAAGTTTAGGGGGCAATCACTTTTTCACACAGGGCCCTGTAGGTTTGGATTTCTGTTATGTTTGCTAATGACAGGTGTTATGAAGGCAATCCAGAAACACAGTGTGCTTAGCGATCAGAGCGCACACAGTGATCTGACAAATACCCAAAAATACAAGAACGAGCTCTGAGACGTGGAAACTCTGTAGACTGCACACCTGATCCTATCCTAAACACAACTAAAAGCGGCTGTGGATTGCGCCTAACAACTAACTAGGCAACTCGGCACAGCCTAAGAAACTAGCTAGCCTGAAGATAGAAAAATAGGCCTGACTTGCCCCAGAGAAATTCCCCAAAGGAAAAGGCAGCCCCCCACATATAATGACTGTGAGTAAGATGAAAAGACAAAACGTAGGGATGAAATAGATTCAGCAAAGTGGGGCCCGATATTCTAGGACAGAGCGAGGACAGTAAAGCGAACTCTGCAGTCTACAAAAAAACCCTAAAGCAAAACCACGCAAAGGGGGCAAAAAAAACCCACCGTGCCGAACTAACGGCACGGCGGTACACCCTTTGCGTCTCAGAGCTTCCAGCAAAACAAAAGACAAGCTGGACAGAAAAAAAAGCAACAAAAAAGCAAAAAGCACTTAGCTATACAGAGCAGCAGGTCACAGGAACAATCAGGAGAAGCTCAGATCCAACACTGAAACATTGACAAGGAGCAAGGATAGCAGCATCAGGCGGAGTTAAGTAATGAAGCAGTTAACGAGCTCACCAGAACACCTGAGGGAGGAAGCTCAGAAGCTGCAGTACCACTTGTGACCACAGGAGTGAATTCAGCCACAGAATTCACAACAGTACCCCCCCCTTGAGGAGGGGTCACCGAACCCTCACCAGAGCCCCCAGGCCGACCAGGATGAGCCGCATGAAAGGCACGAACAAGATCGGAAGCATGAACATCAGAGGCAAAAACCCAGGAATTATCTTCCTGAGCGTAACCCTTCCATTTAACCAGATACTGGAGTTTCCGTCTAGAAACACGAGAATCCAAAATCTTCTCCACAATATACTCCAATTCCCCCTCCACCAAAACCGGGGCAGGAGGCTCAACAGATGGAACCATAGGTGCCACGTATCTCCGCAACAACGACCTATGGAATACATTATGTATGGAAAAGGAGTCTGGGAGGGTCAAACGAAAAGACACAGGATTGAGAACCTCAGAAATCCTATACGGACCAATAAAACGAGGTTTAAATTTAGGAGAGGAAACCTTCATAGGAATATGACGAGAAGATAACCAAACCAGATCCCCAACACGAAGTCGGGGACCCACACGGCGTCTGAGATTAGCGAAAAGTTGAGCTTTCTCCTGGGACAAGATCAAATTGTCCACTACCTGAGTCCACATCTGCTGCAACCTATCCACCACAGAATCCACACCAGGACAGTCCGAAGACTCAACCTGTCCTGAAGAGAAACGAGGATGGAACCCAGAATTGCAAAAAAATGGAGAAACCAAGGTAGCCGAGCTGGCCCGATTATTAAGGGCGAACTCAGCCAACGGCAAAAAGGACACCCAATCATCCTGGTCTGCAGAAACAAAACATCTCAGATATGTTTCCAAGGTCTGATTGGTTCGTTCGGTCTGGCCATTAGTCTGAGGATGGAAAGCCGAGGAAAAGGATAGGTCAATGCCCATCCTACCACAAAAGGCTCGCCAAAACCTTGAAACAAACTGGGAACCTCTGTCAGAAACAATATTCTCAGGAATGCCATGCAACCGAACCACATGCTGAAAGAACAAAGGTACCAGATCAGAGGAGGAAGGCAATTTAGCCAAGGGCACCAGATGGACCATTTTAGAAAAGCGATCACAGACCACCCAAATGACTGACATCTTTTGAGAAGCGGGAAGGTCAGAAATGAAATCCATCGAAATATGTGTCCAAGGCCTCTTTGGGACCGGCAAGGGCAAAAGCAACCCACTGGCACGAGAACAGCAGGGCTTAGCCCTAGCACAAATCCCACAGGACTGCACAAAAGTACGTACATCCCGTGACAGAGATGGCCACCAGAAGGATCTAGCCACTAACTCTCTGGTACCAAAGATTCCAGGATGACCAGCCAACACCGAACAATGAAGTTCAGAGATAAGTTTATTAGTCCACCTATCAGGGACGAACAGTTTCTCTGCTGGACAACGATCAGGTTTATTCGCCTGAAATTTTTGCAGCACCCGCCGCAAATTAGGGGAGATGGCAGACACAATGACTCCTTCCTTGAGGATACCCGCTGGCTCAGATAAACCCGGAGAGTCGGGCACAAAACTCCTAGACAGAGCATCCGCCTTCACATTTTTAGAGCCCGGAAGGTACGAAATCACAAAGTCGAAGCGGGCAAAAAATAACGACCAACGGGCCTGTCTAGGATTCAAGCGCTTGGCAGACTCGAGATAAGTCAAGTTCTTATGATCAGTCAATACCACCACGCGATGCTTAGCTCCTTCAAGCCAATGACGCCACTCCTCGAATGCCCACTTCATGGCCAGCAACTCTCGATTGCCCACATCATAATTACGCTCAGCGGGCGAAAACTTCCGGGAAAAGAAAGCACATGGTTTCATCACTGAGCAATCAGAACCTCTCTGTGACAAAACCGCCCCTGCTCCAATCTCAGAAGCATCAACCTCGACCTGGAACGGAAGAGAAACATCTGGCTGACACAACACAGGGGCAGAACAAAAACGACGCTTCAACTCCTGAAAAGCTTCCACAGCAGCAGAAGACCAATTAACCAAATCAGCACCCTTCTTGGTCAAATCGGTCAATGGTTTGGAAATGCTAGAAAAATTACAGATGAAGCGACGATAAAAATTAGCAAAGCCCAGGAACTTTTGCAGACTTTTCAGAGATGTCGGCTGAATCCAATCCTGGATGGCTTGGACCTTAACTGGATCCATCTCGATAGTAGAAGGGGTAAAGATGAACCCCAAAAATGAAACTTTCTGCACACCGAAGAGACACTTTGATCCCTTCACAAACAAAGAGTTAGCACGCAGGACCTGAAAAACCATTCTGACCTGCTTCACATGAGACTCCCAATCATCTGAGAAGATCAAAATGTCATCCAAGTAAACAATCAGGAATTTATCCAGATACTCACGGAAGATGTCATGCATAAAAGACTGAAACACAGATGGAGCATTGGCAAGTCCGAACGGCATCACTAGATACTCAAAATGACCCTCGGGCGTATTGAATGCAGTTTTCCATTCATCTCCTTGCCTGATTCTCACCAGATTATACGCACCACGAAGATCTATCTTAGTGAACCAACTAGCCCCCTTAATCCGAGCAAACAAGTCAGATAACAATGGCAAGGGATACTGAAATTTAACAGTGATCTTATTAAGAAGGCGGTAATCAATACACGGTCTCAGCGAACCATCCTTCTTGGCTACAAAGAAGAACCCTGCTCCCAGTGGTGATGACGATGGGCGAATATGTCCCTTCTCCAGGGATTCCTTCACATAACTGCGCATAGCGGCGTTTTCGGGCACGGATAAATTAAATAATCGACCTTTAGGGAATTTACTACCAGGAATCAAATTGATAGCACAATCACAATCCCTATGCGGAGGTAGAGCATCGGACTTGGGCTCTTCAAATACATCCTGATAATCAGACAAGAACTCTGGGACCTCAGAAGGGGTGGATGACGAAATCGACAAAAATGGAACATCACCATGTACCCCCTGACAACCCCAGCTGGATACCGACATGGAATTCCAATCCAATACTGGATTATGGGTTTGTAGCCATGGCAACCCCAACACGACCACATCATGCAGATTATGCAACACCAGAAAGCGAATAACTTCCTGATGTGCAGGAGCCATGCACATGGTCAGCTGGGCCCAGTATTGAGGTTTATTCTTGGCCAAAGGTGTAGCATCAATTCCTCTCAATGGAATAGGACACCGCAAAGGCTCCAAGAAAAACCCACAACGTTTAGCATAATCCAAATCCATCAGATTCAGGGCAGCGCCCGAATCCACAAACGCCATGACAGAAAACGACGACAAAGAGCATATCAAGGTAATGGACAGAAGGAATTTGGACTGTACAGTACCAATGACGGCAGACCTAGCGGACCGCTTAGTGCGCTTAGGACAATCAGAAATAGCATGAGTGGAATCACCACAGTAGAAACACAGACCATTCAGACGTCTGTATTCCTGCCGTTCAACTCTAGTCATAGTCCTATCGCACTGCATAGGCTCAGGTTTAACCTCAGGCAGTACCGCCAAATGGTGCACAGATTTACGCTCGCGCAAGCGTCGACCGATCTGAATGGCCAAAGACAAAGACTCATTCAAACCAGCAGGCATAGGAAATCCCACCATGACATCCTTAAGAGCCTCAGAGAGACCCTTTCTGAACAAAGCTGCCAGCGCAGATTCATTCCACTGAGTGAGTACTGACCATTTCCTAAATTTCTGACAATATACTTCTATATCATCCTGACCCTGGCACAAAGCCAGCAAATTTTTCTCAGCCTGATCCACTGAATTAGGCTCATCGTACAGCAATCCGAGCGCCAGGAAAAACGCATCGACACTACTCAATGCAGGGTCTCCTGGCGCAAGAGAAAATGCCCAGTCTTGAGGGTCGCCGCGCAAAAAAGAAATAATAATCAAAACCTGTTGAATAGGATTACCAGAAGAATGAGGTTTCAAGGCCAGAAATAGCTTACAATTATTTTTGAAACTTAGAAACTTAGTTCTATCTCCAAAAAACAAATCAGGAATAGGAATTCTTGGTTCTAACATAGATTTCTGATCAATAGTATCTTGAATTTTTTGTACATTTATAACGAGATTATCCATTGAAGAGCACAGACCCTGAATATCCATGTCCACACCTGTGTCCAGAATCACCCAAATGTCTAGGGGAAAAAAAAAAATGAACACAGAG
Source organism: Ranitomeya imitator (assembly GCF_032444005.1). NCBI lineage: Eukaryota > Metazoa > Chordata > Amphibia > Anura > Dendrobatidae > Ranitomeya > Ranitomeya imitator. The sequence goes on from NC_091283.1 coordinate 125,308,729, forward strand.
CAGAAAAAAAAAAAATGATGTCAGAACTTTTTCTTTCCCTCTATTGAGAATCATTAGTGTGGCTCCTTGTACTGTTATGTTTGCTAATGACAGGTGTTATGAAGGCAATCCAGAAACACAGTGTGCTTAGCGATCAGAGCGCACACAGTGATCTGACAAATACCCAAAAATACAAGAACGAGCTCTGAGACGTGGAAACTCTGTAGACTGCACACCTGATCCTATCCTAAACACATCTAAAAGCGGCTGTGGATTGCGCCTAACAACTACCTAGGCAACTCGGCACAGCCTAAGAAACTAGCTAGCCTGAAGATGGAAAAATAGGCCTGACTTGCCCCAGAGAAATTCCCCAAAGGACAGAGCGAGGACAGTAAAGCGAACTTTGCAGTCTACAAAAAACCCTAAAGCAAAACCACGCAAAGGGGGCAAAAAAAACCCACCGTGCCGAACTAACGGCACGGCGGTACACCCTTTGCGTCTCAGAGCTTCCAGCAAAACAAAAGACAAGCTGGACAGAAAAAAAAGCAACAAAAAAGCAAAAAGCACTTAGCTATACAGAGCAGCAGGTCACAGGAACAATCAGGAGAAGCTCAGATCCAACACTGAAACATTGACAAGGAGCAAGGATAGCAGCATCAGGCGGAGTTAAGTAATGAAGCAGTTAACGAGCTTACCAGAACACCTGAGGGAGGAAGCTCAGAAGCTGCAGTACCACTTGTGACCACAGGAGTGAATTCAGCCACAGAATTCACAACAGATTTCTTTTTCCTATAATAATTAAGACCTTAATGTTAAACCTGTTGCATCGGTCAGTTAGCAGGATTGACCAGTGTATGGCCAACTCACCTTACGTCATAGATCACCCTATAATTAGCACTAATAGGAAGCTGACACGGTGTATAATTTTCTTACTGCAGTTGTTTTGTTCACAAAGGTCATTTTCCTGATTGGTGTAAATGTGCAGGTTTTGCCTTTGCACATTACCACAGTTATTGTAATAATACAAGCAATTGCACATCACGGAGTCCAAGTTAACACATATTCAGATTTTGTGGCGTAAGGGGACAAGGCATTACTGCATGAAAAGAAATAGATTTCAGCCCAGCGAGAGCTCGTAATGAAAGATTAAAGTGACTCATTAGTGCGTCTCAAATCAAAATTGCTGCGAAGACAGTTTTAAACTACTTTACAGCATCCCGCTGGCCCATCCATTTAGAATTAACCCCTCAACGTTCACAGCAAAGATCATCCTTTTGCTGGCGATTAAGATGGTTTATATCCAGTAACGCTAAAATAAAGAAGTTGTTTTTTTTAAAGCCAACAAACTGGTTTTCTGCCTGCTGTGATGGGAAGTTATTGGCCATTATTGCATGATAATTTGATGTATGTACTGGAAATATCTGAATAAATTTAAGTAATGCCATTAGTTTAATGATGTCATCTGGGCTGAAAAAAGCAATGCAGCCGCACATCATACACAGTCATCTGAAAAAATAAGAAAGACATGAGGATGTATGGCAGCACATTAAAATGAAATCTGTCACCAGCATAATGTACAGAAAGAGACCCTGATTCGACCGACATGTCATTTACTAAATGCTAGCGTTTTGATTAAAAACAGTTTTATCTGCTGCAGATCTAACTGTTCTCTGAATGCTGAGCTCTGTATAACTCCGCCCACATCACTGATTGGCAGCTTTCTGTGTACACTCTGCATAGGCAGAAAGCTGCCAATCAGTGATGGTGGGGTTGGACTTCATGGCAGCAGGTTTGCTAGTCGTTTGGTGAAAATGTCCTGCTTATAAAACAGTAATTTTATAAAAAGTATACCAAGCAGCCCAGTAAGTGACACATCGCTGGAATCAGGGACTCTACACCATGTTGTTCTCAGGTTAGGTATCAAAGATCTGGTAACACATACCCTTTAGGTCATTGAACAAAGGGGCTGCAGTATACCAATGAAGCCGTCAGGACAGATCTGCAGTGTACTGTATTGGTAAGTGACTATACTGTGAGTACTAAATTCTGATTTGTGCAAACCTGCAATGTAATATTATACAGGAAGAACCACATATAAATAAGATCATCTACTACAAGGATCCACTAGGTTTTTGTCCTGATGAAGAGGACCTGCACTGACCTTGAAACGCGTTGACTTTGTAAACCTGACAAAATAAAAAGTTTTCAAGGAAAATATTAGTTGGATTTAATTATCAGCAGTGCATCCAGTGACACTTCACCCAGATACATTCATTCTCCAAGTCCTTTGGACTCGTGTCCTGCAGCAGCTGATGTATGCGTTTGATACATGCTGCTTTGGTGCAACACCACCAGGTGAGCAGATCCATGTTGGTTTCTATTTTTTAACATTTAAAACCTGTTCTGCGCTCTTCCTTTCCCAGTTTTCCTTACTACTAGAAAGATACGGTAAATTAGATTACTCTTTTTATTTTCATTGAAAAGGTATTGTGAGGTGTTGACACACTCAGGTGCTTCACAAGGTAGACACAGGAATGGTTTTGGTACTAGATCACCTGCTGGTTTTATTATGGACAGCATAAAACTTTAGCAGGGTTCAGCGAAATAAACCGAGCCTTTCTGGTATAACGGTAAAGCAAAACAAAGATACCGTCCAAAAATGTCCTTTCTCTACAGGATTCATCTGCAGGTAGAGGTAGCACACAACATCTTCAGCTCCTCCTGGAGCCACATGGGAGTTCCTCCTGTCCCAAGACACAAAACCCACTGATTCTCATGTCCAGCTATTTAACCTATCCATGTGATGATCACATGACCGTGACATCATCACAGGTCCTGTCAGTACACAAGTCAGTGTCGGCTCTGCAGGAAGAGATATGGTGAGCACCCTCCCACCCACTTTATGGATGCCCACATATAACCAGCCCATGTATGCAACTTTAGTTTAACCCTCTCAACATGTAGTGTACTGGAGGAAACATCTCCTGGTTTCACATCACTGACATATCTCCCCTCATTCACTGTGCCAGTGACCCTGTCACAGTATATTAAGATAAAAGGGTGATGGTGATGTAAGTGCATGAAAATAATAACAAATTGAGTAACAACTATTAGGGTTTCATGTCTGTGGGGTGGGCCTAGGGACTGATACCTTGAGGGTTGTGGACTCCCACATAAGGTGCTGGCCTGAGTTTGTTCTTTTTAAAAAGTTTTTTTGCTAGTTCTTCCAATGTGGAGGGTCTCATACTTGGAAATCGACTAATGAACTTTGCAAGGAGTCCAATATGTCCATTCCACTATCAGCCTTTCGAGGCATAATTCCTTCGTGAGGCACCTTCTTCTCACTCATGGACTCATGCTCCAGGGGAAACTGAAACTCAGTAATATACAGTCCTGCCTCTCCCTGGTTTTTATCAGTCTTCAACCGCCCTTTCTGGCCCCATGTGGCCCTATTTAGGTTGCTGACCCAGTACTAGCCTGGTTGCTTCTCTACAGTTCCCCCTGTACTTCTTACTGTTGACTTCAAGCACAGTGTCCAAAATTCTGCGAATAACCTTGAAAGATGGCAATGTCTCAGAATTGGCGATTGCTCCAATCCATCCAGGTTTTTCTTCTTCCTGGGAGATAATCAGGTCCTAATTATTTTCTCTATGACCTCTCTATTCTGTTTAGTTCCTTTCTTTGCTATGTCTTTCCTTCTCAAAGTGTACTCACAGACACCACCTGTCCACCTCTCCATAAATGTCCAGTATACCCACGTGCAACCGGCATTGATCCATCAATTGCACTTTCTTTTCCACTATTCTGTGCCACATGTTCCTCTCCACACACCAATTAACCCTTTTCAGTACAGAGAGAAAATGTGGCTTTGTTTTTACACAACTTTATTCAATAAAAAAAAGACAATGCAGAATAACATAAGCATAATACTATCTACACAGAATCCACCCATAACAGAGCAGTATCTCCTCCCACTAGATTCCATATGCAAAGCAGTTGCACGCAACCTCCCCCAGGCAGCGCAGGTAAGGGGGACAAGGTAGCACTCACTGTGTAGCACCACAGTGCAAGGCACGGAGCGCCTTTAGGAGGCGGCAGAGTAGTCAGACAGGCCATTCCGCAACAAACAGGATACGAGGTACCAGAAGTAACAGCAGAGCACCTAGTCAGAGACAAGTCAGAAGTCAGAGCCAAACGGGAGTGCGGTATCTAAAACGTGAGACGTAAGACGAAGTCGGAGTGCAAGCCAGAGAGTCAAAAGCCGGTCAGGGAAGGTACAGAGAAGGAAAACAAGAGGCGGGGTCAGAGATCAGACCGAGTCATACACTACAGGGAACAGGTCTAATACAAATAAGGGAAGTCAGAGGCAGAAGGAACACCACGGGTCAGCTGCTCTAGCGAGGAAGCATGAATTATCACTGACCGGCCAGCAGACTAAATAGGACTTAAACAGGCCAGCTCCAAAACGAGGCCGAGGTAATGAACTCCCGTATTACCAGTCCAGAGAGGGAACAGCAGAAAACAAACTCCGAACTGGATCATGACACACAAACCCTTCCATATATGATTGCATATAAACTAGATCAAGCGTTTGCCTTGTCCATTCAAGAACCTTTTTTTTAAGGATTTCCTTTTTTGATATGTTTTGGTCATTATCCTATTAAGATGTCCACTCTGCTTCAGTTGTTTGACATATGGTTGCTCCTAAGAGAGGCGGATCACCAATGGAGGCATCTGGCAGCAGCAAACTCACTTCTACTTATTGAGAAGACACACATGCATTGGCCAATTTGAGGTTCATGCTGAAAAACAGATCTGCATCCTGGAAGACCAGACAAGGCTACAGATCACAGCAGGGATTGATGGGAGGACATTGTATACATAGGGTGCAGCCTTGTGGTGTGGCCGGAGGTCTTGCTATGCACTTAGGGCTGCACAATTTTATTTCCATGCTGTCCGATAGGCCCAATGTGTAGCCAACGTTAGAAAAGTTGAGAAATTTTTCTGTAAAGTAAGTGTCACATCAGCTGTCCTTTCTACATAACTTGAGGTGTCTCTAAGTTATCTACACTTGACAGCTGATGTGACACCACAGATGCCGGTCATGTTAGTTAGACCATAGTCAACTGAAGAATCACTGTTGACTACTATTGACGGTAAATTGTCCTTACATCTTCTGTTTCCACTGATTCATTTTTGTTCTGTAGGTGCTTCCTTGAGTTTGACCAGCTCCAAATCAATACATCAAAAACTAAAGACCCAATTTGCACCTTTGTTTTGTTTAGTGTTTTGTGTTCTTTGCCTGTTTTTCATTTAGACCTTATTATTGTATGTTAATAGCCTTCTTTTTATATATATTTATATATTCACCATTGTGGGCAGGGTTTAGGGTTTCCAGATGTTTTCAGCTGATTCATAAATTGTAACTTTTGAAAAATTAATACAATTTTCCCCCAAATGTGCTCCAGTCTCACCCCGAGTGATTTTATTTACGTCTGAAATTTGTGCAAAAATTTTGTGACATTTTAGGAGGTACATGTGACTTTTTATGCTAGAAATATTAAAAGGGTTTCCCACTGAATCTATGTAAGGCCTCATTCAGACGTCTGTGTTCTGTGTTTTTCACGGATACAACACATACCCATTATAGTCTACGGGTGAAAAACACTGATAATAAAAACGGACACACGGAACGGACTGTACACTGATGACACACCGATCCGAAACGCTGATGACATTGGTACCATTTTTTCACATACGTGTTTAACCCCTTTCTGACCTCGGATGGGATAGTACGTCCAAGGTCAGTTCCCCTGCTTTGATGTGGGCTCCGGCGGTGAGCCCACATCAAAGCCGTGACACGTCAGCTGTTTTGAACAGCTGACATGTGCCCGCAATAGCGGCAGGTGAAATTTAAAAAAAATATGAAATAAATAAAAAAAAATAAAAGTTTAAATCACCCCCCTTTCGCCCCATTCAAAATAAAACAATAAAAATAAAATCAAATAGACACATATTTGGTATCATCGCGTTCAGAATCGCCCGATCAATAAAAGCATTAACCTGATCGCTGAACGGCGTAGTGAGAAAAAAATTTGAAATGCCCGAATTACGTTTTTTTGGTCGCCGCGAGTGTTCTGTCTCCGCCATCTAATATTCTTGCCCTGATTATTTGCTTGCATAATTGCAGTTTCCTCAGTATACAGTATTGATATATTCATGCTTTTATTCATCTGTGATGCTTTGGCTCCCTCTAGCGGCCAGAGTTATGTTGGCAGTTCAATCTTGTTTTTGTATTATCCATGTCTGATTCTCCTCCTCCTTTGCAATGCATTATGGTAGCTCAGCCTCCATTTCCCTCCATTTTTCCTTTCACTTTCCTCAGTCTGCCTTCAAGGAAAGACGCTTCACTTCATCCCCCTTGCGATTGCATTGCCGGTATGTCTTTATGCTTCCTATAGATATTTCTGCTCCATATTAGCCTAGCCTAGCCAGTTGTACTCCCAGTTCAGTTACTAGCTTCCTAAATGTTATGCATAATGTACCTCATGTGTAGTATGTATCTGTTCTATACCATGCACTGATTCTATTTATATCATTGTTCACAGTTTCACCGCATCAATATACCACTACGTTTAATAAAGCACAGACTCAACCACAGTCTCCTTATTGGACCCCGGTATAGCGGTTTAGCTGACTGTATAGCTACGTATGAGCCTGCCTCAACTAGTGAGGACAGAACAGTGAAACGGCAGCCATCCAACTAGTGGGATTCAAGTCACCGGCTACACAGAGACTGAATACAGCTGCAGCAATCTCTGCACAGCCAAGCACTTTCCCAAGACACCATGTCTCACAAATCACATAGGACAAGATCTGTTACTTCCGTCTCCTCAAAGACAACATCCATCAGCAGCGCGGTCGCAATTGCCCGCGCAAATGCTGAAGCCGCCAAAATACATGCGAGCTTTGCTGACCAAGAGATGCAACTTAAATTAGAAAAAGCACGCCTAGATGACGAAGAGAGAAGGTCACTCTTAGAGAGAGACGAGCAAGAGAGAAGGTCGCGCTTAGAGAGAGACGAGCAAGAGAGAAGGTCGCGCTTAGAGAGAGACGAACAAGAGAGAAGGTCGCGCTTAGAGAGAGCCGACCAAGAGAGAAGAACGCAGTTAGAGAAGGCACGTGTGGATGCCGCCTTAGAAAGCCTAGCAGCAAAAAGGGAAGCTGCCGCAGCCCTCGCCGAAGCAGAATCGCTAGAAGCCGCGCAAAATCCAAAGCTGCATAGCCAAAGCAGTATGTCGAGTCTGGAGTTCCCACTGCAAGACTCACCACAACGCACATCTCAGTATGTTAATGACCTTCCTGATCCAAACTATAACCCTGAACCAGTACCAAAACCAGAATACGACACCTCCAGCGAAGTGAGCGAGAGTCGTCACGAGGCTCAGGACAGAAACAAACTCGAAAATGTGAGGCAAAACAACTCTGCTAATGACTACCTTGCCCCTCATCAGGTAACCAACGTGGATCACCCTGCTGACGCACCGTACATCAGGCCGAAGCAATACGACACCGGCTGGCGCCACCATGAGGACACTAACAGGTACGAACGCACCTCACATCACTATCAGGGCGACCCATCACCAGTATACTCTGCTGACAACCGGTTCACGACAGAATTTGCCAAGTTCTTCACACGACGTGAACTGGTTGCCAAGGGACTCATGAAATTCACTGACCGAGCTGAAGGTTACAGAGCTTGGAAAGCTTCCTTCCAAAATGTCATTAGAGACTTGGGGCTACAACACAGGGAAGAGATAGACCTGTTAGTCAAATACCTGGGAGAAGAGTCAGTCAAACACGCAGTAACGATCAGAGACATTAATATAAACCGCCCTGAGACTGGCCTCAAAGAGATCTGGAAAAGGCTGGATGAGTGTTACGGCTCAGCAGAAGTAATAGAAAGAGCCTTGTTCAAAAGAATCGATGACTTTCCTAAAATATCTAACAAAGGTCTCCAGAAACTTAGAGAGCTAAGCGACTTGCTAAAGGAAGTCCAAGTTGCCAAATACGAGGACGACCTACAGGGACTTGCATTTCTCGACACAGCCAGAGGTGTTAACCCTATAGTCCAGAAGTTGCCCTACAATCTACAGGAGAGGTGGCTCACACATGGTTCCACGTACAAATACAAACACAGCGTTCCATTCCCTCCCTTCTCCATTTTTGTAGACTTCATACACCAACAAGCGAGAATTAGAAACGATCCCAGCTTTGACTTTGCAATACCATATGCCACACCGTCACCACCTGCAAATCCACGCAGAACATCTGTGGAAGTACACAAGACTTATGTTTCTTCTTCAGATTCTAATTACAGGTCTGCTGGTTGCTCCCAATCAGAGACAAAGGTGCAGGACCCTGACAAGCAGTGCCCACTTTATCAGAAGCCTCATCCTCTCCTGAAATGCAGAGCCTTCAGAGGAAAATCTATGCCAGATCGCAGAAGCTTCCTGAAAGAAAACGGTATCTGCTACAAGTGCTGCTCGTCCACAGCTCATCTCGCCAAGGATTGCAAGGTCAGTGTAAAATGCACAGAATGTGGCACCACAGATCATAACACCGCTCTACACCCTGGCCCAGCTCCATGGAGTACACAAAACACGCCTGCTGACAGTGAGCATGGCGGGGAGGAAAGGAACACTGATACAGCTACGCCAGAGATCACTTCACAATGTACCGAGGTCTGCAAAGGGACAATAGACAGTAGGTCCTGTTCAAAAATATGCCTCGTCAAAGTATACCCGAAGGGCCATAGAGACCAAGCTGTAAGACTGTATGCTATCTTAGATGACCAAAGTAATCGATCCTTGGCTAGATCAACGTTCTTTGACCTATTCAACATCAAAGGGCCAAGCACTCCCTACTCCTTAAAGACGTGTGCAGGTACTGTGACAACAGCAGGCAGAAAAGCTACTGACTACCAGATCGAGTCTTTAGACGGACAATTCTGCCTACCGCTACCTACGATCATCGAATGTAACCAGATCCCAGACAACAGATCTGAAATCCCTACACCAGATGTAGCAATCCATCACGCTCACTTAAAACGAATAGCACACCTTATACCAGAACTCGACCATCAGGCCCAGATAATTCTGCTGTTGGGGAGAGATATCCTACAGGTTCATAAAGTGAGACGTCATATCAATGGACTTCACAATGCTCCCTATGCCCAAAGGCTAGACCTAGGATGGGTCATAATTGGCAACGTATGCTTGGGACGCATGCACGCCCCATCTTCTGTGACAAGCATGCTGACAAATACATTGGAGAAAGGACGCCCATCTCTGTTTCAACCTTGTAACAATGAGTTCCATGTCAGGGAACTGCCACACAGCATCCAACTGCCCAACCATCTAATAGACTTTACTCACGACAGCAATATAGTGTCGGGAAGCTATGAGGATCAGTTAGGGTGCACAGTCTTCCAGAGAACTAAGCAGGACAACCAAGTGGCAATGGCGGTAGAGGACAAGTTGTTCTTAGAGGTAATGGACAAGGGACTCGTTAAAGATGAGACCAACAGCTGGGTCGCACCTCTTCCCTTCAAAACCCACAGACCACGTCTACCGAACAACAGAAATCAGGCATTACAACGTTTCTCCTCTCTCATTCGTAATCTGCAAAAGAAACCAGAGATGAAAGATCACTTTTTCTCCTTCATGTCAAAGATTTTTGAAAACCGTCACGCAGAACTAGCTCCCACTCTCAAAGACTCTGAAGAATGCTGCTTCCTACCCATGTTCGGAGTATACCACCCTAAGAAACCAGGCCAGATCAAAGTCGTGTTTGATTCCAGTGCTAAATTTAATGATGTCTCCCTGAATGACGTTCTGCTGTCAGGACCAGACCTCAATAACAAACTACTGGGTGTACTTATGCGCTTCCGTAAGGATTCCATTGCCTTCATCGCTGACATCCAGCAAATGTTCCATTGTTTCCTTGTGAGAGAGAGAGACAGGAACTTCCTAAGATTCTTCTGGTACAGAGACAATGATCCTACTAAAGAACTCACAGAGTATCGCATGAGAGTGCACATCTTTGGCAACAGTCCTTCACCTGCAGTAGCCATTTACGGACTCAAAAGGTCAGCTCAGGAAGGAGAACCAGAATACGGAGCAGATGTCAGACAATTCATAGAAAAGGACTTTTATGTCGACGACTGTCTAAAAGCCATGCCTTCAAATGAGACTGCCATCAGTCTTCTCAGGAGAGCTCAGGACATGCTTGCCTACTCGAACCTTAGGCTTCATAAAATAGCCTCAAACAGCCAAGAACTCATGGAAGCGTTCCCTTCTCAAGACCTATGTAATGGTCTCAGAGACCTGGACCTGGGGTCAGACCCCGCACCAATGCAACGCAGCCTCGGGCTTCTCTGGAATCTACAATCTGACACTTTCACCTTTCAGGTCAGCCAGGAAGAAAGGCCTTTCACACGTAGAGGCGTCCTGTCTACCATCAACAGTCTGTACGATCCCTTGGGTTTCGCAGCTCCTGTTACTATACAAGGCAAGGCCCTACTAAGAGACTTAACTAGGGAAACATCTGACTGGGATGCACCTCTGCCACCTGATAAGAGGATCCAGTGGGAAGAGTGGAAGAACTCGTTAGCGGCACTCTCCAACTTGCATATGCCGAGACCATACACCCCTGTGCCATCTACTGAGATACAGAGCCAAAGACTGTACGTATTTGCAGATGCTTCTGTCAAAGCAATTGCCGCTGTTGCCTACCTCAAAACTGTAGACTCCAAATGTCAGTGCCACATTGGTTTCGTCATTGGAAAGGCCAAACTCGCACCACAACCAGAGCACACTATACCCAGGTTAGAGCTTTGTGCCGCAGTCTTAGCCGTTGAGTTAGCGGAGTTCATCGCATCCGAAATGGATATCGACCTGACACAAGCCAAGTTCTACTCAGACAGCAAAGTAGTCCTGGGATATATCCACAACGAAACCAGGCGATTCTACGTTTATGTCAATAACAGAGTGCTACGAATCAGGAGATCAGTTCACCCACAGCAGTGGCATTACATACCCACAGACCAGAATCCCGCAGATCATGCAACTAGAGCAGTTGACGCAAGTCGACTAGGAAGCACAACGTGGCTCTCTGGACCAAAACTATTGTACATTGAGGAATGTTTTCCAGACACCTTCGAACTTGTAGGAGAGGACTCAGATGCTGAAATCCGCCCTCAGGTGTCTACACTACATACAATGACCTCTGTTATCCAGCTTGGATCTTGCAGGTTCGACAGATTCTCAAGTTGGAAGTCACTTACTCGAGCCATTACCTGCCTGACACATATAGCTCGCTCATTCATGGCTACCAGAACTTGTGGCACAGAAAAATGTAAAGGTTGGCATCTTTGTAAAAATACCTACGTTACCTCCGACTTAGAGTTCTCTAGAAATCACATCATCCTCACTGTTCAAAGAAAAACCTACTTGGCAGAAATCCAATGTCTTACTAACAAAGCTCCAATACCAGCGAGCAGCGTATTGAGAAAACTCGACCCATTCATCGACAACAACGGCCTGCTGAGGGTAGGAGGCCGACTCAAAGAAGCTGAGATGGAGTTTGTGGAGAAATTCCCTCGTATACTTCCCGGAAAATGTCATGTTGCCTACCTAATCGTACAACATTACCACAATCTGGTCAAGCACCAAGGAAGACTATTTACAGAAGGAGCAGCGAGGCTTACCCACGAAAGCCTAATCACCTTCATGGCTGAAGCTGCAGCTATAATCAATGCAAGACCCCTGGTTCCAGTTCCTAACGACCCTGAGGAGCCTTTGTTACTGACTCCAGCTACTTTACTTACCCAGAAAACAGGACTGTCCAGTGCACCTCCAGGAGGATTCGACGCGAAGGACCTCTACAAGCGCCAATGGAGACAGGTACAAAGTCTTGCAAATACTTTCTGGGACAGGTGGCGCAAACAATATTTGTCTACCCTGCAGCCACGGACGAAGTGGCAATCTACTAAACCTAATCTGAACATAGGTGACCTTGTTCTTGTGAAAGACTGTCAGATTCACCGGAACCAGTGGCCACTTGGTCTAGTTACCGCAACGTTCCCGAGCAAGGACGGCAACGTCCGCAAAGTTGAGCTAAGGATGACCAAAGGGAATGAACCTAAGACATTTTCCAGACCGGTATCTGAACTGGTCCTATTGTTGCCTTCGGAAGAAAGGAGTAGTGACATCCGTTGATGCCAGACGGGGAGTGTTCTGTCTCCGCCATCTAATATTCTTGCCCTGATTATTTGCTTGCATAATTGCAGTTTCCTCAGTATACAGTATTGATATATTCATGCTTTTATTCATCTGTGATGCTTTGGCTCCCTCTAGCGGCCAGAGTTATGTTGGCAGTTCAATCTTGTTTTTGTATTATCCATGTCTGATTCTCCTCCTCCTTTGCAATGCATTATGGTAGCTCAGCCTCCATTTCCCTCCATTTTTCCTTTCACTTTCCTCAGTCTGCCTTCAAGGAAAGACGCTTCACTTCATCCCCCTTGCGATTGCATTGCCGGTATGTCTTTATACTTCCTATAGATATTTCTGCTCCATATTAGCCTAGCCTAGCCAGTTGTACTCCCAGTTCAGTTACTAGCTTCCTAAATGTTATGCATAATGTACCTCATGTGTAGTATGTATCTGTTCTATACCATGCACTGATTCTATTTATATCATTGTTCACAGTTTCACCGCATCAATATACCACTACGTTTAATAAAGCACAGACTCAACCACAGTCTCCTTATTGGACCCCGGTATAGCGGTTTAGCTGACTGTATAGCTACGTATGAGCCTGCCTCAACTAGTGAGGACAGAACAGCGAGATTAAATTAAAATGCAATAATGGGTGATCAAAAGAACATATCTGCACCAAGATGGTATCACTAAAAACAACAGCTCGGCGCGCAAAAAATAAGCCCTCACCCGACCCCAGGTCACGAAAAATGGAGACGCTACGGGTATCTGAAAATGGCGCAATGTTATTTTTTTTTAGCAAAGTTTGGATTTTTTTTTCACCACTTAGATAAAAAATAACCTAGACATTTTTGATGTCTATGAACTCGTAATGACCAGGAGAATCATAATGGCAGGTCAGTTTTAGCATTTAATGAAAAGCCAAACAAAAAACACGCATGGGATTGCACTTTTTTTGTAATTTCACCGCACTTGGAATATTTTTCCCATTTTCTAGTATACAAAATGTTAAAACCAATGATGTCGTTCAAAAGTACAACTCGACCCGCAAGCCCTCACATGGCCATATTGACGGAAAAATACAAAAGTTATGGCTCTGGGAAGGAGGGGAGCGAAAAACAATTTTTTCTGAATATTTTCTCACGCTAGAGTTCATATGAGTTTATACCAGCAGGGGACGCAGAACCGCAAGTCTAGGTAGCTACGTTCCCCTGCTTTCCATTCATTCCCCAGTTTTTACAGGCAGGGGCGGCTGCATTAGCAGGCTCCTGCTTGTAAAATTATTTAACCCCTTCAGATAGATTTACAGCGTGGGACAAGACTGAATGAGGGAAGGTATGGGATATTGTTGATTTTTTATTTTAACTTTGTTTCAGGTGACAAGGGTCTTCAATTGGATTGAGAGTATAATAAACTATTACAACACCCTGTGTCTTTATTTCAATAAAATACTTTTTTCCTAATGTGTGTGTGTTTTATTAACCATTTACTACTATTGGATTAATAATGGATAGGTGTCTTATTGACGCCTCTCCATTATTAACCTGGCTTAATGTCACCTTACAATAGCAATAACAATAACCATGGTCTCTCTCTAGGCTATTAATATCTGCCCTCAGTCACTGGCTTTCCCACTCTGGAGGAGGAAATTGCGCAGGAGCCCGTGATTTAGCCCTTTATTTTAACAGCTAGAGCCCCCAAATTTTGCACACAGACACTTGTAACATTATTAGTGAGGAATATGTACAAAAATAAGGGATATGAAATGGTTTACTGTATGTAAACCATGTCTCATATCCTGTCGGGTTTGAGAAGGAGATAGGAAAAGCCGGCAATTGAATTACCGGCTTTTCTGCTATCTAGCGCTGTATGAAATATATATATATATATATATATATATATATATATATATATATATATATATATATATATATATATATGTGTCTCACTGACATGATATATATATATATACCCCTATACTATGTGTAGACATTTATTATATCTACTCTAATAAAACCTGTCAGTGTGATTTTACTGTACAAGGCACTGAATTGCTGGCTTTTCTATAGAACACCGCTGCGTATTTCTCGCAAGTCACACTGTTGGTCCGTGTGTAATCCGTATTTTTCTCGCCCCCATTGACTTTCATTGGCGGATTTTTTGCGCAATACGCTGACAAACACAGCATGCTGCGATTTTCTACGGCCGTACAAGACCATATAATACGGATGCGTAAAATACGCCAGATAGGAGCAGGGCCATAGATAATCATTGTACCGTGTGCAATGCGTATTTTCTGCGCCTCTCATACGTCCGTAAAACACGCTAGTGTGACCCCGGCCAGAGTCTGTAAATTCAGCACAGAAAATATGTCCTCTCTCTTTAGTATATGCGCCAGCTGTTGTTATTGTAATTTTTGTACAATGGTTCAGCACCCTCAGTAATTTCAGTGATTTACCCTTCTCCTATAAGTGAAATTCACAATTGTGCAAGTTTGGCCCCAGTGCACCTGGAAATCATTTTAGGCAGTGAGCTGTGGTGCTGCCCAGTGGGAACATTGCTGCCAGTGAAAATGCTGCTGTTTACACAGTTGGCTGCTAAATCCCAGGGATTTCCTTGCACTTCTAGTGACAACACCTGGGGTTTAACTCTAGGAACAAAATCCCATGTGAAGTATTTGCTTCTGGAATTAAAATAACAATATTTTTTGCCATCATAAAACTACTACTGTTAAAACCCTGCACCAAGAGTCAAGAAGTGCAAAAGTACTAGAAGAATAGAAGGCCACATTTCCGTAGGATTTAGCTGGTGTACTCTAGAAAGCGAAGGATCTCTGGAGTTCTTACAGGGAGGAGCGCAATTTTTTGGACATTTGGTACACACATTTTAAAGATTTCCATTACATAACCCTTCTTAATGTATAGACATTTTGTGGACATATTAGTCATGTTCAACTGAAGGGGGAGAGCGCACTTCATGGGACGACCTCCATTAGTTAATGCCAAGCCCAGCGCAGCTCGCGGCTCTGTAGGTCTCTATGGTTCGTATGGTTCCTCAGTGTGATGTTTCATGCAAAAATATGTATTTGTAAAATGAGATGCATATGGATATACAGCATGGTGTCCATATTTTGGATCTATGTGATATACATCAGACATACAGATGTATACAAGCTTATTTTTGGCATCTTGTCTATGTATGGTACAAAACTGAAGAGCAGAAGGAGGAGGAGAACTTTATTTCGTCGCTGGATCTCCCGCAGACATCGCTGAATCGGCGTGTGTGACGCCGATTCAACGATGTCTTCACTGGTAACCAGGGTAAACATCGGGTTACTAAGCGCAGGGCCGCGCTTAGTAACCTGATGTTTACCCTGGTTACCAGTGTAAATGTAAAAAAACCCAAACACTTCATACTCACATTCCGGTGTCTGTCGCGTCCCTCGGCGTTCTGCTTCCCTGCACTGTCAGCGCCGGCCGGCCGTAAAGAAGATTACAGTGGTGACGTCACCACTGTGCTTTATGGACCGTGCTGACAGTCAGTGCAGGAAGCAGAGCGCTGGGGGACAGACACCGGAATGTAAGTATGTAGTGTTTGTTTTTTTTTACATTAGCACTGGTAACCAGGGTAAACATCGGGTTACTAAGCGCGGCCCTGCGCTTAGTAACCCAATGTTTACCCTGGTTACCAGGGGACTTCGCATAGTTGGTCGCTAGAGAGCTGTCTATGTGACAGCTCTCCAGCGACCACACAGCGACGCTGCAGCGATCGGGATCGTTGTCTAGATCGCTGCAGCCTCGCTAAATGTGACGGTACCTTTAGAGATGGTCTTTTATGTCTTTGTATACTACTTATGTGAATGAATGTAAATGTTAGTAATTATATATAGAATTTTGATTGAATATAGTGGTACACCCATTGACTATATCACCTTCAACCTCATACTGCATTAGTAGGACATACTGTACAATGTCTTCAAGTCCTAGAAGCCCCTTTCATATGTTTAAAATACATACATTTTACATACTTGCTAAAGGGATTATTTCATGGACTGAACTTTAAAGATGGACAGCTTGTCACCCTTGGATCTGTCTGTAGGACTTCGTGATCATCTATTATCACCAGGTGAAGCTTAGTTTGACCATGCATTTTCCATGTGAGTAAAATATGCTGGCCACTGAAATGAAAGGCTAACCATGTAAAAATTGGACTGGGTCTGTCAGGTTACCTTTTAGGATTGGCTTTCATCAGCTTTTCGGCAACACAAAATGACCGCCAATTAGCTACCGGATGGCTGATCAGCAGTCAGTTAATTGCCTGTTTATAGAGGTCAACCCAGCTTCCGATACACTCTGACCCATCTGTGATACATCTCTCACTACTTTTATGTTGCCAGTGTTCTCCGCATTGTGAGTCCTGTTTAAACAAGACAATATGCTGCCAAGAACCAAACTAAAAGATCACTTCACCGAATGAACATTTTCCTCTAAATAGATCCAGAGATATGGTCCTTTTTATTTTGTGATAATTTTTGTTGTCTTTTTAAGGGGGCATGGTTCACAGATTATATGGAGGGGGGTGTCTTTAGATACTCTGTATTATTGCTCTGTGAGCTGCTCCTTCTTGGAAAGACCATAAAAGTAGGCCATTAGAGCTATATCTATGCAAACTTGTGGTGGATAAAAAATAATTGGAACAACTCAGGTGGGCAGCAGGAGTATAATAACAGCACAAACTGGTCACTTTTGACCTGGTGACAGTGTCTCTTTAAAGGGACTCTGTCACCTGAATTTGGAGGGAACAATTTTCAGCCATAGGGGCGGGGTTTTCAGGTGTTTGATTCACCCTTTCCTTACCCGCTGGCTGCATGCTGGCTGCAATATTGGATTGAAGTTCATTCTCTGTCCTCTGTAGTACATGCCTGCACAAGGCAATCTTGCAAAAAAAAAAACGCAAAATTAATGAACATGCTGCGTTTTTTACCGCGATGCATTTTTTTTGCGGAAAAAAAATGCATCATGTGCACAAAACATGCGGAATTCATTCTAAATGATGGGATGCTTATTTTATGCGGTTTTAGAGCGTTTTTATCGGGGAAAAAACAGCAACGTGTGCACACAGCCTTAGACATGGCAACAGCTGAATGTTTGGTGTGTCGCATCTTCACCGATCTGATGTTTAAGATAGGCCATCGGTATCAGTCCTGGACAACCTCTTTAAGCAAGAGCAAAAAGCGTTAAGATAATTGGGGCCATGTTGAGATGCCAGGGTCTGGGGAGGGTTGTTTCTTAGGGTACCGTCACACAGTGCAATTTTCATCGCTACGACGGTACGATCCGTGACGCTCCAGCGTCGTAACAATATCGCTCCAGCGTCGTAGACTGCTGTCACACTTTGCAATCTACGACGCTGGAGCGATAATTTCATGAGGTATGTGCGATGTAGAAGCCGTTGGTTACTATGCGCACATCGTATACGATATATGTTACACCATGCAATCATGCCGCCACAGCGGGACACTAGACGACGAAAGAAAGTTTCAAACGATCTGCTACGACGTACGATTCTCAGCGGGGTCCCTGATCGCAGGAGCGTGTCAGACACTGCGATATCGTAACTATATCGCTGGAACGTCACGAATCGTGCCGTCGTAGCGATCAAAATGCCACTGTGTGACGGTACCCTTAGTGGTTTGTTACTGCTCCTTTAAGTCACCTGAGCTTTCGTACATGCAGAATAATAAAATGGGCGATTTGTTAAATATATGAGATGTTGCATACTAGCTGTCTGTATGTAGTGCATCAAGTGTACTGTGCTAAGCATTGCTCCTGGGGGGGGGGAAGGGGGGCCAGGGGGCCCAGTCCGTGCTTGGATGTGTCTGTGTACACCAGTGTTCCCAAACTTCGGTCCTCAAGAGCCACCAACAGGTCTTGTTTTTAGGATTTCCTTAGTACTGCACAGGTGATAATTGCATCACCTGGTGCGATATTCTATTACTGTACCACTCACTGAGCTCTTTAGAACAAGCTATTCCAGAAGGAGACTTTAAAGGCTGCCGGCACTTGGGACCGGAGTGTATGGCTGCATGTATTTCTATGCAGGTGAATGCATCACCTGGACAGGCAAGCATTCAATCACCTGTGCAATACTAAAGGTACCTTCACACAGAGCAACTTTCCAACGATCACGACCAGCGATACGACCTGGCCGTGATCGTTGGTAAGTCGTTGTGTGGTTGCTGGAGAGCCGTCACACAGACAGCTCTCCAGCGACCAACGATGCCGAGGTCCCCGGGTAAACATCGGGTTACTAAGCGCAGGGCCGCGCTTAGTGACCCGATGTTTACCCTGGTTACCATTGTAAATGTAAAAAAAAACAAACAAACAAAAAAAAAAAACTACATACTCACATTCCGGTGTCTGTCACGTCCCCCGCCGTCAGCTTCCCGCACTGACTGTGTCAGTGCCGGCCGTAAAGCACAGCACAGCGGTGACGTCACCGCTGTGCTTTACGGCCGGCGCTCACATTCAGTGCGGGAAGCTGACGGCGGGGGACGTGACAGACACCGGAATGTGAGTATGTACTGGTTTTTTTTTTTTTTTTTTTTACAATGGTAACCAGGGTAAATATCGGGTTACTAAGCGCGGCCCTTCGCTTAGTAACCCGATGTTTACCCTGGTTACAAGTGAACACATCGCTGGATCGGCGTCACACACGCCGATCCAGCGATGACAGCGGGAGATCCAGCGACGAAATAAAGTTCTGGCCTTCTAGCTCCGACCAGCGATGTCACAGCAGGATCCTGATCGCTGCTGCATGTCAAACACAACGAGATCGCTATCCAGGACGCTGCAACGTCACGGATCGCTATCGTTCTTGTTCAAAAGTTGCTCAGTGTAAAGGTACCTTAAGGAAATCCTGAAAACGTGACCTGTTGGTGGCTCTTGAGGACCAGAGTTGGGGAACATTGGTGTACACGAGCAGCTTAATGCCCTCACTGGCATTACAGACGGGCAAGTGAGATACACTATATGGACAAACGTAGTGGCCTCATATACACATGACACCTACCAGAGATCATGATATCCCATAGGTATCAACGTGGAGCTTGTGAATAGAACAGGTTCCCCTATAGGGAGGCTTACTGCACAAGTTCTTCCGCACCAATCTGTGCCTTTATGGACCTTGCTTTTTGCCCTGCGGTAGTCACGGGGAGCTAGACCTTTCCCAAATTATTCTCACAAAGTAGAAAGCATACACTTGTCTTCTAAAACATCCAGATTTCCATTCACTGGAACAGTGTGGCTTCCACCAACCCTTGAGAAACACCCCAAAATCCTTACCCTACATCTGGTGGGAAGAAATTTCATAATTGACCTTTTACACCTGCGATATTCTATTACTGTACCACTCACTGAACTCTTTAGAACAAGCTATTCCAGAAGGAGACTTGAAAGGCTGCCGGCACTTGGAACCGGAGTGTATGGCTGCATGTATTTCTATGCAGGTGAATGCTCCGGTCCGAACCGCCGGGTATTGAGGCGAGAGACTTGCAACTGCATTGCGAGAAACTCGCGCAAGTGGGACACCAGCCTTACCCAAACATAATAGATTGCTGTTGGCCAATTTTTTGCCCACCATTGGTTCTCTCCTGTGTTCTGTATGAAAGAGCCGCTGACTAACTTCACTAGCAGCAGTGTATTTTTTTTTGTTTGTTTTTTTAAACACACACAGCAGTCTGAACATTGGACATGACGGATCTTTCTCTTCTACATAATCTGTTTGGGTATAATCAGTAGGACCCCACAATTGCAACCCAATTCGGAGAGGAAGAATACCTACACCAGCATATCAAAGTCCATCAGTTCACGCCGGCGTGCCCATATCATCATCATTGCCACACACTGCTCCAGCTGTGGAGGAGGAAGAGGGTGCCGGTCACCATGGGAGAAGAATCTCCAACCCCACGCCCATTGTGTATGTGAAGAGCAGCAAGATGTAGGGCGGAATACAGGATAGGAGATATTATTAAAGGGATGGGAGTCACTATTAGTATATGGGGTCAGTTGTAAGAATATATATATATATATATATATATATATATATATATATATATATATATATATATATATATTTTTTTTTTTTTTTTTTTCAAAATAATATGGAAAAAAAAAAAAAAAAAAAAAAAAAAAAAAAGGACAAAAGATATATTTTGCCTGTGAAAATGCTGCTTTATATAAAAAGTAAAAGTAAGCAAAAAATAGATAAATTGTTCAGGCATGCCCCATTCAGTGTAACCCAAGCTGTAAGAATAAGTGCATACACAGGATCAGTGAAAATCTCATCTGACCCCTCAAAGAATGTATTTTTTTTTTCTATAAGAGGCCCATTACCCAGCAGAATTGGAGACTCCTGTTCCCACTAACATTGGCAGTTTAGGCTCACATTATAATAAGGTGTGTGCCCTAATTGTTAGCTCTAGGAGTGACATTTGAGACTGCAGAGTGTAATGTTTATACAGTAATACAGCCACATTAACAATGGTAAAACCTCCAGACCAACCCAAAATAAGTTCCCTTATCTTCTGCATAAGCCTCTTACTATGCAAATCCATTGGTCATCAGCACCTTAGTGGACACCTATTGTTCTGGAGAGACCAGATAGCATCAAGACAAAAAGTCCCCAATTTTCATAGTGTGGAGTAATTAGACCCAAGCCCTTCTTTGGGAGCACCTGGACTGCTGAAGCCAAATGACTTCACCTTTGCCAGAGGGGGGCTGGCTGTGCACACAATGGCCTGATTCTGGCCACAAAGAAGCAATTACCAGAGAACAGTACACAATGAAAAGCATTGATTATCAATGTGTAGCTCCTCCTGAAGGTCTACAGATAATGGAAAACCACTGGCTAGCAGAGTTTGTAAAAGCTATAAGCCAGCAATAATCCCAACTACAATTTGTATTGTCCAGGGTACCAAGTAATAACAGACAATTGATAACAGTATATCAGTTTTATTTTACTGTAAAAAATAAAGTGCAATTAAGGATCAGTTCATACAAAGATATAGCACTCTCCACTAAGCGCCATATCAAAATCCCCAAAAATGATTCAGATGGGATCCCAGACAGAGCCAAGTGTTTCAATGAAACTGAGAAAGCCCCTGTGGACAGTCTGGCCTCCGTCCTGGCAGCATTCAGCTTTTTTTCCCCCCAGACATGTACAAATACAACCAAGTTATTGTGTATGTCTGAAAAATGCGAATACTCCTAGGACGAGGGTCGGTGTCCACAGCTTTATTGAAGTAAATGGCTCCGTCTGGGTTACGGTCAGAAGAACGGGGGTGGGAAATAATGGGCATTTTGACAGACTAAATGGTCTGTAGAAATTATCCCCTGACTAATTGGTATATTCAAACAAAAACTTATTTCATAGATAAAATTCCGTTTAAAAAAACAAACAAACCATAAGACATTCTAATCAAGGAATTACTGATAAATATAGGCTAGATTTTTTCTTCTTTACACAATTTGCACCGACTTTGAAGGACTCGGCCTCCAGGCACAAGAGTCATTTGTTGAAAACATTCATGCCAGCCCCAAAAAGAGAACATGTGGCATTTACATATTCTGCGTTAGCCATTGTCATAAAACCACGTCTTCCCCCAATCAAATCAGGCCATGTTACTGTCCTCTGAGGCCATTGTCCATTTTGGTAAAATATAAAAGCTCCTTAGTGGGCTCAACATTAAGAAGTCGAGTCATCCGGCACAATGGGGTCCATATGTTGGGTCACTGGGAGGTAGGTTGTAGATTGGGGGTAACAGCTCCTGGCATCAATGTAAGAAGCTGGTGCCATTAATATGGCATGCTCTCCTGGCACAGCATAGTTAATGAACGGTGGCTGCAAGAAAGGAGCAGCAGATTGAGCGGCATGCAAAAACTGTGCATTAGGTGGACATGACATGATGGGATAGGCTTGTGGCACGTTCATATACAAATTAAGATTTTCAGCTCCCAGAGGACATAGATTTTGTGGGCGAGCACCTAAGGACCCACGGGGGGCAGAGTTTGAGCTGGAGCTGGAGTGCCTTGAGATATCGGTAGATGGTTCTGTATCCAACAGCCGGCTTTGTTGTGCAGGACCGTTGATTTGGGTTTCTTCCCCAGGTCCAAGATATCTGCAGCAGCATACTCCTACAAGAGCACCCACGATGACAAAGCTTACAAATATGGTGCCAACCAGAAGAAAAGGAAGGTAGGTGGGCACTGGAAGAAAAACAAAATTAAGATGTTGGGTTAGACTTTTTTTTTTAACTGTAAAATAGATATAAAATTGTACAGTTACAAAGTACATAAAAGTTTAACTTAAATGAAAATCTATTGGCTTTACAATGCAAATACACGTTGGGCAGCTCTGGTCAAGATAAAAATATGGCACGTCAAAAACCTAGCAACATGTCTCAAAAGGTCTGGGCTCAATGTATGCAAATTTGTACCGTATTGTTTCAATGGTTGCCCACTGAAGCTCAATATTTGCTGGATTCCCCAGCACTGGGAGAAAAACAAAAAACATCATGCATCGATACCTGCATGGATGCTACAAGGATTCTTTTGGAACATGTCCGATCCATTTTATGTTATGGACAAGTTAAACCTATACATCAGGGCTTCCAGCATGTAAAGCAGACAAATCATTACAATACAAGAATGAGTTTCAAAAGTGCATAAAAGCTATACTGTGTGAACCTGCAGAAGGAAAGATGCCATCTCTGCATATAAATATTATCCTCATCCCACAATAATGCAAAATATTTATCACATACTGAAAGAAGTCTTCAAAAACGGGTTAAATGTCAGTACCATACACATAAAGACCACAATGCATGTATCTTTACTCCAATGTTTGTGGTATGTCTGGCGCTGACCTTTAGATGAAAACAAGCGATTTTCAGCAGCAGAACTTTCTGCAACAAATCTACGACGTGAATTAGTTTCAACTAAAAAAAAAAAGGGGAAAACAAGTCCACGAACTGCTAAAGCTGGCCATTTTGGTATCATACACATACAGTATCCGCACACTGCCAGCATTATATTAATAGCACAGTCTGGGACTCACCTGCAGCTGGTATCTCAATGGCTGGCGCTCCATCCTTGAACATGTCTTCATGCTCCTCACTAGGGCACAGACCCTGGTCCAGTCTGGACTCACTGGCAGTGCAGCAGTACCGCAGACTACAGGCCCCACAACAGTAGGTAGCTTCTACATGGTCATAGCGCTCTGGGCACTGAAACCCTGGGTGCCAACTTCCATAGTTGTCTGACCATCCATGGCAGTACTCTCCAAACTGTGCCCAAGAAGCACTTACATGGAGCAACAGGATAAACAAAGGGCCCATGGTGCAAGCTGAGGAGTAATTGCTGAGTGATGTAGGGGGTAGATGAGTTTTATCAGCTGCTGCTATAACCCGCCTTCCCTGGAAGGGAGTGTCAGTCACCTCAGCCCCAGACACTGCACCCTACCCCCCAGTGCCACTTATCATGGAGACATCTGCACCACAGAGCTGCCATGGGGAGCCAGGATTGTACTTTACAAACAACTGTAGACTTTGTACAAACTCTGCAAGATCCAAAATAGATGGTAACCTGCTCATAATTTGCCATCATTGTCTGAATGGTCCATGAAGTTACAGATTGATGGCCATAAAATCAATACATATGGCAAAAGGTCGTGTGGCCAAAGATTGCTATTCTGCAGCATATTACACGTGGACAGGGTGTCGACATACAAGATACTGCGACATCAACCAGCAAGTTGCCAAAAATCCATCTAGTTTCGGCCATATGAGACTTGTCGCGGTACCTCATTGTCTCACAATTCGGTCTTATTTACTTACATTACGCTGGGCCATAGCCTTGGCATACAGTGATATTTGGCCTCACAACCTGTGTCACATCCGAAGTTGCTATGTAGCCCAGTCTTGGGCAGGTGCTGACGGCTACAGACATTCTTATCCGAGAAAATCGGACAATTACGCAAATCACTCTCTGTGCAGGGCCGTCCGATGAGTTACACAGTCTCATTGACTTGCATCGCCGAGTGCAATCCGAATATCAGATCAAACTCGGACATGCAGCGTTTTTTTTCCTCAGAGAGTCATGTGCACGGACTCACAGACTAACCTTTGTCCGAGTGTGAACCTATGTTTTGTACAAGTCATAAAAACGTCACTTATACATTCATAGTAATGGCGGTAATAAGCCAGGATTTCTGCACACAAATGAAGGCTATGGCGACGCGTTATAATAACAAGTCTATGAGCAGTGGCTTCACATTTGCCTGACTAGCTGTCGCACCACAGTCTTACAGCTGTGCTTTGGCTGTTCTGTACAGACCTGTGTCGCTGTGTAACCCGGGCCTAACAATAGGCTAGGGCAACGAGACAACATGTGGCACGCAAAAGCAATTGTCAGACAACTTGCAGTGCCACATTTGTGGAACTTGTCTGTAATTAGCCGCCATGTGTCTACTATATGGGTATGTGCACACATAGAATGGTCCACTGCGGTTTTTCCTGTGGATTTATCACGTTTTCTATTGCGGATTCCGCTGCGGATTTACATCTGCAGTTTTCTATTGGAGCAGGTGTAAACCTGCAGCGGAATCTGCACAAAGAATTGACATGCTGCGGAAAATAAAATGCTGCGTTTCCGCGCGTTTTTTTGCCGCAGCATGGGCACAGCGTTTTTGGTTTCCCATAGGTTTACATTGTACTGTAAACTCATGGGAAACTGCTGCGGATCCGCAGCTGCGGAAACGCTGCATATCCGCAGCAAAATCCGCATCGTGTGCACATACCCTAAAACTGCATTGTATCTGTACAATTTCTTTCCATGTGTCATCCCAGTTGCCTCTGCTTTGCATATATGTTGTATCTGGTGGTGGGGGGGGGTTTCGGAAGAGGCAGACTGTCTGAACTTGTATCTACTAATCAGTAAAAATGGATGAAACAAGGATGGATCTCCAAAGTATAAAGTCTGTCTTTGGGTTTTTATTTAAGATGATCAGGTCCCCATACTATGTTAGGCCTTATCCACGTCCGTGTTTAAACATGTACATGAAAAAATGGTACCAGTATCGTCAGTGTTGTGCAGCAGTGTGTCTTCCATGTGTCCGTTTTTACCTTGAGTGTTTTCCATCAGTGTCCATTTTTACCATCAGTGTGTCAGTGTTTGGTCAGAGTGTTAATTTTTACCATCAGTGTGTCATCAGTGTTTGGTCCGTATGTCCGGTTTTACCATCAGTATGTCATCCATGTGTCTGTTTTTACCATCAGTGTGTCATCAGTGTTTGGTCCGTGTGTCTGTATTTACCATCAGTGTTTGGTCCGTATTTTCATTTTTACCATCAGTGTGTCATCAGTGTTTGGTCCGTGTGTCTGTATTTACCATCAGTGTTTGGTCCGTATTTTCATTTTTACCATCAGTGTGTTATCAGTGTTTGGTCCGTATGTCCGGTTTTACCATCAGTATGTCATCCATGTGTCTGTTTTTACCATCAGTGTGTCATCAGTGTTTGGTCTGTATATCCGTTTTTACCATCAGTGTGTCATCAGTGTGTCCATTTTTACCATTAGTGTGTCATTTGTGTGTCTGTTTTTACCATCAGTGTCATCATCTTTTTCATGGATGGATAAATAAATAAATTACAACGCTTTGCAGTGTTAAACATGGACAGCAGATGGATGCCATTTGTGTGCTGGACGTGTTTTTCATGGACCCATAGACATGTATTGCCCCTTGTCATCCACGCTGCCAGAAACAATTGGAGATGTCTCCATTTTTTGCATGGCTACGGTCTGTGAAAAAACACGAACATGTGAATAGCACCACAGATTATAAAGGGTACATGCCTAATGGCCAACAAAACGGATGAGAATAGGATGTGCTCCGAGTCTCATGGGCTCATTACAATGAGTGCGCCTTTCCACGTACCCTTTTTTGCTGTGACCAATTGTCCGCTAAAAGAAGAAATTGAGACGTGCTACACTGATCCGTGGTGTAGACCAAACTCGCCAATGAAAATCAATGACCCTGTGAGAAAAAGGCAAGTACACGGATGTCACAGAGAGCAAAAATGGATCCACTACACTGAAAAAAAACAGGGACTGTTTTTCACATATGGGAGAATAAACAAATAGTGAAAGTGACCTAAGGTGCGGCTTACAACTTGTGGAAATCATCAGATGCAAAGTTGCAACACACACTGACCTACATGGCGCGCGATGTGATACCACATAGCATGACCCCAACCTATAAAAAGAGGGTCATGGAACATGTGCACAGTGCATAATAATACTGAAAACGTCACTGAAAATTCATTATGTACATAACAATTCAATGTACCCATATACTGGAGATGGTTGTTGGCCAGATAATGATTGAGCCAAACCGCCAACCATCTCAGCAGGCTCTCCCATAGAAAGGATTGCTTGTTCACCGAGCACTCTAGAGTTCTTGAAAGCCACCATCTGAGTGCGGCTTATCTCTGAGAGAATAAATCAGATACGCATGATGGACATCTCCCCGACAATCAGTTGTACACATTACAGTGTCTGCTGAACCCATCAATATCGCTCGGCCTACAGCCATCTTCTTGGCCATCTCTCCCATACACAGGAGCGCTCCAGTGGTCTATATGAGAAAGCCACAGACATGTCTGCCTCTGCCGGCGGCTTATATCTGGAGAATAAAATGGTCAGTCTGAAATTGGGATATGTCCAATCGACATCTCCCCAACAATCAGTTATCTGTGGTCCGCATTCACATTAGAGGGTTGGCTGTGTCTGATGTCGATATCAACGTGTGCGGCTGACATTACTCTTATGTAAATGGGAGCTTTCTTGTAAGTGCTCATTCAAACATCTGATTATTCACGTACAAAAAAGTCAGACCAATTATTCTGATGGGACTCTGATCTGAGTTTGATCAGACTGGTGTCTTCCGATTTTCTCGTACATGAGATTTAAAAAAAAAAAAAAATTCTCTACCTTCTCCCTTCTGATAGTCCGTGAAAATCGGACTGCACTCGTATGTCATCTGAGGGCAGTCTGATTTTTTTTACGGACCCACTGATGTGTATTGCCCATTTTGATCTGATTCCCGGATCAAAAGCAGACATGTTTAGCGATATTTGCTAATATCGAATGTGTTAATGGTCCTGTAGAATATCATGGGCACAAATGCTACCCCATGAAAAACATGGATAGCACTCGTATGCAAAAATCGGACATCTGAAGGAGACCCTAGTAAAAGCCCTCATAATTTGCTTGTCTCCTCCGTCATGGAGTACACCTTCGGGACACCATGTGCATTATCATCACACTAAATCAATTAACTTGTTATCACACCTAATAGAATTATTTATGCAGAGCTGATGACTGCTCTGTAGCGCCACCTTTTTTCTGAGACTTGTACTCACACTGTAAACAGGACAGGTCTGGCGACACCTCCGACATCTGATGATATTGTCACCACACATGTCAAACTACATCATACTAATAGGGACTGCAGGAACTGGCCATTGTAGAAGGAAAGTGATATTTACACATAACATAGAAAATAGATAGCGTCCTACCACGTTGTAAAAAGTGCAAAAACATTCTCTCCTCCACACTTATTCGCTCCTCATCCAATCGCCTCCAAGACTTCTCCCGAATATCCCCATCCTCTGGAACTCTCTGCCCCAACACGTCCGACTATCAACCACAGTCGGATCCTTCAGACGGAACCTGAAAACTCATCTCTTCAGGAAAGCCTACAGCCTGCACTGACACCGCTGCTGCCTCACCACCAACGAAGCTACCGCCTCACCAACACCGGAGTTACCTCCTCACCAACACCGGAGCTACCGCCTCACCAACACCGGAGCTACCGCCTCACCAACACCGGAGTTACCTCCTCACCAACACCGGAGTTACCTCCTCACCAACACCGGAGCTACCGCCTCACCAACACCGGAGCTCCTGCAACCCTCAACTTACTGTCTCCTTCCCCATAATCCTGTAGAATGTAAGCCCGCAAGGGCAGGGTCCTCGCCCCTGTGTATCAGTCTGTCATTGTTAGTTTGTTTACTGTATGTGATATTTGTAACTTGTATGTAACCCCTTCTCATGTACAGCACCATAGAATCAATGGTGCTATATAAATAAATAATAATAATAATAATAATTCTATTCCACCAAATACATAATCACAACATTTTGCCTATAAAATGACTTTTTTACATATATTTATACATGTCACAAAAGTGAGTTCAGATACGTCATGGACTATTTACAGTATATTTATGAGCTAGCCTATTTCATGATGATCACCCTCCATTAACCCCTTCATGACCATGGGATTTTTCGTTTTTCCGTGTTCGTTTTTCACTCCCCTCCTTCCCAGAGCCATAGCTTTTTTATTTTTCCGTCAATTTGGCCATGTGAGGGCTTATTTTTTGCGGGACGAGTTGTACTTTTGAATGACATCATTGGTTTTAGCATGTCGTGTACTAGAAAACGGGAAAAAAATTCCAAGTGCGGTGAAATTGCAAAAAAAGTGCAATCCCACACTTGTTTTTTGTTTGGCTTTTTTGCTAGGTTCACTAAATGCTAAAACTGAGCTGCCATTATGATTCTCCAGGTCAGTACGAGTTCATAGACACCTAACATGACTAGGTTATTTTTTATCTAAGTGGTGAAAAAAAATTCCAAACTTTGCTAAAAAAAAAAAAAAAATTGCGCCATTTTCTGATACCCGTAGCGTCTCCATTTTTCGTGATCTGGGGTCGGTTGAGGGCTTATTTTTTGCGTGCCGAGATGACGTTTTTAATGATAGCATTTCAGTGCAGATACGTTCTTTTGATCGCCCGTTATTGCATTTTAATGCAATGTCGCGGCGACCAAAAAAACGTAATTCTGGCGTTTTGAATTTTTTTCCCGCTACACCGTTTAGCGATCAGGTTAATGCTTTTTTTTAGTTGATAGATCGGGCGATTCTGAGCGCGGCGATACCAAATATGCGTAGATTTTATATTTTTTTAATTGATTTATTTTGATTGGGGCGAAAGGGGGGTGATTTAAACTTTTATATTTTTTTTATTTTTTTCACATTTTTTTTTTACTTTTGCCATGCTTCAATAGCCTCCATGGGAGGCTAGAAGCTGGCACAGCACAATCGGCTCTGCTACATAGCAGCGATCTGCTGATCGCTGCTATGTAGCAGAATTGCACGTGTGCTGTGAGCGCCGACCACAGGGTGGCGCTCACAGCGACGGGCGATCAGTAACCATAGAGGTCTCTAGGACCTCTATGGTTACAATGGAGACGCATCGCCGACCCCCGATCATGTGACAGGGGTCGGCGATGACGTCATTTCCGGCCGCCCGGCCGGAAGCGGTAGTTAAATGCCGCTGTCTGCGATTGACAGCGGCATTTAACTAGTTAATAGGTGCGGGCAGATCGCGATTCTGCCCGCGCCTATTACGGGCACATGTCAGCTGTTCAAAACAGCTGACATGTCCCGGCTTTGATGCGGGCTCACCTGCATCAAAGCAGGGGATCTGACCTCGGACGGTATAGTACGTCCGAGGTCAGAAAGGGGTTAAAGGGAATTTCTCTGTAGGATCAACCAATGACACTTTCATATCTGCGATCCAATGTCTTATTCAAGGGGAATCCACATCTTTCTTATGTGTAAATGAGCTGTTAAGATCTATAGGCCGGGCATAGATCTCCCTTAGAATCTGCCTCCTAAACTTATTTTAAATGAAAAAGGGCATTACCGATGTGAGACATGTAGATCAGGAGAGCAGACTGTCAGTCATTACATGTCTCACAATGGTAACTCTCCTTTCATTTAAAATAATCTCTGGAGGCAAGTTCTCAGGGAGATCTATGTCCAGCCCTTAGATCTTAACAGCTCATTTACACATAAGAAAAATATGGATTTCTCTTTAATAAGGCATTGGAACACAGATATCAGGTATCATATTATTCAGCTTCCTATGACCTACATGAACATAAAGACATCTTAGGAGGTGTTCTGTTTGATGAATCCTGTCATAAATCACACTCTGTGAGTATCTCCAGGCTCTTTATTCACATCATGTCTCAACCTCCATTACATGAATTCCGAGTACAACAACATCCAACAAGTTCCAAACAAAGAATATAGAACACACATAAAAGTAGTGAGACCCCTAGAGGCCACATGAACATATAACATATTGCTACATCCTTTCTCTTTTAACTAGAGGAACAATAAAAGATACTAAACTAATGTATACTATGACAAAGTTAGAAATTAACCTAGTACGTCCAGTTAGATATAATCTTTGAGGTGCGCCGGCTTTTTGCTAATTCTGCCAGCTCTGGTAATATAAGATGTGTCACTTTCTACATCTGGTACATCTGGTAGTTCTTCTGATATTGTCTGTCTCTGGCCAGAGTCTTCACCCTGATGGTCAGCTGTCACTGTTGGTGCCTGACTTGTACTTGCTGCCTCGTTGTCTTGGGTGTCTGGATACTGTTCAAAAGGCCATGAATCATCTCTTTCTTGCGTTTTCCTCAAATATCTTCGATTCCTCCTTAAGGTACCTTCACACATAACGATATTGTTAACGATATCGTTGCTATTTGTGACGTAGCAACGATATCGTTAATGAAATCGTTCTGTGTGACAGCGACCAACGATCAGGCCCCTGCTGGGAGATCGTTGGTCGCTGAACAAAGTCCAGAACTTTATTTCGTCGCTGGACTCCCTGGAGACATCGCTGGATCGGCGTGTGTGACACCGATCCAGCGATGTCTTCACTGGTAACCAGGGTAAACATCGGGTAACTAAGCGCAGGGCCGCGCTTAGTAACCCGATGTTTACCCTGGTTACCATGCTAAAAGTAAAAAAACAAACACTAGATACTTACCTACCGCTGTCTGTCCTCCAGCGCTGCGCTCTGCATTCCTCCTGTACTGGCTGTGAGCCGGAAAGCAGAGCGGTGACGTCACCGCTCTGCTTTCCGGCTCACAGACAGTACAGGAGGAGAGCAGAGAAGCAGAGCGCAGCGCTGGAGGACAGACAGCGGTAGGTAAGTATCTAGTGTTTGTTTTTTTTTACTTTTAGCATGGTATCCAGGGTAAACATCGGGTTACTAAGCGCGGCCCTGCGCTTAGTTACCCGATGTTTACCCTGGTTACCGGCATCGTTGGTCGCTGGAGAGCGGTGTGTGTGACAGCTCTCCAGCGACCAAACAGCGACGCTGCAGCGATCCGAATCGTTATCGGTATCGCTGCAGCGTCGCTTAGTGTGAAGGGGCCTTAAGTCTTCTTCCGTCGTCTGTTAGAATTTCGTAAGACCGAGGTCCCAGTTTCTGGACAACCTTTGCCTTTTGCCAGTGTTTGTCAAATGTGGTGCTTGGCTGCAGCCGAATGTTGTCATTTCTCTGGAGCTCCGGCAGATCCTTTGCAGATTTATTGTAATAGAAAGCTTGCCTAGCTTGATTCTTCTGTAATTTAGCTTCGATGTTTCCCAGCAGCTTTGGCTCTAACAGATGACACGCATTTGGTACTAGTGTCTTTGTACGCCTACTCATGAGCCTCTGTGCCGGACTGCTGTCTAGGCCTTGGGTGGGTGTGTTTCTATGATCCAGTATAGACAGATATACATCAGCACCCGCCTGGTTTGCTTTCTGCATGAGTCTTTTGGCCGTTTTTACTGCTGACTCTGCTTTCCCATTACTCTGAGGATATCTTGGAGAAGACGTCTGGTGTTCAAATTCCCATTTCTTACTGAAAGTTTTGAATTCTTCCGACGTAAACTGTGCCGCATTGTCAGAGAAAACGATATCTGGAATGCCATACCTGGCAAAATGGGCCTTGAGTTTTTTAATCACTGTTCTCGCCCTTGTGTCCTGCACCAAATCAACCTCCCAGAAGTTAGAGAAATAGTCCACTGTAATCAGGTATTCTTTGTCATTCCATGTGAACAAGTCTGTTCCTATTTTTGACCAAGGCCTATGTGGAATTTCATGAGGTTGCAATGTCTCCTTTGGTTGCTTATCATTGCAGGATGCACATATTTCACATTGTGCTATGTAATTTTTTATGTGGTCATTAATTCCTGGCCAATAAACTGATTCTCGTGCACGACGTAGGCATCCTTCCATGCCTAAGTGAGAAGAGTGCAATGTCTTCAATATGCCTCTTCTGAGAACTTCAGGTATAACAGCCCTGTCTCCTTTAAAGATGATTCCTTGCTGCACTGACAATTCATCTCTTATGTGGAAGAATGGTGAGACTTCCCTCGGAGCATGCTGCTCGTATTTTGGCCAGCCCTGCAAGATGACAGTCTTTAAACTCTGGAGACTTTTATCCTTCTCTGTAAAAGTCTGGATTTGCTTGACCTTTTCTTTTAACACTGCAAGGTAGTTACACATATCGATGGTTTCAATGTCTTCCTCCTCATCATTTGTGATAGGAAGGTAAGCTCTGCTTAGCGTATCTGCAATCAGTAAGTCTCTTCCTGGACAGTACCCGATGTCAACATCATATTTCTGAAGTCGCAACAGCATGCGCTGTAGTCTCTTTGGGGCATTTAGTAATGGTTTCTTTGTAATGCTCTCCAATGGTTTGTGATCCGACTGCACTGTTACCCGTCGACCGTAGGTGTACTGGTGAAACTTCTCCATCCCAAATACCACAGCCAATAGTTCCTTCTCAATCTGCGCATATCCCTGCTCTGTTGTTGTAAGGGCTCTGCTTGCAAATGTAATTGGCTGTTTGTTCTGCATTAATGTGGCTCCAAGGCCTTTTTCCGAAGCATCACATTGTACCACCACTTCTCGATCTAGATCAAAATACTTTAGGGTTGCTGTATCTGCAATGGCATTCTTTACTGCTCGGAAAGCCGTCTCCTGGCTTACTGTCCATTCCCAGCGCACATCTTTGTGGGTTAGCTGTCTCAGTGGCTCACACATGTCTGACAGATGTCTGCAAAATTTTGAGAGATAATTCACCATGCCCAAAAATCGTTGTACTCCAGAAACTTCAGTAGGGGTAGGCAAATCTTGTATTGCTCTCACCTTTTCAGGATCCACTTTGACCCCAGTTGAAGTCAGTCGTTGACCAATTTAGGCCACTTCTGTCATTTTCAATTTGAATTTGTCCAAATTCAGCTTTATGTTTTTTTCTCTGCATCTGTCCAAAAATTGTATCATCTTCTGATCGTGATCCTTGATTGCAGATTCCATATTTTCACCTTCTCCCACTACTAGGATATCATCCGCTATTGTCTTCACTCCAGTAAAGGTACCTTCACACATAACGATATTGTTAACGATATCGTTGCTATTTGTGACGTAGCAACGATATCGTTAATGAAATCGTTATGTGTGACAGCGACCAACGATCAGGCCCCTGCTGGGAGATCGTTGGTCGCTGAATAAAGTCCAGAACTTTATTTCGTCGCTGGACTCCCTGGAGACATCGCTGGATCGGCGTGTGTGACACCGATCCAGCGATGTCTTCACTGGTAACCAGGGTAAACATCGGGTAACTAAGCGCAGGGCCGCGCTTAGTAACCCGATGTTTACCCTGGTTACCATGCTAAAAGTAAAAAAAAAAACAAACACTAGATACTTACCTACCGCTGTCTGTCCTCCAGCGCTGTGCTCTGCACTCCTCCTGCACTGGCTGTGAGCCGGAAAGCAGAGCGGTGACGTCACCGCTCTGCTTTCCGGCTCACAGCCAGTACAGGAGGAGAGCAGAGAAGCAGAGCGCAGCGCTGGAGGACAGACAGCGGTAGGTAAGTA
Source organism: Ranitomeya imitator (assembly GCF_032444005.1). Lineage (NCBI taxonomy): Eukaryota > Metazoa > Chordata > Amphibia > Anura > Dendrobatidae > Ranitomeya > Ranitomeya imitator. The sequence continues at coordinate 125,342,835 of NC_091283.1, forward strand.
TCTAGTGTTTGTTTTTTTTTTACTTTTAGCATGGTAACCAGGGTAAACATCGGGTTACTAAGCGCGGCCCTGCACTTAGTTACCCGATATTTACCCTGGTTACCGGCATCGTTGGTCGCTGGAGAGCGGTCTGTGTGACAGCTCTCCAGCGACCAAACAGCGACGCTGCAGCGATCTGGATCGTTGTCGGTATCGCTGCAGCGTCGCTTAATGTGAAGGGGCCTTAAGTCCTTCCAAAGCCTGCATCAATTTCTGCTGGAATATCTCTGGAGCAGGTTTTAGTCCCATGGGCATTTTCAGCCATTTAAAGCGTCCAAATGGTGAAGAAAATGTTGTCAATAAACTTGAATCTTCAGTCAGGGCCACATGCCAGAATCCATTTTTTACATCACATACAGAAAATATTTTAGCGTTTGATAAATCTGGTAGAACATCATCTAATGTTGGCATTGGGTAATGATTTCGTTTCAGCGCCTTGTTGAGTGGCTTAGGATCAATACATATTCTTAACTTGACCGATGGTTTCTGCACTATGACCAAACTGCTGATCCAATCTGTGCTCTTATGGATTGGTGCTATCATGCCTCTTCTCTGTAGATCTTGCAGTTCTACTTTCAGCGGTTGCATTAACGCTACAGGCACTCTTCTTGTAGGTAATCTGGTGGGCTGCACTGTGTTGTCAATTTCTAGCCTATATTTACCTTCAAAGCATCCATCACCTCCAAATACATCAGCATGCTCTGCTTTTATTTTCTGCATGTCCAAGTTGTGCTCTGCATTTAGTTTTGGATTTTGTATATCCTGGGCAACTTCAACAGACATAATGTTCTGAGACTGTACTTTTATTAAGTCCATTGCCTGAACTGCTTTTACTCCCAGTAATGGTACATGGTTACCACCCCGTAACACAGTAAATTCAACTCTATAACTCTTTCTGTTACATGGGTTTCGTATTTTTAGCTTACATGTCCCCATTGGTTTCAGAACACTTTTGTTGTACATCACCAGTACCTTGTCAGTTGGCTCAATAGAAACCTGTTTGTTTAGCAGATCAAATGAAATTACATTGCAGCTTGCTCCACAATCCAGCTGAAATCTAATGGGCTTCTCATCCAACAAGAATGTTGCATAAAGCTGCTTGGCATCCTTCACTACTGACTGCCCGACTACATTGACTTTCTCTGTTGTAGACTGCATTTGTAGCCATGTAATGTCCTCTGCGCTGTCAGTGTCTGGTGTCACAGTGTGGAGCTGTCTGTACTGTTTGCCTCTTCCTTGCCTGCAGACAGCAGAGGAATGATTCTTCTTGCCACATGACCTGCAGGTTTCCCCATATGCTGGACACTTGGTTTTGTCTCTCTCATGTCTTTTCCCACAATACTTGCAGTGGACAGTGTTTATAGGGTAGTCTGGTCCTGTCTTTCCTTTCATAGATACTGAATGTACCTTGTCATCATCATTCTCACTGGTGCCTGCCATCATCTTCAGGCTGTGCTTTGTGAGCTCAGCAGCCCTGCAGATTTGCATGCATTTCTCTAAAGTCATGCCTTCCTCTCTCAGTAATCTTTCTTTGAGATGACTGTCCTTTATGCCACACACCATTCTGTCCTTGATTAGACTGTCCCTGATCTCTCCAAAGCCACATGTTTCCGCAAGTCTCCTCAGCTCTGTCAGATATCTATCCACATTTTCACCATCCTCCTGATGTCTTGTGAAAAACTTATATCTTTCCACTGTCTCATTCTTCTTTGGGTCACAGTGTTTATCAATTGCCTGCACAATGTCTGCTAGGAGGAGGTTGTCTGTGTCTGGGAGCAAGGTGTGGGCTAATTCTCTGCCATTTTCCCCAATTAGGTAATAAAACAGCTTTACTTTCCGTTTGTCATCAGTGGGGCCCACAGTCAGATCCACATACAGTGTAAACTCTTCCTTCCAATGTCTCCAAGTCTGGGACAGATTACATGAAGTGACATCCAGTCTCTGAGGGGGCTTCAGACCAGTCTCCATTTTTCTGTACTGTCAAGGAATCTGTACTTACAGTTGCAGTGATCTGTGCAGTTCCAGCCTCATATAAGCTCTAAGAATTTGCAGGTTCTGTGCCCGGCTGCCACCATGTTCTGTTTGATGAATCCTGTCATAAATCACACTCTGTGAGTATCTCCAGGCTCTTTATTCACATCATGTCTCAACCTCCATTACATGAATTCCGAGTACAACAACATCCAACAAGTTCCAAACAAAGAATATAGAACACACATAAAAGTAGTGAGACCCCTAGAGGCCACATGAACATATAACATATTGCTACAGGAGGTGTATATAAATGACCCCGCCATGGTACACCAAGCGGTGAGACTTAGTTTGAACAGTCATTCTGTGCTGACAGAAGCCCTTTAAAATGTGCAGAGAGAATTCAGTAGTTAAAGGGAACCCGTGTCTCGATTCATGCTGCCCAAACCACTAGCAGCCTGAATCAGAGCCTGACTGCAGGGCTGCATCCTCGTATGTTTTATGGCTCAGTCAGACGTTAATTCAGACACCACACTGACGCTTGTGAGTCAATTATGGTCCAGATGAACAATTTTTTCAACAATCAATTTAAGGATTTCAATACTGTCTATTTATTTGTTTCAGACCCATTCCTGGGCCATGATTTTTGCAAGGTACAAAGATGAGTCTGATTTACGCTTGTGTGAAATAGACTTTAGTCTACTCCCTGAAATAACTCCTTAGCCTTGTAAGGGTGTGGACTGTACTGTCCTGTTCCTGCCCCTGAAGACAACAATTGCGCCATGTGTACAGTGTATTGTGGTTTTACATATGTGAATTCAAATGTGATGTGAACAGTTGATGTGTAATGTATAAGTGGTGCTTGGTGTGTAGTGCAGGGGGACAAGCACAGGATAAGATTTAAGATAAGGTTAGGATTTAGGACATAAGGCAGAATAGACAGAGTATATAGTATACAGTTAAATGTTTGGGACTAGCCTATAGTGGGAGGGGAGATAGGTGCCATAGAAAAAGGGATTAGTTACTGAAACTGAGTTAGTTAGAGATAGTTAGAGATGGTGTGTGACAAGGTCAAGTTCAAGGTGCAGTGTGCACAGAGTACTGACAGCAAGTTTTGTTCTGAGCGGTATGGGGACTTGCAAAATTCCCAGTGGACACTCCTGCAATGTCCAGAGCTCAAGGTTCAATACAGGTGCTATGGACAGCACCGTAACCCCTTACGTACAGATGAAAATGGACGTGGAAGCGCGTGAGGGAAAGCTGGAGGATCTCAGAAATACTGCGGGGCCAGATGGGAAATCTCTAGGGCTGAAGGAACCAGTAAGCGCAGGGATAGTTCAGGTTGAACAAAAGGGAAACATGAAAGTGTGCTGTGCTATGGACCTGAGCTACGGAAGAGGATGTGCTCAATACTGCGTGTTACAATATGATGACAATGGACAGTTAAGTAAAATCAATTATTACAAATTCAGCTGGGTGTCCCCTGATATGTGTGTTCCTGAAGCTGGAGACCAGAAGACAGTGGAGGCCTGCGGCCTGCAAGTGAGTGTCACACACCCTACACAAGACCGCACACCGGGACCAGGACACAATTTTCCTGTAAAGTGACAGGGCGTTATGGAGCAGCAACTCGATCACGGCTACCGCCCTCCGACACCTTACAGCCTGACCATGGAGAAACGTTCTGCTATTTACTGGTGTCTGCTCCTTTCCCTACTAAAACAATTACTGATGCTAAAGCTAAATACAATGCAAACTTTCACCTAATCACAGCAACACTGCTTGCATGACTCCATGTTAGAATGCACAGGTTAGGAAGTCGGGAATAGGCTGCAATATGTTCCCATATTAAAAGCTGAAATCTTTCTTTGTTTCCTGCATGCTGACAAATTGCCATTGTTATCTTGTGATCCCCGTGACATTTGTACAACAAGCAATTACACATGTGCTAGCTCAATTACTTGTGGCCCAGAGGGCTGGACTGAATAAGAGGGCTGTTATTAATTACTACCATGTGGTTACTTACTGGTTACAGCTTGGACAGTGCCGGGGACCGTTACACTTTTGAAGAGCATGAAATTCTGGAGATTGACTTTTGACTTCCTTCTACCTGATCTTAGGCTTTTGTATTCACAATGGCAATGTGTCACAGCAATAAATGTGGCTGTTTCAAGAGGCACAATAAGGAGGCACTTGAAGAAAAATGGCCTGCATGGTCGAGTCGCCAGAAGAAAGCCATTACTGCGCAAATTCCACAAAGCATCTCGCCTACAATACCCAAAACAGCACAGAGAAAAGCCTCAAAACTTATGGAACAAGGTCATTTGGAGTGATGAGACCAAAATTGAACTTTCCAGGTCACCACCTGACAGCACCATGGAGGACGTCCTTCTTATCCATAGTGGGACAGAAAACCACGAGAGTTTAAAAGGACCCTCCCCCTACCACCCTTCAGTGTTTTTCCTGTCCCACTGTGGATAGGAACGACAAGAGTTTGTCCATCCGTCCCGTGCAGAGAGTGAGGATTGGGGGGGGCTCGGCCTCTTCCTTCCCACTACAAGACTCTGCCGTGCTGACACCCGAGTCATAGGGTTCCTCAGCAGCACCAGTGTAGCGCTGCTCCTGGTTCAGGGTCGCTTCCCCCTGGGGGGACTCTCGACCCTTGGCGCAAGGCCCCGATGTACCTGTCATTTGAACGCCTCTGCAAGGTGCACCCTTAGAAAGTGGATTTGGGGGTAGTGCCGCACGTCATCTCGGAGGCGGCCGTGGTGTCTGCAGGATCCGGGAGAGCGGCGGGTGCTCGCTTCTGGATTGCCCTCCTGCGCGAATCACTTCCGGTTCGCGACTGCGGCCGGCAGCATGGTGCAGTGTCTTCTCTCCTCCTACTCCTTTGGGCGGTAGGAGGTCCGGGACAAGGCGGCAACAGCATAAAGGTATGTGTGGGCTATGGGGGTTACCAGCTAACCGGCGGTATGGATGATAATGCGAAACCCGAGATACTACAGGAGCCCCAGGTGCATGTAAATCCCGGGCAGGGGCCTTCTCCCTCAGTCCTTCACTAAAGCATTTAGGCCCATGCGACATTTTTATATTGTGTGTTATAGAGCTTGTCCTCTGCGGTGGCTAAGAAGTCTGGGAAGTACAAGAAATGTCCCATTTGTGCCATAAGACTTAATGACTAGGGTTGAGCGAAACGGGTCGAACATTTTCAAAAGTCGCCGACTTTTGGCTAAGTCGGGGTTTCATGAAACCCGATCCGACCCCTGTGCGGGGTCGGCCATGCGGTACGCGACTTTCGCGCCAAAGTCGCGTTTCAATGACGCGAAAAGCGCCATTTCTCAGCCAATGAAGGTAAACGCAGAGTGTGGGCAGCGTGATGACATAGGTCCTGGTCCCCACCATCTTAGAGAAGGGCATTGCAGTGATTGGCTTGCTGTCTGCGACGTCACAGGGGCTATAAAGAGGCGTTCCCGCCGACCGCCATCTTACTGCTGCTGATCTGAGCTTAGGGAGAGGTTGCTGCCGCTTTGTCAGAAGCAGGGATAGCGTTAGGCAGGGTCCATTAACCACAAAACCGCTTGTGCTGCAGCGATTTGCACTGTCCAACACCACCCTCGGTGTGCAGGGACAGTGGAAGTTTTTTTTTTTTTTTTTTTCCCCTCAGCGCTGTAGCTCATTGGGCTGCCCTAGAAGGCTCCCTGATAGCTGCATTGCTGTGTGTACGCCGCTGTGCAAACCAACTGCTTTTTTCAAAGCACAAATCCTCTTGTTCCTTCCTTTCTGCACAGCTATCTTTTTTGTTTGTCCACACTTTTTATTTCATTTGTGCATCAGTCCACTCCTTATTGCTGCCTGCCATACCTGGCTGAGATTACTGCAGGCAGGGAGATAGTAGCTGCCTGCCATACCTGGCTGAGATTACTGCAGGCAGGGAGATAGTAATTGTAGGACATTCCCTGTTTTTTTTTTTTTTTTTTTGGTGGGAGATTAAGATTGGCAATTTGGCATTTCTGCTAGAGTGCCATCCCTGTGTGTGCCATCTCTCTCACATAGTGGGCCATAGAAAGCCTTTTCATTTTTCTGTATTTTTTTTTGTGGGGTGTATAAATTCTCCCTGATAAAAATACAGTGGGAGATTAATATTGGCCTTTGGGCTTGTGTGCCAGTCCTGAGTGTGCCATCTCTCTCACAAATAGTGGGCCATAGAAAGCCTATTTTATTTTTTTTTGGGTTTTATAAATTCTCCCTGAAAAAAAGGGAGATTAATATTGGCCTCTGGGCTTGTGTGCCAGTCCTGAGCGTGCCATCTGTGCCAGCCCTGAGCGTGCCATCTCTCTCACAAATAGTGGGCCATAGAAAGCCTATTTAATTTTTTTTTTGGTTTTATAAATTCTCCCTGAAAAAAAGGGAGATTAATATTGGCCTCTGGGCTTGTGTGCCAGTCCTGAGCGTGCCATCTGTGCCAGCCCTGAGCGTGCCATCTCTCTCACAAATAGTGGGCCATAGAAAGCCTATTTAATTTTTTTTTTGTTTTATAAATTTTCCCTGAAAAAAGGGAGATTAATATTGGCCTCTGGGCTTGTGTGCCAGTTGTGAGCGTGCCATCTGTGCCAGTCCTGAGCGTGCCATCTCTCTCACAAATAGTGGGCCATAGAAAGCCTATTTAATTTTTTTTTTGGTTTTATAAATTTTCCCTGAAAAAAGGGAGATTAATATTGGCCTCTGGGCTTGTGTGCCAGTTGTGAGCGTGCCATCTGTGCCAGTCCTGAGCGTGCCATCTCTCTCACAAATAGTGGGCCATAGAAAGCCTATTTAAATATTTTTTTGGTTTTATAAATTCTCCCAGAAAAAAAGGGAGATTAATATTGGCCTCTGGGCTTCTGTGCCAGTCCTGAGCGTGCCATCTGTGCCAGTCCTGAGCGTCCCATCTCTCTCACAAATAGTGGGCCATAGAAAGCCTATTTTTTTTTTTTTTTGGGTTTTAGAAATTCTCCCTGGAAAAAAAAAGGGAGATTAATATTGCCCTTTGGGCTTGTGTGCCAGTACTAAGCGTTCCATCTCTCTCTCTCTCTCAGTCAGTGGGCCATAGAACGCCTATTTTTGGTTTTATTTGTTTTCTAAATTCTCCCTGAAAAAATCATTTTATTTTATTTGGTTTCTAAATTCTTCCTGATAAAATCATATTTTTTTTATTATTTTTTTTTCTAAAGTCTCCCTGAAAAAAAAAAAAAAAAACAGTGGGAGATTAATATTGGCCTTTCTGCTTGTGTGCCAGTCTTGACTCCTGGGTGCGTCATCTCTCAGTCAGTGGGCCATAGAACGCCTATTTTTGGTTTTATTTGTTTTCTAAATTCTCCCTGAAAAAATCATTTTATTTTATTTGGTTTCTAAATTCTTCCTGATAAAATCATATTTTTTTTATTATTTTTTTTTCTAAAGTCTCCCTGAAAAAAAAAAAAAAAAAACAACCAAAAAAAACAGTGGGAGATTAATATTGGCCTTTCTGCTTGTGTGCCAGTCTTGACTCCTGGGTGTGCCATCTCTCTCTCTCTCTCTCTCTCTCTCTCTCTCTCTCTCTCTCTCCAATTGTGGTCCATAGAAAGCCTATATTTTTTTTCCTTGATTTGGGTTCTAAAATCTACCAGAGAAAATAACTACATCAATCATTGGTAGAAAAATATTGGCCTCTGGGTTTGTGTGCCACTCCTGACTCCTGTGTGCGTCATCTCTCAGTCAGTGGGCCATAGAACGCCTATTTTTGTTTTTATTTGTTTTATAAATTCTCCCTGAAAAAATCATTTTATTTTATTTGGTTTCTAAATTCTTCCTGATAAAATCATATTTTTTTTATTATTTTTTTTTCTAAAGTCTCCCTGAAAAAAAAAAACAAACAAAAAACAAACAAAAAAAACAGTGGGAGATTAATATTGGCCTTTCTGCTTGTGTGCCAGTCTTGACTCCTGGGTGTGCCATCTCTCTCTCTCTCTCTCTCTCTCTCTCTCCAATTGTGGTCCATAGAAAGCCTATATTTTTTTTCCTTGATTTGGGTTCCAAAATCTACCAGAGAAAATAACTACATCAATCATTGGTAGAAAAATATTGGCCTCTGGGCTTGTGTGCCACTCCTGACTCCTGTGTGCGTCATCTCTCAGTCAGTGGGCCATAGAACGCCTATTTTTGTTTTTATTTGTTTTATAAATTCTCCCTGGAAAAATCATTTTATTTTATTTGGTTTCTAAATTCTTCCTGATAAAATCATATTTTTTTTATTATTTTTTTTTCTAAAGTCTCCCTGAAAAAAAAAAAAAAAAAACAAACAAAAAAAACAGTGGGAGATTAATATTGGCCTTTCTGCTTGTGTGCCAGTCTTGACTCCTGGGTGTGCCATCTCTCTCTCTCTCTCTCTCTCTCTCCAATTGTGGTCCATAGAAAGCCTATATTTTTTTTCCTTGATTTGGGTTCCAAAATCTACCAGAGAAAATAACTACATCAATCATTGGTAGAAAAATATTGGCCTCTGGGCTTGTGTGCCACTCCTGACTCCTGTGTGCGTCATCTCTCAGTCAGTGGGCCATAGAACGCCTATTTTTGTTTTTATTTGTTTTATAAATTCTCCCTGGAAAAATCATTTTATTTTATTTGGTTTCTAAATTCTTCCTGATAAAATCATATTTTTTTTATTATTTTTTTTTCTAAAGTCTCCCTGAAAAAAAAAAAAAACAAAAAAAAAAAACAAAACCCCCCAAAAAATGGGAGATTAATATTGGCCTTTCTGCTTGTGTGCCAGTCTTGACTCCTGGGTGTGCCATCTCTCTCTCTCTCTCTCTCTCTCTCTCTCCAATTGTGGTCCATAGAAAGCCTACATTTTTTTTCCTTGATTTGGGTTCCAAAATCTACCAGAGAAAATAACTCCATCAATCATTGGTAGAAAAATATTGGCCTCTGGGCTTGTGTGCCACTCCTGATTCCTGTGTGCGTCATCTCTCACTCAGTGGCCCATAGAAAGCATATAGTTTGTTACATTTGTTTTCTAAATTCTCCCTGCAAAAATCTATTTTTTTTTTTTTGGGGGGTTTCTAAAGTGTTCCTGAAAAAAATAAAAATAAAAAAAAAATAATAGTGTGACATTAATATTAACATTTGTGCTTCAGTGACAGTCCTGCGTGTGGGGCATCTCTCTAATTTGCAGCCACCAAAAAAAGAGTGTGTAACATTGGGCCTGATTTTCGCTGTGGTCTCACCAACCTGTAAAGGGGTAGCTAAATCATACTGAAGTTATAGCTCACCGTGTAAGTTGTGTGACTGCAACAAATAACGTTAGTTTGGTTACGTTTTTAAAACAATGAGGAAGTCTAGTGGAAGAGGTCGTGGCCGGGGGCGTTCATTGTCAGCTGGTAATGAGGGTAGTGGTAGTGGTGGAGCATCAGGTGGTCGTGGGGAAAAAAATATTGCACCTAAGTCTGGAGCTGTGGAGCCAGGTTCGTCGTCCGGCTACACAAGGCCTCGAACGCTCCCTTTTCTGGGATTAGGAAAACCGCTTTTAAAGCCGGAGCAGCAAGAGCAAGTTTTGGCTTATCTTGCTGACTCAGCCTCTAGCTCTTTTGCCTCCTCTCGTGAAACTGGTAAAAGTAAAAGCAGCGCGTCGTTAGTGGATGTTCACGGTCAGGGACAAGTCACTTCCTTGTCCTCTTCAGCAAAAACAACAACAGAGAAGAATGCAGCAGGCGACACAATGGGTTACTCCATGGAGCTCTTTACACATACCGTCCCTGGCTTAGAAAGTGAAGCAGTTAACAGTCCATGCCCATTACAAGTTGAATCTGACATGGAGTGCACTGACGCACAGCCACAGCCAGACTACTATGCTGGTCCTTTGACTCAGACCACAACATTGCCCTCGCAGGGTGCTGATCAAGAATCAGACCCTGATGAGACTATGTTGCCCCATCACGAACGCTATACCACCGAACGACACGGTGACACAGACGAAGTTGCGCAGGAGGTACAAGAAGAGTTATTAGATGACCCAGTTCTTGACCCCGATTGGCAGCCATTGGGGGAACAGGGTGCAGGCGGCAGCAGTTCTGAAGCAGAGGAGGAGGAGGGGCCGCAGCAGGCATCAACATCGCCACAGGTTCCATCTGCCGGGCCCGTATCTTGCCCAAAACGCGTGGCAAAGCCAAAACCTGGTGGAGGACAGCGTGGCCATCCGGTTAAAGCTCAGTCTGCAATGCCTGAAAAGGTATCCGATGCTAGAAAGAGTGCAGTCTGGCATTTTTTTAAACAACATCCAATTGATCAGCGCAAAGTCATCTGTCAAAAATGTTCTACTTCCTTAAGCAGAGGTCAGAATCTGAAAAGTCTCAATACTAGTTGCATGCATAGACATTTAACCACCATGCATTTGAAAGCTTGGACTAACTACCAAACGTCCCTTAAGGTTGTTGCACCCTCGGCCAATGAAGCTAGTCATCAACGCAACATCCCTTCCGGCAGTGTAGGACCACCATTTAGCGCACCACCTGCTGTATCTGTGCAGGTATCTTTGCCAGGCCAAAGCAGTCAGGGTCAGGGAATCACCAGTTTCGTAGTAGGAAACACTGCATCTAGGGCACCGGCGGCAACAATACCATCTCCCACCGTCTCTCAGTCTGCCATGTCCACCGGCACCCCCGCTAGTTCCACGATCTCCAGCTCTCCAGTCCAGCTCACCCTACATGAGACTATGGTTAGAAAAAGGAAATACTTAGCCTCGCATCCGCGTACACAGGGTTTGAACGCCCACATAGCTAGACTAATCTCGTTAGAGATGATGCCCTACCGGTTAGTTGAAAGCGAAGCTTTCAAAGACCTGATGGACTACGCTGTACCACGCTACGAGCTACCCAGTCGACACTTTTTTTCCAGAAAAGCCATCCCAGCCCTCCACCAGCATGTTAAAGAGCGCATCGTCCATGCACTCAGGCAATCTGTGAGCACAAAGGTGCACCTGACAACAGATGCATGGACCAGTAGGCATGGCCAGGGACGTTACGTGTCCATCACGGCACACTGGGTAAATGTGGTGGATTCAGGGTCCACAGGGGACAGCAAGTTTGGGACAGTTCTGCCTAGCCCACGGTCTAGTAAACAGTTGTCTGTAGCCGTTCGCACCCCCTCCTCCTCCTCCTCCTCCTCGTCCTCCTGCAGAAGCAAGAGCTCGTCCACAGACCGCAGTCGCACAAACACTCCATCCGCACCTGCCACTGTTGCACACCAGGTCTCCCATTATGGGGCAGCTACTGGCATACGTCAGCAGGCTGTATTGGCTATGAAGTGTTTGGGCGACAATAGACACACCGCGGAAGTTCTGTCCGAGTTCTTGCAGCAAGAAACGCAGTCGTGGCTGGGCACTGTAGATCTTGAGGCAGGCAAGGTAGTGAGTGATAACGGAAGGAATTTCATGGCTGCCATCTCCCTTTCCCAACTGAAACACATTCCTTGCCTGGCTCACACCTTAAACCTGGTGGTGCAGTGCTTCCTGAAAAGTTATCCGGGGTTATCCGACCTGCTCCTCAAAGTGCGTGGACTTTGCGCACATATCCGCCGTTTGCCTGTACACTCCAGCCGTATGCAGACCTATCAGCGTTCTTTGAACCTTCCCCAGCATCGCCTAATCATAGACGTTGCAACAAGGTGGAACTCAACACTGCACATGCTTCAGAGACTGTGCGAACAGAGGCGGGCTGTTATGTTTTTGTGGGAGGATACACATACACGGGCAGGCAGTAGGATGGCAGACATGGAGTTGTCAGGTGTGCAGTGGTCGAAGATTCAAGACATGTGTCAAGTCCTTCAGTGTTTTGAGGAATGCACACGGCTGGTTAGTGCAGACAACGCCATAATAAGCATGAGCATCCCCCTAATGCGTCTGCTGATGCAAAGTTTGACGCACATAAAGGATCAGGCGTCTGCACCAGAGGAAGAGGAAAGCCTTGATGACAGTCAGCGATTGTCTGGTCAGGGCAGTGTACATGACGAGGTACCGGGCGAAGAGGAGGTGGAGGATGAGGAGGATGATGGGGATGAGTATATTTTTAATGAGGAAGCTTTCCCGGGGGCACGGGAAATTGGTGGCGTGGCAAGGCCGGGTTCTGGTTTTTTGAGGGACACAAGTGACGTAGATTTGCCTGCAACTGCCCCTCAACCAAGCACAACCGCAGATTTGACAACGGGAACTTTGGCCCACATGGCGGATTATGCCTTGCGTATCCTCAAAAGGGACACACGCATTACAAAAATGATGAACGATGACGATTACTGGTTGGCCTGCCTCCTTGATCCTCGCTATAAAGGCAAATTGCAAAATATTATGCCACATGAGAACTTGGAACTAATATTAGCAACAAAACAATCAACTCTTGTTGACCGTTTGCTTCTGGCATTCCCTGCACACAGCGCCCGTGATCGTTCTCACACGAGCTCCAGGGGCCAGCAGACCAGAGGTGTTAGAGGGGCAGAAATCAGAAGTGGCGTTGGCCAGAGGGGTTTTCTGACCAGGTTGTGGAGTGATTTTTCTATGACCGCAGACAGGACAGGTACTGCAGCATCAATTCAAAGTGACAGGAGACAACATTTGTCCAGTATGGTTACAAACTATTTTTCATCCCTTATCGACGTTCTCCCTCAACCGTCATTCCCATTTGATTACTGGGCATCCAAATTAGACACCTGGCCAGAATTGGCAGAATATGCATTGCAGGAGCTTGCTTGCCCGGCAGCTAGTGTCCTATCAGAAAGAGTATTCAGTGCTGCAGGTTCAATACTAACAGAAAAAAGGACTCGTCTGGCTACCCAAAATGTAGATGATCTAACCTTCATTAAAATGAACCACAACTGGATTTCAAAATCTTTTGCCCCACCCTGCCCGGCTGACACCTAGCTTTCCTATGAAAAGGTCTTGCCTGTGGACTATTCTGAATGACTTTTCCAATCTCGTAATTTTCTTCACCTGATTGTCCAGCATACGACATGTTTCCACCTCACGAAATGGCCAAACTCCCCACACGGGGCCGTGCTATCGCCACTTTGCGCTTGGACCCTTGAGAGTGCTGTTTGTCTGAAGAGGTGGGTGTGGCCGCTTTTGGTCGACGGCACTGCCACTGGGTCCCTCATAGTACAATAAAGTGTCTCTGGCGGTGGTGGTGCGCACCCAACGTCAGACACACCGTTGTAATATGAGGGGCCCTGTGCCTGTACCGCCGGCCACAAGACAGTTCCCCCCCCCAGCTCAAACAGTGCTCTACCACTAGCAAAATTATCTCTCACAGCTTCACCAATGTGTAGTCTAGGCGCTGACATCCTTCAATGCCTGGCACTGACAATACCATTGTTTTGACATTTTTGTTATGTTAGGCCTTCGAAGCCTGTCTGCGGTCCCTTCTTTCTACAACTACTACACTGACCAGGCCACTGCTGGCCGTGTTACCCTGGAACCAATTTAAAAGTGCCTACAGTCAGCCCAATTTTGTTATGTTAGGCCTTCGAAGACTGTCTGCCGTCACTCCTTCCACTAGACTTCCACTGACCATACACTGCTGCCCATGTACCCCTGGAACCAATTTAAAGTGCCTACAGCCAGCCCAATTTTGTTATGTTAGGCCTTCGAAGCCTGTCTGCGGTCACTCCTTCCACTAGACTTCCACTGACCAGACCACTGCTGCCCGTGTACCCCTGCAACCAATTTAAAAGTGCCTACAGCCAGCCCAAGTTTGTTATGTTAGGCCTTGGAAGCCTGTCTGCGGTCACTCCTTCCACTAGACTTCCACTGACCAGACCACTGCTGCCCGTGTACCCCTGGAACCAATTTAAAAGTGCCTACAGCCAGCCCAAGTTTGTTATGTTAGGCCTTCGAAGCCTGTCTGCGGTCACTCCTTCCACTAGACTTCCACAGACCAGACCACTGCTGCCCGTGTACCCCTGGAACCAATTTAAAAGTGCCTACAGCCAGCCCAAGTTTGTTATGTTAGGCCTTGGAAGCCTGTCTGCGGTCACTCCTTCCACTAGACTTCCACTGACCAGACCACTGCTGCCCGTGTACCCCTGGAACCAATTTAAAAGTGCCTACAGCCAGCCCAAGTTTGTTATGTTAGGCCTTCGAAGCCTGTCTGCGGTCACTCCTTCCACTAGACTTCCACAGACCAGACCACTGCTGCCCGTGTACCCCTGGAACCAATTTAAAAGTGCCTACAGCCAGCCCAAGTTTGTTATGTTAGGCCTTGGAAGCCTGTCTGCGGTCACTCCTTCCACTAGACTTCCACAGACCAGACCACTGCTGCCCGTGTACCCCTGGAACCAATTTAAAAGTGCCTACAGCCAGCCCAAGTTTGTTATGTTAGGCCTTGGAAGCCTGTCTGCGGTCACTCCTTCCACTAGACTTCCACTGACCAGACCACTGCTGCCCGTGTACCCCTGGAACCAATTTAAAAGTGCCTACAGCCAGCCCAAGTTTGTTATGTTAGGCCTTCGAAGCCTGTCTGCGGTCACTCCTTCCACTAGACTTCCACAGACCAGACCACTGCTGCCCGTGTACCCCTGGAACCAATTTAAAAGTGCCTACAGCCAGCCCAAGTTTGTTATGTTAGGCCTTCGAAGCCTGTCTGCGGTCACTCCTTCCACTAGACTTCCACAGACCAGACCACTGCTGCCCGTGTACCCCTGGAACCAATTTAAAAGTGCCTACAGCCAGCCCAAGTTTGTTATGTTAGGCCTTGGAAGCCTGTCTGCGGTCACTCCTTCCACTAGACTTCCACTGACCAGACCACTGCTGCCCGTGTACCCCTGGAACCAATTTAAAAGTGCCTACAGCCAGCCCAAGTTTGTTATGTTAGGCCTTCGAAGCCTGTCTGCGGTCACTCCTTCCACTAGACTTCCACAGACCAGACCACTGCTGCCCGTGTACCCCTGGAACCAATTTAAAAGTGCCTACAGCCAGCCCAAGTTTGTTATGTTAGGCCTTGGAAGCCTGTCTGCGGTCACTCCTTCCACTAGACTTCCACTGACCATACACTGCTGCCCATGTACCCCTGGAACAAATTTAAAAGTGCCTACAGCCAGCCCAAGTTTGTTATGTTAGGCCTTCGAAGCCTGTCTGCGTCCCGTTCTTTCAACTACAACTACACTGACCAGGCCACTGATGGCCGTGTTCCCCTGGAACCAATTTTAACTTGCCTACAGCCAGCCCAATGTTAGGCCTTTGATGCCTGTCTGCCGTCACTCCTTCCACTAGGCCTCCACTGACCTGTCTATTGCTGCCCGTGTACCCCTTGAACCAACATCATTAAATATAAAAAAAATTAATTTGATTATAAAAAATAAGATCGTGTTGAGATCTCAAATGCAGACATTTTAACAATCAAAACAAACACACAACAAATATCTGGAACTGTACTACAAAGGTCCAACAGCTACAATTTCTTTCTCCTGCAAGAAGTTAACTGAAAGTTTTTTGGAGTTGTTAACACAGATATGGCATCCACCGAGTGTTGTCCTGTCGCGTCTCCTTTAAATTATTTCCAATAAGATGTTAAACTATTAATTTAATAAAATCAATAATTAAAAAAATAATTGAGTAAGTCAAAAGCACATTGCAAATAAACATTAATTACAAATCAAGAAGCATGGCGCGTCCGAGGGTGAGTAGATACCGAATAAGAATATAATCACCCTCGGACGCGCAATGCTTATTTACAACAGCCTTCCATCCTAAGAATCAGCCCTTCCGTGGTGTAGAGAGAGGTTGTGTTACACTCCAAGGTGTTCCCCAGGTTGCCTTTCCTGAGCTTCGATCTTCCGGCTCTCGTTTAGTAGCTGTTGGAAACTACGCTGCATTAGGCCTACTAATTGTGTATGGGTGAAACAGTGGCGCATCTGCGGTCCCTCCTTCCACTAGGCCTCCACTGACCTGTCTACTGCGGCCCGTGTACCCCTTGAACCAACCTAATAAAATATTTAAAAAATTAATTTGATTATAAAAAATAAGATCGTGTTGAGATCTCAAATGCAGACATTTTAACAATCAAAACAAACACACAACAAATATCTGGAACTGTACTACAAAGGTCCAACAGCTACAATTTCTTTCTCCTGCAAGAAGTTAACTGAAAGTTTTTTGGAGTTGTTAACACAGATATGGCATCCACCGAGTGTTGTCCTGTCGCGTCTCCTTTAAATTATTTCCAATAAGATGTTAAACTATTAATTTAATAAAATCAATAATTAAAAAAATAATTGAGTAAGTCAAAAGCACATTGCAAATAAACATTAATTACAAATCAAGAAGCATGGCGCGTCCGAGGGTGAGTAGATACCGAATAAGAATATAATCACCCTCGGACGCGCAATGCTTATTTACAACAGCCTTCCTTCCTAAGAATCAGCCCTTTCGTGGTGTAGAGAGAGGTTGTGTTACACTCCAAGGTGTTCCCCGGGTTGCCTTTCATGAGCTTCGATCTTCCGGCTCTCGTTTAGTAGTTGGTGGAAAAGTACACAGCATTAGGCCTACAAAATGGGTATGGGGTGGAGAGAGATGGTGTGTTACACTCCAAGGTGTTCCCCAGGTTGCCTTTCCTGAGCTTCGATCTTCATGCTCTCGTTTAGTAGGTGTCGGAAAGTAGGCTGCATTAGGCCTACAAATTGGGTATGGGGTGGAGAGAGATGGTGTGTTACACTCCAAGGTGTTCCCCAGGTTTCCTTGCCATTGCTTCGGTCTTCCGACTCTCGTTTAGTAGTTGTAGAAAAGTACACAGCATTAGGCCTACAAAATGGGTATGGGGTGGAGAGAGATGGTGTGTTACACTCCAAGGTGTTCCCCAGGTTGCCTTTCCTGAGCTTCGATCTTCATGCTCTCGTTTAGTAGGTGTCGGAAAGTAGGCTGCATTAGGCCTAAAAAATGGGGAATGGGGTGGAGAGAGATGGTGTGTTACACTCCAAGGTGTTCCCCAGGTTTCCTTGCCATTGCTTCGGTCTTCCGACTCTCGGTTAGTAGTTGTAGAAAAGTACACTGCATTAGGCCTAAAAAATGGGTATGGGGTGGAGAGAGATGGTGTGTTACACTCCAAGGTGTTCCCCAGGTTGCCTTTCCTGAGCTTCGATCTTCATGCTCTCGTTTAGTAGGTGTCGGAAAGTAGGCTGCATTAGGCCTACAAATTGGGTATGGGGTGGAGAGAGATGGTGTGTTACACTCCAAGGTGTTCCCCAGGTTTCCTTGCCATTGCTTCGGTCTTCCGACTCTCGTTTAGTAGTTGTAGAAAAGTACACAGCATTAGGCCTACAAAATGGGTATGGGGTGGAGAGAGATGGTGTGTTACACTCCAAGGTGTTCCCCAGGTTGCCTTTCCTGAGCTTCTATCTTCAGGCTCTCATTAAATTGTGGTTAAATGGAACAACTGCATTTGGCGTACTAGTTGGTTTGGGGCCTACTATCGGTGTCTGCCACTCCTTGCTGTTCTCCTCCACTGAACAAAGCTGTGCCGCCTGTTTACTACGGTTGCCAATTTTGAACTGCATTTCGACTACTTACTGATTTGGCCCTACTCTCTGTGTCAGCCTCTCATTCCAGTTGTCCTCCACTGCAATGCCCCCTGGTTATTCCTGTGTTACCAATTTTGAACTGCATTTAGCCCACTTTCTTCTTTGGGCCTATATCTGTGTTTCCACTTCATCGTGCCCATTGCCCAGCCAGTGATAGATGAGTCTGCTGGTACATTGACCCATAACGCAACATTCCCCGTGCACGCTACACAACAACATTGTGACCCTGCTGAAAGTCAGGTTGCTCTTCCCGCATACCATACCACCTTACACGGGGACAAAGAGGAAGGTGCAGATGAAAGTGCAGGTTCCTTCATCAGGTGGGGGGAGGAATACTAGTTGGCGACGTCACTGGCACAGGGCCTCTCATAGTACGCAAAAGTGTTGCTGCCGGTGGGAGGCGCCCCCGCCGTGCAAACACACCGCTGTACTTTGAGGGGCCCTGTGCCAGTGCCAATGCCAACGAGTGGGCCCCCCCTGCTTGCTCAGGTTCACAGCACTTGCAAAGTTGAAATACTTACCTCTCCCTGCTCCACTGCCGTGACGTGGTCCAGATTTCCTGGGCCCACTAATTACTTGAACCAGCCCTACCCCCCACAACTTTAGCCAAATGACCCCCAATTTCAAATGCCTTCCAATTATTATAAGGTAAATTACGCTTGACAAGCTTCATTAAGAAGAATGGATGGTTTTGACATTAAAATGGGCACTCTAGGTGTTTTCCTGGCCCCCACTCACTGCCGACTATGCTGCCCCATTGACTTGCATTGGGTTTCGTGTTTCGGTCGATCCCGACTTTACGTCATAATCGGCCGATTTCACTCGACCCGACTTTGGACATAGTCGGGTTTCGCAAAACCCGGCTCGACTCTAAAAAGGTCAAGGTCGCTCAACTCTATTAATGACTCCTGGCAGAAATCTCTCTGCGAGTCTTGCACCAGCCGTATTGTGGGAGAAGAACAGGCCTCTCTCATGATGAATATGAGAGCCATTGTCAGAGAGGAGGTGCAGGCCTCAATATCTGGCTTAACATTTCCCCAGCCCATCCAGTCTGACCCCCAGGATCCACAGAGATCCAAGAAAAGGCAGAGAGAATCGGATCTGTCGTCCGAGGACAGCTCTTTTGAATCAGATCTGGACGAGGAGGAGTTAAGCAGAGATCCTCCAGAGAGAGGGAAGAAATATTTGTTTTCGTCTAATGATATAGAAGAGCTTCTGGGAGCATTTAGACAGACTATGCAGATTGAGGAACCTGCATCTACTCCGACAGTTCAGGACGAAATATTTGGGGGGCTACGTTCTCAGACCTCAAAAGTCTTTCCCGTTAATGCCCATATTCGTTCTATGATTTTAGAAGAATGGGAAGAAGCGGAAAGGAGGTTGTCAATTCCTAGAGACTTCAGGCTCCGCCTGCCTTTCGATCATGAAGAGGTCAAGGACTGAGGAGATATCCCAAAAATTGACATTCCTCTTGCAAAAGTTTCTAAGAGAACCGCCATTCCATTTGAGGACTCCTCTAACTTAAAGGAGCCGATGGATCGCAAGGCAGATAGGCTCTTAAAAAGAGCCTGGGAAAGCTCAGTGGCGGTAAACCGCACAAATATAGCAGCAACATCTGTGGCGTGGGCTATGCATTTGTGGGTAGACGACTTGAAAGATCAGTTGTCAGCTAGAACCCCTAGAGAGACCATTATAAAAGCAATTCCTCTACTAAAGCTAGCGACTGGCTTTCTAGCAGATGCTACTGCAGAGTCGGTTAGGTTCACAGCTAGATGCCAGTCTTCATCAAACGCAGCCAGGAGGGCTATATGGTTGAAAAACTGGTCAGGTGATGTTCATTCGAAAAATAAGCTGTTACCCATCCCTTTCTTAGGGGGTAGAGTCATTGGACCCATTCTTGATGATATTCTGGAAAAAGCTTCAGATGAAAAAAAAGGGGTTTCCAGAGGAAAAACGTAGAAAGCATCAGCCCTTTCGCAGGCCCTATTATAGTCAAAGATCAGACTATAGGGATAAGGGAAAGCAGGGGAGATGGATCTATCAAAAAGGGGGAGAAAGTAGGAACAAAAATAGGGATTCAGGTCCCTCGACCTCTAGGTCAGAATTTCAAAGGAAATGACGCCATCAGAATAGGAGGGCGGCTGTCGAACTTCCGGATAGAGTGGGGGAAGATTACCAGAAGTCCTTGGGTTCTCCAGGTTATTTCCCAGGGGTACAGAATAGAATTCAACTCCCTTCCCCCAGAAAAATTTTTTGTGTCCAACATCCATCTCTCTTCAGTCTCCCCTATGTGGTTGGACATCCAGGATCTTCTGCAGATAGCAGCAATATCCCCAGTTCCTCCTCAGGAGATAGGAAGGGGTCATTACTCGGGCCTCTTCTCTATAAGGAAGCGTTCAGGGGAATTCAGAACTATAGTAAATCTCAATCCCCTAAACAGATGGCTAGAATACAAAAGGTTCAAGATGGAATCTATACATTCTACAATTCCACTGTTAGGAAAAGACATGGTAATGTGGACTTTAGACTTATAAAGTGCTTATTATAACGTACCAATCTTCACATATCACCAAAAATACCTCAGATTTGCGGTGGAAAAGGAAGGAAGTGTCTACCAATACCAATTTTCGTTGCCTCCCATTCGGTATGGCAACATCGCCCAGAGTTTTTACAAAGCTTGTTGCAGAAATAGTGGCTTATCTGAGAAATCGAGACATCACGATAGTACCCTATTTAGACGATTTTCTGATAGTGGCAGACTCTATAGGGCAGCTCAAAATCGGCTGTCAGTTGGTGATCTCCACTATGCAGAAATTAGGTTGGGTGGTGAACTAGTCAAAGTCAGACCTGACACCCAAACCAAGAATAAAATTTCTGGGAGTTATCCTAGACTCAAACGTCAGACAATCTTTTCTTCCAGACGGAAAGCGGACCGATTTAACGAAAAAAAAATTTTAAATTCGAGTCTCCATCAGGGATGCAATGAAGATCCTCGGATTAATGACAGCGTGCATCCCCTGTGTCAACTGAAGCCAAGTTCATTCCCATCGGTTACAGAGGGCAGTTCTTGCTTCCTGGGACAGAAGACAAACCTCACTGGACAGGGAGTTCCATCTATCCCATCAAGTCAGACAATCCCTACGCTGGTGGACTGTTCCCAGAAATCTCCAGGTCGGCGTTCCGTGGATCCAGTCTCCAGCAGTTACGGTGACCACAGACGCAAGCCAACAAGGTTGGGGTGGTCAAGTCCTCGGAAGATACTATCAGGGACAGTGGAATTCAGAAGACAGCAAAAATTCCTGAGATCACAGAGAACTACACGCGGTTTGGAAGGTCCTGTATTCAGCACAAGTTCTACTCAAGAACAAACACCTGAAGATTCTGTCAGACAACACGACGAAGGTAGCCTTTCTTCGGCATCAGGGTGGTCCAAGACATCCAAAATTACAACATCTAGTGGATCAGATCTTCAGTTGGGCAGAAAGATCGGTGCTCTCAATTTCAGCAGTGCATCTGGAGGGTTTGAAGAACCAGGTTGCGGATTTTCTGAGCAGGGAAAAGCTTTCAGCTACGGAGTGAGAGCTAAACAGCGAAGTTTTCAGCAAGCTATGCCAACGCTGGGGAACACCGGAGGTGGACTTATTCGCCGTTAGACGGAAAGCGAAGGTCGAAACCTTTTATTCAATGAACCCTTGGGAAAGACCGGCAGGAGTAGATGCTCTCTCTCAATCATGGAGCAGGGGTCTGTTATGTGCTTTCCCCCCCTCTTGCATTAATCCCAAGAATCCTCAGGAAGATATACGAGGACAAAGCTCAGATCATTCTAGTGGTTCCTTTTTGGCCCAAAAGGAGCTGGTTCCCCTTACTGAAAAAGTTGGCGGTAGAAGAACCTTTTCTCCTTGCGAAAAGAAGAGATTTACTCCTAAAGGGTCTGATTTTTCATCAGAACCCAGACAGCCTCCAATTAGCGGCTTGGATCCTGAACACCAGATCCTGAAAGCAAAAGGACTATCAGAAGGGGTCATCTCCATCCTCCAAGCAAGTAGGAAGCCAGTAACTTCTGCAATTTATTTAAAAATTTGGAAAAAATTCTGCAGTTTTTGTGGAGACACAACGGTTGATTTTGACCATCCTGACATTCCCAAGATTCTTGATTTTTTGCAGCAGGGATTTAAGAAAGGTCTTAAACCGAGTACTCTGAGGGTTCAAGTGGCAGCCCTCAGTGTATTTTATGATTCTTCCTTAGCCTCCCACCCCTGGATAGCTCGGTTTTCCAGGACAGTTCTGAGGCTAAGAGCCTTAATCAGGAAAACTGTCCCACCTTGGGATCTTAACCTGGTCCTTAATGAGTTGTCCAAAAATCTTTTTGATCTAGCAGAAGATATAGACATTGCTAATCTTTCCCTCAAAAAAGCCTTCCTAGTAGCCATTACATCGGCTAAAAGACTGGGGGAACTTCAGGCCCTGTCCACTCAGAACCCCTATCTGCAAATATTTGATGATAGACTGATCTTAAGACTTGATCCAGGCTTTCTTCCTAAGGTGGTCTTAGATTCAAATATAAATCAGGAGTTAGTGCTTCCATACAGTTATATGGAAAAGTTTGGGCACCCCTATTAATCTTAAGCTAAATGTTTTATAAAAAATTGTTTTTTTTGCAACAGCTATTTCAGTTTCATATATCTTATAGCTGTTGGACACAGTAATGTTTCTGCCTTGAAATGAGGTTTATTGTACTAACAGAAAATGTGCAGTCTGCATTCAAACTAAATTTGACAGGTGCATAAGTATGGGCACCCTTATTATTTTCTTGTTTTAAATACTCCTACCTACTTTTTACTGACTTACTAAAGCACTTTTTTTGGTTTTCTAACCTCATTGAGCTTTGAACTTCATAGCCAGGTGTATGCAATCATGAGAAAAGCTACTTAAAGTGGCCACTTGCAAGTTGTTCTCCTGTTTGAATATTCTCTGAAGAGTGGCATCATGGGCTCCTCAAAACAACTGTCTAATGATCTGAAAACAAAGATTATTCAACATAGTTGTTCAGGGGAAGGATACAAAAAGCTGTCTCAGAGATTTAACCTGTCAATTTCCACTGTGAGGAACATAGTAAGGAAATGGAAGAACACAGGTACGGTTCTTGTTAAGGCCAGAAGTGGCAGGCCAAGAAAAACATCAAAAAGGCAGAGAAGAAGAATGGTGAGATCAGTCAAGGACAATCCTCAGGCCACCTCCAGAGAGCTGCAGCATCAACTTGCTGCAGATGGTGTTACTGTGCATCGGTCAACTATACAATGCACTTTTCACAAGGAGATGCTGTATGGGACAGTAATGCGAAAGAAGCCGTTTCTGCAAGCACGCCACAAACAGACTCAGCTGAGGTATGCAAAAGCACATTTGGAGAAGCCAATTTATTTTTGGAAGAAGGTCCTGTGGACTGATGAAACCAAGATTGAGTTGTTTGGTCATACAAAAAGGCGTTATGCATGGCGGCCAAAAAATACAGCATTCCAAGAAAAACACTTGCTACCCACAGTAAAATTTGGTGGAGGTTCCATCATGCTTTGGGGCTGTGTGGCCAATGCCGGCACCGGGAATCTTGTTAAAGTTGAGGGACGCATGGATTCCTCTCAGTATCAGCAGATTCTTGACAATAATATTCATGAATCAGGGACAAAGTTGAAGTTACGCAGGGGATGGATCTTTCAGCAAGACAATGATCCAAAACACTGCTCCAAATCTACTCAGGCATTCATGCAGAGGAACAATTACACTGTTCTGGAATGGCCATCCCAGTCCCCAGACCTGAATATCATTGAACATCTGTGGGATCATTTGAGGAGGGCTGTCCATGCTCGGCGACCATCAAACTTAACTGAACTGGAATTGTTTTGTAAAGAGGAATGGTCAAAAATACCTTCGTCCAGGATCCAGGAACTCATTAAAAAGCTTCCTCTTTCATCATACCCCAAACATGCTCAATGATGTTCATGTCTGGTGACTGGGCTGGCCAGTCCTTGAGCACCTTGATCTTTTTTGCCTGGATTAACTTTGTTGTAGAGATGGATGTATGAGATGGAGCACCATCTTGCTGCAGAATTTGACACCTTTTATGATTTGGAACATAAGAGGTAGCTAATAATTCTTGACATTTTAGGCTATTGATATTGCCTTCCACCTTACAAATGTTTCGCACACCCCCATACTGAATTAACCCCAGACCATGATCTTTCCACCACCAAATTTAACTGTTTTCTGGGTGCATTTTGGATCCATACGGGCTCCAGTAGGTCTCCTGCAGCATTTGCGGCGGCTGTGGTGTAATTCTGCTGAAGATTCATCAGAGAAATCCACCTTCTGCCACTTTTCCTTCGTCCATCTGTTTAGCAGGCTATGGGACTTTGTAAATGCCACACGGTTTTTTATTTGCCTTTTGTCTAGTGCTGGCTTCTGGGCACTGATTCGACCATGGAGGCCATTTTGAGACAGAGTCCTACAAACTGTTCTAATTGACACAGGGACTTAAGGTGACCAGGCCTGTTGGAGCTCTGGTGCAGTTGAAGAGGGGCTTGCTTTGGATTTTCTAACCAACAAACGTTCCTCCTGAGCAGTTGTCTTGCGGGGTCTGTTGGACCTGGGCTTGTCAAACACATCTCCAGTCTTTTCAAATCTTTTTTTAATTTTTTGTACTTGATGCTGAGACACATTAAAGGTGCCAGCCACCTCTGCAGTGGATCTGGTCTTCAGCCTCTTGATAATCCAGGCTTTGGTCGCAGGGTGAATTTTTGGCATGTTGTCAGAGCTCAAGTTGCAGTTCAAGTGAAGGTCTGGGGTGTTGGGTTTCTTTTTATACACACACACTAATTAACCGATTATTTACTGAGCACAGGTGAGGATGTAGACTAGGATTGGGTGCATTATATGACCAAGCGACAAAACTTTTGTCTTGCCAAAATCTGACCATTTCGTGTCCATTAACTGATCAATATTTCTGCATTGATGCCAATTTATTTTCTTAACCTAAACCACATTTCGGAGGGTTTCAGCTTTCAAAAGAATAACTTATACAACCACTGGATGAATTTAATGTCATCCATTTACGTTTTATTTACATAACATGGATAAGCGACAAAACTTCTGTCAGGGAGTGTAGTGTATAGGTAATCCAGTGATCACTGCTGATATTATACACAGGAGCGCTGTATATAGTATACAGTTTATAGTGTCAGTGTATAGGTAAAACACTGATTCACCAGTGACATCTCTAGGTGAAGTCCTTCATCTTTTTCATCTTTCATCCATCACAGACCACCATCACTTCTTCCAGCCAGGGCTCATCTCTGCAGGAAATAACACAGTTATCTCTAGCTCCGCTTGCAGAACACATTACTTATTTTTCCCAACTTCTACATTACACCACATGAAGAAAAAAAGGCGACATAGTATCACTCTATACGTGTGTTTCATTCCTGGCATCAGCCATATGTTCTCCCATCCTGCCCTCATGAGTATCCATTCTGCCCCATATGATCTCCCCATCCTGCCCCATCTGTCTTCATCGTATCAATCCTGCCCCATGATCCTGCCCCATCTGTCTCCAATCCTGCCCTCAGTGTCTCCAATCATGCCCGTATCTCCATTCTGCCCCCTGTCTCCAATCATGCCCTCATGTCTGCAATCCTGCCCCGTGTCTCCAATCATGCCCCCTGTGTCTCCATTCTGCCCCATCTGTCTCCAGTCATGCCCCCAGTGTCTCCAGTCATGCCCCCATGTCTTTCATCCTGCCCCCTGTGTCTCCAATCATGCCCTGTATCTCCATTCTGCCCAGTGTCTCTCATTCTGCCCCAATATCCATCATTCTGCACCGTGTCCAGCATTCTGCCCCGTGTCCAGCGTTCTGCCACAGTGTCCAGCGTTCTCCTGTGTCCAGCGTTTTGCCCGTTTCCAGCGTTCTGCCCCTGTGTCCAGCGTTCTGCCCCTGTGTCCAACGTTTTGCCCCTGTGTCCAACGTTCTGCCCCAGTGACATGCGTTCTGCCCCAGTGTCCAGCATTCTGCCCGTGTCCAGCGTTCTGCCCCAGTGTGTCCAGTGTTCTGCCCCAGTGTGTCCAGCATTCTGCCCCAGTGTGTCCAGCGTTCTGCTCCAGTGTCCAGCATTCTGCCCCTGTGTCCAGCTTTCTGCCCCAGTGTGTCCAGCGTTCTGCCCCAGTGTGTCCAGCATTGTG
This sequence comes from Ranitomeya imitator, assembly GCF_032444005.1. NCBI lineage: Eukaryota > Metazoa > Chordata > Amphibia > Anura > Dendrobatidae > Ranitomeya > Ranitomeya imitator. Next base: position 125,368,641 of record NC_091283.1, read on the forward strand.
CCCCAATGTCCAGCGTTCTGCCCCAATGTCCAGCGTTCTGCCGCAGTGTCCAGAGTTCTGCCACAGTGTCCAGCATTCTGCCCCAATGTCCAGCGTTCTGCCACAGTGTCCAGCGCTCTGCTACAGTGTCCAGCGTTCTGCCAGTGTCCAGCGTACTGCTCCAGTGTCCAGCGTTCTGCCCCTGTGTCCAGCATTCTGCCCTGTTCGCACACACAAGGACCTTTTATATAGAGCTAAAAATACAAAAGGGCGTGGCTCACATTGTTATATCAAAAGGCACGCCCCCAAAATATTACTTGGACACACCCCCTTGTAAGACCATGATGACCATCAGCCCTAACTACAGCGGACCAATGTCTCAGAGACCAGGGGTTAATAACATAGAGGCAGCATGCCCAGCGGAAATGAGACATGCACACTGACACAGGCCACTTCCGACCTGGTGACCGACCTCATATAATCTGCGGTATGCGCGGCCCTGCTCTATCCGCCGTCCACACTAGAGGCTCCCCCATCCTGCATTTCCCACGTCCCGCATCCCACCACTGTACATGGACCCGTCCTTCATCCCTGCGGCCTGTTCTTACCTCATAGCAGCCACATAAACAGGAAGACTCCACTCTCTTTTGCCGCCAAACAGAGTCAAGTACAGGCAGCCAATAAGCGGCCGTGACATCAGGATGGGCGGAAACTTTTCACCTTGAGTCTTTTTTTTCCACTCATGAATAAGTGGGCGTGGGTTCTTTGCTCAGCCAGTACGCTAAGAACCCGGTTTAGCCGGTGGGCTGCGGCTGCCGGTAGGGGCCTGGTGAACAGATGAGACGGGGCCCGATGTGGGCCCTCTCTGCCCACCGGGCCCCAAACGCCACTCAGGGCAGTAATGCCCTGATGGCGGCCCTGAGTCTCAGTACCTTTTTTAAACATTACAAACTAGATGTAGTGTCATCTCAGCTAGCCTTTGGCAGGAAGGTGCTTCATGCAGTAGTCCCACCCTAGGACCAAAAAAATCTCCTTTGGTACTTCTCCATGGTGCTGTCAGGTGGTGACCTGGAAAATGGTAATTAGACCTACCGGTAATTGTATTTCCAGGAATCCATCCTGACAGCACTGTTAGTTCCCTCCCTATTACAGATACGCTGCATACTTATGTGAAGTAACATTTGTATAATGACTGTTATGTTGAAATAAAATTCTCTTTTTGCATCCATCCAGAGGTGTTACTTTGGAAAATCACTGAAGGGTGGTAGGGGGAGGCTCCTTTTAAACTCTGGTGGTTTCCTGTCCTACTACGGATAAGAAGGACGTCCTCCATGGTGCTATCAGGATGGATTCCTGGAAATACAATTACCGGTAGGTCTAATTACCGTTTTATGGCCACAACCATAAACGTTACATTTGGAGAGAGGTCAACAAGGCCTATGATGAAAGACACACCATTCCTACTGTAAAGCACAGAGGATCACTGATGTTTTGGGGATGTGTGAGCTACAAAGACACAGGAAAATTGGTTAAAGTTGAAGGAAAGATGAAAGCAGCAAGTTATCAGCAAATACTGGAGGTATATTTGCAATCATCATCAGGGAAGCAGAGCATGGGACATACTTGGACGTTCCAACATGAAACCAATCCAAAACACAAAACCAAGTCGACCTGTCATTGGCTACAACAGAACAAATTGAAGGTTCTGGAGTGGCCATCTCAGTCTCCTGACCTCAATATCATTGAGCCATTCTGGAGAGATCTCAAGCGCACAGTTCATGCTAGACAGACCAGGAATTTACAGGAACTGGAGGCTTTTTGCCAAGAAGCGTGGGCAGCTTTACCATCTGAGAAAATAAAGAACCTCATCCACAACTACCACAAAAGACTTCAAGCTGTGATTGATGTTAGAGGGGGCAATACACGGTATTAAGAAATGGGGTATGTAAACTTTTGATCAGGGTCATTTGGATGTTTTCGGTTGCCATTATGATTTAAAAAAACAAAATGCAATAATTTGACAATAAATGACTTCACCCAACTACTAACCATGAGTGGAGAAATAGTTTTGGTGTTACCTTTCATAGTCTCTGGTAAAAAGGCCAAGAAAGCAAAAATTCTGCCGGGGCATGTAAACTTTTGAGCACAACTGTAATATACGGGTACGTCAAAGATACTCGGATTTCACCTGAGCATGCTCCGATAAGACGTAATCCAAGCACGTTCGCTCTTCACACTAAAAAGGACCTGTATGGACCCAAAACACGTAATAAAGACTACCTGAAGCAGATCTCTATGTTTAGAGCTATTCTTTCTGCTGAGCAGTGTAAATTGCCAAAGTGAGGTAGCTGTGGACGAGCTGCTGCTCCATAACACCCTGGCATTTTACAGGAAAATCGTGTCACAGTCCCAATGTGCTGTCAGGTGTGGGGTGCATCACACTCACTTATAGATTCTTGCTTTGCATATCAGCCCACAGCCACTTGAACGCAGCTTTGGTTAACAAACTTCCCTGACTGCCTATCAGGATGCAATCCATTTTTACCAGGGCTTGCCCCTCCAACTATGGGCTAGTGCCAAACTTTAACCCCTTCACGACTTTGGGGTTTTCAGTTTTTGCGTGGTTTTTGTGCTCCCCTTCTTCCCAGAGCCATAACTTTTTTTTTTTTATTGTGGTCAATATGGTCGTGCAAGAGCTTATTTTTTGCAGGATGAGTTGTACTTTTGAACAACACCATATTGTGTAAAACGGGAAAAAAATTCAAAGTGTTGTGAAATTGCAAAAAAATTACAATTCTACAATTGTACAATTTTCTTTTTAACCATGTTCACTAAATGCTAAAAATGACCTGCCATTATGATTTTCCAGGTCATTACGAGTTTTCAGATACTAAACATGTCTAAGTTCTTTTTTATGTAATTGGTGAAAAAAAAATCCCAAATTTGTAATAAAAAAAATTAAAAAATGGCGCTATTATCTGAGACCCATAGCGTCCCCAATTTTCGGGATCTTGGGTTGATTGAGGGTTTATTTTTTGTGCGCTGAGCTGACATTTTTATTTATACCATTTTGGGGTATATACAATGTTTTGATCACCTGTTATTACATTTTATTGCAATGTTGCAGCAGACAAAAAAAACATAATTCTGGCGTTTGATTTTTTTTTTCGTTACACTGTTCACTGATCGGATTCATTCTTTTTATAGTTTGATACATCAGGTGTTTTCTGAACACAGTCTATATCACAATACACACTAAAAGCCACAGGACAAAATTCACACTTCACATGGCACAGCCTGTGTATATAAAACGCATGACGTTATTCACATAGCGCAACTGGTGTCTTCAGGGGTATGAATGCGACGTCATAGTCCACCACTCGTACAGCAGCACGGTCAGTCATACCAAAACATCTCAACTGCTCTTCACAGTGGCTTTGACCCCTCTGTACGGTCTATTCATCCATGATTTCAGTGGCAGCACCAGACCTGAACCAATGTGATAGTTTCTCACTTATCTACTCCATAAAATATCACAAGATCACACTAACTGGATTCCTCTTTAGATACTCGGAGCAACAACAGTGTCCTACTGTATAGCCACAATAAAACAGCGACATGGTAGAGATCAGAACGGTTGTTGACAATGCGTTATTTGGTCAAAACACGTTTGTCACAAATGAGGCGTATAATGAGATTCTTTCACAGAACACAATGCATTTATTATATTGGTTTAGGGGAAACTAACGAAAGCCTGTCCTTATACCTTAGGCCCCTGAGGCCAGTCATGTGTAGGATTTATTTCTTGAAGTACAGTGGAATCATTTCTGCTAAGGAGTTTCATTGTTTTGAAGAGGAACCCAATGTGGTCTATGAATAAGTGCCATGTCTTCTACTTCATCTTAGGGCTTCTTCACACGTCAGTATTTTTTCATACGAGTGCTCTCCGTGTTTTTCTTGGCACTCTTTATTGGGAGGTTTACATATCTGATTTTTTTTCCCCAGACCGAGAAATCCGCACAAAATCATGGACACTTGATCCGATTGTCAGATCAAACTTGCCAACGCAATTCTATTGATCCATGAAAAAATGGGACAGCACTAGGATGCCATCCATGTGCTGTCTGTTTTTCAGACACTGTTTCATAGGAGAAACCTCCATCAGGTTTTTTTTTTCATCTGAGAAAAACTGATGAAACTCTAAAAAACCAAGATAGTAAAAACTAACACTGACCAACTTCTGATGACTCTGATCAAAAACAATGATGAAACTGGGACTGATTTTTAAGCAAAAAAGTTAGATTCTACATATAATTTATACTTCTTTCATTGGTTCAAAAAAACATTCTTAAGATGAGTCTTAAAGTGCTCACACATCTTCGAATGAGAAAAAACTGGCAATTGTCTGTCCCATCTCTCCCAATACACATTAACCTGGAAATCAGCAAGTTGGATTGACTATACCCTCTGGGCGCATTTATTCTATGAAAAAGGTTCAATTGTTTGTTTTCAAACAGTTCAAGTCCTTTTCCTCTTTGAAGAGGCAAATTGCATATTTAATTTTCTGGAGGAGCATTGCATGGTTTATAAGTCTTCTACACTGGCATGTCGCTCTCCACAATGAGAGGTGTTAGGGCTCATACTCACTTGTGCGAAACTCGAATGAGTCTTGCACGGCAATACCCAGCTCTGCTGCCGACACTCAGATCGGAGCGTGCGGCCGCATAGGAATACATGCAGCCGCACGCTTGGTTCCTCTGTGCCAGGTGCAGTGCCGGGTATTGCCGTGCGAGACTCATCCGAGTTTCGTGCAAGTGAGTATGAGCCCTTAATCAGAGGCCTTTCATTTAGCAAAATCTGATATCTTGCTTTGTACTGAGCAGGGGCAACACCCTGAAACACTAAGGGTACCGTCACACAGTGGCATTTTGATCGCTACGACGGCACGATTCGTGACGTTCCAGCGATATAGTTACGATCTCGCTGTGTCTGACACGCTCCTGCGATCAGGGACCCCGCTGAGAATCGTCCATCGTAGCAGATCGTTTGAAATTTTCTTTCGTCGTCTAGTGTCCCGCTGTGGCGGCATGATCGCATGGTTAACAAAGGTGTGCACGATATTGTATACGATGTACGCATAGTAACCAATGGCTTCTACATCGCACATACGTCATGAAATTATCGCTCCAGCGTCGTACATTGCAAAGTGTGACAGCAGTCTACGACGCTGGAGCGATATTGTTACGATGCTGGAGCGTCACGGATCGTGCCGTCGTAGCGATCAAAATGCCACTGTGTGATGGTACCCTAAAGGCTTGGTTCACATTGCGTTAACAGCAGCCCGCTCAACACATGCGTTAACGCAAGTGCTGACTTGTCATACCGCTAGCGCAGATAGAGCTAGCAGATGCTCTATCTGCGCTAGCAGTGACGGACCCGGAAACGCTGCAGCCCGCGTTCCAAGGTCCGTCACTCAATGACGGCACATCGCTAGTGCACGCCCATTGTAGGCGTGCGCTAGTGATGCGTCCGCCATAGGGCTTAATGGCGGCGTTAACGGACTGCGTTACACCGCGTTATGCCGCGGTGTAACGTAGTCCGTCTAACGGACCTCTAAAACGCAGTGTGAACCTGGCCTTAATTACTCAGAAAGTATGTCCAACCAAGAGGTAAACCCCTCCAAAACATATAGCATATATAACTTCAGGAAAAAAAGGAGAAAAAAGCATCCAATGTATTAAAATATGGCACATTTTATTGAAAACCATTTAAAAGTCCAAAATAATTAAAACTACAAGAAGAAATCCAGATATATGAATGCAAGCAAATAATAGATAATACCTATTTCTATTTACGTATGAAAATTAAACTGACTTGAAATGTACCATTAACCCCTTTCTGCCAGCTGACGGAATAGTACGTCAGCTGGCAGATCCCCTGCTTTGAGGTGGGCTCCGGCGGTGAGCCCACCTCAAAGCCGCGACATGTCAGCTGTTTTGTACAGCTGACATGTGCGCGCAATGAGCGCGAGCGGAATCGCGATCCGCCCGCGCCCATTAACTAGTTAAATGCCGCCGTCAAGCGCTGACAGCGGCATTTAACTAGCGCTCCCGGCCGCGCGGCCGGGGTTGCTCACACTGCTGACCCCTGTCACATGATCGGGGGTCAGCAGTGCATTGCCATAACAACCAGCGGTCTCCTTGAGACCTCTATGGTTCTTGATGGCCGATTGCTTTGAGCGCCACCTTGTGGTCGGCGTTCAAAGCAATTCTGCATTTCTGCTACATAGAGGTGATCTGTACTTCACCTCTATGTAGCAGAGCCGATCGAGTTGTGCATGCTTCTAGCCTCCTATGGAGGCTATTGAAGCATGCCAAAATTTAGTAAAAAAAGTGATTAAAAATATAAAAAAATATATATATATATAAAAGTTCAAATCACCCCCCTTTCGCCCCAATCAAAATAAAACAATTAAAAAAAAATCAAACATACACATATTTGGTATCGCCGCATTCAGAATCGCCCGATCTATCAATAAAAACAAAAGATTAACCTGACCGCTAAATGGCGTAGCGAGAAAAAAATCAAAACGCCAAAATTACGTTTTTTTGGTCGCCGCAACATTGCATTAACCCCTCTGTGACCTTAGACGTACTATCCCGTCGAGGTGCCCTGGGCTTATCTGACCCTGGACGGGATAGTACGTCATAGCCGATCGGCCGCGCTCACGGGGGGAGCGCGGCCGATCGCGGCCGGGTGTCAGCTGCTTATCGCAGCTGACATCCGGCACTATGTGCCAGGAGCGGTCACGGACCGCCCCCGGCACATTAACCCCTGGCACACCGCGATCAAAGATGATCGCGATGTGCCGGCGGTGCAGGGAAGCACCGCGCAGGGAGGGGGCTCCCTGCGGGCTTCCCTGAGACCCCCGGAGCAACGCGATGTGATCGCGTTGCTGCGAGGGTCTCCTCACCTCCCTCCCTGCTCGAGCCCCGGATCCAAGATGGCCGCGGATCCGGGTCCTGCAGGGAGGGAGGTGGCTTCACAGAGCCTGCTCAGAGCAGGCACTGTGAAGCAGCCTGCACTCCTATCAGATCAGTGATCTGACAGAGTGCTGTGCAAACTGTCAGATCACTGATCTGTGATGTCCCCCCCTGGGACAAAGTAAAAAAGTAAAAAAAAAAATTTCCAAATGTGTAAAAAAAATAAAAAAAAATATTCCAAAATAATGAAAAAAAAAAAAAAATATTATTCCCATAAATACATTTCTTCATCTAAATAAAAAAAAAAAAACAATAAAAGTACACATATTTAGTATCGCCGCGTCCGTAACGGCCCGACCTATAAAACTGGCCCACTAGTTAACCCCTTCAGTAAACACCGTAAGAAAAAAAAAAAAAAAACGAGGCAAAAAACAACGCTTTATTATCATACCGCCGAACAAAAAGTGGAATAACACGCGATCAAAAGGACAGATATAAATAACCATGGTACCGCTGAAAGCGTCATATTGTCCCGCAAAAAAAGAGCCGCCATACAGCATCATCAGCAAAAAAATAAAAAAGTTATAGTCCTGAGAATAAAGCGATGCAAAAATAATTATTTTTTCTGTAAAATAGTTTTTATCGTATAAAAGCACCAAACCATAAAAAAATGATATAAATGAGGTATCGCTGTAATCGTACTGACCCGAAGAATAAAACTGATTTATCAATTTTACCAAACGCGGAACGGTATAAACGCCTCCCCCAATAGAAATTCATGAATAGCTGGCTTTTGGTCATTCTTCCTCACAAAAATCGGAATAAAAAGCGATAAAAAAATGTCACGTGCCCAAAAATGTTTTCAATAAAAACGTCAACTCGTCCCGCAAAAAACAAGACCTCACATGACTCTGTGGACCAAAATATGGAAAAATTATAGCTCTCAAAATGTGGTATTGCAAAAAATATTTTTTGCAATAAAAAGGGTCTTTCAGTGTGTGACGGCTGCCAATCATAAAAATCCGCTAAAAAACTCGCTATAAAAGTAAATCAAACCCCCCTTCATCACCCCCTTAGTTAGGGAAAAATAAAAAAAAATGTATTTATTTCCATTTTCCCATTAGGGCTAGGGTTAGGGCTAGGGTTAGGGCTAGGGCTAGGGTTAGGGCTAGGGTTAGGGCTAGGGTTAGGGCTAGGGTTAGGGTTAGGGCTAGGGTTAGGGCTAGGGTTAGGGCTAGGGTTAGGGCTAGGGTTAGGGCTAGGGCTAGGGCTAGGGTTAGGGCTAGGGTTAGGGCTAGGGTTAGGGCTAGGGTTAGGGTTAGGGCTAGGGCTAGGGCTAGGATTAGGGTTAGGGTTGGGGCTACAGTTAGGGTTGGGGCTAAAGTTAGGGTTAGGGTTTAGATTACATTTACAGTTGGGAATAGGGTTGGGATTAGGGTTAGGGGTGTGTCAGGGTTAGAGGTGTGGTTAGGGTTACCGTTGGAATTAGGGTTAGGGGTGTGTTTAGATTAGGGTTTCAGTTATAATTGGGGGGTTTCCACTGTTTCGGCACATCAGGGGCTCTCCAAACACGACATGGCGTCCGATCTCAATTCCAGCCAATTCTGCGTTGAAAAAGTAAAACCGTGCTCCTTCCCTTCCGAGCTCTCCTGTGTGCCCAAACAGGGGTTTACCCCAACATATGGGGTATCAGCGTACTCAGGACAAATTGGACAACAACTTTTGTGGACCAATTTCTCCTGTTACCCTTGGGAAAATACAAAACTGGGGGCTAAAAAATAATTTTTGTGGGAAAACAAAAAGATTTTTTATTTTCACGGCTCTGCGTTATAAACTGTAGTGAAACACTTGGGGGTTCAAAGTTCTCACAACACATCTAGATAAGTTCATTGAGGGGTCTAGTTTCCAATATGGGGTCACTTGTGGGGGGTTTCTACTGTTTAGGTACATTAGGGGCTCTGCAAACGCAATGTGACGCCTGCAGACCAATCCATCTAAGTCTGCATTCCAAATGATGCTCCTTACCTTCCGAGCCCTCCCATGCGCCCAAACGGTGGTTCCCCCCCACATATCGGGTATCAGCGTACTCAGGACAAATTGGACAACAACTTTTGTGGACCAATTTCTCCTGTTACCCTTGGGAAAATACAAAACTGGGGGCTAAAAAATAATTTTTGTGGGAAAACAAAAAGATTTTTTATTTTCACGGCTCTGCGTTATAAACTGTAGTGAAACACTTGGGGGTTCAAAGTTCTCACAACACATCTAGATAAGTTCATTGAGGGGTCTAGTTTCCAATATGGGGTCACTTGTGGGGGGTTTCTACTGTTTAGGTACATTAGGGGCTCTGCAAACGCAATGTGACGCCTGCAGACCAATCCATCTAAGTCTGCATTCCAAATGATGCTCCTTCCCTTCCGAGCCCTCCCATGCGCCCAAACGGTGGTTCCCCCCCACATATCGGGTATCAGCGTACTCAGGACAAATTGGACAACAACATTTAGGGTCCAATTTCTCCTGCTAACCTTGGAAAAATACAAAACTGGGGGCTAAAATATAATTTTTGTGGAAAAAAAAATATTTTTTATTTGCATGGCTCTGCGTTATAAACTGTAGTGAAATACTTGGGGGTTCAAAGCTCTCACAACACATCAAGATGAGTTCCTTAGGGGGTCTACTTTCCAAAATGGTGTCACTTGTGGGGGGTTTCTACTGTTTAGGTACATTAGGGGCTCTGCAAACGCAATGTGACGCCTGCAGACCATTCCATCTAAGTCTGCATTCCAAATGGCGCTCCTTCCCTTCCGAACCCTCCCATGCGCCCAAACGGTGGTTCCCCCCCACATATGGGGTATCAGCGTACTCAGGACAAATTGGACAACAACTTTTGTGGTCCAATTTCTCCTCTTACCCTAGAGAAAATACAAAACTGGGGGCTAAAAAATAATTTTTGTGGGAAAAAAATTTTGTTTTATTTTTATGGCTCTGCATTATAAACTTCTGTGAAGCCCTTGGTGGGTCAAAGTGCTCACCACACATCCAGATAAGTTCCTTAGGGGGTCTACTTTCCAAAATGGTGTCACTTGTGGGGGGTTTCAATGTTTAGGCACATCAGTGGCTCTCCAAACGCAACATGGCGTCCCATCTCAATTCCTGTCAATTTTGCATTGAAAAGTCAAACGGCGCTCCTTCCCTTCCGAGCTCTCCCATGCGCCCAAACAGTGGTTTACTGCCACATATGGGGTATCAGCGTACTCGGGACAAATTGGACAACAACTTTTGAGGTCCAATTTCTTCTCTTACCCTTGGAAAAATAAAAAATTGGGGGCAAAAATATAATTTTTGTGAAAAAATATGATTTTTTATTTTTACGGTTCTGCATTATAAACTTCTGTGAAGCACTTGGTGGGTCAAAGTGCTCACCACACCTCTAGATAAGTTCCTTAGGGGGTCTACTTTCCAAAATGGTGTCACTTGTGGGGGGTTTCAATGTTTAGGCACATCAGTGGCTCTCCAAACGCAACATGGCGTCCCATCTCAATTTCTGTCAATTTTGCATTGAAAAGTCAAACTGCGCTCCTTCCCTTCCGAGCTCTCCCATGCGCCCAAACAGTGGTTTACTGCCACATATGGGGTATCAGCGTACTCAGGACAAATTGGACAACAACTTTTGAGGTCCAATTTCTTCTCTTACCCTTGGAAAAATAAAAAATTGGGGGCAAAAATATAATTTTTGTGAAAAAATATGATTTTTTATTTTTACGGTTCTGCATTATAAACTTCTGTGAAGCACTTGGTGGGTCAAAGTGCTCACCACACATCCAGATAAGTTCCTTAGGGGGTCTACTTTCCAAAATGGTGTCACTTGTGGGGGGTTTCAATGTTTAGGCACATCAGTGGCTCTCCAAACGCAACATGGCGTCCCATCTCAATTCCTGTCAAGTTTGCATTGAAAAGTCAAATAGCGCTCCTTCCCTTCCGAGCTCTCCCATGCGCCCAAACAGTGGTTTACTGCCACATATGGGGTATCAGCGTACTCAGGACAAATTGGACAACAACTTTTTGGGTCCAATTTCTCCTGTTACCCTTGGTAAAATAAAACAAATTGGAGCTGAAGTAAATTTTTTGTGTAAAAAAGTTAAATGTTCATTTTTATTTAAACATTCCAAAAATTCCTATTAAACACCTGAAGGGTTAATAAACTTCTTGAATGTGGTTTTGAGCACCTTGAGGGGTGCAGTTTTTAGAATGGTGTCACACTTGGGCATTTTCTATCATATAGACCCCTCAAAATGACTTCAAATGAGACGTGGTCCCTAAAAAAAAATGGTGTTGTAAAAATGAGAAATTGCTGGTCAACTTTTAACCCTTATAACTCCCTAACAAAAAAAAAAATTGGTTCCAAAATTATGCTGATGTAAAGGAGACATGTGGGAAATGTTACTTATTAAGTATTTTGTGTGACATATCTCTGTGATTTAATTGCATAAAAATTCAAAGTTTGAAAATTGCAAAATTTTCAAAATTTTCGCCAAATTTCCGTTTTTTTCACAAATAAACGCAGGTACTATCAAAGAAATTTTACCACTATCATGAAGTACAATATGTCACGAGAAAACAATGTCAGAATCACCAGGATCCGTTGAAGCGTTTCGGAGTTATAACCTCATAAAGGGACAGTGGTCAGAATTGTAAAAATTGGCCTGGTCATTAACGTGCAAACCACCCTTGGGGGTAAAGGGGTTAAAATGCAATAACGGGCGATCAAAAGAACGTATCTACACCAAAATGGTATCATTAAAAATGCCAGCTTGGCACGCAAAAAATAAGCCCTCAACTGACCCCAGATCACGAAAATTGGAGACGCTACGGGTATCGGAAAATCGCACAATTTTTTTTTTTTAGCAAACTTTGGAATTTTTTTTCACCACTTAGATAAAAAATAACCTAGACATGTTAGGTGTCTATGAACTCGTAATGACCTGGAGAATCATAATGGCAGATTAGTTTTAGCATTTGGTGAACCTAGCAAAAAAGCCAAACAAAAAACCAGTGTGAGATTGCACTTTTTTTGCAATTTCATCACACTTGGAATTTTTTTCCCGTTTTTTGTTACATGGCATGGTAAAACCAATGGTATCGTTCAAAAGTACATCTCGTCCCACAAAAAATAAGCCCTCACATGGCCATATTGACGGAAAAATAAAAAAGTTATGGCTCTGGGAAGGAGGGGAGCAAAAAACGAAAATGAAAAAGCGGAAAAAGCTCCGGGGGTGAAGGGGTTAAAAAAGCAAAAATGGCCTATAATGGCAATCCATTGTGTGAAGAGAGAGTAAAAACAAATGGTGCCATTTTAATGAAGACCACCAGGAGATAAATCTGCTCAAGCGCTTCTGGCGGTGAGGACAGTGATGACGAGGGCAGTGCTGATTCGCACTTTAAGAAAGGAAGCTGATACAGACACTATAAGCAGATGGAGGGGCCAGGTAGAGCTGAAGACCCTACCCACAGTACCACCCTTATGCACCGAAAGGTTATTTATATATATATATATATATATATATATATATATATATGTGAATTACAAAACAATCAGGCAGCAGATTTCTTCAATATAGGTATCTATTGAATCTGTATAACATCGTCAGTTTGGCTATGCCTTTACCTTTACATGCAAAATCATGATAACAGATTCTCTTTAAGCAACGTTATAAGGAAAAGTGGGCCGAAATTCCTCCAGAACAATGCGAGAGATTAGTAAAGTCATACAGAAAACGATTACTTCAAGTTATTGCTGCTTAACTTGGTTCAACAAGATATTCATTCATGGGGTGTACTTAATTTTTCACATGCTGCATTTTTGTTAAATAAATAATGGCACAATGTAATTTACCATTTGTTGTTGTTAATCTCAGGTTTTACTTACCGTATTTTTCGTACTATAAGACGCACTTTTTTTCCTCCCAAAATGTGGAGGAAAATGGGGGGTGCATCTTATAGTCTGGATATATTGGCTCTGGCTGTGATGGGGAGGTGGGGGAGCGATATCAGAGGAGCAGCGGGTCACAGAGACAGGATCCGGCGGCTCCGGCTAACTCGTGTGCCCGCTGCTAAAGAGAAATGAATATGCACTGCATTCCATGCCCATGGGCGTGGAGGGCAATGAATATTCATTTCTTCCTGGCATCCTGGTATGATTGATTGGCCCCATCCCCTTGCTGGTATGATTGGCCCCATCCCAGTCCTGGTATCCATGGCCCCATCAGAAAAGATGAAGAAAAAAATCTTTACTCTTACCTTCCTCCGCTCCCTCGAAGTCTCAGCGTCCTGCTCCGGTGCTAGCAGCTGCTTACGGCTTGTAAGCAGCTCATGGCAGGGACATCATGCGCTGTTCACAAACAGAGCACAGCTGCCGGAATACTCACCGAGTGTTCATCAGAGATCGCGGTGAGTATCCATTCCTCTTCAGTAGCGCGCACTGTCAGCCGCCTGCTTCTGCGTGTGCCGATACTTAAAGGAACATGGGTGCCCATGTTAAAGGAAAGGTCTTTAAAGGGGTGTGTGAATAATAAAAGTTTGTGACGCCACCTTTGGTATTCGGTCAGGGATGACCAACGCTGCTTAAAAGCCTTCCTTCTAGAGCTGTGTTGCTGTAGTCCCTTGCTGCCTTAGGCCCACACAAGGTCCTCACGTTCTCTCTGTCCCCCTTTAGATACGACACTGACCCATACGACAGGTAGCTTGAGCCTTTTTTACAGGATCTCTATCACGACCCAGGCTCTATCTGTTACTGTGTCCTCGGGTGTCAATGGTGGACAAGTAACTTGAAATCTAGCTGTTACCCCCACAACCTTGGTCTTCCGGCTACCGGTATATGCGCTCAGCATGGAGGAAGTTCAGTCGCCACTTCTCTCCAGCTCTTCACTTCGCCTTTGCTCCTTTCTCCTTTCAGTCTTTTTACAAGTTGCTCTGCTCTCTTTTTTCCTTCCCAGGAGCCGCAGAATCGCTCATCTCCACGATCCCAGCTTTCCTTCCTCAATGCTCGCTCTCTTCTCACCAACTGCCTGTCTCTAACTACCTAGCAACTGCATAGCAACTGACTCCTCCTCCTCCCGACCAGAGAGAGCAGCTCCCCTGAAGTCGGGTGTAGAGCTTCCCCTTCTGGCCTGGAGTCAGAACGGTGTTGTATGAGCTGAATACCTGTTAAAGGGACCCTTCCTCGCTTCCAAGCATGACATCATTCTCCCCATGAGGAAAGCAATGCCACTGTAACAACCGGTTACCTGGGGTGTTACCTTCCCCCGTTATATCCTTAAATCCAGTACTCCCGGACTGGGAAAACAAAAAGACAATAAATGGTTAAAGACATACAAGGTTTTTGAAATGCATGAAAACAAGTTATGAAAACTTTTTCTTCCCTTTATGGGAGGCAATTTCTTTAACGTTGCATTAACTATACATATCAACTGCAGAAAATAAGTTTGCTTCCCTTTATGGGAGGTTGCTTTCTTGAATGTTACATACATTTTTCAAGTGCACAACATTACATTAATAACACTTTTACTTCTTGTTCTTAGGGCAGGTCCTCAGGCCTGCATCCTCCTGGACTGGAGGCCAGCTGGATCTTCTCTTTTTGGGGCACTTGCATGGACTGCACGATTTTGGTTAATGCAGCCACACTTCTGATCAGTTCCTGGACCTGTAGGTCTGCAGAGTCTTTCTTTAAAGTCACTCAGCGTGTGAGACTCCCCCGAATATTGTGGCAACCAGGCCGCTCCCAGTATATAGGGCATGGATAACGGCATTATGGGGGTTGTAGCTGTGGCTGGGTCCAGCCAGTTTACAGGAACTGCGGTCACCGCTGGATCTGGCGGCATTATTCGGGCTATGACCGCTGCTTGGTCTGGCGGTATCATAGGGGCTGCAGCTGCGTCTGCCGCTGGCGCTGCATCTCCACCAGGGCTGGACATGTTCCTCCTCCCCCCTGTTAACTTCAGCCAGGCCCTGAGCACTATTACCTTGATCAGTGGCTGCTCTGTCGGCGGGCTGGAAGAACTCCTTCCGTTCTCCAAGTCAGGGCTTCCTGCTTTCCACCCGCTCACAACAGAGCACGCTGGAGCTTCGCGCTCTTTCTTATGTGTGCGGCCCGCGACGGCACGCCCCCTCTCTTTCCCGCTCGCCGTGTGGCGCTGTAATGGCAGCAGTTTTTGGCGGCAATTTTTGAAAGTTCTTTCGCACGCACCGTGTGACGCAGTTATGGCAATGATTTAGAAACCCATTAAAGTCTCTGGTACACAATTTAATAAAGTCTCTCTAGTTTCTCAATAAAGCACAGTCCCTTAGGCGCACAAGACCCGTTTGCTGTGTAGGTCCATCCTGTTTGTGACGCCAAAATGAAATGCCTGCCATGGCTGAGGGGTACTCGGTACCGGGTCCGGTACATAAAGGGATGTGTCACGACGGCGGTGACCTGATCCGTGGCCCTGGGTTCCCATGTTAAAGGAAAGGTCTTTAAAGGGGTGTGTGAATAATAAAAGTTTGTGACGCCACCTGTGGTATTCCGTCAGGGATGACCAACGCTGCTTAAAAGGGTCCACTGGGGTGATGTTATGGCAACTGGGATGGTATGGCTTCCCACAGGTGAAGCTGGGTCCCCAGGGCTCCCGATGTAGTAGGGACATGTGGTAGGTGGTGTAGAAAGAAACGGAGGACACAGGGTTGCCGTATTTTTACCTCTCTACTGTATGATTCAGGCAGCCACAGTCCAGGGTACTGGATCTCAGGTGCTGGTGGTGGTCCAGCCGGCTTGGAAGCATCTCAGGAATCCCCCTAACCAGGTGGAGTTGGAAGCCTTCCTTTTAGCGCTGTGTTGTTGTAGTCCCTTGCTGCCTTAGGCCTCACACAGGGTCCTCACGTTCTCTCTGTCCCACTTTAGGTAGGACACTAACCCGTACGACAGATAGCTTGAGCCTTTTTACAGGATCTCTATCACGACCCGGGCTCTATCTGTAAATATGTCCTCGGGTGTTAATAATGGACAAGTTTCTCAGCGAGGTAAGGCAAGTTTTAGGACCTGGTATAAGAGAGATGCCGTAAAGGGGCTACCAGGTACACATAAAATTGGCCATTTTTATGCGCTAAAAGCTCTCATTTTTCATATTTCTAGAGCAGTAATGCAGTTCAAATTTCGTGTTTTCAAGTTTACATGTTTTAGCGCTGCAGTGTGCTGCCTTATTTACTTAACTAAATAATGGACAAGTAACTTGAAATCTAGCTGTCTGCCGGTTTCTGCCGTGGGGCATGAAGTTACCCCCAGAACCTCGGTCTTCCGGCTACCGGTATATGCACTCAGCGTGGAGGAAGCTCAGTCGCAACTTCTCTCTCCTGCTCTTCACTTCACCTTTCTCCTTTGAGTCTCTTTACAAGTTGCTCTGCTCTCTTTTTTCCTTCCCAGGAGCTGCAGAATCACTCGTCTGCATGGCCCCAGCTTTCCTTCCTCACTCGTCGCTCTCCTCTCACCAACTGCCTCTCTCTAACTGCCTAGCAACTGCCAAGCAACTGACTTCTCCTCGCGACCAGAGAGAGCAGCTCCCCTGAAGTTGGGTGCAGAGCTCCCCCTTCTGGTCTGAAGTCAGAATGGTGTTGTATGTGCTGAATACCTGTTAAAGGGATCCTTCATTGCTTCCAAGCATGACATCACTCTCTCCATGAGGAAAGCAATGCCACTGTAACAACCGGTTACCTGGGGTGTTACACATGACCTCACTCTATACAAGTGTATGGAGCAAGGCCACACCCACTGGCCAGGAGTATGTATAACTCATACATATTGCCCCCAGTCCCAGGTCAGAAACCAGTGAATCCCCACAGTGCACAGTGTGTTGGCCAACCAACTGAGACACAGAGAAGATTTCTGCGCCAAAAAAAAATAATGAAGGGAACACTCAAACCACACATTGGATTTTGATGAACAAATGATTGAAATTGAAAATCTTTACTGATATAAATTATGTATTTCATTGAGAACAAACTGATGTATCAAAGGTCAATGGGAACAAAATCATTAACCAAATGAGGGGCTTGGACCCAATTCAATCCGTCGACTTTCCCTCTGCTGGTTCCAAAAATTGTTCAGAAGCCCATGCCATTTTTTTCCGAAAAATAATCTTTTATTAATTAAATACATGTACAGTAAGCTGCACACACACTGTACTAATTGTATTTGTCACTGACATCTGTACATCTATCTATTCTATATGTGTTTACTGTATGTAATCCATCTCTTCTATCCTGTCGACTCCTGCTGTACACGGCAGATAAATTACCGGCTTTTCTTCTATCTATGCAATATATATATATACTATATAATTGTCTAAGGGTCACTTCCGTCTTTCTGTCTGTCTTTCTGTCTGTTACGGATATTTATTGGTCGCGGCCTCTGTCTGTCATGGAAATCCAAGTCGCTGATTGGTCGTGGCAAAATGCCCACGACCATTGCCACGACCAATAAGCGACGGGCACAGTCCGGCGGCAAAATGGCCGCTCCTTCCTCCCCGCAGTCAGTGCCCGCTCCATACTCCCCTCCAGTCAGCCCTCACACAGGGTTGCCGCGGTGTAATGCACTCCATTAACGCAGCTATTAACCCTGTGTGACCAACTTTTTACTATTGATGATGCTTATGCATCCGTTTTGTCCATTTTTACCATCCGTTTCATCCGTTTTTTTGACGGATCCGTTTTCCATGCCTAAAAATGGGAGTCTACCTAATGTGATTGGGTACTGGAAAATAGGGAAACCAATATATTGACTGGCTTGCTGTCTTCAGGCTGGCAGGAGTCTTGCTGGCACATTTGGGAGTGACGCCCCAGGCCAGGTTTATATAGATTTGGGGCCTGTCTGGCCAATTGGTTACAAGTTCCTGATTCTGAGCATGCTCAGTGTAAAAAAACGGATTCCAGCGCAGGATTCCATCATATGACGTGTCACAACGGATCCACTCTAGTCAACGACGTATGCCGCAGGATCTGTCGCGACACGTTTTCCCGACACAGACAAAAAACGTTACATTGAACGTTTTTTCCAGACGACGGTCCGCCAAAACACGACAGATCCGTCGCACGACGGACGCGACGTGTGGCCATCCATTGCGATCCGTCGCTAATACAAGTCTATGGGAAAAAAAACGGATCCCGCGGGCCCATTTGCAGGATCCGTTTTTTCCACAAAACGACGCATTGCAACGGATCTAAAAAGACGGAATTGTGAAAAGAGGCCTAACTCTATCCCTTGTTTTATTCTCTCTTTCATTATGTTTTTTTCCCCCTCGATGACTTCACTAAAAGGAAAAAACAGTACAAAAACCATAGTGAAAAATACAAGTGAGGCTCTGCACTGCCACCTCTTGGCAATATGTGGTAGTGCAGCTGTTGTAATTTTTTTTCTGCATTTTTATAACTCAACAATAAAAGTTTTATGAATCTTTTAACCAAGAAAACAATGCATTTTGCTTGTTCATTTGTACAGCAGAGCATAGCAATACAATGACAAGTGAGTACAATAGGTTTGATGACAGTGTAAGTTGCGTTTTCAAAGAGAATAATGATAAAACAAATTTTCCAAGATATGCATTAAACAGAAGAAAAAGAAGTACATTTTATAGGATTTAAGACAGGTAGAGAAACTTTCCAGCTATCATCTCCTCTCGATATTCCTTATTTGTTTAGTCCTCTTGTGGGTAGGTGCAGACAGGCATATTTTGTGTCATCTGACAAAATTGGATCAATTATGCTAATCATCAGCGTGTGATCTGATTCTCTCGGATGAGAAGTAGATGGATAAAAAATGTCTCCAGCTTCTCCATTATGTCAGTGCTCAGAAATTAGACTGCACTCAGATATCATCCGATTATGTCCACAGACTCATTAATTTCCTTGGCCGAGTGCAATTTCAATATCAAATCAAATTCGGGTATGGTCAGAGGAAAAACATTGCTGTATTAGTTTGTTTTCTTTCTAGCATAATATATGTGCAGTAAGTGTCTTTTCGCCATTTCCACAGATGACACTTGCTTCCCACAGTCTTATCTTTATTCATTATGTATCCTATTCTTACTGTCTCTATAAGTTGGTGTCTGAACTAAGATTTACTTATTTTCACTGTGAAATGCCACTTTTATATTGGCAGATACATCAAGCAAACGTGTGATTTTATTCCATTATTACCATTATTTTCTGTGCTATGTATTACCTGCTTGTTATATGCAGGAATGTTTTGGCAAGATACTGTTACCAATAAAGTTGTTCTATGTATATGCTAGACTAGGCCAGTAGTAACAAGGGTGAAGCGGAAGATCTTATGTAATGAACTAATGATCAATGCCACAAACTCAACTGCTCATGTGCACATGAAGACAATTAAATCACCGCCGGAGTGGTGTTTCTAATTGAAGTTCCCTGACCCTAGTAGTATACTTAGCAGCCGCCGTCTTCAGCTCTTCCTGGCGCCGCTCCGATCCCGCGGCGCCACCTTGTGACCAGAAGTCAGAGGTAACGGTCACAAGTGTAAGTCTATGAGAGAGGCGTTCTGGCCCCGTTCTGGGTCTCATAGACTTACATTAGGTTGTGACTTCCGGATCATGCAGCAAACACTGGAGCCATCCGGCAGGTCACCAACTGCTGGAGTCCGACTGGAGCATCACTGAGAAAAGAAAAGACAACGGCTGGTAAGTTTGAGAGTAAGTGCAGGGAACTTAGATTAGTGGCACCACTCCAGTGCACTAATAACAAAAACCTGCTAGGGGTTTGCTTGAAGATTTCATTTAGATCCCACAATACAACAGGACTCTGGTATTTTACAGTCCGGCCACTATCTCTAACAATATTGCAACTACCCCAACCTCAGGACTACCCCTGCATGCCAATATTTCCACCAACCCAAACTCTTGCTCTTAACCTTCCCCAAAAATAAGACACTGATTCTCGGGTTTTGATTAAATTGGCAACAGCAGCTATTTTATTAAAACAGACAGTAACAACATTCATACATACATGCTTCGTAAAGGGAACAACACATAGGGGCTTCTTAGGGTTGCACAAATGTGGAGATCCACACATCTAAGGATTCTGTATTACTCCATCTGCATCCACATGCTCAGGAGCACCAGAAGCCACCAGATCTGGACGATTCTCCTTCAAAGACTTTTAGGGACAACACAAAAATTAGCAGTAACATTTTGAGGGTTCCATGCTTATGAATGATAAATCCCCCACAACCAATTTAATACCCCCAAAGAACCTTACCTGTTAAAGCAGCCATTACCTATATTTTTACCCATCCATAACCTGCCAGTGAGCATATCATCTTCTCAAGAATTGAAATCATTTTAATACAGACAGGGCCGTATTTGCCACTAGGCACTTGAGGGCACGTGCCTAGGGCGGGGACGATGTGGGGGGGGGGGATGGGGGTGGCACCTGAGCAAGGTTTTTTTATTTTAAAGTCCTGGGTCACCTCCCGACCGACCTCCCCCCCGCCCACGCCCCCGCCCGCGCCCCCACCCGCCCCCTGCCTGCCTGCCTGCCTCCCACCCACCCTCCTTGAAGACGATACTCACCCTGCTCCAGCGATGCCTGTCTCAGCGTATGTGGCATCCTGAGTGAGCAGTCATGTGGTACCACTAATTAAGGTCATGAATATGCGCATATTCATGACCCTAATGAGCGGTACCACATGACCGCTCACTCAGGAAGAAGGTGCTGCGCCGGGAGTCAGGACAGAGCCAGAGGGATGTCGGCGCAGCCGCGCGGTGTGGGATGGACAGGTGAGTATGAGGTACAGGGGATGGGGGGATGAAGGAGGACGGTAAGCCGAGCTATGCAAGATGGGAGAAGGAGCGGGAGGGTGGAGAGATGAGCCATGTATACGAGGGGGAATATGAGCCATGCATACAAGAGGTGGGGGGGAATCATGAGCCATGCATACAGGAGGGGGGGATATGAGCCATGCATACAAGGGGGAATTATGAGCCATGCATACAGGAGGGGAATTATGAGCCATGCATACAGGAGGGGAATTATGAGCCATGCATACAGGAGGGGAATTATGAGCCATGCATACAGGAGGGGGTGGTGGTGGAGGAATATGAGCCATGCATAACAGAGGGGGGTGGAATATGAGCCATGCATACAGGGGGGATTATGAGCCATGCATACAGGAGGGGGGATATGAGCCATCATACAGGAGGGGAGGAATATGGGCCATGCATACAGGAGGGGGGGAATATGAGCCATGCATACAGGAGGAGGGGGGGAATATGAGCCATGCATATGGGATGGGAGGGAGATGAGCCATGCATACAAGATGGGAGGGGGGCATCAGGTGTGGCCATTATACAGTATGGAGCATCATGTGTGGCCATTATACAGTATGGAGCATCATGTGTGGCCATTATACAGTATGGAGCATCATGTGTGGCCATTATACAGTATGGAGCACTGTGTGGCCATATTTATTTTTGTTTATAATTATTGTATATGAAACAGTGTGATCAGCAGTGCTAAATGGGTGTGGCTGGGACGTGGATATGGGTGTGACTAGTTGTGAAATGGGTGTGGTCAGAGGCGTGGCCTAAACTTTCCCTTCTTCAAAGGTTGGGAGGTATGGTACCACATTTGCCAGATCACGGCAAGTGCCACAAATCCCATGGGGAATGAATGAGGCCAAACGCAGTGTTGCCATAAGTGATCAGTTACACGGCAGATGCAGAAAAACTGCCGGATCTGCTGCAAAAGGCGACTTTCACATCAGCGATTCTTGCCAAAGTCTATGCCGATAGTGTCATACTCACCAATGGGGGAGGCAGCACTAAAAGTGCCTAGGGCAGCAGAAACTCTAAATACGGCCCTGCATACAGACATAATGCAGGGTGGATGGGACTTCCTTCTACATACCCTACCTTGCCTTTTACAGACCCCATCCAGCTACACTCCTCCCCGAAACTGCCACCCTACTTTCTAGTGCAGGCTGACATGGATGTCTTTTGCCAGACTTTAGCCTTTCTGCTCTAAACAAAGTGCATTTACACTAAAAAACCATCATGAATGAGAGTCCTTAACCCCTTAGTGACAGAGCCAATTTGGGACTTAATGACCGAGCCAATTTTTACAATTCTGACCACTGTCACTTTATGAGGTTATAACTCTGGAACGCTTTAACAGATCCTGCTGATTCTGAGAATGTTTTTTCGTTACATATTGTACTTCTTGTTAGTGGTAACATTTCTTCGATATTACTTGTGATTATTTATGAAAAAATGGAAATATGGCAAAAAAATTTAAAATTTTGCAATTTTCAAACTTTGAATTTTTATGCCCTTAATCAGAGAGATATGTCACACAAAATAGTTAATAAATAACATTTCCCACATGTCTACTTTACATCAGCGCAATTTTGGAAACAAAAATTTTTTTTGTTAGGAAGTTATAAGGGTTGAAATTTGACCAGCGATTTATCATTTTTACAACAAAATTTACAAAACCATTTTTTAGGGACCATCTCACATTTAAAGTCACTTTGACAGGTATACATGACAGAAAATACCCAAACTTGACACTAATCTAAAAGAAACACCCCTCAAGGTGCTCAAAACCACATTCAAGAAGTTTATTAACCCTTGACGTGCTTCACAGCAACTGAAACAACGTGGAAGGAAAAAATGAACATTTAACTTTTTTTGCAAACATTTTACTTCAGAACCAATTTTTTTATTTTCACAAGGGTAAAAAGAAAAAATGAACCACAAAATTTGTTGTGCAATTTCTTCTGAATACGCCTATATCCCATATGTGGGGGTAAACCACTGTTTGGGCGCACGGCAGGGCTTGGAAGAGAAGGAGCGCCATTTGACTTTTTCAATGCAGAATTGGCTGGAATTGAGATCGGACGCCATGTCGCGTTTGGAGAGCCCCTGATGTGCCTAAACAGTAAAAAAAAAAACCCACAAGTGACATCATTTTGGAAACTAGACCCTTTAAGGAACTTGTCTAGATGTGTGGTGAGCACTTTAAACCCCCAGGTGCTTCACAGAAGTTTGTAACGTACAGCCTTGAAAATAAAAAATTGAATTTTTTTCTACAAAAATTATCTTTTCGCCCCCAAATTATTATTTTCACAAGGGTAACAGGAAAAATTAGACCCGAAAAGTTGTTGTGTAATTTGTCCTAAGTACGACGATACCCCATATGTGGGGGTAAACCTCAGTTTGGGCGCATGGAAGAGCTTGGAAGAGGCGTTCCGTTTGACTTTTTCAATGCAGAATTGGCTGGAATTGAGATCGGACGCCATGTCGCGTTTGGAGAGCCCCTGATGTGCACAGTGGAAACGCTCCACACGTGACCCCATTTTGGAAACTAAAACTAAACCCAGTAAGGAACTTATCTAGATGTGTGGTGAGCACTTTGAACTCCCAAGTGCTTTACAATAATTTATAACGTAGTGCCGTGAAATAAAAAATCCTGTTTATTTTCCTCAAAAATTATCCTTTAGCTCGCAATTTGTTATTTTCTCTAGGGTAACAGGAGAAATTGAACCCCAAAATTTGTTATCTAGTTTGTCCTGAGTACGCTGATACCCCATATGTGGGGGGGGGAACACTGTTTGGGCATACATCAGGGCTCAGAAGGGAAGTAGTGATGTTTTAAAATGCAGACTTTGATGGAATCGTCTGCGGGTGTTATGTTGCATTTTCAGAGCCCTTGATGTAACAGTAGAAACCCCCCACAAGTGACCCTATTTTGGAAACTAGACCCCCCATGAAACTTATCTAGATATATGGTGAGCCTTTTGAACGCCCAAGTGCTTCACAGAAGTTTGACGCAGAGCCATGAAAATAAAAAATCATTTTTTTCCCACAAAAATGATTTTTTAGCCCCGAATTTTTTTTGCAAAGGTAACAGGAGAAACTGGACCCCAAAATTTGTTGTCCAATCAGTCCTGAGTACGCTGAAACCCCATATGTGGGGGTAATGTTATGAACAGGTAATTCAGAACCACAATGGACATTGAAGTTCAGAGCACACTAGAGGTAGCCGTGGATTGCGCCTAACGCTCCCTATGCAACTCGGCACAGCCTGAGAAACTAACTAGCCCTGAAGATAGAAAAATAAGCCTACCTTGCCTCAGAGAAATTCCCCAAAGGAAAAGGCAGCCCCCCACATATAATGACTGTGAGTAAAGATGAAAATACAAACACAGAGATGAAATAGATTTAGCAAAGTGAGGCCCGACTAACTGAATAGACCGAGGATAGGAAAGATAGCTTTGCGGTCAACACAAAAACCTACAAACAACCACGCAGAGGGGCAAAAAGACCCTCCGCACCGACTAACGGTACGGAGGTGCTTCCTCTGCGTCTCAGAGCTTCCAGCAAGCAAGAAAAACCAATATAGCAAGCTGGACAGAAAAAATAGAAAACAAAAATAACACAAGCAAAACTTAGCTTATGCAGGATAGACAGGCCACAGGAACGATCCAGGAGGAAGCAAGACCAATACTAGAACATTGACTGGAGGCCAGGATCAAAGCACTAGGTGGAGTTAAATAGAGCAGCACCTAACGACTTAACCTCATCACCTGAGGAAGGAAACTCAGAAGCCGCAGTACCACTCTCATCCACCAAAGGAAGCTCATAGACAGAACCAGCCGAAGTACCACTCACGAGTCACGACCACAGGAGGGAGCTTGGTCACAGAATTCACAACAGTACCCCCCCCTTGAGGAGGGGTCACCGAACCCTCACCAGAGCCCCCAGGCCAACCAGGATGAGCCACATGAAAGGCACGAACCAGATCGGCAGCATGGACATCAGAGGCAAAGACCCAGGAATTATCTTCCTGACCATAACCTTTCCACTTAACCAGATACTGGAGTTTCCGTGTCGAAACACGGGAATCCAAAATCTTCTCCACTATATACTCCAATTCCCCTTCAACCAAAACCGGAGCAGGAGGATCAATTTATGGAACCACAGGTGCCACGTATCTCTGCAACAATGACCTATGGAACACGTTATGGATGGAAAAAGAAGCTGGAAGAGTCAAACGAAAAGACACAGGATTAAGAACCTCAGAATTCCTATATGGACCAATGAAACGAGGCTTAAATTTAGGAGAGGAAACCTTCATAGGAATATAACGAGATGACAACCAAACCAAATCCCCAACACGAAGTCGGGGACCCACACAGCGCCTGCGGTTAGCGAAACGTTAAGCCCTCTCCTGGGACAAGGTCAAATTGTCCACTACATGAGTCCAAATCTGCTGCAACCTATCCACCACAGTATCCACACCAGGACAGTCCGAAGACTCAACCTGCCCTGAAGAGAAACGAGGGTGGAACCCAGAATTGCAGAAAAACGGCGAAACCAAAGTAGCCGAGCTGGCCCGATTATTAAGAGCGAACTCAGCCAAAGGCAAAAAGGACACCCAATCATCCTGATCAGCAGAAACAAAACATCTCAGATATGTTTCCAAGGTCTGATTGGTTCGTTCAGTCTGGCCATTTGTCTGAGGATGGAAAGCCGAGGAAAAAGACAAATCAATGCCCATCCTAACACAAAAGGCTCGCCAAAACCTCGAAACAAACTGGGAACCTCTGTCAGAAACGATGTTCTCTGGAATGCCATGTAAACGAACCACATGCTGGAAAAACAATGGCACCAAATCAGAGGAGGAAGGCAATTTAGACAAGGGCACCAAATGGACCATCTTAGAGAAGCGATCACAAACCACCCAAATGACCGACATTCTTTGAGAGACGGGGAGATCCGAAATAAAATCCATAGAGATATGTGTCCAAGGCTTCTTCGGGACCGGCAAGGGCAAAAGCAACCCACTGGCACGAGAACAGCAGGGCTTAGCCCGAGCACAAATCCCACAGGACTGCTCAAAAAAACGCACATCCCGCGACAGAGACGGCCACCAAAAGGATCTAGCCACCAAATCTCTGGTATCAAAGATTCCAGGATGACCAGCCAACACCGAACAATGAACCTCAGAGATAACTTTATTCGTCCACCTATCAGGGACAAACAGTTTCTCCGCTGGGCAACGGTCAGGTCTATTAGCCTGAAATTTTTGCAGCACCCGCCGCAAATCAGGGGAGATGGCAGACAAAATTACCCCCTCTTTGAGAATACCCGCCGGCTCAGGAACACCCGGAGAATCGGGCACAAAACTCCTAGACAGGGCATCCGCTGTTGTGAATTCTGTGGCCAAGCTCCCTCCTGTGGTCGAGAGTGGTACTTCGGCTGGTTCTGTCTATGAGCTTCCTTTGGTGGATGAGAGTGGTACTGCGGCTTCTGAGTTTCCTTCCTCAGGTGACGAGGTTAAGTCGTTAGGTGCTGCTCTATTTAACTCCACCTGGTGCTTTGATCCTGGCCTCCAGTCAATGTTCTAGTATTGGTCTTGCTTCCTCCTGGATCGTTCCTGTGGCCTGTCATTCCTGCATAAGCTAAGTTCTGCTTGTGTTCTTTTGTTTGCTATATTTTCTGTCCAGCTTGCTATATTGGTTTTTCTTGCTTGCTGGAAGCTCTGAGATGCAGAGGGAGCACCTCCGTACCGTTAGTCGGTGCGGAGGGTCTTTTTGCCCCTCTGCGTGGTTGTTTGTAGGTTTTTGTGTTGACCGCAAAGCTATCTTTCCTATCCTCGGTCTATTCAGTAAGTCGGGCCTCACTTTGCTAAATCTATTTCATCTCTGTGTTTGTATTTTCATCTTTACTCACAGTCATTATATGTGGGGGCTGCCTTTTCCTTTGGGGAATTTCTCTGAGGCAAGGTAGGCTTATTTTTCTATCTTCAGGGCTAGTTAGTTTCTCAGGCTGTGCCGAGTTGCATAGGGAGCGTTAGGCGCAATCCACGGCTACCTCTAGTGTGGTGTGATAGGATTAGGGATTGCGGTCAGCAGAGTTCCCACGTCTCAGAGCTCGTCCTATGTTTTTGGTAATTGTCAGGTCACTTTGTGTGCTCTGAACTTCAAGGTCCATTGTGGTTCTGAATTACCTGTTCATAACAGTACTGGAGGCCCAAAGTACTAATGCTTCTCAATAGAGGGAAGAGAGAAGTTCTGAGACCATTTTTTTTTCTTTGCACTGTGTTCTGTTTTTCTTTTCCCCTTTACATCAGGGTGGTTCAGAACACAGGTGTGGACATGGACATTCAGGGTCTGTCCTCTTTGATGGATAATCTTGCTATTAATGTACAGAACATTCAAGATTTAGTGGTTCAGAATCCTATGTTAGAGCCTAAAATTCCTATTCCTGAGTTGTTTTCTGGAGATAGAGCTAAGTTTCTGAATTTTAAAAATAATTGTAAACTATTTCTGGCTTTGAAACCCCGCTCCTCTGGTGACCCAGTTCAACAAGTTAGGATCATTATTTCTTTATTACGTGGCGACCCTCAAGACTGGGCATTTTCTCTTGCGCCAGGAGATCCTGCATTATGTAATATTGATGCGTTTTTTCTGGCGCTCGGATTGCTGTACGACGAACCTAATTCAGTGGATCAGGCAGAGAAAAATTTGCTGGCTCTGTGTCAGGGTCAGGATGAGATAGAGATTTATTGTCAGAAGTTTAGAAAGTGGTCCGTGCTCACTCAATGGAATGAATGTGCGCTGGCAGCTATTTTCAGAAAGGGTCTCTCTGAAGCCCTTAAGGATGTCATGGTGGGATTTCCTATGCCTGCTGGTCTGAATGAGTCTATGTCTTTGGCCATTCAGATCGGTCGACGCTTACGTGAGCGTAAATCTGTGCACCATTTGGCGGTATTATCTGAGCATAAACCTGAGCCTATGCAGTGCGATAGGACTTTGACCAGAGCTGAAAGGCAAGAACACAGACGTCAGAATTGGACTGTGTTTCTACTGTGGTGATTCCACTCATGCTATCTCCGATTGTCCTAAGCGCACTAAGCGGTTCGCTAGGTCCGCCTCCATTGGTACGGTACAGTCGAAATTTCTTTTGTCCGTTACTTTGATCTGCTCTTTGTCTTCCTATTCTGTCATGGCATTTGTGGATTCAGGCGCTGCCCTGAATTTGATGGACTTGGAGTTTGCTAGGCGTTGTAGGTTTGTCTTGGAGCCCTTGCAGTGTCCTATTCCATTGAGAGGAATTGATGCTACGCCTTTGGCCAAGAATAAGCCTCAGTATTGGACCCAACTGACCATGTGCATGGCTCCTGCGCACCAGGAGGATATTCGCTTTCTGGTGTTGCATAATCTGCATGATGTGGTCGTGTTGGGGTTGCCATGGCTACAAGTCCATAACCCAGTATTAGATTGGAAATCAATGTCTGTGTCCAGATGGGGTTGTCAGGGGGTACATGGTGATGTTCCATTTCTGTCTATCTCATCATCCACCCCTTCTGAGGTCCCAGAGTTCTTGTCTCATTATCGGGATGTATTCGATGAGCCCAAGTCCAATGCCCTACCTCCGCATAGGGATTGTGATTGTGCTATCGATTTGATTCCTGGTAGTAAGTTTCCTAAGGGTCGACTGTTTAATTTATCTGTACCTGAGCACGCCGCTATGCGGAGTTACGTGAAGGAGTCTTTGGAGAAGGGTCATATTCGCCCGTCATCGTCGCCATTGGGAGCGGGGTTCTTTTTTGTGGCCAAGAAGGATGGTTCGCTGAGACCTTGTATTGATTACCGCCTTCTAAATAAAATTACGGTCAAATTTCAGTACCCCTTGCCGCTGCTGTCTGATTTGTTTGCTCGGATTAAGGGGGCTAGTTGGTTCACCAAGATAGATCTTCGTGGTGCGTATAATCTTGTGCGTATTAAACGGGGCGATGAATGGAAAACAGCATTTAATATGCCCGAAGGCCATTTTGAGTACCTGGTTATGCCATTCGGGCTTTCTAATGCTCCATCAGTGTTTCAGTCCTTTATGCATGACATCTTCCGAGAGTACCTGGATAAATTCCTGATTGTATACTTGGATGATATTTTGGTCTTCTCGGATGATTGGGAATCTCATGTGAAGCAGGTCAGAATGGTGTTCCAGGTCCTGCGTGCTAATTCTTTGTTTGTGAAGGGGTCAAAGTGTCTCTTTGGTGTTCAGAAGGTTTCATTTTTGGGGTGCATTTTTTCTCCTTCTACTATCGAGATGGACCCTGTTTAGGTTCAGGCCATTTATGATTGGACTCAGCCAACATCTCTGAAGAGTCTGCAGAAGTTCCTGGGCTTTGCTAATTTTTATCGTCGCTTCATCGCTAATTTTTCTAGTATTGCTAAACCGTTGACTGATTTAACCCAGAAGGGTGCTGATGTGGTCAATTGGTCTTCTGCTGCTGTGGAAGCTTTTCAGGAGTTGAAGCGTCGTTTTTCTTCGGCCCCTGTGTTGTGCCAACCAGATGTTTCGCTTCCGTTCCAGGTCGAGGTTGATGCTTCCGAAATTGGAGCAGGGGCTGTTTTGTCGCAGAGAAGTTCTGATTGCTCGGTGATGAAACCATGCGCCTTCTTTTCCAGGAAATTTTCGCCTGCTGAGCGAAATTATGATGTTGGCAATCGAGAGTTGCTAGCCATGAAGTGGGCATTCGAGGAGTGGCGTCATTGGCTTGAAGTAGCTAAGCATCGCGTGGTGGTCTTGACTGATCACAAAAACTTGACTTATCTCGAGTCTGCCAAACGGTTGAATCCTAGACAGGCTCGTTGGTCGCTGTTTTTCTCCCGTTTTGACTTTGTGGTTTCGTACCTTCCGGGCTCTAAAAATGTGAAGGCGGATGCCCTGTCTAGGAGTTTTGTGCCCGATTCTCCGGGTTTGCCTGAGCCGGCGGGTATTCTCAAAGAGGGGGTAATTTTGTCTGCCATCTCCCCTGATTTGCGGCGGGTGCTGCAAAAATTTCAGGCTAATAGACCTGACCGTTGCCCAGCGGAGAAACTGTTTGTCCCTGATAAATGGACGAGTAGAGTTATCTCTGAGGTTCATTGTTCGGTGTTAATATAACAAACCCAAACTGAAAATTATAATACTAAGTCTCTCCAGCATACTCACAACCACAGTGGGGGAGACTTATTCTAGGAGAGATAATACACTCAATGCATCTAGGACACTCCCACAGCTATCATGATACAACAAAGATGGAGTACAAGTCCATACTAAAATAACAATTTTATTAAATACACAATAGAAAATAAAAATCCAATATCAATTACATCAAAATAATGAATAAAGTAACAAGAAAAAAGTAAACAGTGACGGTAGCACAGATAAAAAACCAACGCGGAGGAAAACTGATGCCACATATGTAAATAAAGTGCCTAGTGCAAAGGTAAATATAGAACCAAGGAAAGGTAAAGGGGTATAGGGCCTAATCAGATAGTCATAGGTCCATGTGGACCGTCACAGAGCCCTGTACATAGGCTCCAATAAAACACAAGTGTCCGTGATGGCGCCCAAATCCCCCCTACATCCTTACCCCCGGAGCTGGCACTCAGAAATGATCCACGCTGGAGCCCCAACGCGCGTTTCGCGTTTGCTTCGTCAGGGGGCAGACTATATTTACCTTTGCACTAGGCACTTTATTTACATATGTGGCATCAGTTTTCCTCCGCGTTGGTTTTTTATCTGTGCTACCGTCACTGTTTACTTTTTTCTTGTTACTTTATTCATTATTTTGATGTAATTGATATTGGATTTTTATTTTCTATTGTGTATTTAATAAAATTGTTATTTTAGTATGGACTTGTACTCCATCTTTGTTGTATCATCATTGTTCGGTGTTGGCTGGTCATCCTGGAATCTTTGGTACCAGAGATTTGGTGGCTAGATCCTTTTGGTGGCCGTCTCTGTCACGGGATGTGCGTTCTTTTGTGCAGTCCTGTGGTATTTGTGCTCGGGCTAAGCCCTGCTGTTCTCGTGCCAGTGGGTTGCTTTTGCCCTTGCCGGTCCCGAAGAGGCCTTGGACACATATCTCTATGGATTTTATTTCGGATCTCCCCGTCTCTCAAAGAATGTCGGTCATTTGGGTGGTTTGTGATCGCTTCTCTAAGATGGTCCATTTGGTGCCCTTGTCTAAATTGCCTTCCTCCTCTGATTTGGTGCCATTGTTTTTCCAGCATGTGGTTCGTTTACATGGCATTCCAGAGAACATCGTTTCTGACAGAGGTTCCCAGTTTGTTTCGAGGTTTTGGCGAGCCTTTTGTGCTAGGATGGGCATTGATTTGTCTTTTTCCTCGGCTTTCCATCCTCAGACAAATGGCCAGACTGAACGAACCAATCAGACCTTGGAAACATATCTGAGATGTTTTGTTTCTGCTGATCAGGATGATTGGGTGTCCTTTTTGCCTTTGGCTGAGTTCGCCCTTAATAATCGGGCCAGCTCGGCTACTTTGGTTTCGCCGTTTTTCTGCAATTCTGGGTTCCACCCTCGTTTCTCTTCAGGGCAGGTTGAGTATTCGGACTGTCCTGGTGTGGATACTGTGGTGGATAGGTTGCAGCAGATTTGGACTCATGTAGTGGACAATTTGACCTTGTCCCAGGAGAGGGCTTAACGTTTCGCTAACCGCAGGCGCTGTGTGGGTCCCCGACTTCGTGTTGGGGATTTGGTTTGGTTGTCATCTCGTTATATTCGTATGAAGGTTTCCTCTCCTAAATTTAAGCCTCGTTTCATTGGTCCATATAGGATTTCTGAGGTTCTTAATCCTGTGTCTTTTCGTTTGACTCTTCCAGCTTCTTTTTCCATCCATAACGTGTTCCATAGGTCATTGTTGCGGAGATACGTGGCACCTGTGGTTCCATCTATTGATCCTCCTGCTCCGGTTTTGGTTGAAGGGGAATTGGAGTATATAGTGGAGAA
The DNA here is from genome assembly GCF_032444005.1 of Ranitomeya imitator. Taxonomy (NCBI): domain Eukaryota; kingdom Metazoa; phylum Chordata; class Amphibia; order Anura; family Dendrobatidae; genus Ranitomeya; species Ranitomeya imitator. The sequence goes on from NC_091283.1 coordinate 125,400,455, forward strand.
GATTTTGGATTCTCGTGTTTTGAGACGGAAACTCCAGTATCTGGTTAAGTGGAAAGGTTATGGTCAGGAAGATAATTCCTGGGTCTTTGCCTCTGATGTCCATGCTGCCGATCTGGTTCGTGCCTTTCATGTGGCTCATCCTGGTCGGCCTGGGGGCTCTGGTGAGGGTTCGGTGACCCCTCCTCAAGGGGGGGGTACTGTTGTGAATTCTGTGGCCAAGCTCCCTCCTGTGGTCGAGAGTGGTACTTCGGCTGGTTCTGTCTATGAGCTTCCTTTGGTGGATGAGAGTGGTACTGCGGCTTCTGAGTTTCCTTCCTCAGGTGATGAGGTTAAGTCGTTAGGTGCTGCTCTATTTAACTCCACCTGGTGCTTTGATCCTGGCCTCCAGTCAATGTTCTAGTATTGGTCTTGCTTCCTCCTGGATCGTTCCTGTGGCCTGTCATTCCTGCATAAGCTAAGTTCTGCTTGTGTTCTTTTGTTTGCTATATTTTCTGTCCAGCTTGCTATATTGGTTTTTCTTGCTTGCTGGAAGCTCTGAGACGCAGAGGGAGCACCTCCGTACCGTTAGTCGGTGCGGAGGGTCTTTTTGCCCCTCTGCGTGGTTGTTTGTAGGTTTTTGTGTTGACCGCAAAGCTATCTTTCCTATCCTCGGTCTATTCAGTAAGTCGGGCCTCACTTTGCTAAATCTATTTCATCTCTGTGTTTGTATTTTCATCTTTACTCACAGTCATTATATGTGGGGGGCTGCCTTTTCCTTTGGGGAATTTCTCTGAGGCAAGGTAGGCTTATTTTTCTATCTTCAGGGCTAGTTAGTTTCTCAGGCTGTGCCGAGTTGCATAGGGAGCGTTAGGCGCAATCCATGGCTACCTCTAGTGTGGTGTGATAGGATTAGGGATTGCGGTCAGCAGAGTTCCCACGTCTCAGAGCTCGTCCTATGTTTTTGGTAATTGTCAGGTCACTTTGTGTGCTCTGAACTTCAATGTCCATTGTGGTTCTGAATTACCTGTTCATAACAATCCGCCTTCACATTTTTAGAGCCCGGATGGTACGAAACCACAAAGTCAAAACGGGAGAAAAACAGTGACCAACGAGCCTGTCTAGGATTCAACCGTTTGGCAGACTCGAGATAAGTCAAGTTTTTGTGATCAGTCAAGACCACCACGCGATGCTTAGCTCCTTCAAGCCAATGACGCCACTCCTCGAATGCCCACTTCATGGCTAGCAACTCTCGATTGCCAACATCATAATTTCGCTCAGCAGGCGAAAATTTCCTGGAAAAGAAGGCGCATGGTTTCATCACCGAGGAATCAGAACTTCTCTGCGACAAAACAGCCCCTGCTCCAATTTCAGAAGCATCAACCTCGACCTGGAACGGAAGCGAAACATCTGGTTGGCACAACACAGGGGCCGAAGAAAAACGGTGCTTCAACTCCTGAAAAGCTTCCACAGCAGCAGAAGACCAATTGACCACATCAGCACCCTTCTTGGTTAAATCAGTCAACGGTTTAGCAATACTAGAAAAATTATTGATGAAGCGACGATAAAAATTAGCAAAGCCCAGGAACTTCTGCAGACTCTTCAGAGATGTTGGCCGAGTCCAATCATAAATGGCCTGAACTTTAACAGGGTCCATCTCGATAGTAGAAGGAGAAAAAATGAACCCCAAAAATGAAACCTTCTGAACACCAAAGAGACACTTTGACCCCTTCACAAACAAAGAATTAGCACGCAGGACCTGGAACACCATTCTGACCTGCTTCACATGAGACTCCCAATCATCCGAGAAGACCAAAATATCATCCAAGTATACAATCAGGAATTTATCCAGGTGCTCTCGGAAGATGTCATGCATAAAGGCCTGAAACACTGATGGAGCATTAGAAAGCCCGAATGGCATAACCAGGTACTCAAAATGGCCTTCGGACGTTTTAAATGCTGTTTTCCATTCATCGCCCCGTTTAATACGCACAAGATTATACGCACCACGAAGATCTATCTTGGTGAACCAACTAGCCCCCTTAATCCGAGCAAACAAATCAGACAGCAGCGGCAAGGGGTACTGAAATTTGACCGTAATTTTATTTAGAAGGCGGTAATCAATACAAGGTCTCAGCGAACCATCCTTCTTGGCCACAAAAAAGAACCCCGCTCCCAATGGCGACGATGACGGGCAAATATGACCCTTCTCCAAAGACTCCTTCACGTAACTCCGCATAGCGGCGTGCTCAGGTACAGATAAATTAAACAGTCGACCCTTAGGAAACTTACTACCAGGAATCAAATCGATAGCACAATCACAATCCCTATGCGGAGGTAGGGCATTGGACTTGGGCTCATCGAATACATCCCAGTAATCAGACAAGAACTCTGGGACCTCAGAAGGGGTGGATGATGAGATAGACAGAAATGGAACATCACCATGTACCCCCTGACAACCCCAGCTGGACACAGACATTGATTTCCAATCTAATACTGGGTTATGGACTTGTAGCCATGGCAACCCCAACACGACCACATCATGCAGATTATGCAACACCAGAAAGCGAATATCCTCCTGGTGCGCAGGAGCCATGCACATCGTCAGCTGGGTCCAATACTGAGGCTTATTCTTGGCCAAAGGCGTAGCATCAATTCCTCTCAATGGAATAGGACACGGCAAGGGCTCCAAGACAAACCCACAGCGCCTAGGAAACTCCAAGGCCATCAAATTCAGGGCAGCGCCTGAATCCACAAATGCCATGACAGAATAGGAAGACAAAGAGCAGATCAAAGTAACGGACAAAAGAAATTTCGACTGTACCGTACCAATGGTGGCAGACCTAGCGAACCGCTTAGTGCGCTTAGGACAATCGGAGATAGCATGAGTGGAATCACCACAGTAGAAACACAGTCCATTCTGACGTCTGTGTTCTTGCCTTTCAGCTCTGGTCAAAGTCCTATCGCACTGCATAGGCTCAGGTTTATGCTCAGATAATACCGCCAAATGGTGCACAGATTTACGCTCGCGCAAGCGTCGACCGATCTGAATGGCCAAAGACATAGACTCATTCAGACCAGCAGGCATAGGAAATCGCACCATGACATCCTTAAGGGCTTCAGAGAGACCCTTTCTGAAAATAGCTGGCAGCGCACATTCATTCCATTGAGTGAGCACGGACCACTTTCTAAACTTCTGACAATAAATCTCTATCTCATCCTGACCCTGACACAGAGCCAGCAAATTTTTCTCTGCCTGATCCACTGAATTAGGTTCGTCGTACAGCAATCCGAGCGCCAGGAAAAACGCATCAATATTACATAATGCAGGATCTCTTGGCGCAAGGGAAAATGCCCAGTCTTGAGGGTCGCCACGTAATAAGGAAATAATGATCTTAACTTGTTGAACTGGGTCACCAGAGGAGCGGGGTTTCAAAGCCAGAAATACAATTATTTTTAAAATTCAAAAACTTAGCTCTATCTCCAGAAAATAACTCAGGAATAGGAATTTTAGGTTCTAACATAGGATTCTGAACCAATAAATCTTGAATATTCTGTACATTTATAGCGAGATTATCCATCAAAGAGAACAGACCTTGAATGTCCATGTCCACACCTGTGTTCTGAACCACCCTGATGTAAAGGGGAAAAGAAAGACAGAACACAGTGCAAAGAAAAAAAAATGGTCTCAGAACTTCTCTTTTCCCTCTATTGAGAAGCATTAGTACTTTGGGCCTCCAGTACTGTTATGAACAGGTAATTCAGAACCACAATGGACATTGAAGTTCAGAGCACACAAAGTGACCTGACAATTACCAAAAAACATAGGACGAGCTCTGAGACATGGGAACTCTGCTGACCGCAATCCCTAATCCTATCACACCACACTAGAGGTAGCCGTGGATTGCGCCTAACGCTCCCTATGCAACTCAGCACAGCCTGAGAAACTAACTAGCCCTGAAGATAGAAAAATAAGCCTACCTTACCTCAGAGAAATTCCCCAAAGGAAAAGGCAGCCCCCCACATATAATGACTGTGAGTAAAGATGAAAATACAAACACAGAGATGAAATAGATTTAGCAAAGTGAGGCCCGACTTACTGAATAGACCGAGGATAGGAAAGATAGCTTTGCGGTCAACACAAAAACCTACAAACAACCACGCAGAGGGGCAAAAAGACCCTCCGCACCGACTAACGGTACGGAGGTGCTTCCTCTGCGTCTCAGAGCTTCCAGCAAGCAAGAAAAACCAATATAGCAAGCTGGACAGAAAAAATAGCAAACAAAAATAACACAAGCAAAACTTAGCTTATGCAGGATAGACAGGCCACAGGAATGATCCAGAAGGAAGCAAGACCAATACTAGAACATTGACTGGAGGCCAGGATCAAAGCACTAGGTGGAGTTAAATAGAGCAGCACCTAACGACTTAACCTCATCACCTGAGGAAGGAAACTCAGAAGCCGCAGTACCACTCTCATCCACCAAAGTAAGCTCATAGACAGAACCAGCCGAAGTACCACTCACGACCACAGGAGGGAGCTTGGTCACAGAATTCACAACAGGGTAAACCACTGTTTGGGCGCACGGCAGAGCTCAGAAGAGAGGGAGCACCAATTGACTTTTTGAATGCAAAATTGGCTGTCACGTTTGGAGACCCCGCGATGTATCTAAACGCTAATTCCAACCCAATCCATAACCCTAATCAAAACCCTAACCCCAAAACACCCCTAACCGTAATCCCAACCCTAATCATAACCCTAATCACAACCCTAACGCCAAAACACCCCTAACCCTAATCCCAACCCTAACCCTAATCAAATCCCTAAGCCCAACACACCCCTAATCATAATCTCAACCCTAACCTCAAACCTAACTCAATCCTAACCTTATCCCTAATCCCAAACCTAACCCTAATCCCAAACGTAACCCTAATGCCAACCTTAACCCTAATACCAACCCTAACCCTGATCCAAACCCTAATCCCAACCATAACCCTAATCCCAACCCTAACCCTAACTTTAGCGCCAACCCTAACCCTAACTTTAGCCCCAACCCTAATCCTAACTTTAGCCCCAACCCTAACCCTAACTTTAGCCCCAAACCTAGCCCCAACCCTAACTTTAGCAGCAACCCTAACTGTAACTTTAGCCCCAACTCTAACCCTAACTTTAGCACCAACCCTAACCCTAGCCCTAACTTTAGCCCCAATCCTAACCGCCATTTTATTCCCAGATCAAGAAGCCGGCGGCCAGGAGGGGAAGCAGGAGGACCCAGGGACACCAGTAAGTATAACAGGGTCCCTGAATCCCCCTATTTCTCTGGCCCCTGATGTGCGATCACATCAGAGGACAGAGAATGACACGCTGCTTTTTTTTCTTTCTTTCTTTTTGCGGTCGCCGGTAAACGGTTATTTACCGGCGATCATAAAACAGGGGTCAGTAAAAACTGACCCCGATCATGTTCTTTGGGGTCTCGGCTACCTCCAGCAGCCGAGACCCCAAAGGTCTTTCGGGTCCTGGCCGGCGGGCGCATTGCGCATTTTTTTCCCGGAAAAAGATGGCGCCGCCCATCGGGAGCCACGAGGAGCATCGGGGGAGACTGGTGAGTATCGGGGGGCTATCGAGGACCCCACTTCTCTGTCCTCTGCTGTGCGATCACATCGGAGGACAGAGAAATTAAATGGGAAATCGAGTTTTGGGGTTTTTTTGCGGCCGCTGGTAAACGGTTATTTACCGGCGATCGCAACCCAGGGGTCGGTAAAAACCGACCCGAATCAAGTTCTCTGAGGTCTCGGCTACCCCCAGCAACCGAGACCCAAGAGAAATTCTGACTCTGGCGGGTGCTATACACTTTTTCCACAGCGCCGTTAACGGTGCTGTGGTTTAAGTACCCTTAACTGCCGCCGTTAAAAGGCATATCGGCGGTCGTTAAGGGGTTAAGAATGATCACTTTATTATTATTATTATTATTATTATTATTATTATTATTTATATAGCACCATTAATTCCATGGTGCTGTACATGAGACGGTGTTGCATCAAAATACAAATATCACTTACAGTAAACAAAACTAACTAATTACAGACTGATACAGAAGGAAGAGGACCCTGCCCTTGTGGGCCTACATTCTACAGGATGGTGGGGAAGGGACAGTAGGTAGGGGGTTGCGGTAGCTCCGATGGTGTTGAGGTGGCCGTGTGGTCATTACAGGTTGTAAGCTTCTTTGAAGAGATGGGTTTTTCTTTGTACATCAGAGTTAGTACTAGATTTACTAGTTTAAACTAGATAGACTTTGAATTTAAATTGGGAGCCAGTGAAGAGATTTGCAAAGAGGGGAAGCAGGAGAGTAGCGAGGATGGAGATTAATTAGTCGGGCAGCACTGGAGGACTGACTGGAGGGGTGCGAGAGTGTTAGAACGTAGGCCACAAAGGAGGATGTTGCAGTAGTCGAGGAGAGAGATGATTAGGGCATGCACAAGCATTTTGGTAGAGTGAGGGTTGAGGTAAAGATGGATTTTGGAAATATTTTTGAGCTGGAGGCGACAGGAGGTGGCGAGAGCTTGGATGTGCGGTTTAAAGGACAGGGCAGAGTCAAGGGTTACTCTGAGGCAGCGGATTACCTGGGAAAGTGTGAATTAATTTATTGTGATAGATCAGGTAGGGATGATGTGCGAGACGGAGGAAAGATAATTAGTTTGCCACAATGAGTTTGAGGAAGTGAGAGGAGAAGAAGGATATGGCTGATAGACACTCTGGGATTCTGGACAGCAGAGAGGTGACATCTGGGCCAGAGAGGTAGATCTGAGTGTCATCAGCATATACTGTAGATGGTACTGGAAGCCATAGGATTTTATGAGTTGTCCCAGGCCAAGGGTATAAATTGAGAAGAGGTCCTAGGACAGAGCCTTGAGGGACACCAACAGAGAGGGGGTGAGATGAAGAGGTAGTATGGGAGTAGGAAACAATAAATGTGCGGTTGGTGAGTTATAAGGAGATCCAGGATAGGGCAAGGTCTTTGACAGGCTTCCGTTCACCCAATGAACGAGTAAAACGCTCATCCATTAGGAGACATGATTTTTAAGCAGGCTTAAAAATCCTTGTTCTCGGCAGTGCATTGTCTTGTATACATTAGTTAGGCTGCCGAGAACAATGGCCGTCCCTGCTCACAGAACAATCTACTTATTAATTCCCGATTGTTCATTGCATATCATCTAGCACCGTCTTCCTGTGTAAAGGGTCAATTAGTGCAATTGTTTAGTGCTACCGGTCGGTTTTTCTAAATAGACCCTAAAAGTGATGATTAATACCTGTTTAAGAGAAGGTAAACGCCATCAAAAGTTCCCAAAAAGTTTTTATTTTGAAAAAAAAAAGAGTATAAATAAGTACCGTTTAAAATATATTTTGATCTTTATTTAGGAAATATTAAAAAAAATATAGAATGTACAAATGTAATATCAGAGGCTGCAATGCCATATATTAGTCGCAGGAGGCCATGTTACTTATTTTGCCCCTTTTGAAATCCTATTATGAGTCACCCGCCAGGGCTTGGGGTACTCGGTACAGGGTCCGGATGCAGTTAAAGGGGTGGTTATGGTGGCAGCGACCCGGTCCGTGGCCCTGGGCACTCAAGTGAAAGGAGAAAGTCTTAAAAGGAATTATAGTAATAAAGTTTGTGTTCGTGACGCCACCTGTGGTTCTCGGTCAGAGGGGACCAACACTGCTTAAAGGGGTCCTCTGGGGCAATGTTACTGCAGCAAAGATGGTGATGTTTCCCACAGGTGAAGCGGGGTCCCCAGGGCTCCCGGTGTATTTGGCAGGGATGGTGAATGCCGGCAAATAAATGGAGGACACAGGGTTGCAGTCTTTACCTGGTTTACTGATGTTGTAGTCAGCCTCAGTCCAGGATACCAGCAACATATGTTGATGGAGTCCAGGCAGCCTGAAGACAAGAGGAAATCCATTTGCCAGGTCAGTTTGGGAGCCTTCCTCTTTGTGCTAGTTTCTAGTCCCTTGATGCCTGTGGTGTCCGAACAAGGTTTTCTTGCTCTCCTGTCCTGGGACAGTACCTGAACGGTAGGCAACTTGAGACATTTCTCTGGGGTCTCTTTCTACAGTGACTCCGGCCTCTGGAATGCTGCTGTACCTCAGGTTTTGTGTGGGCAGGTTAATTTCAGCTTCCTGCCCTCCGGTTCTGCTGTGGGACTTGCAGTTTCACACAGCCTCGGGCTCCTGATGCCCGGTTTCTGAGCTCTAGCTAGAGGGGCCCAGACACAGCCTTCCTTTAGCTCTTAGGTTCCTCTGTGCTCCCTCACTCTCTGCTTGTCTGCACCAGACTAACTAACTCCTCCTCCAGACCAGGATGTATATTGAGGGAAGCTCCCCTAAAACTGGGTTTAGAGCTCCCCCTTCTGGCCTGGATTTGGAAAGTGTTGCATATACAGCTTACCTGCCAAAGGGATCCATCCTGTCTCCAGGCATGGCATTACCCTCCCCGAGAGGAAGGCAGCACCACTGTGGTACCCAAACTCTTGGAGTGTCACAATTACAAGTCCATTATACTGAAATACATGTAGATTGAACATTAATCTAAGTAGAAAAAAGTGCATGTAGTGTAAAGTGCTGCTTAATCGCGTGCATGTACAGTACAATATAATATAGTAGGACTTACATGATAGAACAGGATATAGTAGAGGTGCTCCCGTCGTCCCAACACTTGTTTCGTGTGGTCACTTCCACAGGAGGTGCCTTAACGCATGATTACAAAATGGAGTTGGGGAGCGGAATTCCTGCGGGACAACGGCCGTTTTGCATCTAACTGACGCTTCAACGGGTCCAGGTACAGCGGATAGATGGTAGGGGAGACTTAAAAAGAGAACATACCTCCTGTATCATGTCATATCAAAAGGTTAAAACAACACAATTGAATACAAAAAAAGCCAAATAGTGAGAATCATTATAAAAACAGAGCCATGTCTACCCTATCAATAAAACCAATTGGACCATGAGCTTTTGGCTGTATTATCCATTTCGCTTCCCTGCACAGAAACAACTTATATAAATTAATACGATACGATACGATACACTTTATTGATCCCGTGGGAAATTATGGTATCACAGCAGCACGACTTAAATCATAAAAATCATAAAGGAATTACATAGTTGACATGACAGTTTGTTGACAGAAGAACATTATACATTAGAATAGGACATACACAACAAGTGAACTGAAATGTAGAGAAATAAGTAGACATTCACCTTGGTGGTTTAACCCTAATGTTATTGTTGTACATTCCCATGGCAGTTGGCACAAACGATTTCCTATATTTTTCCTTCTTACACCTCAGAAGTATTAGCCGGTTGCTGAAGGTGCTCTTCTGTCTCATGAACAGCTCATATAGTGGATGTGCATTATTGTTCATAATTGCCATACACTTTCTCAGAGTTCTTTTCTCCACTACCTCCCCAAAAGAGTCCAGCTTGCAGCCGACAGCAGAACTTGCCTTCTTAATAATCTTATTCAGCTTATTAGCATCAGAGGCCCGCACACTACTACCCCAGCACGTGATTGCAAAAAAGATGGCACTTGCCACCACAAATTGGTAGAACATTTCTAACATTTTGCTACACACATTAAAAGACCTCAGTTTCCTTAGGAAATACAGTCTGCTCATCCCCTTCTTGTAGACAAACTCTGAGTGGCATCTCCAGTCCAGTTTGCTATCCAAATGGACCCCTAAATATTTGTAAAGGCCCCTTCACATTAAGCGACGCTGCAGTGATACCGACAACGATCCGGATCGATGCAGCGTCGCTGTTTGGTCGCTGGAGAGCTGTCACACAGACCGCTCTCCAGCGACCAACGATGCCGGTAACCAGGGTAAACATCGGGTAACTAAGCGCAGGGCCGCGCTTAGTAACCCGATGTTTACCCTGGTTACCATCCTAAAAGTAAAAAAAACAAACAGTACATACTTACCTACCGCTGTCTGTCCCCGGCGCTCTGCTTCTCTGCACTCCTCCTGCACTGACTGTGAGCACAGCGGCCGGAAAGCAGAGCGGTGACGTCACCACTCTGCTTTCCGGCTGACCGACGCTCACAGCCAGTACAGGAGGAGTGCAGAGCAGAGTGTCGGGGACAGACAGCGGTAGGTAAGTATGTACTGTTTGTTTTTTTTACTTTTAGGATGGTAACCAGGGTAAACATCGGGTTACTAAGCGCGGCCCTGCGCTTAGTTACCCGATGTTTACCCTGGTTACCAGTGAAGACATCGCTGGATCGGCGTCACACACGCCGATCCAGCGATGTCCACGGGAGATCCAGCGACGAAATAAAGTTCTGGACTTTGTTCAGCGACCAACAATCTCCCAGCAGGGGCCTGATCGTTGGTCGCTGTCACACATAGCGATTTCCTTAACGATATCGTTGCAACGTCACCAAAAGCAACGATATTGTTAACGATATCGTTATGTGTGAAGGTACCTTTACTCTCCACCTGCTCTACCTCCTGACCAGCAATAGTGATCGGTAAGCATTCCATCTTTATCCTGCTATAGTTGGCCACCAACTCCTTAGTTTTCTTAACATTTAGTTGTAGATAGTTACCATTGCACCAATCCACGAAATTCGACACCACCCTTCTATATTCCTCATCCCCCTGATCTCCCCTAATGCATCCCACAACCACAGAGTCATCCGAAAATTTTTGAAGGTGGCAAAGTTCAGATTTATACTGAAAGTCTGAAGTATACAGTGTGAATAGAAAGGGTGCAAGCACCATTCCCTGGGGGGCACCTACACTGCTCAGTAATCTGCTTGACACCACTGCTCCCATCTGTACAAGCTGTGGCCGATCTGATAGGTAGTCAGTTATCCAATTTCTCATCCCCTCCTCAACCTTCATATCAGTCATCTTTTTGTGTAGTAAAAGTGGCTGCAGGGAGTTAAATGCACTCGAGAAATCGAAGAACATCGCTCGCACCGTGGTTCCGTCAATCTCCAGAAATGAATGTACCCTATGTAACAGAGAAAGGATAGCATCATCCACCCCCAATCTATGTCGGTAAGCAAACTGAAGGGGATCGATAAAAGCATTGACCCTCGGTCTTAAGTGAGCAAGCACTAATCTTTCCAAGGCCTTCATAGCGTGAGATGTTAAGGCTACAGGACGATAGTCATTTAGGGTTGCAGGAGAAGTCGTCTTGGGTACCGGCACCAGACAGGAAGTTTTCCATAACACTGGTACCCTCTGTGTTTGTAGACTTCCATTAAATAGGCACGTAAAGACAGTACACAGCTGGTCTGCACAAACTTTAAGGACACGTGAGCTGAGTCCATCTGGTCCTGCAGCTTAACCAATGTTAAGTGACTTAAACTGCCTCCTCACATCATTTTCGGATACTCTAAAATAGGTCTGCTCATCCTTCAATATCGATGTTGCAGAATTTGCACCCAGTTCCCATCCACTATCAGTTGGCAGTACACATGTACTGCTAAATCTATTGATAATAGCAAAACTAGGCAACATGTTAGCAGGGAAACTAAAGCACTAAGTAGTGCTGAAAGAACCCGCAACCAAAAAAGCAAGCTAACTCCATATAAACCATAGGGAAACAGAAGTACAGACGGAGCAAGAGAATAGTGCAAAATATAATTTATTAATTCACAGGCAGATAGTGCATAAATACATATTAAACAGTACAAAAGGATGATTAAAAGGGAGTGTGTCACCACCAGTGGACACCCTGCCAAACATCAATATCCCATTAATAGGTAACACTAAGGGTACCGTCACACAGTGGCATTTTGATCGCTATGACGGTACGATTCGTGACGTTCCAGCGATATCCTTACGATCTCGCTGTGTCTGACACGCTACTGCGATCAGGGACCCCGCTGAGAATCGTACGTCGTAGCAGATCGTTTGAAACTTTCTTTCGTCGCTGGATCTCCCGCTGACATCGCTGAATCGGCGTGTGTGATGACGATTCAGCGATGTCTTCACTGGTAACCAGGGTAAATATCGGGTTACTAAGCGCAGGGCCGCGCTTAGTAACCCGATGTTTACCCTGGTTACCAGCGTAAACGTAAAAAAAACAAACATTACATACTTACCTTCTGCTGTCTGTCCACGGCGCTCTGCTTCTCTGCACTCCTCCTGCATCCTGTGTCAGCGCCAGCCAGCCGGGAAGCACAGCGGTGACGTCACCGCTCTGCTTTCCGGCCGCTGTGCTCACAGTCAGTGCAGGAAAGCAGAGCGCCGGGGACAGACAGCGGTAGGTAAGTATGTACTGTTTGTTTTTTTTACTTTTACGATGGTAACCAGGGTAAACATCGGGTTACTAAGCGCGGCCCTGCGCTTAGTAACCCGATGTTTACCCTGGTTACCAGGGGACTTCGGGATCGTTGGTCGCTGGAGAGCTGTCTGTGTGACAGCTCTCCAGCGACCAAACAGCGACGCTGCAGCGATCGACATCGTTGTCGTATCGCTGCAGCGTCGTTTCAGTGTGACGGTACCCTTAGGAAGCAGCTCAATACATGCACCATGTCACTCCTGCGGGTAACTAGTATACCCCCCACAGAGTAAAATACCTGCAACAGGGCAGCGCTTACCAATAGAATGTAGGGAGGCAGGGTGCACCGGACAGGATTCAGTGGATAGAAGTCCCCGACGCGCTTATCGCTGACGCGGGTGTTCGGCTTTCTCAAGGGGAAGTCCCCTTGAGAAAGCCGAACACCCGCATCAGCGATACGCGCGTTGCCGGTATGCCCTGCGATATGCCCTGTTGCCGGTATTTTACTTTGTGGGGGGTATACTAGTTACCCGCAGGAGTGACATGGTGCATGTATTGAGCTGCTTCCTTAGTGTTACCTATTAATGGGATATTGATGTTTGGCAGGGTGTCCACCGGTGGTGACTCACTCCCTTTTAATAATCCTTTTGTACTGTTTAATATATATTTATGCACTATCTGCCTGTGAATTAATAAATTATATTTTGCACTATTCTCTTGCTCCGTCTCTACTCCTGTTTACCTATAACTTATATAAATTGTCTCCTCGGTCTGGTAATGTAACCCTCTCCGAATCATGAAATTCCTGCATAGGTTCGATAAGTTTAATGGTGCCTTTACTGGTAATTATGGATCTGCAGTGTTCCCGAAATCTCACTAATTGTTTTGCCAATATAGAATTTTCTACATGGGCAGAAAATCACATAAACAACAAACTCAGTTTTACATGCAATAAAATAAGTGTGGGTATTAGTGTGCGTGTAAATGCACCTATCCTAATGGGATTAATATTGAGATGTTGCTTTCAAAAGCAGCATCCACCAAATCTGTAATTGCCTACAAAATTAGACCTTCCTAGCAATTTTTTTAAATTGGCTTGATGCGATTTTTTACCAGATCATTGTTCAGATTTCTGCTACGCCTATAAGTAACCAAAGGTTGCCGTTCAGCAACCTCTACTAGATCCTTATCTGATTCAATGAATGACATGCCAATTTTTTGTAATAGTAGATCTAATAATACTGTCCATTGGACCAAATTTGAAATGAAAGATGAATCTTTTATCCTTCTCTTTCCTACTTTTCTGGAATTAAGCGATCTTTTGACCAGATGGAATTGACTCTACCCAATGCCTCATCTAAAACTTGTTCAGCAATTTATGTTTTAAGACCTCTGCTTGGGCTTCAAAACAAGCTTGTTAATAATTTTCCGCAAGCGGAGAAACTGGCTAAATGGAAGTGATCTCTTTGTGTGAGTAGAATGGAAGCTTTTGTAATGTAAAAAAGAATTAGTGTAAGTGGGTTTACTAAAAACCTCTGTTTTTAAATCCCTGTCCATTAATCGTATTTTCACAATCCAGAAAAACTCTGTGTTAGGTCTCGAGTTCCCACCGCTGCACAGGGGGAATCTCGAACCAAATCTGCTGCGGTCTCCCATGCTTCTCCAGCTGCAGTGGAGCCTGCTCAGCAGACACATCGGTCCCAGCGTCTGGCTCAGGCAGATACTGTGTGCTTGGTTACTGCTACCTTTCCAGGCTCAGCCATTGTAGCTAGTACTGGTCAGCGGCGAGCAGATGCTTCTGGGACTAAGTCCTGCTTTTCTCCTTCTGAGCATGCCCAAGGGAAGACCTCTCATTGGAGGTCGGGGGTCACATGCTCAGGTCCTGTTGCTGCTTCTATTGGTCCATTAGGAAGGTCCTGAGGAAGCTACAACTATAAAAGGTTTGCATGGCCGCATGGCCATGCGATAGTATCAATTGTGTTTGGCTGTTGCCAGTGGATACTCTACCACTCAGCCATATGTGGAGAGTCTGTTTAGCTTTGGGACTGTACACTCAGGCAGGCAGCTAGGGTCAGTGGGGGCAATTAGCCTTGGCTTAGCATCTGGCTTAGCATCTGTGAAGCAACAGAGGTCGCTTACATTTCACACAGGGTGAGATTAACAAACGTGTTAAATGAGAATAATGGGGATAAGGGAAAATATGTGTAAGTGGATTAAGAGCTGGCTCAGGGATAGGAAACAAAGGGTGGTCATTAATGGAGCACACTCGGACTGGGACACGGTTAGCAGTGGGGTACCACAGGGGTCAGTATTGGGCCCTCTTCTTTTTAACATATTTATTAATGAGCTTGTAGGGGGCATTCAGAGTAGAATTTCAATATTTGCAGATGACATTAAACTCTGCAGGGTAATCAATACAGAGAAGGACAATTTTATATTACAGGATGATTTATGTAAACTAGAAGTTTGGGCTGATAAATGGCAAATGAGCTTTAATGGGGATAAATGTAAGGTCATGCACTTGGGTAGAAGTAATAAGATGTATAACTATGCGCTTAATTCTAAAACTCTGGGCAAAACCGTCAATGAAAAAGACCTGGGTGTATGGGTGGATGACAAACTCATGTTAAGTGGCCAGTGTCAGGCAGCTGCTACAAAGGCAAATAAAATAATGAGATGTATTAAAAGAGGCATAGATGCACATGAGGAGAACATAATTTGACCTATATACAAGTCACTAGTTCGACCACACTTAGAATACTGTGCACAGTTCTGGTCTCTGGTGTATAAGAAAGACATAGCTGAACTAGAGCGGGTGCAGAGAAGAGCGACCAAGGTTATTAGAGGACTGGGGCTAATAAGGTTATTACACTTGGGGCTATTTAGTTTGGAAAAAAGAAGACTAAGGGGTGATCTTATTTTAATGTATAAATTCAGCGCCCCAGAGTCCTGGTCGTTGCAGTAATGTTATTCTTCCACTAGGGGAGTGATGTTACGTCTGAAGGCAATGAAGGAGATCTTCTGTCCAGGTATCACAACCACAATACACACTTCACACTCCAGGCCGCCAGGGGGAGCCATGCTTCTATCTATTAGGGCACTCCTCACAATTAGGTAAAACGGATAGTCTGGACAGAACGTTAGAAGGCAGAGAGGAGAGCAGACGGAAGGTCTGTGGGAGAACGAGGGTTCACGGAGCTGCGCCTGCCCCACGTGCGGCAGCATCCAAAGAAAGAGACATTGAAAGGAACTGTGTTGCAGTCAGTGAGAAACAAAGTCATAGCAAAAGGAGAGGAACAACAGGGGGAGACCAGCTAGAAGTAGGCTGCCTCCTTCTGAAGCGCAGTAACTGG
The DNA here is from genome assembly GCF_032444005.1 of Ranitomeya imitator. Lineage (NCBI taxonomy): Eukaryota > Metazoa > Chordata > Amphibia > Anura > Dendrobatidae > Ranitomeya > Ranitomeya imitator. The sequence continues at coordinate 125,416,076 of NC_091283.1, forward strand.
TAGCCAGAACACCGAGGGAGTAAGGAACTCTATGATTTACTTCAGAGACTGGCAGGACAGTTGATTCCACGTTGGCTGCCCGACCATATACCCAGGAGGCACAGTGGCAACTTGTGGGGGCTGGGGCATTTCTAGGGTCCCTATAAAATGCCTCAGGCCATCAGTCATACGGGTTTGTCCTATCCGTCAGGGGGACAGAGAGAAAGAGACTTAACACCGACGATAGTTGTGAGGACCTCACCGAGGAGCTCAGCAGGGAGGTACTACAACACTCAGGCGCTAGAGGAAGGCTATTGAATTCCACCTAGATAAGGGGACTCTGGATTTGCCTTCAGACCGGCCGGACTCTGCCTACCCTGTGGTCCTTACCCTGGACTGTGGATGCTGAAGCCTTCAGTAAAGGTAAAAAGACTGCAACCTTGTGTCCTTGTTATTCACTGCGCCTTACATTATCCACCATCTACACTCTGGGAAACCCTGGTGACATACTTCACCTGTGGGACGGTATACCATCTAGCTGCCATAACATCACCCCAGTGGACCCCTAAGCAGCGTCGGTCACCCTGACCGAATACCACAGGTGGCGTCATGAACATTATCCTACAAACTTTTGTCCTTTTATTGGACGCCCCTCAAAGGGCCACGGACCGAGTCAAGCCACTGTGACATTCCCCTTGAGAACCGAAGGGCCCAGTACCGAGTACCCCATTGCCCTAACGTGGGGGCGCTCCATAAATATATGAGGGGACAGTACAAGGACCTTTGTGATGATCTTTTTAATCATAGACCTGAGACAGGGACAAGGGGGCATCCTCTACGTCTGGAGGAAAGAAGGTACTCTTTACTTTACTGTAAGAGCAGTGAGACTATGGAACTCTCTGCCGTATGATGTTGTAATGAGTGATTCATTACTTAAATTTAAGAGGGGATTTGATACCTTTCTTGAAAAGTATAATGTTACAGGGTATATATACTAGATTCCTTGATAGGGCGTTGATCCAGGGAACTAGTCTGATTGCCGTATGTGGAGTCGGGAAGGAATTTTTTTCCCCAAAGTGGAGCTTACTATTTGCCACATGGTTTTTTTTTGCCTTCCTCTGGATCAACATGTTAGGGCATGTTAGGTTAGGCTATGGGTTGAACTAGATGGACTTAAAGTCTTCCTTCAACTTTAATAACTATGTTATGTGTGAGCTCAGTGTCTATCCGCCATTACTTAGCAGAAGGTATCTCTGCACAGTGGACCCCGGGCTGCAAACGCACCTCGCATCTATCTCTCATTACTTGGTGCATTCCGCTAGCCCTAACACTCTGCCCCTCCAAAAACGGATGTAACACGCATATTCATATCATTGACGCTATTGAGATGGGTCACAAAATCATGGAACAATTCTTTTGATCCTGTCAATACTATAAAAATGTTGTTGACGTACTTAGTGCATAAAAGGATTTGATAAACTTCAAATAGGGATTAAGGGGAAAAAAACATTCATCAAAAACTGGCAAAAAAGTTTGGCAAAGACGTATGCAACCGATTTACCCATGGTGGTAGCAGGGCTGTCTGCTTTACCTTTACTGGTTTTATAGAGACCACATGTCCTATAATTTCATTTATTAGGTTAAACAAGCCTGAAAAGCTCAACAATAAATGCCACATGAAAGGTACTGAAGGGTGCAAGTTTGTAATATGTAGGGGGCTGGTGAAATTATATATCTAATATCTAGCTATCCATCTATTCATCTATCTTTAAGGGTTCTGGTTGTGAATTTACTTTTCTTGGCTGATGCAATTTCTTGGTTTCTTTGAGATGTGTGTGTAAAAATCAGACAGAGTATGCATGGTCCGTGTGCTGTCCATTATTTTTCTCACACCTTTTGATGAGTCTCATCCGATATACACTGCCATACACAGCATGATGGTTCCAGCTGAGGAAAAACTCACAGATGAACACTGCCTCATCGAATAACATTGATGAGAGAACAATGCGATTTTTTTTTTTACGGCATTGATGTATTTATACGCAAGTGTGAGCAAGTCCTTAGGCTGATTCACACCCTTCTGTGTACACTGTTATGACGTGGTGGTAAGGACAATAATGGACCTGGTGGTTAAGAGCACACGGAATGACCTGATAGTTACAAATAATATAGGACGAGCTCTGAGACGTGGGAACTCTGCTGACCGCAATCCCTAATCCTATCACACACACTAAAAATAGCCGTGGATTGCTCCTAACGCTCCCTATGCAACTCGACACAGCCTAAGGAACTAGCTAGCCCTGAAGATAGAAAAATAAGCCTACCTTGCCTCAGAGAAATTCCCCAAAGGAAAAGGTAGCCCCCCACATATAATGACTGTGAGTAAAGATGAAAATACAAACACAGAGATGAGATAGATTTAGCAAAGTGAGGCCCGACTTACTGAACAGACAGAGGATAGGAAAGGTAACTTTGCGGTCAGCACAAAAAACTACAAAAAGACCACGCAGAGGGCGCAAAAGACCCTCCGCACCGACTCACGGTGCGGAGGCGCTCCCTCTGCGTCCCAGAGCTTCCAGCAAGCAAGACAAAAATCAAAATAGCAAGCTGGACAGAAAAATAGCAAACTAAAGAAAAACAAGCAGGAACTTAGCTTCTGCTGGGAAGACAGGTCACAAGAACGATCCAGGAGAGAACTAGACCAATACTGGAACATTGACAGGTGCCAAGGAGAAATGATCTAAGTGGAGTTAAATAGAACAGCCAGCTAACGAATTAACCTCGTCACCTGTGGAAGGAAACTCAGAAGCCGCCGCCCCACTCACAACCAACAGAGGAAGCCCATGGACAGAACCAGCCGAAGTACCATTCATGACCACAGGAGGGAGCTTGACAACAGAATTCACAACAGTACCCCCCCCTTGAGGAGGGGTCACCGAACCCTCACCAGAGCCCCCAGGCCGACCAGGACGAGCCAAATGAAAGGCACGAACCAGATCGGCAGCATGAACATCGGAGGCAAAGACCCAGGAATTATCTTCCTGACCATAACCCTTCCACTTGACCAGGTACTGGAGTTTCCATCTTGAAATATGAGAATCCAAAATCTTCTCCACTACATACTCCAACTCCCCCTCAACCAACACCGGGGCAGGAGGATCAACGGATGGAACCACAGGCGCCACGTATCTCCGCAACAACGACCTATGAAATACATTATGGATGGCAAAAGAAGCTGGAAGGGTCAAACGAAATGACACAGGATTGAGAACCTCAGAAATCTTATACGGACCAATGAAACGAGGCTTAAACTTAGGAGAGGAAACCTTCATAGGAACATAACGAGACGACAACCAAACCAAATCCCCAACACGAAGTCGGGGACCCACACAGCGCCAGCGGTTAGCGAAACGTTGAGCCTTCTCCTGGGACAATGTTAAATTGTCCACCACATGAGTCCAAATCTGCTGCAACCTATCCACCACAGTATCTACACCATGACAGTCCGAAGACTCAACCTGCCCTGAAGAGAAACGAGGATGGAAACCCGAATTGCAGAAAAAAGGCGAAACCAAAGTAGCCGAGCTGGCCCGATTATTAAGGGCGAACTCAGCCAAAGGCAAAAAGGACACCCAATCATACTGATCAGCAGAAACAAAGCATCTCAGATATGTTTCCAAAGTCTGATTAGTTCGTTCGGTTTGGCCATTTGTCTGAGGGTGGAAAGCCGAGGAAAAAGACAAATCAATGCCCATCCTAGCACAAAAGGCTCGCCAAAACCTCGAAACAAACTGGGAACCTCTGTCCGAAACGATGTTCTCCGGAATGCCATGTAAACGAACCACATGCTGGAAAAACAATGGCACCAAATCAGAGGAGGAAGGCAATTTAGACAAGGGTACCAAATGGACCATCTTAGAAAAGCGATCACAAACCACCCAAATGACCGACATCTTTTGAGAGACAGGGAGATCCGAAATAAAATCCATAGAGATATGCTTCCAGGGCCTCTTCGGGACCGGCAAGGGCAAAAGCAACCCACTGGCACGAGAACAGCAGGGCTTAGCCCGAGCACAAGTCCCACAGGACTGCACAAAAGAACGCACATCCCACAACAAAGACGGCCACCAAAAGGATCTAGCCACCAAATCTCTGGTACCAAAGATTCCAGGATGACCAGCCAACACCGAACAATGAACCTCAGAGATAACTCTACTAGTCCATTTATCAGGGACAAACAGTTTCTCCGCTGGGCAACGGTCAGGTCTATCAGCCTGAAATTTTTGCAGCACCCGCCGCAAATCAAGGGAGATGGCAGACAAAATTACCCCCTCTTTGAGAATACCCGCCGGCTCAGGAACACCCGGAGAGTCGGGCACAAAACTCCTTGACAGGGCATCAGCCTTCACATTCTTAGAGCCTGGAAAGTACGAAACCACAAAATCAAAGCGGGAGAAAAATAGCGACCAACGAGCCTGTCTAGGATTCAACTGTTTGGCAGACTCGAGATAAGTCAAATTCTTGTGATCCGTCAAGACCACCACGCGATGCTTGGCTCCTTCAAGCCAATGACGCCACTCCTCGAATGCCCACTTCATGGCCAACAACTCTCGCTTGCCAACATCATAATTGCGCTCAGCAGGCGAAAACTTTCTAGAAAAGAAGGCACATGGTTTCATCACCGAGCCATCAGAACTTCTTTGCGACAAAACAGCCCCTGCTCCAATCTCAGAAGCATCAACCTCGACCTGAAACGGGAGCGAAACATCTGGCTGGCACAACACAGGGGCAGAAGAAAAATGACGCTTTAACTCCTGAAAAGCTTCCACAGCCGCAGAAGACCAATTGACCACATCAGCACCATTCTTGGTCAAATCAGTCAACGGTTTAGCAACACTAGAAAAATTACTGATGAAGCGACGATAAAAATTAGCAAAGCCCAGGAACTTTTGCAGACTCTTCACAGATGTCGGCTGAGTCCAATCATAAATAGCCTGGACTTTAACAGGGTCCATCTCGATAGTAGAAGGGGAAAAAATGAAACCCAAAAATGAAACCTTCTGAACTCCAAAGAGACACTTTGACCCCTTCACAAACAAAGAATTCGCACGAAGGACCTGTAACACCATTCTGACCTGCTTCATGTGAGACTCCCAATCATCCGAAAAGACCAAAATATCATCCAAATATACAATCAGGAATTTATCCAGGTACTCTCGGAAGATGTCATGCATAAAGGACTGAAATACTGATGGAGCATTGGAAAGCCCGAATGGCATAACCAGGTACTCAAAATGGCCCTCGGGCGTATTAAATGCTGTTTTCCATTCATCGCCCTGTTTAATACGCACAAGATTATACGCACCACAAAGATCTATCTTGGTGAACCAACAAGCCCCCTTAATCCGAGCAAACAAATCAGACAGCAGCGGCAAAGGATACTGAAATTTGACTGTGATCTTATTAAGAAGGCGGTAATCAATACAAGGTCTCAAAGAACCATCCTTCTTGGCCACAAAAAAGAACCCTGCTCCCAATGGTGATGACGACGGGCGAATATGACCTTTCTCCAAGGATTCCTTTACATAACTCCGCATAGCGGCGTGCTCTGGCACAGATAAATTGAACAGTCGGCCCTTAGGAAACTTACTACCAGGAATCAAATCGATAGCACAATCGCAATCCCTATGAGGAGGTAGGGCACTGGATTTGGGCTCATCAAATACATCCTGGTAATCCGACAAAAACTCCGGGACTTCAGAAGGGGTGGATGACGAAATAGACAAAAATGGAACATCACCATGTACCCCCTGACATCCCCAGCTGGACACAGACATTGATTTCCAATCCAATACTGGATTATGGACCTGTAGCCATGGCAACCCCAAAACAACCACATCATGCAGATTATGCAACACCAAAAAGCAAATATTCTCCTGATGTGCAGGAGCCATGCACATGGTCAATTGGGTCCAGTACTGAGGCTTATTCTTGGCCAAAGGCGTAGCATCAATTCCTCTCAATGGAATAGGATACTGCAAGGGCTCCAAGAAAAAACCACAGCGCCTAGCAAACTCCAAGTGCATCAAATTCAGGGCAGCGCCTGAATCCACAAATGCCATAACAGAATAGGATGACAAAGAGCAAATCAGAGTAACGGACAAAAGAAATTTCGACTGTACCGTACCAATGGTGGCAGACCTAGCGATACGCTTAGTGCGCTTAGGACAATCGGAGATAGCATGAGTGGAATCACCACAGTAAAAACACAGCCCATTCCGACGTCTGTGTTCTTGCCGTTCAGCTCTGGTCAAAGTCCTATCACATTGCATAGGCTCAGGTCTATGCTCAGATAATACCGCCAAATGGTGCACAGCTTTACGCTAACGCAAGCGTCGATCGATCTGAATGGCCAAAGACATAGACTCATTCAGACCAGCAGGCATGGGAAATCCCACCATGACATCCTTAAGGGCTTCAGAGAGACCCTTTCTGAAAATTGCTGCCAGGGCACATTCATTCGACTGAGTGAGTACAGACCACTTCCTAAACTTCTGACAATATATCTCTACCTCATCCTGACCCTGACACAGAGCCAGCAAGATTTTCTCTGCCTGATCCACTGAATTTGGTTAATCATAAAGCAATCCGAGCACCAGAAAAAACGCATCAACATCACGCAATGCCGGATATCCTGGCGCAAGGGAAAGTGCCCAGTCTTGAGGGTCGCCACGTAACAAAGAAATAATGATTTTCACTTGTTGAACAGGGTCACCTGAGGAGCGAGGTTTCAAAGCAAGAAACAATTTACAATTATTTTTGAAATTCAGAAACTTAGACCTATCCCCAAAAAACAAATCAGGAATTGGAATCCTAGGCTCTAACATCGGATTCTGAACCACAAAATCTTGAATGTTTTGTACCCTTGCAGTGAGATTATTCATACAAGAGGACAGACCTTGAATGTCTATATCTACACCTGTATCCTGAACCACCCAGAGGTAAAGGGGAAAAGAGAGACAAAACACACTGCAAAGAAAAAAAAATGGTCTCAGAACTTCTCTTATCCCTCTATTGCAGACCTGGGCAAGATGCGGCCCGCGGGCCGCATCCGGCCCGCCTGACGATTGTAAACGGCCCGCCGCCCCCGCTCAGCCAGCCGCCAGAGACAATGCAGCTGCTGTGCGTCGCTGGTTCCCCTTCCCTTCAGCCACTCCAGCGCCTGTGCGCCCTGCATTCCAACTCGTGTCCGTGCGCCTGTGCCTATGCGCCCTGCATTCTAACGCGCTGACTGCCGCTGGCACTTCCGCATCAGGGAAGCGCCAGCAGCGGTGGCGTCACTCAGCATGACACAGGCTGCTGCGCTGCTCCGTTGCGCCAGACACCAGTGTTCTATGCGTGCATACATTATCCCCTCACAGGAGAGATTCCATTCTAGCCTCTACCTCACAGCACATCAACAAAATGGCGCTGATCCCCCTCCCACAGCTGTGACCTGGACAATCCAGGGGCTGCGTCCAGGTCATAGCTGGAGCACAGCTACTCTGGCAGCCAGGGCTGATGAGCCGCCATCAGTGACACTTTGGGAAGAGATCTCCGCTTCCTTTCTGATTTATTCCCCTGATGGCAGAGAAGGGGAGGGAGGATGAGGAGGGTAAGTTACAAGGGAGGAGAGAGGGGAGGCTGCTGCACTCAGCACAGGCTGCTGCTGCTGGAAAGTTAAGTGCATTGTCTGCGCTCCATCACAGCTGGCAGCTCACTATGCCCTGGCCGAGACGAGAGAGCACAACAGCAACTTTACTGCTCAGATAGCAGTGTCCGTGTGCCAGTGTGCCCGGGCTCAAACACTGCAGCCTCGGCTCCTGCATTACCGTAACTACACTGGTGCTGCAGCAGACCTATTGTCTCCAATTACCAACATATCTAGCAATAAGCGCCACTTCCTGCCATGCTCATCTACATCAGCCAGCATCCTGGGCTACACCCTGGGCATCACAGACCCCCCTATCCCCCCCAGAGCATCACAGACGCCCCAGAGCAGACCTCGGTCTGTGGTAAGTGCTCCATGCCGCGGGGACCGGGTGATGAAGGTGCCAGCCTGCCTGCGTGCATGATAGGAGGGGGAGGGACCAGCGGCCAGCCCTGGGGGGAATGCGGATGGGGGCAGCACAAACAGCACATTATGGGCCTGTGGGGCACATTTATCAGGAGTGAGGACAGTATGATGGGGGCACAAGTGACAAATCAGGACAGTATGGGGGCACAAGTGACAAATCAGGACAGTATGGGGGCACAAGTGACAAATCAGGGCAGTATGGGCCCCATACTGTCCTTATTTGTCACTTGTGCCCCCATAATATGGGGGCACAAGTGACAAAGCAGGACAGTATGGGGGCACAAGTGACAAATCAGGACAGTATGGGCCCCATACTGTCCTTATTTGTCATTTGTGCCCCCATAGTAAGATAGCATATGTATACTACAGTATTGGGTAAAAATGAGTTAATTATATTAGTCTGGCCCTCTAAAACCATCCAAATTTCTCATGCGGCCCCATGGCAAAATTAATTGCCCACCCCTGCTCTATTGAGATGCATTAATACTTTGGGCCACCTGTACTGTTATGACCTGGTGGTAAGGACAATAATGGACCTGGTGGTTAAGAGCACACGGAATGACCTGATAGTTACAAATAATATAGGACGAGCTCTGAGACGTGGGAACTCTGCTGACCGCAATCCCTAATCCTATCACACACACTAGAAATAGCCGTGGATTGCTCCTAACGCTCCCTATGCAACTCGACACAGCCTAAGGAACTAGCTAGCCCTGAAGATAGAAAAATAAGCCTACCTTGCCTCAGAGAAATTCCCCAAAGGAAAAGGCAGCCCCCCACATATAATGACTATGAGTAAAGATGAAAATACAAACACAGAGATGAGATAGATTTAGCAAAGTGAGGCCCGACTTACTGAACAGACAGAGGATAGGAAAGGTAACTTTGCGGTCAGCACAAAAAACTACAAAAAGACCACGCAGAGGGCGCAAAAGACCCTCTGCACCGACTCACGGTGCGGAGGCGCTCCCTCTGCGTCCCAGAGCTTCCAGCAAGCAAGACAAAAATCAAAATAGCAAGCTGGACAGAAAAATAGCAAACTAAAGAAAAACAAGCAGGAACTTAGCTTCTGCTGGGAAGACAGGTCACAAGAACGATCCAGGAGAGAACTAGACCAATACTGGAACATTGACAGGTGGCAAGGAGCAATGATCTAAGTGGAGTTAAATAGAGCAGCTAGCTAACGAATTAACCTCGTCACCTGTGGAAGGAAACTCAGAAGCCGCCGCCCCACTCACAACCAACAGAGGAAGCCCATGGACAGAACCAGCCGAAGTACCATTCATGACCACAGGAGGGAGCTTGACAATAGAATTCACAACAGTACACACATGGATAGAGGGAAAGCTGTCATCCTTGTGTGCAAGTGGAGAAAGCAAGGCCCTTACAGTCTCTTGTAGCAGACCGGTCTGTCCGAACAATCCTGATCCTGATCATAAACCATATAAAGGAGTACAGCTTCTATCCTTGCATCATATGCTGCTCCTAGATATAGAACAAGTAATTATCTGCTACATGTACAAAATAAGGGCCATTCCATAAACCTAATTAAAGGGACATACACCCAATTAACATCCACCATATTGTAGACTGTGTGATAACAATATACCGGTACATAGCTCAGATTTCTAGCATGAGAACATTCGCTTCATTATCGTGACTAGTACACATCTAGTGTATATTATCATGTCATCTGACAATAAATTCCATGACTTGATCACTAACAAACATTTTAAACCATTTATCTTAGTTTAACTGTTTTTATGACTGTCTTGCTTCACAAAACTTTTGTTTACATTGCTTATATATTTATGTAGGAGATACAGGCATGATCATTTTATTGGAGAATCTACTATATAATTTTCTAAGGGGTACTTCCATCTGTCTGTCTGTCCCGGAAATCCCGCATCGCTGATTGGTCAGCGACGGGCACAGTCCGGCTGAGAATTAGTCCCTCCCTACTTCCGTCCAGTCAGTGCCCGGCGCCCGCTCCATACTCCCCTCCAGTCAGCGCTCACAAAGGGTTAATGGCAGCGTTAACGGACCGCGTTACGCTGCGGTGTAACACACTCCGTTAACGCTGCTATTAACCCTGTGTGACCAACTTTTTACTATTGATGCTGCCTATGCATTGGTGCCATATTTGATGTATATCTGAACACTGAAAAACTAGGGAAATAAAACTAGACGGGTTTTTCTCAGAATGTACAAACAAATTCATAAAAGACAGTGAAAAAAAAGCAAATTGTAATTTTTCAAACTTGTGTTGCATCAACTGCATAAAAAATGGTGGCATCAAACTACTCACTACCTAGATAAATACATTAGAGGGCATAAATTACAAAAAAAATACATTTATGGTGTTTTTTGGTGAACCACACGGACTCTGCAAATATGACAATCCATTCCAAATAGAGCCAAATTTGTGTTCCAAAATTGTAATAGTGCCTCTTCCGTTCTGAGCCCTGCCTTTTGTCCAAACATAACTTTTTGACTACATGTGGGGTATCACTGCGCTCATAAGAAAGTGGGTATCAAACTGTGGGGTCCACATTTTGGTGTTACCTCTTGCAAAAGTGAAAAATGTGTGCCTAAAGAAACATTTTTGTGAAAAAAATGAAAATTTTAAATATGATGACCTTATGTTCTCATGTTCTGTGTAGTACCTGTTGATTCAAAATGTTCACTATACCCCTGGATAAAATCCTTGAGGGGTATAGTTCCACAATGGGGTCACCTGTGAGCAGTTTCTGCTGTTTAGGCATCTTAGGGGCCCTGCAAATGTGACATGATGACCACAATCTATTTCAGCCAAATTTGTGTTCCAAAATTCAAATAATGCTCCTTCAGTTCCGAGTCCTGCCGTTTGTCCAAACAGAATTTTTTGATTACATGTGGGGTATCACTGTGCTCATAAGAAAGTGGCTAACAAATTGTGGGGTCAAATTTTTGGTGTTACCTCATGTTAAAGTGAAACATTTGGGGCTAAAACAACTTTTGTAAAAAACAAAATGAATATTTTCAATATGATGACCTAATGTTCTCAAATTCTGTGTAGTACCTGTGGGTTCACAATGTTCACCATACCACTGGCTAAAATCCTCGAGGGGAGTAGTTTATAAAATGGGGTCACTTGTGGGGGCTTTCTGCTGTTTACACACCTTAGGGGCAATTCAAATGCAACATGGTGCCCACAATCTATTTCAGCCAAATTTGTGTTCCAAAATTCAAATAGTGTTTCTTCCCTTTTGAACCATGCCGTATGTCCAAACAGAAGTTTCTGACAGCATGTGGGGTATCAGCGCGCTCAGAATAAACTGGGTAACAAATTCTGAAGTCCAGAATAAAAAGTAAAGGTACATTTTTTGAGGTAAAATTGAATTAATTTTTTTTCTTTACAGCAGTGTTGAAGTATTTGAGGAATGCGGTTTTTAAAGTGGTATCACTTTTGGGGAGTTTCCAATCCATAGGCCCCTCAAAGTTCATTTAAACCTGAATAGGTCCCTAAAGAAACAGGTTTTGTAAATTTCTTTTAAAAAAAAAGAAAAGAGAAATTGATGCAAAATGTTTAACCCTTCTAACATCCTAATAATATAAAATTACATTTGAAAAATGATGCAGATGTGAAGTAGACATATAATAATAATAATAATTTTATTTATATAGCGCCAACATATTCCGCAGCGCTTTACAAATTATAGAGGGGACTTGTACAGACAATAGACATTACAGCATAACAAAAAACACAGTTCAAAATAGATACTAAGAGGAGTGAGGGCCCTGCTCGCAAGCTTACAAACTATGAGGAAAAGGGGAGACACGAGAGGTGGATGGTAACAATTGCTTTAATTATTCGGACCAGCCATAGTGTAAGGGTACCGTCACACTAGACGATATCGCTAGCGATCCGTGACGTTGCAGCGTCCTCGCTAGCGATATCATCCAGTGTGACAGGCAGCAGCGATCAGGCCCCTGCTGTGCTGTCGCTGGTCGGGGAAGAAAGTCCAGAACTTTGTTTCGTCGCTGGACTCCCCGTAGACATCGCTGAATCGGCGTGTGTGACACCGATTTAGCGATGTCTTCGCTGGTAACCAGGGTAAACATCGGGTTACTAAGCGCAGGGCCGCGCTTAGTAACCCGATGTTTACCCTGGTTACCATCGTTAAAGTAAAAAAACCAACCGCTACATACTTACCTACCGCTGTCTGTCCTCGGCGCTCTGCTTCTCTGGTCTGGCTGTGAGCACAGCGGCCGGAAAGCAGAGCGGTGACGTCACCGCTCTGCTTTCCGGCTGCCCGGCGCTCACAGCCAGACCAGAGAAGCAGAGCGCCGAGGACAGACAGCGGTAGGTAAGTATGTAGCGGTTGGTTTTTTTACTTTTAGGATGGTAACCAGGGTAAACATCGGGTTACTAAGCGCGGCCCTGCGCTTAGTAACCCGATGTTTACCCTGGTTACCGGGGGCCTCGGGATCGTTGGTCGCTGGAGAGCTGTCTGTGTGACAGCTCTCCAGCGACCAAACAGCGACGCTGCAGCGATCCGGATCGTTGTCGGTATCGCTGCAGCGTCGCTTAGTGTGATGGTACCTTAAGGCTCGGGTGTTCATGTAAAGCTGCATGAGCCAGTTAACTGCCTAAGTATGTAGCAGTGCAGACACAGAGGGCTAATAACTGTATAAAGTGTATGAGAACATCATGCGAGGAACCTGATTATGGTTTAAGTTGTTTTGTTTTTTTTGAATGGGCCACACAGGGATAATTAGGCTAATGCGTTGAGAAATATGGGAAATGTTATTAATTATTTTGTACAGCATGATTACAACATTTACAAGATTTACCTAAATTTACCACTAACATAAAGTACAATATGTCACTAAAAAACAATCTCAGAATTACTGGGATACGATGAAGGGTTAAAGAGTTTGTGGCACCCCTAGGGGTATTTGCCACAAAAATAGTTACTGACAGTAAATGCAAATACTAAAATAGCAAGACTGCACTACCACCTCCGGCCAGAAGGGGGAGCTCCAGAGACTCCCCTTGATCCATTCTGGTCTGGGAGAAGAAATGGCAGTTGGGCCAAGGAGCTGAAAGTGAGAGGTCATACAGTTGAATCTCTAACAGCCCTGTGACTGTTACCAGGCCTAAATCACCGGCCTGAGGAGAAGAGGGATAGAGAAAAAGGACATTGTGAGAACCGGGTAGCATTAATCACTACCCAGAACAGGCGCAAAGACGGATACCGGATCCGTGGCTGTATTCATTACATATAATACAGCAACCGGAAAAACGTGAGGTGATATCAGCTTCACTAGGGTCGGACGCAGCAACAGACACAGAGTTCAGCGGTACTCCTGGAGGGGGTAAGCCGATAAAAGGACTCGGGTTGCCCGTCGAACCAGGACCCGGAGGGGACAGATTGGGCCGGCAGCCAGTTCACATACAGCAGCAGGGCCACACAGATATTGCGTACAATAAGAGGCGAAGACCCCGGCAAGGTCAAAGTAACTCAGAGTTCCCATACAGACTCCGGTGACAGGACTGGTTGTAAATCCTTTTTTGTTAAAGTAAACTGGTTAAACGTTTCAGTGCCTCAGTCTTTCATTTGGACAATAGCCATCTATCCAGGATTGGGATCATCACCGCTGGGAGAACCTGCTGCTGATCAAGTAAGTGCCTGTTCCCTCACGATACCCTTTACACTGTGCATTGCCTGAGGCCACAGCACTGGGTCAAGCCACCCGTGACACCCCCTTCAAGAGACAGACCCCATTGGTCCGGTGCTGGGTACCCCGGTCTCTTGGGCGTCACAATTGGCGTCACGAACAGGATCTAGCCAGCCCGTATACCGGGTATTGTGTGCCGTGATTGGAGCCCAAAACTGTGAAAACTTGGATGAAAAATCTTGAAAATTGACTTTATTAAAGAAAAATCCATTCTCCATTGAAAACTATTGAAAGTGACTTTTCCCCATTGGTTATAATGGAGTAAAGATGGCCGCCATCCCCTGAGGTAATCACTTCATAACCGTTAGGCACGAGACTGTTAATTGAGCTACGCCATCACCTGAGCCCCAGTCTAACTGAAAAACTTCAGAATCCGCCATTACAGAGCGCGGTGGGTGGGAGCAGCAGGGGGCGTGTCATTGTGGGCGGCACCAAGCTGAGCGCTCTGACATCAGAGCAAGGGGAAAATCGATCCTGCTGCACAGCGGAACGAATCTACACTATCCCGACGGAAGCGGAGGACCGAAAGGGTCCGGATTAACTAAGGGGGCACAGTATGTCGCAGCACGGAGACGCCGCAGCACCCGGTGACGCTAATGCAGCTGAAAGACAGAGTGTCGATAGAGAGTCCGGTAGCGCAGCGGTGCAAGGAGTGGCGCCCATCATGCCGGTGCTGATGCCATATACCCCGGGTGGCCCATGGCTTCCAATGTATGAAGGTGAGCCTAATACCCTTGACGATTTCAGAGAAAAGATGCTGGCCCATTTTGACATGTTCCCTGTGGGTGAAGTTCAGCGTGTTAGTCTCCTGATGATGCAGTTAAGTGGCCATGCTAAGCGAGAAGTCACAGCATGGGCAGCTGATCTAAAAGGCACTGTTGAACGCATATTTGCTGGATTAAAAGCTACATTTGAAACCACTGCCAGCAGCAAAGCTAAAGTACGATTCTTTAATTGCAAACAAAAAGTTAATGAGGGCGTGAGAGACTTTGCCTTAAACCTGCAGGAAGCCCTTAAATCACTTACACTGGCTGAACCCATTTTTAACACCGGAGCGGATAAACTGCTAAGAGATCAATTTATTGAGGGACTCTACACCCCTTCTCACCGGGGGCATGTGAGCATGCTTGTTTTTAAGAACCCTGAATTGACATTTGCCCAATTAAAGGAGAGCGTTATACGTCTCTAGCTGGCAGAGGCACCTCGGGATCAGGATCCTGCGCAACTCATGGCAGAGGCTCCTCAACAACATGGAGTACCAGTGACATCAGCTATGTCCGGGGCCATTGCTAAGCCCCTGGGGCCCAGTACTAATGAGGCTCTTCAACAAAAGCTTGACTCTTTAACTGATGTTGTTGCTTCAATGGCTAAAACCATGCAGGAGATGAGAGGACCCAAGATGGAGTTGTCAAACCGTAGAGAAGGTGTTCCATGGATGAGACCCCGGAGATACCCGACATGGAGAGGACGACCCCGCGACCGCTACCAACCGGATGGACAGCCCATTTGCCGCCGTTGCCAGCAGCCAGGCCACTTTGCACGAGATTGTGATTTAAATGGGAATCCCCTGGGAATGCGGGCCGCTTCGCAGGAATGAACTTTCAAGGCCCAACACCCTGGCACGACAGGTACATCGGAGGACGACCCATTATCCCTATCGTGCTGGACGGAATGCCCCTCAACGCTTTGCTGGACACAGGTTCCCAGATTTCATCTATACCGTATATCCTTTATAAGAGGTACTGGGCTGATGCAGATATTGATAAAGGGCCCTCTGATGTTGAACTAGATATATGGGCCAGTAATGGTAAGTTGGTACCGAAACTAGGATTCAGGGAGATGACCATAAAGATTGGTAAAGTAGAATTGAAGAAACAGGGTATAATTGTTGTTGATGATGACCGGCGGAACTGTGAACCAACTGTATTGATAGGAATGAATGTGTTAGAGAACTGCTTTTCCGAAGTCATTTCTGTCTTACAGCAAATTGCTGAAACTGCCCAATCCTGCCAGCAGAGAGTTCTCCGGAGGGAAATAAAAGTATTGATGTTAAGGCAACAGGTAGAAGTTGCAGGTGGAGAAATCGGTAGTGTGAGGGTAAGTGATCCAACATCTATTGTAATCCCACCAAAAACAGAAATGCTGGTATGGTGTAGAGCAGCCATTCGTACTAAGGGACGAGATTATCAAGCCTTAATAGAACCAGTGTACACCGACAGCAGGCCCACTATACTCACAGCACGAGGGATAGTCGAGGTACACCGGGGACGAGTGCCGGTACGACTTTTGAACTGTGGAGAGGAAGAGGTCACTTTGCCAAGGTATGCTACAATGACAAAGCTATATACTGTTGACAACAATGCCATCACAACCATTGAGCCCTTAGAACCAACCTGTCAGGTGGAAGGCAATGGCTCAGATGGAGAAATGGAGGATTGGTGCCAACAGCTACACGTGGGCATAAATTCAACACCTACCCATCAAAAACAAGGGGTGTATAGGCTAGTGACGGAATATGAACAAGTCTTCAGTAAACACCCATTGGACTTCGGACGGATAGAAGGGGTAGAACACACAATCCCCACCAGTGACCATCTCCCAATAAAAGAAAGATATAGACCCATACCGCCCGCTCACTATCAATGTGCAAAAGATATGCTGAGGGAGATGAAACAGGCCGGGGTAATAAGAGACAGCTGTAGCCCCTGGGCGGCCCCTCTAGTGATTGTCAAAAAAAAGGACGGAACCATGAGAATGTGCGTAGACTACCGGAAGATTAATAACATCACCCATAAAGACGCCTACCCCTTGCCTAGGATAGAAGAGTCCTTAACTGCTTTGAAATCTGCTAATTATTTTTCCACCTTAGACTTAACAAGCGGGTATTGGCAAGTCCCTGTGGCTGAGCGAGATAAGGAAAAGACGGCATTCACCACACCAATGGGTCTATGTGAATTTAATCGCATGCCGTTCGGACTCTGCAACGCATCCGGTACCTTCCAGCGGCTGATGGAATGCTGCCTCGGACACAAGAACTTCGAGACCGTCTTCCTGTACCTAGATGATGTGATCGTCTACTCAAAGACTTACGAACAACACTTAATAGACCTGGCAGAAGTGTTCGAAGCCTTATCCAGGTATGGCATGAAAGTCAAGCCATCCAAATGTCACCTTCTCAAGCCAAAGGTACAGTACCTGGGACACATCGTGAGTTCGGAGGGAGCAGCACCAGATCCCGAGAAAATAAGCGCCATAAGGGATTGGCCAAGACCTACCAGCGCAAAAGAAGTGAGACAATTCCTGGGATTGGTGGGTTACTATCGCAGATTTAAAAAAGGATTTACCAAGTTGGCAGCACCCTTGCAAGACACCTTGATAGGGCAGACGAAGAAACCTTCAAACCGAAACCCTCCTTTTCAGTGGAACGACGAAAGGGAAGACTCCTTTGAACAACTAAAGAAGGCACTAACCGGAGAAGAGGTTCTGGCATACCCAGATTACCATCAACCTTTCATCCTCTACACCGATGCCAGTAATGTGGGACTAGGAGCGGTGCTGTCACAAAAGCAAGAAGGTCGGGAGAAAGTCATCGCCTTTGCAAGTAGAAAGCTCCGGCCTACTGAAAGAAATTCAGAAAATTACAGCTCCTTCAAATTGGAACTACTGGCAGTAGTTTGGGCTGTGACTGAACGTTTCAAACACTATCTGGCCGCTGCAGAATTTATTGTCTATACTGACAACAATCCGTTGACCCACCTGGACACAGCCAAATTAGGTGCGTTAGAACAGCGATGGATAGCCCGGTTATCTAATTACAACTTCAAGATCAAGTATCGAGCAGGTCGCAAGAATGGAAATGCCGATGCCCTATCCCGGATGCCACACTTGAGAAATGTAGAAGAAGAAATGGGGGAGCTTGAAGAAATTGAACTACCAGCCTTCCATCATCCCAAGGCAAAACATCATCAGTCAAGTACCTATCAGAAACAACAAGAGGTGAATTTAAATCCGTTAGCACACCATAGATGGGCTGACACCCAAGACAGCAATCCGGCTGTGAAGTTGGTGAAGGAACTGTTAACTGAGCAAAGTGCATATCCCGATGAGGATTCCCCAGAAGAGACGCATCAACTCTGGAAAGAGAGAGGCAAAATGTTCCTGTATCAAGGGAAGCTCTGTAGAAGGTACACCAATCCGAAAACACATGAATTGGTTTGGCAGATTATCGTGCCTAAACAAGATGTCAAGATGGTCCTCGAAGCTTACCATAATGGTGCTGGTCACTTCGGTTGGAAAAAGTTAGAAGTACTTCTAAGAGAAAGATTTTATTGGGTCGGGATGAGAAAATCAATCGAACAGTGGTGCAGAAATTGTGGCCCGTGCAACCTCAGAAGAAACGATCAAAAGAACCAAAGAGCACCACTGCAGCCCATAATCACCAAACAACCACTTGAACTTGTAGCCATGGACCACGTGAAGTTGACACCAAGCCGGTCTGGCTATGTCTATGCCTTGACCATCGTGGACCATTATTCACGCTTCTTGGTAGTAGTACCCGTAAAAGATCTGACAGCAAAAACAGCAGCCAAAGCGTTCCAAACGTACTTTTGTAGACCCCATGGATATCCGGAACAGGTTCTCACCGACCAAGGTACAGCCTTTGAATCAGAGATCTTCAGAGAATTCTGTAATATGTATGGTTGCAAAAAGATCCGGACGACGGCCTATCATCCACAAACAAACGGCTTATGCGAGAAGATGAACCATATTGTAATAGAACTACTAAAGACTTTACCTGAGGCAGAAAGGAATCAATGGCCAGAGAAATTGCCTGACTTGGTGGATCTGTATAATCATGTCCCGGTGAGTTCCACCAATTGCACCCCAGCTTACCTTATGCGTGCAAGACCCGGCCAATTACCAATCGATCTAGAAATGGGAATTCTGAAACCAGACGCAGAAGTCCAAGACTCCAATTGGGATATCATACGGCAAAAGCAGTATCGCCAAGTGCAAGAGAGTGTGGAAAGAAGCCTTCAGCAAACTAGAGAAAGACAAGAGCGAACTTTCAACCAGAATGCTCTAGCGACCCCATTAAGACCAGGTGACCAAGTGCTCAAGAGAAATCGTCGAACCAATAAACTGGACAATCAGTGGGAAGCCGTACCCTACACAGTTTTACCAACAAGAGTGGATAATCCTAAAATGTGTCTCATTAGCAAAAACGGAGGCTTAACATCTGTACTAGTGTCAAGAGACAATCTTAAATTATGTCCAGTAGCATTGAAAGAGCCAGACGTTGTCCAGCCAGAACCAGAAGTTATTCAACCCATACAGGTTCAACCAGTAAAGGAAAAAGAAGAGGAAATGTATCACACCTGTATAGGAGACTTTCCCAAAACCCTACTAACATACCATGGTGCAGTAGTGGTTCCCATGGTGGCCTTTTACCCAACACCAAACCCAATACCAGAAGTCCCAAGACAGGAAGAGGCTGACCCCGTACTACAGGAGGTTCCAGGCCAGGAAGAACAGATTCCTGGTCAGAGTAATCCCATTCACGGTGCACTTGCCAACTCCATAGTCGTGGAATTATCTTTAGCAGAGCGGGCAGATACTACATCCGCAGTAGACAGTAGTACACCACATGAAGAGACACCGCTATTACGTAGATCACAGCGTAGTACCCAGGGTCAATTACCGGCCAGGTATGCAGATTACCAACTATAAAGCTCATAATGTGAATTGTATATATGTTATGCCGTATATAGTTAAACAGAAAATGTAGTATAGTCATTGTTATCAGTCTGCAACGTTTAAGCCCAGTGCCTACAGAGACTTGTCTGTATGAACTTCTTGCATATTCTTGAACTTTTTATCAGCCCGGAGGCACTAAATCAAAGCTCCGGAAAGACTGCTTTTTGAACTTTGCTCCTCGCTCTTTTTGAACTTTCTTTAGACTTTATATTGATAACTCCGTTGGAAAAATGGAACTAAATTCCTGGACACTAAGTACAGTGCCTTTCCTAATACCTTCAAGGATAGAACTGTATTAATGGACGCTATTTGAAGTGACTTTGTACAGAACTATATTTTTGTTTCCTCGAGTGGTTTTTGTAACTTTTCATTTTTAAGACTCTGTACATATTAATTGTTATTTCAAAATGTTATTGTCCCACAGTCCCGGAGTACTGTTCTTAACTAAGGGGGAATGTGGCACCCCTAGGGGTATTTGCCACAAAAATAGTTACTGACAGTAAATGCAAATACTAAAATAGCAAGACTGCACTACCACCTCCGGCCAGAAGGGGGAGCTCCAGAGACTCCCCTTGATCCATTCTGGTCTGAGAGAAGAACTGGCAGTTGGGCTAAGGAGCTGAAAGTGAGAGGTCATACAGTTGAATCTCTAACAGCCCTGTGACTGTTACCAGGCCTAAATCACCGGCCTGAGGAGAAGAGGGATAGAGAAAAAGGACATTGTGAGAACCGGGTAGCATTAATCACTACCCAGAACAGGCGCAAAGACGGATACCGGATCCGTGGCTGTATTCATTACATATAATACAGCAACCGGAAAAACGTGAGGTGATATCAGCTTCACTAGGGTCGGACGCAGCAACAGACACAGAGTTCAGCGGTACTCCTGGAGGGGGTAAGCCGATAAAAGGACTCGGGTTGCCCGTCGAACCAGGACCCGGAGGGGACAGATTGGGCCGGCAG
The DNA here is from genome assembly GCF_032444005.1 of Ranitomeya imitator. Classification (NCBI taxonomy): domain Eukaryota; kingdom Metazoa; phylum Chordata; class Amphibia; order Anura; family Dendrobatidae; genus Ranitomeya; species Ranitomeya imitator. Next base: position 125,436,615 of record NC_091283.1, read on the forward strand.
CCAGTTCACATACAGCAGCAGGGCCACACAGATATTGCGTACAATAAGAGGCGAAGACCCCGGCAAGGTCAAAGTAACTCAGAGTTCCCATACAGACTCCGGTGACAGGACTGGTTGTAAATCCTTTTTTGTTAAAGTAAACTGGTTAAACGTTTCAGTGCCTCAGTCTTTCATTTGGACAATAGCCATCTATCCAGGATTGGGATCATCACCGCTGGGAGAACCTGCTGCTGATCAAGTAAGTGCCTGTTCCCTCACGATACCCTTTACACTGTGCATTGCCTGAGGCCACAGCACCGGGTCAAGCCACCCGTGACACCCCCCTCAAGAGACAGACCCCATTGGTCCGGTGCTGGGTACCCCGGTCTCTTGGGCGTCACAAGTTATTACCACATAAGGTGACACTGGTCAGATTTATAAATTTGTCCTGGTTATTAAAGTCAAAATTGGCTCTGTAACTAAAGTGTTATTATGGGGTTATTCGCAAGGTCCCTAATGGATCAGCCCAACATGTGGCAACTAAGCTCTTAGCCCTTCATCTTCTGAGTTCTAGCATCGTTTAGTCGAATGTAAAAAATGTAGCTAAAATACTTACACATAAAAATAGTTTATGAACAGAAAAAAAATGTAAAAGTGTTAATTAAAAGTTTGCATTAGAAAATGAGTTTTTCTCCAAGTTCATGCCATGAATTCAGGCCTTGTCTATTATGGCTAGAAGCACTTTAATTTCCTCTGTACTGAGCCATACATGGCCATTTCTTGCTGAGCTCTGCACAGTTCCAGCAATCTCTTTAATTATTCAATATAGTATTGAATGCAATTACACAGTAAAAGTGACCTTGTCTTTTTATTAGTTTCAGGTCATATTTGCATAATAGAAATTCATTTATCGATTTACAGTATGGCTGGATCTGATTTGTCTCGTAGCTCCACCACTTCAATTAAATATACAATTTATTGGCTCAATTGAAGCTTAAAAAAATATTCACACTGCAATAAAAATCGCCAAGGGAAGCTTAAGTGGAAGTCAGTAATCTTTAACTGTTAATTTGCAAAAATTGTACCCTTTAAAAAATAAGGTTGAAAGACCTTTCCATTCTCACTGAGGCTGAGTTAATTAACCCAAATTCGACTGCATCTAAGCAAAGATATACCCTCCGATTCATCAAACAGGCGTTGCAAGAATTCTGGTGTAAAACTGATTGAAGTGCCACCACATTTGAGTTGCAACTTTGGAATTCTTAAAGAGCGTGTGATAAATTACAACAGAAATTTACTACAGTCCCAGAATTAAGTACATTTCTTGAGATGGCGCACAATTGCTGAAATATGCATCAAATCCATTAAGGTACAATCCTCTTAACACATTCCAAAAGCAACCAATTTTAATTTTTGAGATATCTTTTTTTCCTCTTCTCCTTCCGAAGACCATAACTTTTTTACTTTTCAAACGACATAGCCATGTGATGGCTTTTTCTCTGTTCAGGATGAGTTGTAGTTCAGAATAATACCTTTCATTTTGTCATACAATGTACTGAAAAATGGGAAAAGAAAATTCCAAGTGAGATGAAATGGCAAAGTAAGAATTCCAACTTTTTTTTATGATGTTCATAGTGTGGTAAAAATGACCTGATATCACAATTCACCATGTCAGTACAATTATAGTAATACCAAACTTATATATTTTTTATTACTTTATGTGACGTTGAGTCACTTCTCTTGGCCAGCCATGAGACGGGATAGGCAGGAGTCCGAGTTCAAAAACCAGGAAGGTACGTCATAAACAGAAGGAAGAGACAAAGACGTTGTCAGGTAAAGTACCAAATTCAGAATACCAGGAGGATAGCGAATAAGAGCAGAAGGGGATAAACAGATGGATGGTCAGAACAAGGTCCAAGGTCAGGCAACGAAAGATCTACAAACAGAACGATAGGCACAGAGAGACAAACCACACAGTAGCTGTGTCACCACCTCGCGGCCCGGGGCGCCTACTTTCTCTTCTCCGCCTGTTCTTACCTCCTCCGGTCCTGTCCTGAGCCAGCAGGGTCACGCTCCGGTCGTCCGCCGGCGCTCCGGTGTCCATCTCTGCAGACATGCTGCCCAGGTCCTTGCTCCCATGTCCGCTGCACTTCCTCCTTCCTCTCCCTCTCCTAGGGAGTGCATAGGGGGCGGGCAGGCGAGCTCTCAGGCTTCTTAAAGGCCCAGCCTGTTCCTACTCACTGCCCCTCCTCCCGGCCTATCACCTGGAGGCTGGAGGGCTAAAAGGATCTCAGTCACTCCTGGACGCCGCCTGGGCAACTTCTATTATCCTGAAGTTGCTGCTCCAGGTCTGATCCTGCTAGGCTTACCAGTCCAATTTGCCGGTCTTACTGTGTGTTCCTTTTTTCCCTAGGATCGAGTCTAGTCTTTATAGCATCCTGAGTCCAGTATCCTGTGTGGTTCCCTGCAGTCTTCTTCCTGCTTCCAAGTTCCACATTCTGCCCTGGGAGAACCGCTTGTACGCCAAGTATGAGAAATGCCTCTTTGAGCGGTCTTCTCTGCCGTTCCTAGGATACATCATCTCTGACTCTGGGCTGGAGATGGATCCTGATAAAGTGTCGGCCATCATGAACTGGCCTCGGCCGGTCGGGATCAAACCCATCCAGCGGTTCCTGGGATTCGCCAACTACTACCGGCAGTTTATCCTGCACTTCTTGGATCTGGTTAAGCCCCTCACAGCACTCACACGCAAGAGAACACCTGCTAATGGATGGACTCCAGAGGCCGAGTGCTCCTTCCAGGCACTCAAACGGGCCTTCTCCTCTGCACCAGCCCTGCACAGGCCCGTCGCTAAGAAGCAGTTCTTTCTGGAGGTGGACGCATCCTCCACAGGTGTCGGGGCCGTCCTCACACAGAAAGCTGCCTCCGGATGTATGGTCTCTTGCGGCTTCTTTTCGAAGGCCTTTACCTCCTGTGAGCGGAATTACTCCATTGGTGACCGTGAGTTGCTTGCCATCAAAATGGCCTTGGAGGAGTGGCGTTACCTCCTAGAGGGAGTGGTGCACCCGGTAGTGATCTACACCGACCACAAGAACTTGGCCTATCTCCAGTCTGCCCAGAGGCTCAATCCTCGCCAGGCCCGTTGGTCTTTATTCTTTGCTCGGTTTGACTACCGTCTTCATTTTCGCCCCGCAGATAAGAATGTCAAGGCTGATGCCCTCTCCCGGTCTTTTCTCACCGACGATCATGAGGAGGAACCTCGTCCCATCATCGATCCATCCAAGGTGATCTTGGTTGCACCGCTCTGACTATCGCAGGTACCCCCAGGTAAAACGCTGGTGCCCGAACCGAATCGAGAACGCGTCCTTCGCTGCGGACATTCCTCCTTACTAGCTGGGCACGCGGGTCTGACTAAGACTCTACAGTTGATCGGCCGGCACTACTGGTGGCCTGGGATGTGTCAAGAGGTGACAGACTACGTCTCTGCCTGTTCTTCCTGTGCCCACAACAAGACCCCCAAACGGCTTCCCGCTGGTCAACTCTTGCCGTTGCCTACACCATCAAGACCATGGCAACACATTGCGATGGACTTCGTCACGGATCTTCCTGCATCCTCCGGGAATACTGTCATCTGGGTCGTGGTGGACAGATTTTCCAAGAGTCCAAGAGGGTCACTTCGTTTCTCTGCCTAGTCTTCCGTCGGCACCCAAGCTGGCCGAATTGTTTGTTCAACATATCCTCCGGTTGCATGGGTTACCCTCCTACATTGTTTCTGATAGGGAAGTTCAATTCGTGTCCCGAATCTGGCGGTCTCTCTGCAGGAAACTCGATATTGCCTTGGACTTCTCTTCGGCTTATCATCCACAGTCTAACGGACAGGTGGAACGGGTAAACCAGGTGTTTGCAAGTTATCTACGGCACTTTTCAACGCACACCACGGCAACTGGACGTCCCTACTGCCTTGGGCGGAGTTCTCGTACAATAATCATGTTGGTGAGTCCTCACGTAACACTCAATTTTTTATTGTATATGGGCAGCACCCGAGGATCCCGACTCCCTTGGACATTGCGACTCCCAATCCTGCAGCAGAGGCCGTGGCTCGCGACTTCGCCAACATCTGGAACAAGACTCGTATTGCTCTTGAGAAAGCATCCCAGCGTATTAAGGACCATGCCGACAAGAGAAGACTTGATGCCCAGATGTTTCAACCGGGTGACAAGGTATGGTTATCAGCCAAGTACGTTCGACTTAAGGTGCCCTCCTTCAAGCTCGGACCTCGGTACATCGGACTATTCGAGGTGTCCCGGAGACTCAACGATGTGTGCTTTTGGCTATGACTGCCTCCTCCTCTGCGAATACATAATTCTTTCCACCGTTCCCTCCTCAAGCCTGTGATCCTCAACCGCTTCTCCCGGGATCCGGGAGAGCGTCCTCCTCCGATCTCAGCCAATGACGAGTATGAGGTCAGTGCCATTCTGGACATGAAGAAGAGAGGGCGTGCCACATGGTACCTGGTCGACTGGAAGGGGTTTGGTCCTGAGGAGAGGTCCTGGGACCCGGAGGGCAACGTCCATGCTCCTCGCCTCCTACGTCGGTTCCTTGCCAGTCGCCGCCCGGGGGGGCCTGGAGGGGGGGTACTGTCACCACCTCACGGCCCGGGGCACCTACTTTCTCTTCTCCACCTGTTCTTACCTCCTCCGGTCCTGTCCTGAGCCAGCAGGGTAACGCTCCGGTCGTCCGCCGGCGCTCCGGTGTCTCTGCAGACATGCTGCCCAGGTCCTTGCTCCCATGTCCGCTGCACTTCCTCCTTCCTCTCCATCTCCTAGGGAGTGCATAGGGGGCGGGCAGGCGAGCTCTCAGGATTCTTAAAGGGCCAGCCCGTTCCTACTCACTGCCCCTCCTCCCGGCCTATCACCTGGAGGCTGGAGGGATAAAAGGATCTCAGTCACTCCTGGACGCCGCCTGAGCAACTTCTATTATCCTGAAGTTGCTGCTCCAGGTCTGATCCTGCTAGGCTTACCAGTCCAATTTGCCGGTCTTACTGTGTGTTCCTTTTTTCCCTAGGATCGAATCTGGTCTTCATAGCATCCTGAGTCCAGTATCCTGTGTGGTTCCCTGCAGTCTTCTTCCTGCTTCCAAGTTGCACATTCTGCCCTATTTTGTTTATTCATTTCTTCCTACCTCCTAGATCGGTTTAACACAGGTGTCTGCCTCATCGGACCCTCTATTGGTGGTCAAGGGGAAATCCCTGTATAGGGGTCACTCCAAGCCTTGGACCCCTTAGAGGCACCCTGGTGTTGTGGCCCTGTGGCCTTCCTTTGGGGTGTCTCCCCTAGTATTTGTATTACAGTACAATAAAGCGTTTGAACCTGCTTTCCTGGTCTGGTTCTCCCTTCCTGGTATCAGTAACCGCTGTATTTGCGGTCCAGTGGGTCCACTCGATAGACACATCTGTAGGGCGTGACAAGCTGAATGTACATCTGGCAGAGGTCTGGGAGAAATAGCCCAGTTAAGTAGCCTGGAAATCACATGGGACAATGAACACCTGAAGACAGCCAGTGCCTCTCAGACTCAGGTTGGACGACCGAGCTGTCAATCAACACATCAACAGCTCAGCACGCCCCTGCACCAGACTAAATGACTGAGCTGTCAATCAAAGTACTGACAGCTTCAGCACGCATCTGTACCATATTGTACAGAAGAGCTGTCAGAAACTGAATCTCAGACGACACATTAATTTGGGTAACCGTGACATTTTAGTGGAGAATTTTTTTTGTAGATTTGTCAAAAACATTTATTTTTCTCTGTGTTGCAATTTTCCAAGATTCATAACATTTTTATTTTTTCTGTTGATTGTGCTGTATGAGGGCTTGATTTTTATGGGGTGAGATATAGTTTTTATTGATATAATTTCAATTGATTATTCGGGTGAAGAAAAATAAACATCCATACATGTGCACTAGATAACTTGTCTTGATTGGAGTTTAATAGATTCTTTAGTATAAACTGTGACAAGTATAAGAACGGATTTCAGAGCTTGAACGTGGAAAATTATGGTATTCAATGGTTGCAGTCGGCATGTTAAAACCCAGCATAAGAACTTGAGGTGAAGCATGCATGATGAATCTTGCTTGCGGAACAGCTCCCTCGAGATTCAGATCCAGCTAAGGATTACTGGAGTTGTTGGCTGCTTGAAACCTATGACTGGACTATATCTAACTATAGCTGAGTGTAGCGCTGTGCTCAACTGCCTTTGATAGTGTTGTAGACTTAAATGGAGCAACAAATGTGCAAGCTGCAGCTTCATTCTTTTCCTCCTGATCCTAGTCTTGTGGGAATGGGGGACATAAGCTCCCTGTTTTGGCATTTTGTTGGAGTCCCAACAATTTGACACCATCAATTTATCATTTTCACCTATCTATTGGATAGATGCTAAATACTATTGGTTGAAATACCTTGAACAAAACATCCACAAGAGCAAGTAGAAGCAAAATTACTTGGTAGTTCAAGGGGACGTGGATGGTCTGCAAGGGGAGACAAGTCACACTACTCAGAAGCAAGTGTGATAAGCAGTTGCTAAGGGTACCGTCACACAGTGCCATTTTGATCGCTACGATGGCAGGATTCGTGACATTCCAGCGATATAGTTACGATCCGCAGGACTGGCGCATAGCAAATGTGGTGCCAATATTCAAAAAGGGCTCTAAAAGTGAACCTGGAAATTATAGGCCAGTAAGTCTAACCTCTATTGTTGGTAAAATATTTGAAGGGTTTCTGAGGGATGTTATTCTGGATTATCTCAATGAGAATAACTGTTTAACTCCATATCAGCATGGATTTATGAGAAGTCGCTCCTGTCAAACCAATCTAATCAGTTTTTATGAAGAGGTAAGCTATAGGCTGGACCACGGTGAGTCATTGGACGTGGTATATCTCGATTTTTCCAAAGCGTTTGATACCGTGCCGCACAAGATGTTGGTACACAAAATGAGAATGCTTGGTCTGGGGGAAAATGTGTGTAAATGGGTTAGTAACTGGCTTAGTGATAGAAAGCAGAGGGTGGTTATAAATGGTATAGTCTCTAACTGGGTCGCTGTGACCAGTGGGGTACCGCAGGGGTCAGTATTGGGACCTGTTCTCTTCAACATATTCATTAATGATCTGGTAGAAGGTTTACACAGTAAAATATCGATATTTGCAGATGATACAAAACTATGTAAAGCAGTTAATACAAGAGAAGATAGTATTCTGCTACAGATGGATCTGGATAAGTTGGAAACTTGGGCTGAAAGGTGGCAGATGAGGTTTAACAATGATAAATGTAAAGTTATACACATGGGAAGAAGGAATCAATATCACCATTACACACTGAATGGGAAACCACTGGGTAAATCTGACAGGGAGAAGGACTTGGGGATCCTAGTTAATGATAAACTTACCTGGAGCAGCCAGTGCCAGGCAGCAGCTGCCAAGGCAAACAGGATCATGGGGTGCATTAAAAGAGGTCTGGATACACATGATGAGAGCATTATACTGCCTCTGTACAAATCCCTAGTTAGACCGCACATGGAGTACTGTGTCCAGTTTTGCGCACCGGTGCTCAGGAAGGATATAATGGAACTAGAGAGAGTACAAAGGAGGGCAACAAAATTAATAAAGGGGATGGGAGAACTACAATACCCAGATAGATTAGCGAAATTAGGATTATTTAGTCTAGAAAAAAGACGACTGAGGGGCGATCTAATAACCATGTATAAGTATATAAGGGGACAATACAAATATCTCGCTGAGGATCTGTTTATACCAAGGAAGGTGACGGGCACAAGGGGGCATTCTTTGCGTCTGGAGGAGAGAAGGTTTTTCCACCAACATAGAAGAGGATTCTTTACTGTTAGGGCAGTGAGAATCTGGAATTGCTTGTCTGAGGAGGTGGTGATGGCGAACTCAGTCGAGGGGTTCAAGAGAGGCCTGGATGTCTTCCTGGAGCAGAACAATATTGTATCATACAATTATTAGGTTCTGTAGAAGGACGTAGATCTGGGGATTTATTATGATGGAATATAGGCTGAACTGGATGGACAAATGTCTTTTTTCGGCCTTACTAACTATGTTACTATGATCTCGCAGTGTCTGACACGCTACTGCGATCAGGTACCCCGCTGAGAATCGTACGTCGTAGCAGATCGTTTGAAACTTTCTTTCGTTGTCAAGTGTCCCGCTGTGGCGGCATGATCGCATCGTGCAACATAGGTGTGCACGATATTGTATACGATGTAATGGGTGGAGGAGCTGGCTACGTAGGAGCGCCAAATTCTCCACCTCCTGTGTGCTGATTGGGCGGTACAATACTGTGCGCTCATTCGACAGACAAAGTACTATTGTTCCCGGCTGATAAAACCGGAGCTGTCGAGCGCTGTATTCTTTTCTCTCTGGAGCACGTGCTGGAAACAGAACTCCTAAATTCACTGGATTCCCTGGACTTTTAAAACTACAGACTTTTACCGCAAGAGGTATGTATAACGCTACAGCGTAGCAGATGTTGCGCTTCAACAGGGATACCTCATGTTAACGCTGGAGCGTGGCCGATTGTTCCTCATGGGCAGTAGGGTAGGCCAGAGAGCCTCAGGTACACAGCTGTAGCGTGGCCCAATTAATTCTTTTACAGACCGAGCTGTAGCATGGTGGACTGCCCCGTTTATGCCGGTAGCAACATATATAGTTAGATCAATGGTCAAAACATTGTTTTGTAAGCACGTGTATTTATTGTACGTTTGTTTTCTTTTTAGGAAGTATGCTCACTTCCGGTGAGAGGTCTGTCGTTGCTGCTGCCCTGGTGTTTGAGGCAGCACGTCTCCTAGAGGAGAGACGTCCTAAACGAAAACGTTGCATGTGGACCCGGAGCTGGCTGCAGAAAAGATCTACATTGTCACACATGGGTCTCATAAGAGAGTTACGTGATAATAACCCTCATGATTTCCGAAACTACCTTAGGATGTCAGAGGAATCGTTCAAGATTATACTTGCTGCTGTTACGCCACTCATACAAAGGCGTGATACGCCGATGCGTGCAGCCGTGCCCGTGGATGAAAGGTTGGCGGTGACACTGCGGTTCCTGGCTACAGGAAGGTCTCTTCAGGATTTGCAGTTTTCCGCTGCTGTTTCCAGACCTTTACTGTGCGTTGTGATTCCGGAGACATGCGAGGCCATTGGGCAGAGCTTAAGGCATTATATGGAGGTACTACTATTTTTTTTTGCTGCTGTGTTATGTTATGTCGATATATTATACTAGCTATTGAACCCGTTCTACGCCCTGGTGGCGAGCATTTCTATTGGTATACGGTCTCCATCCTATCATGTGCTGCACCCATTTTGCGCCCCCATTCTGACATGTGCTGCTGCCATCCTGCGCCTCCATTCTGACATGTGCTGCACCCATTTTGCGGCTCCATTCTGACATGTGCTGCTCCCATCCTGCGCCACCGTTCTATTATTTGCTGCTCCCAACGTTATTTTATAGGTTATATTATTTCGATATATTGTTTAGCACCCCCTCTCAGTCAGTGAAGCCGTCTGATAAAATGGCTGCCTGCATACTCAGGATTGTTGACTTTGTTTTACTACTCCATACTGCGCGTCAATCACTCTAGGATGTCCACATGAGAGTGTATGTGCACAACAATATATTTTACCTAATTTGTACATGTTTCCTTTTCATCTTGCAGTTTCCCAAGACGGCGGATGACTGGAAGAGGATTGCTTCCGATTTTGATCAGCTGTGGCAGTTTCCAAACTGCGGTGGCGCATTGGATGGAAAGCATGTGCGCATCACGCAACCAGCCAACTCTGGATCCTTTTTTTACAACTATAAAGGATATTTCAGTGTGATCCTCATGGCCCTTGTCAATGCGAACTATGAGTTCGTGGATGTGGATGTTGGCATGAATGGTCGAGTCTCCGATGGTGGTGTTTTTGAACACACTTCATTTGGGGAACAATCAACTGCAGTTGCCACAAAATGAAGACACAAAAGCAAACCTCAATTTTGTTTTCATCGCAGATGAAGCTTTCCCTCTTCATCCACATCTGCTGAAGCCATTTGCGCAGCGAACACTCACAGCGGAGCGCAGAATCTATAATTACCGGTTGTCTAGGGCCCATCGTGTGGTTGAAAATGCCTTTGGGATTATGGCGAATCGGTTTAGAGTTTTCCACACAGCTATCAACTTGAAGCTGCCGTCTATAGACTTTGTAGTTTTGGCATGCTGTGTGCTCCATAATTTCCTGAGACGTCATGATACCAGCTCCTACTCTCCTCCTTCATTTATTGATGCAGTGGACCCAAGAACCGGAGATATTGTGCCCGGGGAATGGCGTACACAACAAGAAAATTTAGCAGCTCTTCAAGAGCTGGGATCTGGCAGACAGGCAGACGATGCAAGGGACTGTCGAGAAAAATACTGTCTGTACTTTAATGGTTCTGGAGCTGTACCCTGGCAGGATCACGCCGTATAAATTTTTTTTTTTTTGTTTTGCGTTAACTCAACAATATATATGTTATACTTTGGTGTCCACAATGTAATTGTTTGAGTAGGTAACTGTCTTTTGTGTAATAAAATTTTATTGTATTTATTACTCCCGTTATTCTCGGTTGTTCATTTTAGATAAAGTGGTTAACTCCTTAATCCCATATGACGTCCTATGCCGTCAAGGGGTCCTGTGACTTAATACCCATTGACGGGATAGTACGTTATAGCGATAGGTCTATATTGCATTCAAAAGTCAAATGGCGCCTTCCTTCCATTCCAAGCTCTGCCATGCACCTAAACAATGGTTTACCCACACAGATGCGTATTTTCAATCATATAAACCCCTCTAAATGACTTTAAATGAGATGAGATGCCTAAAAAATGGTGTTGTAAAAATGAGAAATTGCTGGTCAAATTTAAACCCTTATAGCTCCATAAATGTTAAATAATGCTGTTTTTTTTTTAACATAATTTTTTTGTATTAAACTATTTACCAACAAAATATTAAATGAAAAAAAAAAATAAAAAAATTTATCTCCTCCCACGGCCCAACAGGTGTCGCAGCGTGTGGCCCTGCTGCTGTACTTGAGCCTGGAGGAGCGCTGCTGTCTGCTGCAGGAGCGCTGCTGTCCGCTCCAGGCGCAGTTGTCTTGCCAGGAGCTCTCTCACGGTGGGCGGTTCTGTGGATAGAAGAGGTTGGAGAACAGACGGTGATTCCGCTGAAAATACATCTAGACCTCTGGGGCAGGACCAAATTGAGTGTGTTGTAAATTTCAATTTGGTCCGGCCCCACAGGGCGAGATTTTTTTTTTTAAATGTTAAAGTTTTAGTTGTTGTCAATTGTGACATCCCGCCGATAACCACTGGTATTGTCTGGATACTTACGGAGAAGGGACGCCGGTTCTTCATTGCCAGAACCAGAGCTGCTTATTTGCCATCCCCTTGATCTGGCCACTGCTGCAGCAGCTAAAAGGAAATAATAACAGATCTTGTTAACTATGGAACACGCCGTTGGGAAGCGCTCGCTGTTTTGGTCACTTACGAATGGTCGCTTCTGGGGAGAAGGCCGCCGACCCGGGGGAGGAAGATGAGTGGCGGAAGGGAGGTGTTGAGGGTGGTGTAGGGGTGCGAGGGTGCCTGGTCGCAACAGATGGTGGAGGTGTGGTAGGCCGCCTGGTCATTACTGCGCCTGTAATGTATTCAAATATTTCCGCTACCCTCTTATGTCCCGTATGCAGTTAAAAAACTGCAATCAATGATTGTTAACTTACGTGACGTCCCGGGCTGTGGGCTCCCGCTGGTGGTGGATGATGGGGTGCTGTTGGCAATGGCAGGTACCTGTTGCCGGCGCTGTCTCTCTACACATAAAGTAAAGAAACACAATGTTTAAACACAAATGTAGAGTGCTGCAGATCAAAGCTAACAATATACTGAAACTGAAAATAGAGATCACACTTCCCAGTGATGCTATACTCTGACATGTCTGTGGGCTCTGGTGTTCAATGGTCTGCCTGGCTTGGGACACGTATTATTTCATCACTAGGCCAACCTCCTCCTATAATATTTTTGGTCAATCGAGATAAAAAATTCCGGACATCTAAATAATTAAAAGATGGTGGTGGAGATTAGGGAACCCCTTACCTGACCATTTTTGTCACGGACACCGCATATTCCTCTTGGACAATAAGTCCATTTTACAAAAACAGGGCATGTTTATCAATGAATTTGAGGACAAGTTGACAACCATGAGCGCGAGCCTCCCTCCCAATCCCCCCCTCCTGACAGCGTGCATCTCTCAATCCCCCCATACTAGTACTTGCCTCGCCTTGTCTCCGCACGCAACTCAGCAACAATTTGTGGTGTTTTGTAGAGGAGGTCAGCCCACTTCTTCCGCAGCTGAAGTGCACTGTGGCGGACGCCAAACCTCCTCTTCATCATGCTGCTAATGCTGCCAAGCACCTCCCACTTGTGGATGTTTGGGTGGGCAGGGCGACTCTCCAGACCCTCATAATCTAGGGCATCCATCTTGCTCACAAAAAAACGGAGCTCTGTCTGCCCCAGAGGAGCAGAACGTTGTGTCGCCGCCATTTTAGGTTGAATGACCCTGAATGGCAACGCCCAGAGGAGGACCTTGACTCCGCCGTCCTGCCGCGCGATCCGCATCGCTATAGCATTGCCGTTTATGGACAGCGTCACAATTGTGACGCCTGAGCGGTACGGAAGGAACGCACATAGTAAATGCCGTTCGAAGGATGTTTATATAACGCCGGAGCGGCACGTAATGTACGCTCATGGTCTATGACGGCGTGATGACGAACGTACGTTACAGCGTTCCTGCGTGCCTGCGCTAGCTTGCTTTGGTTCCCTGACATCCTGAAAATGGCTGCCAGTCGACGTGATCCTCCTATGGGCATCCCAGAGCTTAAGTTCCTGATTGGCACAATGGATCGGCTGTAGTACGATACCACAGGGCTGGAGCTGCACCGCAACCAGCACAAGGAGGAAGTCGTGCGTGCGGTGTCTGAGGGCCTCAGGAAGCAGTTTGGGATAACTCGAAGTAAGGCCCAGATTGTGAAAAAATGGGGTGATCTTAAGTCCAAAAGCCCAGCGCGCCTGCAGGAGCTTCGCCGCGAGATCCGCAGAGGTGAGTACGCAGGTACCCAAAAGTATGGCACGCCGAAGGGTTAATTGGGTGATTACTGTGAATGGGGGGTACGCTGCAGGGACTTTTATAGGGCTTTTTTATTTGCCTATCCACGTGGGATCCGTACGGCATACGCTGAATGTTTTTTTTATTAACATTCAAAGAGCAAAAGACACAGCACCGCCGCCACGATAAATACCAGAATGCCTCTGCACGCAACTCTGCCAGAAGTTGTGGATTTTTGTAATGGAGGTCAGCCCATTTTTTCTGCAGCTGCAACGCACTGCGGCCGGACGCCAAAACTCCTCAACATCATGTGCCCAATGCGACGCTGCGCCTCCTGCTTGTGGAGGTTCCTGGGTGCAGGTCCAGTCTCCAGGCCCTCGTAGTCCAGGGCATCCATTTTGCTCACTAAAAAGCGGAGCTCGGTCTGCCCCAGAGCAGCAGATCATTGTCTAGCCGCCATTTTAGCTGAAAAGACGCTGTAAGGCACTGCATAACAACGCCCCGGTATGACATCTTTGAGTTGTTCTTTGTTTCTTCTGTGTATACTATATGGCAATGCAGCAATGCTTATCTATGTATTAGGTAGAAAGATGTATAAAACATCTCTGGCAGCCATCTTGTGCATCTTGCAAGCCGATGCACAAAATGGAGGCACTTCGGGATGCGTTTTGCAAACTCTTTTGCTATAGCTGCCATTTTGTGCGCACACTATATGGAAAGGTAAACCTACTCTTTTGTGTCTGCCTTGGCTTGGCTGTCCCGGGCCAGCTCCACTAGTTAATTAATACAGCACGCAACATTACGGTTAAATATACCTTTTTTTCCCGGCCACGAGGCATCCCACACTGCCTCAGATCCAGAATTGCCCTCCGTGTCAAAGCCTCAAAATCCTAGTAGTTTCCCGCAATAATGTGATTTGTATTTGGTCGTAGGTCCCCAATACCCCCCACCCCCCCAGAGTCAGTGTTGCTGACAGAACATTTTTTTTTTCCTTCACAGAGGCAAAGACACAGCGTCGCCGCCACCACGAGGCATCCCACACTGCCTCAGAACCCGAAGTGCCCTCCGTGTCAATGCCTCAACATCCTAGTAGGTTCCCACAATAATGTGATTTGGATTTGGTTGCAGGTACGGCCCCCTACTGTGTTATTTATGTTATGCTTTTTGACCAACAGCAGCCGGCAGTGTGACCATGGTGGATCTAAAAGCCAGTATTGAAAGGCTGTTCGACACTCTGGCGCAGATTCAGGAGCAGCAGAATGTGGCAATGGGAGAGTTGCAAAAGATTAGGGACATGTGCCAACAGTTGGAGGCGGGGCAAAAATAAAAACTATTCCCTGTTTGTAAATTTTATGTTGTTAATTAAAAAAATATATTTATACTTTGATTCCATTTTCAATGTTTTGTTTTTAGAAATGTACATTTCTTTGTTACGTTAATTTCTGCCCTCATACAGTGCTGTGGACCCATTTTGTCTCTGTGATCGAGACACACCAATCAAGCTGTCGAGATTGAAGTTCAAGAAAAAGGTTTTATTTAACACACTATATTCACAAGACAATAAAAAAAATTAATGTAAAAAAAAAAAAAGAAAATCACAAATCGTGATGCGCCGAATCTTCAGTTTGATAATTTTGGTGCCTGATGGGCGAAGCCATGTGAGAAGGTATGGGCGTGTAGGAGTTAGGGGGTGGCGGGCCGAAGTGGGAAACGGGGACATTGTGGCGTATTGGTGTCTGTGACTGTGACCAACCATTAAAATATGACGACTCTGTCCGCTCCATTGGCCGGGAACAGACCAAACGAGTGTGCTCATCCAAATTGCCATCAGTACCCTTGTTAACAGCTTCCAAAATTAGACGCTCCGTTAGTGTTCTTTGCCTCTCGTCCATTTTGGACAGTTTGTCTACTATGTAGTGTCCAAAACCCTGCAACGTAGGGCTGACATTGTTCGTTAACGCCTGTTTGGCCAGGCTCAACAGTTGAAGGGAGACGTCTGAGGTGGCTTTACGTTTCCTTGAACCTTGCCTCCATTGAGTCCTGGCAGGTGCAGCCTCCACAATTTGAAACGTCGAGCAGTCCTGTGCACTGTCCTGTGTACTGTCCTGTGCACTGTCCTGTGCACTGTCCTCCTGGGGAGAATAAAAAATGGTTATTAACCCGAAAAAAAAAAGTTTAACCACCCTAACCGCATCCAAACTATATATTCGTATTCATGCAAAAATGTTGTAATATATTTTTATATTAGTAATATTATTTAACATTCCCATTTATTTCTTACTTTGCACTACACTGTTCTGACTGCTAGGGGAACCTGATTAACATTTTATGGTCGAAATAGTCTCACCAAGAATACTTATCTGCAGCTGGAAGTGATACTATTTACTATTAGTTTAGATGGTATGGGTTATGAAGGTCGCCATTTAATACTTATGAAGGTCGCCATATAATACTTATGAAGGTCGCCATATAATACTTTGCAACAGGGTTACTTATGTGTACAGGAAAATGTTATAACTTCTAATTGATGGGATAATCAGAAGGATAAAACTGAAAATGCAGATAAATTATATCTAATTATAGGACACATTGGTGAACCTGTAGTGCAAAGAGGTACTTACTTGTTGCCCTTGAGAGTCCTGCTCGACGAGGTTCTCTGATACAGTCTGTTCCACAGGTGCCAACGAGCGAAAACACGTAGATATCCGTGGCACCTCTTGGTCCCTAAGAAAATTCATATGTTCAAAGTACCAGAGCTTAGGCACGTACACCTCTTCCGTCGAAGCCCCGGACTTTGTAGTGTGCAGGACCTTATTAAGCTCCTTCCTCCACACCGTGCGCAGCGCCTGAATTTTCTTCTTAATAACCGCTTCGTTGGCTTGCTCTTCAGGTGCATGGAGATGGTAAAATTCAATGAGCTTCGAATATCCCTCCTTCCTCTTTTCCCTGTTGCAATACTCTGGAGATTTAATCTTCCAGAGGCAGGGAAAAGACTGGTAGATCTCTATGAAATCACGGATAAATTCAACGCGATTTGACATCTGAAAAATAACAAAAAAAAAAGAGCGTTTGACAAAGAGTACTTTAAACACTACTTTTACCAGTGTACCATCCGCTTCGCTTCAGCGGCGGCACGAAGCGCTCATGCCGACCATACATCGTTCCATCTGCCACGCCCTAGCCCACCATAAGCCACAACAGCGTACCACCCGCTTCACTACAGTGGCGGCACAATGCGCTCATGCTGACCACACATTGTTCCATCTGCCACACCCTAACCACAACAGCATACCATCCGCTTCGCTTCAGGGGCGGCACGAAGCGCTCATGCTGACCACACATTGTTCCATCTGCCACACCCTAACCACAACAGCGTACCATCCGCTTCGCTTCAGCGGCGGCACAAAGAGCTCATGCCGACCATACATCGTTCCATCTGCCACGCCCTAGCCCACCATAAGCCACAACAGCGTACCACCCGTTTCACAACAGCGGCGGTACAAAGCGCTCATGCTGACCACACATTGTTCTATCTGCCACACCCTAACCACAACAGCGTACCATCCGCTTCGCTTCAGCGGCGGCACGAAGTGCTCATGCCGACCATACATCGTTCCATCTGCCACGCTCTAGCCCACCAGTCACAACAGCGTACCATCCGCTTCGCTTCAGCGGTGGAACGAAGTGCTCATGCCGACCATACATCGTTCCATCTGCCATGCTCTAGTCCACCAGTCACAACAACGTACCATCCGCTTCGCTTCAGCGGCGGAACGAAGCGCTCATGCCGACCATACAGCGTTCCATCCATCACGCCCAAGCGGTTTTACATACCTCGAAGCTGCGGTGCAAAGCGTGGAATAGTCTGGGAAATACAAAATCCGACGTCCAGGTCCACCAAGTGTCCAAGTACAAAATGAAGAAAGGAAATTTCGAAAGCTGTGAGGTGGCGTCGGGAACAATAGCGCTCAGGTGACAAATTTTCCGACCAATTGTGTGCACATAACCTATGGCCTATCAGCACATTAGCTAGCAGCACAACACGCCCCTAGTGAACAACGTCACACACAGATTATGCAAAATGTGCTCTGAATTGTCTTGTGTGACATGACCGTACGACTGTCCCATGCGACTTCTACATCGCAAATACGTCATGTTTTGTTGTCTTCTGATTGGGGTCTGGTTCTGTTATGTTTAAATCTAAGAGAGACAGGAGAATTTGGGAGTATAAATTTATGGCAACCTTTGACACACTTAGTGCAGGAATTAATGTGTCGCATGGATAATAAGACATAAGTCTTTTTACATCAATTAAGGAATTTGCAACTTCAGACCATGTGGGGTCATCATAACAGAACCAGACCCCAATCAGAAGACAACAAAACATTCACTCCTAATCTAGGAACTTTCCAATATTTATGGACACAACTATTTAACACTTATCACTCTCCCATAATGACAGTTCTGTGCTGTGTTGTGTACAAATATGTGATTCTTCAGAATTTGTTTTAGTCTGTGCCTGATGAAGAGACCTGAATAGTCTCGAAAGCTTGCAATTTGTTACCATCTTTTCAGTTAGCCAC
This sequence comes from Ranitomeya imitator, assembly GCF_032444005.1. Taxonomy (NCBI): domain Eukaryota; kingdom Metazoa; phylum Chordata; class Amphibia; order Anura; family Dendrobatidae; genus Ranitomeya; species Ranitomeya imitator. The sequence continues at coordinate 125,454,353 of NC_091283.1, forward strand.
TCTCAATTCTAAATATTTGTCCCACTGACATGATCAGTCTATAATTTTAAGGGTAGGTTCATTTTAACATTGAGAGATAAAATATCAAAAATAAAATCCAGAAAATTACATTGTAGAAATTATATAAATTTATTTGCATTTTGCAGTGAGAACAAAGTAATTGATCCCCTACTACTAGTGTTGAGCCACCTCCCTAGTGTTCGGGTTCGGTTCATCGAACAGGGACGTGTTCGACGAATGTTAGTCGAACGTTTGACGAACACCGTCGAATCCCATTGAAACCAATGGCAGGCAAACACAAACACATACAAACACATAGAAAACACATAGAAAACACCTTAAAAGATGTCCAAAAGCTGACAAACTGCCAAACTGCTCAGAAGACACAACAAACACATGGAAAAGTCACAACTACATATAGTTATGCGAAAAGAAAAGAGGTGGAATAAAAGGAGGAGGAGACACAGATATAGGCATGTCATGCCCTTCTAAAATCAAGAAAGGCTGGAGTAAAAATCTAAAATCACTCTACCAACACCCAGACGTCTTGACAAAAAAATAAAAAAATAAATATCTTTTGGTAGAATAGCGGCGGGTCCATTCAGAACACTTTCCTTAGAAGACGTAGTGGTACCCCCGTTGGGAGTTGTGCCAAAAAATGAACCCAATACATTCAGACTAATCCACCATTTGTCCTATCCAAGGGGCAGGTCAGTAAACGACAACATCGACGTGGAACCAAGTACAGTACTATGTACTGTACCTCCTTTGAGGAGGCAATCAGGCGGGTCAAGAAGTTGGTAAGGGGCACCCTAATGGCCAAAACAGACATTGAGGGGGCGTTCCGGTTACTACCTGTTCATCCGAATAGTGTCTTCCCATTGGGCTGCTTCTGTGAAGGAGCATACTACATAGAACGCTGTTTGCCCATGGGGTGCTCCCTATCCTGCTCACTATTTGAGGCGTTTAGTTGCTTCCTCGAATGTGTCGTTATGGACGTTTGTAAGGCGGCACATATTATCCATTACCTCGATGACTTCTAATGCCTGGGCCCAAAAGATTCACCACAGTGTGAAAACACGCGGCAGTCCACCTGTGAGAAGGAGAGAGCTGGAGGGAGAGTGGACACCCCAGAGTCGAGGGGTTAGATTGAGAAAGGAAGAAGGCGGTGTAGCTTGCTTCATGGGTGAAGTACGCTGCTGAGTAGCACCAAATTCTACTAGGCCCAAAAGGATTTCCTGGGCTAGATGCCATTAAAAAATAGTACTTAGGTAAACAGGCGATGTAGCTTGCTTCATGGGAGGGGTACGCTGCTGAGTAGCACTAAATTCTACTAGGCCCAAAAGGATTTCCTGGGATAGATGCTGTTACAAAATAGTACTTATGTAAACAGTCGGTGTAGCTTGCTTCATGGGTGGGGTACGCTGCTGAGTAGCACTAAATTCTACTAGGCCCAAAAGGATTTCCTGGGCTAGATGCCGTTACAAAATAGTACTTAGGTAAACAGGCAGTGTAGCTTGCTTCATGGGTGGGGTACGCTGCTGAGTAGCACTAAATTCTACTAGGCCCAAAAGGATTTCCTGGGATAGATGCCGTTACAAAATAGTACTTAGGTAAACAGGCGGTGTAGCTTGCTTCATGGGTGGGGTACGCTGCTGAGTAGCACTAAATTCTACTAGGTCCAAAAGGATTTCTTGGGCTAGATGCCATTACAAAATAGTAGTTAGGTAAACAGGCAGTCTAGCTTGCTTCATGGGTGGGGTACGCTGCTGAGTAGCACCAAATTCTACTAGGCCCAAAAGGATTTCCTGGGCTAGATGCCGTTACAAAATAGTACTTAGGTAAACAGGCGGTATAGATTGCTTCATGGGTGGGGTACGCTGCTGAGTAGCACTAAATTCTACTAGGCCCAAAAGGATTTTCTGGGCTAGATGCCATTACAAAATAGTACTTAGGTAAACAGGCAGTTTAGCTTGCTTCATGGGTGGGGTACGCTGCTGAGTAGCACCAAATTCTACCAGGCCCAAAAGGATTTCCTGAGCCAGATGCCGTTAAAAATAGTAGTTAGGTAAACAGGCAGTGTAGCTTGCTTCATGGGTGGGGTACGCTGCTGAGTAGCACCAAATTCTACTAGGCCCAAAAGGATTTCCTGGGCTAGATGCCGTTACAAAATGGTACTTAGGTAAACAGGCCGTATAGCTTGCTTCATGGGTGGGGTACGCTGCTGAGTAGCACTAAATTCTACTAGGTCCAAAGGATTTCCTGGGATAGATGCCGTTACAAAATAGTACTTAGGTAAACAGGCGGTGTAGCTTGCTTCATGGGTGGGGTACGCTGCTGAGTAGCACTAAATTCTACTAGGCCCAAAAGGATTTCCTGGGCTAGATGCCGTTACAAAATAGTAGATAGGTAAACAGGCAGTGTAGCTTGCTTCATGGGTGGGGTTCGCTGCTGAGTAGCACCAAATTCTACTAGGCCCAAAAGGATTTCCTGGGCTAGATGCCGTTACAAAATAGTACTTAGGTAAACAGGCGGTGTAGCTTGCTTCATGGGTGGGGTACGCTGCTGAGTAGCACCAAATTCTACCAGGCCCAAAAGGATTTCCTGAGCCAGATGCCGTTAAAAATAGTACTTAGGTAAACAGGCGGTGTAGCTTGCTTCATGGGTGGGGTACGCTGCTGAGTAGCACTAAATTCTACTAGGCCCAAAAGGATTTCCTGGGCTAGATGCCGTTACAAAATAGTAGATAGGTAAACAGGCAGTGTAGCTTGCTTCATGGGTGGGGTACACTGCTGAGTAGCACTAAATTCTACTAGGCCCAAAAGGATTTCCTGGGCTAGATGCCCTTACAAAATAGTAGTTAGGTAAACAGGCGGTGTAGCTTGCTTCATTGGTGGAGTACGCTGCTGAGTAGCACTAAATTCTACTATGCCCAAAAGGATTTCCTGGGCCAGATGCCGTTAAAAATAGTACTTAGATAAACAGGTGGTGGGTGGCTGGGCTACTCTGCTGACTAGCATACACTGAAGCTTTGAAGCAGACCTCTGAATCCCAGGCTATAGTATGAGTAAACAACTCTGCAGATGATCCCACCCACCTGGAATTGACAATGGCAATGTCATGTAAAGCTCAGCAAGGGGACTAAATAAAAGAGTCTCCATTTTTTCCAAAAATTCGGCCACAGACACCACTTAAGTGGCATCAACTTCGCCAGTTTAAAACGGTTGGTGAGGTGATTTTCAAAAATCATCAAGCTTTTAGTCTCCCCAAGATGACACAGGGGTAGAAAAGTCCTTGCGGATCCAGGGTTTGTTCATCTTGATGAACGTTAGTCTGTCTACATTGTCACTGGACAGCCGCGTGCGCTTATCTGTCAGCACACCACCAGCAGCGCTGAACAAAAGTTCAGAGAGAACGCTGGCTGCGGGGCACGACAAGATCTCCAAGGCGTGGGTGGCGAGCTCAGGCCATTTTTCAAGATTGGATGCCCAAAATGAGCAAGGGTCCAGTTCCACAGTCATGGCATCGATGTTAACTTGGAGATACTCTTGTACCATCCTCTCTAGGCGTTGGCTGTGCATCAGACTTCTTGTCTCATGTGGCCTTGCAAAGGATGGTCTAAAAAAATCTTGAAACGATTGAAAAAAATTGCAGTTACCACCAGAGACAATGTTACTGTTACGGTTAGAGTGATGACTCGATAGTCCCACGGTTGGCAAGTTAGAACTCAGAGATTCACTACGTGCACCACTGGTGTTTTGTGGAAAAGCAGATGTTAGATTCTGTAAAAGTCTCTGCTGATACTCCTGCATGCGTGAATCCCTTTCTATGGCAGGAATCATTTCGCCAAATTTGCTTTTGTACCGGGGATCTAAGAGTGTGGCAATCCAGTAGTCAGCATTACTTCGGATTCTGCCAATCCGAGGGTCATGTTGCAGGTAGTGCAGCAAGAAGGCACGCATGTGTCTTGTGCATTTAGGAGGACCAAGTCCTTGTTGTCTTGGTGGTGGCGAGGTGAGAATCATGCTTCCTTCGTCTGCCCTCTCCCCCCAACTTCGCACAACAGAAATTTGATCAAGGTCTCCCTCATCTGATGAGTCTTCCATGCCCAGCACCAGTTCGTCCTCCACTTCTTCCTCGCCTCCTGCACCTTCCTCAACAGTTTGGCTGCTACCATGCGCCCTCGGTAATCCCTCTCCCCCAGCCTCCAATGCCAGCCGCCATGGTGCTGCCAACCTTCTTGACCTTGGAGATATTATCCCTTCCGCATATGACTCCTCCTGTTCCTCCTCCTCCTCTTGTTCCACCACCTGACTCCGAACACTGTGTAAGGTGTGCTCCAGCATGTAAATCACCGGAATGGTCATGCTGATAATGGCATCATCAGCACTAAACATCTTCGTTGCTATTTCAAAACTGTGCAGAAGGGTGCATAGGTCCCTGATCTGAGACCACTCCTGCAGCGTGATTTGCCCCACCTCTTGATCTCGTTGGCCCAGGCTATACGTCATAACGTATTTCACCAGGGCTCGTCGGTGCTACCACAGTCGCTGCAACATGTGCAGAGGTGAATTCCACCGTGTGGGCACATCGCATTTCAGCCAGTGAACTGGCAGGCCCAATGACTTCTGTAGAGATGTAAGTTGTTGAGCTGCGGGATGCGAATGGCGGAAGTGAGCACACAGCGACTGTGCCCTCTGCAGAAGCCCATCTAGTCCGGGATAGTGGGATAAAAATTGCTGGACAACCAGGTTCAAAACGTGAGCCATGCAAGGCACGTGTGCGACATTGCCTTGGTGAAGGGCCGCACCCAGGTGTGCAGCATTGTCGCACACAGCCTTCCCTGACTGCAGGTTGAGTGGAGACAACCATTGATGGAACTCGGTCTCCAGAGCTGACCACAACGCCTCAGCTGTGTGACTCATATTTCCCAGACATTTCAATGTAAACACTGCCTGATGCCGTTGAGCCCTGGTGACAGCATAGTGAGGAGGTGTGCAGGATTCCTTCTGCGCAGTTACAACCTGGGTGGCATTACCAGACAGGCTTTGGGTGCAGGTGGAGGACCGAGAGGAGGTTGAGGAAGCAGAAGCAGTGGAGGAACTTCTAGATACAGAGGATCAACGAGCAACTCGTGGGGACGGCAAGACTTGAACAGCAGCCCCTTCTCCTGATGTCGCCGTAGTTACCCAGTGCCCAGTCACCGACATGTAACCCCCCTGTCCATGTCTACTCGTCCAAGTGTCTGTGGTGAAATGCACCCTGTCACACACAGAGTTTCTCAAGGAAGCGGTGATGTTGTGTGTGACATGCTGGTGTAGCGTAGGCACAGCTTTCTTTGAGAAGTAGTGGCGACTGGGCATCTGGTACTGGGGCACTGCGACGGAGATAAGGTCTCAAAAATCCTCTGTGTCCATCAGGCGGAAAGGCAGCATTTCTGTTTCTGTAGCCAACAGCTTGCAGATGGAGAAATTCAGCCTCTTAGCTTTGTCATGGCTAGGAGGAAATGGTCTTTTACTTGTCCACATCTGAGGGACTGAGGGTTGGCTGCCGTGCTTAGACGGAGTTGAGTAGGGTGTCCCCGGCAAACTGCTGGTCTGTGAGGAAGGTGTAGGCGGAGATGTTATGTTGCCTTGATCAAAATGTGGTGTCGATGTCGGAGAGCGCTCAACAACAGCAGGTGTTTCCACTTGCAAATGTCCTAACGACCTGCCAATCACACTGGCTGTTGCGGGTAAAAAGGTGTAAGGTCTACATCCAAAACCATGTGCGACTGCTGTCTCCACAGTCACAGAAGATGAAGACGATGCGGATGCACTTGATGGGGCAGACGGTGGTTGACCCGGCTCACTAGGCCGCATTGTAGCACAGTGAGCTTGCCAATGCAACTTATGCCTCATATCCATGTGACGGTTCATGCATGAAGTACTCAAGCTAGTCATTTTTTGTCCTCTACTGAGATTTTGTTGACAAATCTTACAGACAACATGAGTTGGGTCATCCTTTGCAATGTCAAAAAATGCCCAGGCCATGCAAGGCTTAGAGCCCGTGTGACCTGAAGAGCCACCACGACTTCTGGTCTGAGGCACAGTTGGGGTTGAGGATGCAGCTGTTGACATGCTTCCAGTACTCCGTCTCTGTCCAGGAAGGCGCAACGTTACCTCGTCAGACTCGTCACTAGCATCCTCCTCCACCTCCTCTGCTGACCTCATGGACTGGCGGACTGGGGGTTGACAGTAAGTGGGGTCTACAACCTCGTCATCATCCTGTGTGTGGAGTAGTTGTGATGTTGAAGTTGACATGGAGGAGAGCCCACTTGAACGAGCACTTGATCCGTTCAAGCACCTGCTGTTTTTGTGCCTCATCTGGAATTTTTGGCGATGCTTGTAGCGATGGTCGTAAGAAAGGGATCATATCAGATTGTCCACGAAAAGAAGTAGACATCTTACTTTGGCTGGAAGATGGTCTTTCTTCTGCAGATGTTACTGTTGCTTTACCACCTACCCCACGGACACAACCTTTTTTTCCCTTTCCAACATGCCTATTCCCCTTTCCACCAGCAGCAGGACTTTTGCCACTCATTTTAGTGCTTAACTAATTGGCAACTCTGTATCTGTAGTTGTTGGCACAACAACTGATGGATGAAAACCGAGCAGAACTGAGTGGCCAGACTGTGGTACTAGGCCCAAAACTATTAACTGGATTAGATGTAGTAAAAATTTAGATACACAGGCGGTATAGTTAGTTTCACAGGCGGGCTACTCTGCTGACGTGCAGACACTGCTCCTAAGCCCAAAACTATTAACTGGATTAGATGCAGTAAAAATTTAGATACACAGGCGGTATAGTTAGTTTCACAAGCGGGCTACTCTGCTGACATGCAGACACTGCTCCTAGGCCCAAAACTATTAACTGGATTAGATGCATATATTTAAATCCAAATGACCTAAGCACAAGGCTTGGTCACATTCCGTATTAGTACAAAAGACCACAGTACCAACCCATAGAGAAATAAATGATTGGCACAAGGAATGTAAAATTTAACAAATTTTATTTTAATAAACCATCAGTTACACATCTAATATATAATTGCCTAGAATACTACTTCCTGCAATTTGTGCCAACTTCCTGTCCGGAGCTAATGTCCGGAGCTAATGTCCGGAGCTAATGTCCAGAGATAAGTGACGTCAACAGTGTCCAGTGTCTGATTGGTTGCCACCTGCTGCGAGCGACCAATCAGAAACGTGCCGTACTGTGACACACTCCGCCCGCCATTTTGGTGTGATTTTTGAATTTTTACCTCACAGCAAGTTTCTACTGCGTGGAGGCGGGCCCAGTGACATTGCTCTTCAAGCTCCTGCCGAATTTCGTCAAAAAAATGATAATACCATTTACCAAAACTATATATATTTAGTTGTGAAGTGGTTCAGTGACATTTTCACACCAATTTTGAACTTTTGTTTGGTGTTTTCTCCATATACTGCCTATTATTCACTGACTGTTATACTGAGAGACTGCCGTTTATTAACCTCTTCTTTGCCACATTGGGTATATTGCTCTATTATTTGCCACATAAGGACATTGTCCATTATTGCCCAGCAATTTCTCTGCAATATAAACTGCCTATTTAATACCTGATGGGCACACAAGTATGCGCCAGTATGGGTACTAAGAGCCTTTCCACATAATAATGAAATATTTTAAAATGTCATAGAACATACCAATATACATCGTTATTGATACATATTATTTATTATTTACATTGTTCTTAAGCAAAGAACCGTTGTTGTGGCATTTGCCACAACACGCAAAGTTGTCGTCTGATGTCTTTCATCCCTCCCCTCATAAGCATGTTCATGGATCCTGTGTAACTGTACCTTAAATAACAAGAATTGTCAAGAGCTGGTGAGTGCAGCCATTTTTTTTTCTTTTTTACTATTATTTATTAATTGTATTATTCTTACATTTGAATAAATAAAGTATATATGGATTCTAGACTCCCGATTCTTTAGAATCGGGCTGCCATCTAGTACATCATAATTACCTAGGTACCTCAAACCACAACTAGACACCACTAGGCATAGGGCACAAATAACCACAACTGCTATTTTTGTAAATAAGAGATAGAATCGTGCAGTATAACATATCACATACACATGGTACCTCCCTATGCCATCCTTAGTTTAAGCCACTGGCACACACCTAAGTGGCAAAACAAGCCGAGGGAAACTGTTCATGTGCTTAGTAGGCTGCCTGCATAGTAAAAAAGTATTCCAATAGCAAGTATATGAAGGTGTATTACCTGTATAGTGCCCACGTCCTAATGCGCGGCCCACCCCGACGCGCGTTTCGCCAGTTCTTCTTCCGGGGGCGTGCTGACATGCAGACACTGCTCCTAGGCCCAAAACTATTAACTGGATTAGATGCAGTAAAAATTGAGATACACAGGCGGTGTAGTTTCACAGGCGGGCGACTCTGCTGACGTGCAGACACTGCTCCTAGGCCCAAAACTATTAACTGGGTTAGATGCAGTAAAAATTGAGATACACAGGCGGTGTAGATAGCTTCACAGGTGGGCTACTCAGATGACTATCAGACAATGCTACTAGCCCAAAAGGATTGGCTGAGCTAGATTACACCAAATGCTGTGACAAACACTTGCACAGCACTGGCACAGACATGCCTGGCAAACAGTGCTATGAACTGCGGTAACCTACCCTGAAAAGGGCTGATATTACAACTAGTCCCAACTCCCGAAACCTATCTCTCTGAAAATTCGCTCCAAAAAAACACTCTTAGACTGTATAGCACTCACAGCAGCAGCGGTGCCGTCTAACACTAAGCTGCAGTAGTGAGGAAATGTTGGCGACGGGGCAAATGGCTGGTTCTTATAGTGAAAGGACATGTAACATACACAGTCAATGACACATGCCCTTGCTTGTGTGCATCACATGCACATTGCTATGTGTGTGTGTGCACTGCTGATAGGCTGAGAGACTGCACCACCCCACTGTAAATGCGGGAAAGAAAAAAAAAATGGAGATCGGCGTTATTTCAGCACAGATCTATCCTCCGCCTCCCCCGCCCACTATACACTGAAACAGTCTATTAACAATGATAAACAGTTTTAATGGTGCAAATCAAGCTAGGCTTTTGGTGAACGAACAGTTCTCGAACAGAAACTCGAACAGCCGAATTTTATGCAAATTGTTTGAGTTCGTCGAACGACTCGAACACCGCCCAAAACAGCTCAAATTTGAAATTAGCGAACAGTTCGACTCGAACACCGCTCATCTCTACCTACTACACATTAAGGCTGCCGTCACACTAGCAGTATTTGCTCAGTATTTTATATCAGTATTTGTAAGCCAAAACCAGGAGTGGGTGATAAATACAGGAGTGGTGCATATGTTTCTATTATACTTTTCCTCTATTTGTTCCACTCCTGGTTTTGGCTTACAAATACTGATGTAAAATACTGACCAAATACTGCCAGTGTGACAGCAGCTTTAGAGTTCTGGCTCCTACAGACCAGGTAGACGCTCCTAATCAACTCATTACCTGCATTAAAGACAGTTGTCTTACATAGTCACCTTCATAAAAGACTCCTGTCCACAGACTCAATTCATCAGTCAGACTCTAAACTCTACATGTGCAAGACTAAAGAGCCTTCTAAGGATGTCAGGGACAAGATCATAGAACTGCACAAAGCTGGAATGGGCTACAAAACCATAAGTACGACACTGGGTGAAAAGGAGACAACTGTTGCAATAGTAAGAAAATGGAAGAAATACAAAATGACTGTCAATCAACATCGATCTGGTGCACCATGCAAAATCTCACCTCGTGGGGTATCCTTGATCCTGAGGAAGGTGAGAGATCAGCCTAAAACTACATAGGGGAACTTGTTAATAATCTCAAGGCAGCTGGGACCACAGTCACCAAGAAAACCATTGGTAACACATTATGCCGTAAAGGTTTAAAGTCCTTCAGTGCCCGCAAGGTCCCCCTGCTCAAGAAGGCACATGTGCAGGCCCGTCTGACGTTTGCCAGTGAACACCTGGATGATTATGTGAGTGATTGGGAGAAGATGCTGTGGTCAGATGAGACAAAAATTGAGCTCTTTGGCATTAACTCAACTCGCCGTGTTTGGAGGAAGAGAAATGCTGCCTATGACCCAAAGAACACAGTCCCCACTGTCAAGCATGGAGGTGGAAACATTATGTTTTGGGGGAGTTTCTCTGCTAAGGGCACATGACTACTTCACCGCATCAATGGGAGAATGGATGGAGAAATGTACCATAAAATACTGACCGACAACCTCCTTCCCTCCACCGGGACATTAAAAATGGGTCATGGCTAGGTCTTCCAGCAAGACGATGACCCAAAACATACAGCTAAGGCAACAAAGGAGTGGCTCAAAAAGGAGCACATTAAGGTCATGGAGTGGCCTAGCCAGTCTCCAGACCTTAATCCCATAGAAATCCTATGGAGGGAGTTAAAGCTCCGAGTTCCCAAGCGACAGCCTCAAAATCTTAATGATTTAGAGATGATCTGCCTGACATGTGCGCAAACCTCATCAACTCCAAAAATGTCTGACTGCTGTGCTTGACAGCAAAAGATTTGCCACCAAGTATTGATTCTTGTTTGCCAGAGGGATCAAATACTTATTTCTCACTGCAAAATGCAAATAAATTTATATAATTTATACAAGGTGATTTTCTGGATTTTATTTTTGATATTCTAGCTCTCAATGTTAAAAGTAACCTACCCTTAAAATTATGGACTGTTCATGTCTTTGTCAGTGGGCAAACTTACAAAATCAGCAAGGGATCAAATACTTATTTCCCCCACTGTACGTGGCCCTAGTGTCTTCACCATCAGAAGTAATATGGGGAACAGGGCAAGCTAAGGTGCCCCTATTTTTAGGGACAGAAATGAAACCCCTGGTCCTTGGACACCCAACATCAGAGTCACGACAATCTATCAAAAACAGGCTTGTCACTCCATTTGCCTTGACAAAGCAACTGCTGGTTGTTGGAGTGATTTGAGAGAAGAGATGTCACCAAGTTTGGTCCGAACCAGAGAAGGAACGATAGTAACAGAATTTAATACCAAAACTATAGTCAGGGGTCAGATGGCAAGTTCAAGACCAGAGGTTTATAAAATAGGCATAAGAGTAAACTGAGATTACAGGGCTCAAATTCTGAAGGGCACCCAAGCAGCTAAACAGTAGAAAAAAGTGGAACAGAAACCAGGTCAGTATACAAAGGGACAATCCAACATAAACGCACCAAGACTGTAGTACAATACAATAAGGGAATTGGCAGGTCTCACACAGGGATTCAGCTACGGCTCTCGGTGTTCCTTCTACTGGCCCTCAGATGCATTAAATAATTGGTTTACTGTCTAATCGCAGCAATTGGAAGGCAGTTGCATCTTTAACTACTATATCATTTATGGCTGGCCACATGATCGCTGGCTAGCAAGAGAGTAGTGCACTAGAGTCCACTGCATTCCAGCATTACCATCACCACCTCCCCTTCTGTTAGCGCCACACAAAAGTGAGCACAAGTCTCACAGGACTCTGCTACTCTTATATAATATTGTTGAGGGTTTCCTTTAACTGCTGTTGAAAACCTCAAGCTGGTACCTCAATTAAGTTGTAACTAATAAGAGTAACTTCCTGTTGCTGCAACATTTCTTTTGTGAAGAGCAGCACACACCTTAACCTCAATCTTAGGCTAAGCACACACTGTGCTTGCGCACTTACCAAAAGGTATATGTCAAGAGCATATATTTTAGCGTTCCCATTGACCCCTGGCCCACACTGTGTGCCCAATATGCGCTTGCATACTGCTTTTTCTTACTGTATAGAATAGGGCAGCCAGCATATTACTTTTTCCACGTTCATGCATGTGCACTTTCGACTGAGCTCGGAGTTCATAGATATAGGGGGTTGAGAGGAAGCCGTCAGCTGGCTGGGACAACTGTTCAATGTGTGTGGCCAGCATTAGGGATTACTGTAAAAAAAATTTAATTACATCAGTTCCCTGTCTCGTTAAACAAAGTATATTGAGACAGGGAACTGAAGCAATAGGAGATCTGTAGATAAAAATCACTATAGTGTGCTGACTCGTATGGCTAGTATAATGGGATACACAGCAGACACAAAGGGTTTTAGTTCCTTAGGAAACCATACAAATTGTTTGTATGGTTCTGAATAAGGAGTCGGTGGACTCTGAAATGCGTCGACAATAAACCTGAAATTTTATCTACTATAACTCATGTTACAATTCTAGAGAACACAGAGACACTTCCAATCCGGTTACCTTTATAATCACAGCAATTGACAGACAGTAGCAGCTTTAACTACTTTATCATTTATGGCTGGGCCCAAGCGATCGCTGGCTAGCAAGAGTAGTGCACTCCCCTCCAGCACTGAAACAACTAGAGCCCACTGTGTGGCAGCATTACCATCACCACCTCCCCTTCTGTTAGCGCCACACAAAAATAAGCACAATAATTACAGGACTCTGCTACGGCTGTGAGACTCAGAGGCACAAGCTGAATGGTGGAGCAGGGACCTTATAGCTCTCTCCTCCACTCTTGTGTTCACCAGTAACTGTATCTGCCATTGATGCTCCAAATCACAGGTGTGATATAGTGATTTCAATGGAATCAGTTCCTGTGGAACCTCACGACACACCTGAGTAGCATTCCCACTGTTAGGGCTGGCGGAACGCACCGAGTATATTTAGATATTATTATTGGTGCGTTCGCAGCGCGGGGTCCACTGTGCAGGAGACCAACCTGCTAGTAGCAAATGGTGGCACAATATGGCGGTAGAAGCGAACTCTGTTACTTCACAGAGTCGAACAGAAGGGAAAACGCTGTGCCCTGTTAACGTCACAGGGGAACACAGCTGCCTAACAGAGCAAAAGCAATCAGTGGTCAGGGAGTAGCAAGCACACAAACACCTCCTCTCCGGAGCCGGAATTCTAATGGCTTTACGCCAGCCCTGAATACACCATACAAACTCCTCACCAGAGGTGCCGGTATTCTTGTGGCTTATTTCAGCCGGACCCTGACCACAAGCAGACAAGACCACTGAGTAGCTAAAGCTCATAACATAAGCTGATACTAGCGCATGGCCGTGCGGCCATGCGAACCTTTTATAACTGCAGCAACTTCAGGACCTTCCTAGAGGACCAATGGGAGCTGCTACAGTACCTGAGCAACTTCAGGACCTTGCTAGAGGACCAATGGGAGCTGCTACAGTACCTGAGCAACTTCAGGACCTTCCTAGAGGACCAATGGGAGCTGCTACAGTACCTGAGCAACTTCAGGACCTTCCTAGAGGACCAATGGGAGCTGCCACAGTACCTGAGCTTGTGAACCCCGACCTCCAATGAGAGGTCTTACCCCGGGCATGCTCAGAAGAGGCAAAGCAGGACTTAGTCCCAGAGATGTCTGCTCGCCGTTGACCTGTACTGGCTACAATGGCTGAGCCTGGAAAGGCAGCAGTAATAATCCGCACCGCATCAGGCTGAGCCAGACACCAGGACCGATGTCTCCACTGAGCAGGCTCCACTTGTGTCAAAAAGGAGAATAAACATGTTGCAAAAAGTTTTTGAAACAGTCCCCCATTCTCCCCCCTTACCTCCCCCCTTCCTTAAAGCCTCTATAAACAAGAATAGGATAATAGCACACATTGCTTACATAATAAAGCCACATTCCCTTGGAATCAGTGGTATGCGCATATTCATCACTGTAATGAGCGGTACCTCGTGACCGCTCACACAGGACAAGCTGCCGGCGGCCGCTGAGAGGATACATCGCGGGTGCTGGGTGAGTATTTCTCTGCAAGCAGGCGGGCGCACAGGGGATGGGAGGCGGGAGGTGACCCACAAAGTTTATTTTTAACTAAAAAAATAAAAAAAAACTTGATTTTTCATTCCTTCTCTCCAGCGAACGCTGCTGGGGAGAAGGAATGAATGCCGGCTTCAGCACCACACGCAGGGGGAACAGCGCTTACTGTAGCGCTGTCTTTCCTGCGGGCGGTACGTGGACATGGAGGAGAGTGCACACTGTTCTCCGTGTGCACGTGTGCGGGACGTATTGCGGTACGTGCTGCCGGAGAAAAGCGGACATGTCTCCGTGTTTTGCACACGGACACACGGTCTGTGAAAACACGGAGACATGTGCATAGACCCATTCATTTGAATGGGTCTACGTGTATCAGTGTCTCCGGTACGTGAGAAAACTGTCAGTACATGTACCGGAGACACTGACGTGTGAAAGAGGCCTTAACAATATGTCTTCTGTATCAGGGTTGCCAATTTCACCAAAAAATCACGGACAGAATATTTTTTATGGACATATTGAAAAAACATAATAAATCATTATGATTATAAGTGATACATGTTTACAGCTAATAATTCTGACATAAAGATATTATCTGCAATCACTATAAGCTGTAGAGTGATGATAATTACAGTCAAAATCTGTAAAGGTTTCTTCAGCTTAAAAAAAAAACACAGGCGCCTTAAATTAATTTTTATAGACAGGGCAAAAAATTTCCTGTTTTTACAGACTGCCCTGGAGTTTCTGGATAGTTAGCAATACTGTTCTATATGTTTTAGAAATATTGATATAGAATTCAATGGTTGGAGAAAGTTTCAGAGGCACAGGAAGTCTTTAATCTTTAAGCACAGAGCAAGAAGAGTCATCTAACTTTTTTAAAGTTTCGAAATATCTGGATGAGTCTTCTGTTCATAATTAGTAAGCTCTTGCAACAAATGGTGTTAAACTTATTAGGTCTCATTTATGATTAGACCACAAAACACTTAAACCAGCAAGCATCAATTGGAATGACAAATTATATTATATTGCTCCAGCACCATGATAGAGTTAAAGAGAACTTGTCATTTTATCTAGTGCTAATTTTCATGATCTTTACCAAAGCGGTTTATCATACTGACTTGGAGAATCATATTGCCAGGTCAGTTTTACCATAAAGCGAACAAGGTAAATAAAAAAAAGATCTGAAAATCCAGGGTAGTGCACCTACCCCAGACTTTTATCTCCAGGTGACCACCACTTTGGATCCAGTGGTATAGTATCGAGCCATAGACACTGCATTGTGCTTCCTGTTTCGGCTTGGTCTTTTTAAGGGGGCATTGTTATAAAGGTGTAGCGGCATCAACATAAATGGGTAAAATTATAATGCTATTGCACCGCAATAGCTATACAACCCAGCTGATGTTGATGTGCTCATCATGGGTGGCGCATGACATCACTGTATGTGAATAGCACCAGGATAGGGGACATTATTACAGGATTGGAGACATTATTAGAGGATGGATGCCAGGACAGAGGATATTATTACAGGATGGGGAAAATAAATCTTTGTATCACGTTAGCTAAATCTGGAGGTTTTAAGGGAAGCTGCATGAAAATTACAACCTTTGCTACAAAAAGGTGCCTGATTAAAATCTCATTTCTGTTTTAAGCAGGTCCCAAATTTTAGAAGCATCATTGTCAAAAGCTCCCTGTCCTCTCCAACAACAAAATCCTTTCCCTACAAGCAGAAAAAAATGTAAAACCTGTCTATTTATAATATTATAACTGACAAGATAAAGATTCCCAGCTCACATCAGGACTACAAGATACCAGGTAATTTCAGCTGCATCGCAACTAATGTGGTGTACTTAATTACAGTCATTTCCAAAAGTGTTGACACCTTTGAAATTGTTCCAGGAAATGAAGTATTTCTCCAAGAAAATGTCTGCAATGACACGTTTTGTTACAAACATTTATTTCCTTTGTGTGTATTGGAACAACACAAAAAAACAAAGAAAAGGCAAATTGCACATAATGTTACTTTCTGCAGAGACGAGTCCTGAACAAGTAATGGCAGTCTGCGCCAGATGAAGAAGAAAATAAAAAATGAGTGACTTCATTTGGATGCATTAATGGTAAACCTCTGGATTCACCTGTACTGTATCCACTTATATTATCTACAGAAACCTTGTGCATAATGTCACTAGTAGTAATATTAGTGTTAGTACTGTGGTTCTTGATAACGATTAGTATGGTGATATAATGCAGTTACTATGTGGTGTGGTTTTCTTGCTCTGTCATGGCATCATGGCAAGGGTTAATCCGTTCAGTTGATCTCCTGGAGCTCTCCATCCTGAATTGTCTCAACTGTTCTATGTTGGCCACTCCTGTTATGACCTGGTGGTCAGGACAATAATGGACCTGGTGGTTAAGAGCACACGGAACAACCCGATAGCTACTGATAACAAAGGACGAGCTCTGGGACGTGGGAACTCTGCTGACCGCAATCCCTAATCCTATCACACACACTAGAAATAGCCATGGATTGCTCCTAACGCTCCCTATGCAACTCGGCACAGCCTAAGGAACTAGCTAGCCCTGAAGATAGAAAAATAAAGCCTACCTTGCCTCAGAGATTTTCCCCAAAGGAAAAGGCAGCCCTCCACATATAATGACTGTGAGTAAAGATGAAAATACAAACACAGAGATGAAATAGATTTAGCAAAGCGAGGCCCGACTTACTGAACAGACTGAGGATAGGAAAGGTTGCTTTGCGGTCAGCACAAAAACCTACAAAAAGACCACGCAGAGGGTGCAAAAAGACCCTCCGCACCGACTCACGGTGCGGAGGCGCTCCCTCTGCGTCCCAGAGCTTCCAGCAAGCAAGACAACATTAACAATAGCAAGCTGGACAGAAAAATAGCAAACCAAAGAAAAACAGGCAGGAACTTAGCTTCTGCTGGGAAGACAGGTCACAAGAACGATCCAGGAGTGAACAAGACCAATACTGGAACATTGACAGGTGTCATGGAGCAAAGATCTAAGTGGAGTTAAATAGAGCAGCCAGCTAACGAATTAACCTCGTCACCTGTGGAAGGAAACTCAGAAACACCCACAGCCACCAGAGGAGGTCCATGGATAGAACCAACCGAAGTACCATTCATGACCACAGGAGGGAGCCCGACAACAGAATTCACAACACACTCCCCTCTGGTATATATGCTCATCACTGACACTTAGAAATTGCCAGTGATAGTTCTACATCCTGGTTTGGTGGTGAAGGAAAAAGTTCAGTGTTTGGAATTGGCGGTTGGAGAGTTTTTCTGAAGATTGCTGCATGGAGTTGGTTTGCGTGTTTTTCCCTATCCTCTCACATTTGGTTTTCCCTTCCTATACCTCCTGTTTCCCACTCTGTTGTTTTGTGAGTGTATTTGTAAGAGAGTAGTTTTCTTTTATCCCTGTTTGCTAACCCTATCTGTTTGGTTAGTGTTTGTCTATATACTTCAGCCCCTCAACTCACTGTGTGGGGGAGGGATCAGATAAGGGTTAAGTTAGGAGCATAGCTACTCTCCACCATCCAGGCTAATCCGGGGGAAAGTGTTGTGAATTCTGTGGCAGAGCTCCCTCCTGTGGTCACAAGTGGTACTTCGGCTGATTCTCTCTGGGAGCTTCCGTTTGTGGAGGAAAGTGGTACTGCGGCTTCTGAGTTTCCTCCCTCAGGTGATCTTGTGAGCTCGTTAGGTGCTTCTCTACTTAACTCCACCTAATGCTTTGATCCATGCTTCCTGTCAATGTTCCAGTGTTGGACTTGTTTTTCCCTGGATCATTCCTGTGGCCTGCTGCTCTGCATAGCTAAGTGCTTCTTTGCTATTTGTTTGCTATTTTTTCTGTCCAGCTTGTCTATTTGTTTTGCTGGAAGCTCCGGGACGCAAAGGGTGTACCTCCGTGCCGTTAGTTCGGTACGGAGGGTCTTTTTGCCCCCTTTGCGTGGTTTTCTTTAGGGTTTTGTGTAGACCGCAAAGTTATCTTTCCTATCCTCGCTATGTTTAGAAAGTCGGGCCTCACTTTGCTTAATCTATTTCATCCCTACGTTTGTCTTTTCATCTTACTCACAGTCATTATATGTGGGGGGCTGCCTTTTCCTTTGGGGTATTTCTCTGAGGCAAGGTAGGCTTATTTTTCTATCTTCAGGCTAGTTAGTTTCTCAGGCTGTGCCGAGTTGCATAGGCAGAGTTAGGCGCAATCCACGGCTGCCTCTAGTGTTGTTTGGAGAGGATTAGGGATTGCGGTCTGCAGAGTTCCCACGTCTCAGAGCTCGTTCTATGATTTTGGGTTATTGTCAGATCACTGTATGTGTTCTGACCGCTATGTCCATTGTGGTACTGAATTGCCTTTCATAACAGTACAGGAAGCCCAAAGTGCTAATGATTCTCAATAGAGGGAAAAAGGAAGTTCTGAGACCATTTTTTTTCCTCTGCACTGTGTTTTGCCTTTTTTTTCCCCTAGACATTTGGGTGGTTTAGGACACAGGTGTTACAATGGACATTAAAGGTCTGTCTTCATGTGTAGATCAGCTCACGGCAAGAGTTCAAGATATTCAAGATTTTGTGGTTCAGAATTCTTTGTTAGAACCGAGAATTCCTATTCCAGATTTGTTTTTTGGAGATAGAACTAAATTTCTGAGTTTCAAAAATAATTGTAAACTGTTTCTGGCTTTGAAACCTCGCTCCTCTGGTGACCCAGTTCAACAGGTTAGGATCGTCATTTCTTTTTTGCGTGGCGACCCTCAGGACTGAGCATTTTCTATTGCGTCAGGAGATCCTGCATTAAGTAATATCGATGCGTTTTTCCTGGCGCTTGGATTGCTGTACGATGAGCCTAATTTGGTGGATCAGGCAGAGAAAAATTTGCTGGCTCTTTGTCAGGCTCAGGATGAGATAGAGGTATATTGCCAGAAATTTAGAAAATGGTCCGTGCTCACTCAATGGAATGAATCTGCGCTTGCAGCTATATTCAGAAAGGGTCTCTCTGAAGCCCTTAAGGATGTCATGGTGGGATTTCCTATGCCCGCTGGTTTGAATGAGTCTATGTCTTTGGCCATTCAGATCGGTCGACGCTTGCGTGAGCGTAAATCTGTGCACCATTTGGCGGTATTACCTGAGATTAAACCTGAGCCTATGCAGTGTGATAGGACTATGACCAGAGTTGAACGGCAAGAACACAGACGTCTGAACGGGCTGTGTTTCTACTGTGGTGATTCCACTCATGCCATCTCTGATTGTCCTAAGCGCTCTAAGCGGTTCGCTAGGTCTGCCACCATTGGTATGGTACAGTCAAAATTTCTTCTGTCCGTTACCTTGATCTGCTCTTTGTCATCGTATTCTGTCATGGCATTTGTGGATTCAGGCGCTGCCCTGAATTTGATGGACTTAGAGTATGCTAAGCGTTGTGGGTTTTTCTTGGAGCCCTTGCAGTGTCCTATTCCATTGAGAGGAATTGATGCTACACCTTTAGCCAAGAATAAGCCTCAGTACTGGACCCAGCTGACCATGTGCATGGCTCCTGCACATCAGGAGGATATTCGCTTTCTGGTGTTGCATAATCTGCATGATGTGGTCGTGTTGGGGTTGCCATGGCTACAAGCCCATAATCCAGTATTAGATTGGAAATCCATGTCGGTGTCCAGCTGGGGTTGTCAGGGGGTACATGGTGATGTTCCATTTCTGTCAATTTCGTCATCCACCCCTTCTGAGGTCCCAGAGTTCTTGTCTGATTACCGGGATGTATTTGATGAGCCCAAGTCCGATACCCTACCTCCGCATAGGGATTGTGATTGTGCTATCAATTTGATTCCTGGTAGTAAATTCCCAAAAGGTCGATTGTTTAATTTATCCGTACCTGAGCACACCGCTATGCGCAGTTATGTGAAGGAATCCCTGGAGAAGGGGCATATTCGCCCGTCATCGTCGCCATTAGGAGCAGGGTTCTTTTTTGTAGCCAAGAAGGATGGTTAGCTGAGACCTTGCATAGATTACCGCCTTCTTAATAAGATCACGGTTAAATTTCAGTACCCCTTGCCATTGTTATCTGATCTGTTTGCTCGGATTAAGGGGGCTAGTTGGTTCACAAAGATAGATCTTCGTGGTGCGTATAATCTGGTGCGAATTAAGCAAGGCGATGAATGGAAAACTGCATTTAATACGCCCGAGGGTCATTTTGAGTATCTAGTGATGCCGTTCGGACTTGCCAATGCTCCATCAGTGTTTCAGTCCTTTATGCATGACATCTTCCGAGAGTACCTGGATAAATTCCTGATTGTGTACTTGGATGACATTTTGATCTTCTCGGATGATTGGGAGTCTCATGTGATGCAGGTCAGAACGGTTTTTCAGGTCCTGCGTGCTAATTCTTTGTTTGTGAAGGGATCAAAGTGTCTCTTTGGTGTGCAGAAGGTTTCATTTTTGGGGTTCATCTTTTCCCCTTCTACTATCGAGATGGATCCTGTTAAGGTCCAAGCCATCCATGATTGGACTCAGCCGACATCTCTGAAAAGTCTGCAAAAGTTACTGGGCTTTGCTAATTTTTATCGTCGCTTCATCTGCAATTTTTCTAGTATTGCTAAACCATTGACCGATTTGACCAAGAAGGGTGCTGATGTGGTCAATTGGTCTTCTGCTGCTGTGGAAGCTTTTCAAGAGTTGAAGCGTCGTTTTTCTTCTGCCCCTGTGTTGTGTCAACCAGATGTTTCTCTTCCGTTCCAGGTCGAGGTTGATGCTTCTGAGATTGGAGCAGGGGCTGTTTTGTCGCAGAGAGGTTCTGATTGCTCAGTGATGAAACCATGCGCTTTCTTTTCCAGGAAGTTTTCGCCTGCTGAGCGAAATTATGATGTGGGCAACCGAGAGTTGCTGGCCATGAAGTGGGCATTTGAGGAGTGGCGTCATTGGCTTGAAGGAGCTAAGCATCGCGTGGTGGTATTGACTGATCATAAGAACTTGACTTATCTCGAGTCTGCCAAGCGGTTGAATCCTAGACAGGCTCGTTGGTCGCTGTTTTTTGCCCGTTTTGACTTTGTGATTTCGTACCTTCCGGGCTCTAAAAATGTGAAGGCGGATGCTCTGTCTAGGAGTTTTGTGCCCGACTCTCCGGGTTTGTCTGAGCCGGCGGGTATCCTCAAGGAAGGAGTAATTGTGTCTGCCATCTCCCCTGATTTGCGGCGGGTGTTGCAAAAATTTCAGGCTAATAAACCTGATCGTTGTCCAGCGGAGAGACTGTTTGTCCCTGATAGGTGGACGAATAAAGTTATCTCTGAGGTTCATTGTTCGGTGTTGGCTGGTCTTCCTGGAATCTTTGGTACCAGAGAGTTAGTGGCTAGATCCTTTTGGTGGCCATCTCTGTCGCGGGATGTGCGTACTTTTGTGCAGTCCTGTGGGATTTGTGCTCGGGCTAAGCCCTGCTGTTCTCGTGCCAGTGGGTTGCTTTTGCCCTTGCCGGTCCCGAAGAGGCCTTGGACACATATCTCTATGGATTTTATTTCAGATCTTCCCGTTTCTCAAAAGATGTCAGTCATTTGGGTGGTCTGTGATCGCTTTTCTAAGATGGTCCATCTGGTACCCTTGTCTAAATTGCCTTCCTCCTCTGATTTGGTGCCATTGTTCTTCCAGCATGTGGTTCGTTTACATGGCATTCCAGAGAATATCGTTTCTGACAGAGGTTCCCAGTTTGTTTCGAGGTTTTGGCGAGCCTTTTGTGGTAGGATGGGCATTGACTTGTCTTTTTCCTCGGCTTTCCATCCTCAGACTAATGGCCAGACCGAACGAACCAATCAGACCTTGGAAACATATCTGAGATGTTTTGTGTCTGCTGATCAGGATGACTGGGTGTCCTTTTTGCCTTTGGCTGAGTTCGCCCTTAATAACCGGGCCAGCTCGGCTACCTTGGTTTCGCCATTTTTCTGCAACTCTGGGTTCCATCCTCGTTTCTCTTCAGGACAGGTTGAGTCTTCGGACTGTCCTGGTGTGGATACTGTGGTGGACAGGTTGCAGCAGATTTGGACTCATGTAGTGGACAATTTGACCTTGTCCCAGGAGAGGGCTCTACGTTTTGCTAATCGCAGACGCTGTGCGGGTCCCCGACTTCGTGTTGGGGATCTGGTTTGGTTATCTTCTCGTCATATTCCTATGAAGGTTTCCTCTCCTAAGTTTAAACCTCGTTTCATTGGTCCGTATAGGATTTCTGAGGTTCTTAATCCGGTGTCTTTTCGTCTGACCCTTCCAGATTCTTTTTCCATACATAACATATTCCATAGGTCATTGTTGCGGAGATACGTGGCACCTATGGTTCCATCTGTTGACCCTCCTGCCCCGGTTTTGGTGGAGGGGGAGTTGGAGTATATTGTGGAGAAGATTTTGGATTCTCGTGTTTCAAGACGAAAACTCCAGTATCTGGTTAAATGGAAGGGTTATGCTCAGGAAGATAATTCCTGGGTTTTTGCCTCTGATGTCCATGCTCCCGATCTTGTTCGTGCCTTTCATGTGGCTCATCCTGGTCGGCCTGGGGGCTCTGGTGAGGGTTCGGTGACCCCTCCTCAAGGGGGGGGTACTGTTGTGAATTCTGTGGCAGAGCTCCCTCCTGTGGTCACAAGTGGTACTTCGGCTGATTCTCTCTGGGAGCTTCCGTTTGTGGAGGAAAGTGGTACTGCGGCTTCTGAGTTTCCTCCCTCAGGTGATCTTGTGAGCTCGTTAGGTGCTTCTCTACTTAACTCCACCTAATGCTTTGATCCATGCTTCCTGTCAATGTTCCAGTGTTGGACTTGTTTTTCCCTGGATCATTCCTGTGGCCTGCTGCTCTGCATAGCTAAGTGCTTCTTTGCTATTTGTTTGCTATTTTTTCTGTCCAGCTTGTCTATTTGTTTTGCTGGAAGCTCTGGGACGCAAAGGGTGTACCTCCGTGCCGTTAGTTCGGTACGGAGGGTCTTTTTGCCCCCTTTGCGTGGTTTTCTTTAGGGTTTTGTGTAGACCGCAAAGTTATCTTTCCTATCCTCGCTCTGTTTAGAAAGTCGGGCCTCACTTTGCTTAATCTATTTCATCCCTACGTTTGTCTTTTCATCTTACTCACAGTCATTATATGTGGGGGGCTGCCTTTTCCTTTGGGGTATTTCTCTGAGGCAAGGTAGGCCTAATTTTCTATCTTCAGGCTAGTTAGTTTCTCAGGCTGTGCCGAGTTGCATAGGCAGAGTTAGGCGCAATCCACGGCTGCCTCTAGTGTTGTTTGGAGAGGATTAGGGATTGCGGTCTGCAGAGTTCCCACGTCTCAGAGCTCGTTCTATGATTTTGGGTTATTGTCAGATCACTGTATGTGTTCTGACCGCTATGTCCATTGTGGTATTGAATTGCCTTTCATAACAGGAAAGGGATAGACTAGGGCGCCCCTAGTTAGAGGGTTCGGGTAGGTGCCCACAGTCCATTGTCACTATGTGAGAGGTGCAGAGCTCATATCCATGAAGTCAACCAATCCCGGTCATAGCCTCGCCACACCATAGAAACAAGAATTACGTGACAGCTCATTAGCAGTCACTTGTTTACAAATGAATGATAATATTGCATCATATGGGGCCCCTTATGGGGCGCTCCCAATCTTTTATTATTAACTAAACCTGTGTAAATGTGTGTGTAATGCAGTGGCGTGTGTTAATATACTTACTGATCGCCGTCTTCCCCAGTTTCCAGAACCGCTCCAGTCCTGTTGTCACTCACATTGCTGAAATTCCAAACTGCCATAAGACTGTGGTTTATATAAGCATTAAGACTGGGATTGTGCACGCCAGTCTTCATGAAGGGCTCGCTGTAGTACAATGCACCAAATTCATTAAGAGGCGCGCATCAATGAATGAATTTGGTGCATGTTCTGAGTGGAGCGCACCTCTCCAGAAATGCTACTCCAAGTCAGAGACTGGAGTAGAACATCGGCGTAAAAATTCTGCCATTTTTACATACTGTAAATAGTCGCGCTCCATCTCCTTCCCAGCTGCTCCTGTTTTGGCTGAGCTGCCTTAAAATGATGTAAAAAAACATCAAAAGTTGCAACACTTTTGCACAATTCCATAATGAGCAAAAATGTGACTTTTTGGAGATTTTATGTCAGTTTTCTGTTGAAAAAGCGTTGATGGTTTGGACCCCATGTGTGAGCGAAAAGTTGTTTTTACAATATACAGGTGCTTCTTACTAAATTAGAATATCATCAAAAAGTTTCTTTATTTCAGTTCTTCAATACAAAAGGTGAATCTCGTATATTATATAGAGTCATTACAAACAGAGGGATCTATTTCACGTGTATATTTCTGCTAATGTTGATGATTATGGCTTACAGCCAATGAAAACCCAAAAGTCATTATCTCAGTAAATTAGAATAATTAACAAAAAACACCTGCAAAGGCTTCCTACGCAATTAAAAAGGTCCCTTAGTCTGTTTCAGTAGGCTCCACAATCATGGGGAAGACTGCTGACATGACAGGTGTCAAGAAGGCAGTCATTGACACACTCCACAAGGAGGGTAAGCCACAAAAGGTCATTGCTAAAGAAGCTGGCTGTTCACAGAATGCTGTATCCAGGCATATTAATGGAATGTTGAGTGGAAGGAAAAAGTGTTGTACAAAAAGGTGCACAAACAACCGGGATAACCACAGCCTTGAAAGGATTGTTAAGAAAAGGCCATTCAAAGATTTGGGGGAGATTCACAAGGAGTGAGCTGCTGATGGAGTCATTGCTTCAAGAGCCACCACAGACGTATCCAGGACATGGGCTACAAGTGTCGCATTCCTTGTGTCACACCACTCATGACAAATAAACAACGCCAGAAGCGTCTTACCTTGGTCAAGGAGAAAAAGAACTGGACTGTTGCTCAGTGGTCCAAGGTGTTGTATTCAGATGAAAGTACGTTTTGCATTTCCTTGGGAAATCAAGGTCCAGAGTCTGAAGGAAGAGTGTAGAGGCCACAATCCAAGCTGCTTGAGGTCTACTGTGAAGTTTCCACAATCAGTTATGGTTTGGAGAGCCATGTCATCTGCTGGTGTAGGTCCACTGTGTTTTATCAAGACCAAAGTCAGTGCAGCCGTCTACCAGGAAATTTTAGAGCACTTCATGCTTCCCTCTGCCGACAAGCTTTTTGGAGATGGAAATTTCATTCTCCAGTAGGACTTGGCACCTGCCTACACTGCCAAAAGTACCACTACCTGGTTTAACCCCTTCATGACCCAGCCTATTTTGATGTTAATGACTTGGCCATTTTTTGCAATTCTGACCAGTGTCCCTTTATGAGGTAATAACTCAGGAACGCTTCAATGGATCCTAGTGATTCTGAGATTGTTTTTTCGTGACATATTGGGCTTCATGTTAGTGAAGTTAGGGACCACTTCACATTTGAAGTCAGTTTGAGGGGTCTATATGGCTGAAAATACCCAAGTGTGACACCATTCTAAAAACTGCACCCCTCAAGGTGCTCAAAACCACATTCAAGAAGTTTATTAACCCTTCAGGTGTTTCACAGCAGCAGAAGCAACATGGAAGAAAAAAATGAACATTTAACTTTTTAGTCACAAAAAATAATCTTTTAGCAACAATTTTTTATTTTCCCCAAGGGTAAAAGGAGAAACTGGACCCGAAAGTTGTTGTACAATTTTTCCTGAGTACGCCGATACCGCATATGTGGGGGGGGAACCACTGTTTGGGCGCACGACAGGGCTCGGAAGGGAAGGAGCGCTGTTTGACTTTTTGAATGAAAAATTGGCTCCAATCTTTAGCGGACACCATGTCGCGTTTGGAGAGCACCTGTGTGCCTAAATATTGGAGGTCCCCTACAAGTGACCCCATTTTGGAAACTAAACCCCCCAAGGAACTTACCTAGATGCATAGTGAGCACTTTGAACCCCTAGGTGCTTCACAAATTGATCGGTAAAAATTAAAGTCATTTAATTTCACAAAAAAATTTTTTTAGCCTCAATTTTTTAGTTTTCACATGGGCAACGGGATAAAATGGATCCTAAAATTTGTTAGGCAATTTCTCCTGAGTGCACTGATACCTCACATGTGGGGGTAAACCACTGTTTGGGCACACGGCAGGGCTCGGAAAGGAAGGAGCACCATTTGACTTTTTAAACGAAAAATTAGCTCCACTCGTTAGCGGACACCATGTTGCGTTTGGAGAGCCGCTGTGTGCCTAAACATTGGAGCTCCCCCAAAAGTGACCTCATTTTGGAAACTAGACCCCCAAACAGAGGCGTAGCTAGAGCTTTTGCCGCCCGGGGCTGTTCCCGAGTTTGGCGCCCCCCCCCCCCCAGCTCAATACACACAAAGGTTACCAAAAATGGTTTTCCTGTTTTGTAGAACTTAAACTGGGCCTAATGGTGTCACCCCCACATGCCACACCTGTGACTTAATACCACCACACCATGACCAGGCCACATAGTGACCGAATAATACTACATACAAGGGACAAATACCACCGCACCATTTCCAGACCACATATTACCACCACATAGTGACTGAATACTACAATACTGATCAGTAATAAAAAAAAAAACCACAATACTATCACCATAAGTGCCAGTATTCACAGGAGATCTGTACTTAGTATGCAGTGTCTGTGTAGAGGTAATACAGAGATCACTGGTGACATTATACACAGGACCTCTATATAGTATACAGTGTATAGTGTCAGTGTATAGGTAACACTGACTCACCAGTGACGTCTCTAGGTGAAGTCCTTCATCTTTTATCCAGCACAGACCGCCATCATTCCTTCCAGCCAGGACTCGTTTCTGCAGGAAATAACACAGTTATCTCGAGCTCCGCTTGCAGAACACATTACTTAATTTTTCACAACTTCTACATTACATCACATGAAGAAAAAAAGGTGATATAGTGTCACTCTGCACAGTAACAGGCCTGCCCCCCATTTAAAACAGTATACTCAAAAAATAAAATAAATACATCACTGCAGTAATAATATCCCTTAATTATCCCCTATGGTAATAATATTCCCCACCCTGGCCCCGTTTATCTCATTCCTGGCTCCAGCCATATGTTGTCGTATCCTGCCCTCATGAGTATCCATTCTACCCCATATGATCTCCCCATCCTGCCCCACCAGCCTCCATCGTATCCGTCCTGCCCCATGATCCAATCCTGCCCCGTGTCTCCAATCATGCCCCGTATCTACATTCTGCCCATGCCTCAAGTCCTGCCCCCAGTGTGTCCAGCATATTACCCCCATGTTGTCCAGCAATCTGCCCCAGTGTGTCCAGCATATTACCCCCATGTTGTCCAGCAATCTGCCCCAGTGTGTCCAGCATATTACCCCCAGTGTGTCCAGCAATCTGCCCCAGTATGTCCAGCATATTACCCCCAGTGTGTCCAGCAATCTGCCCTCAGTGTGTCCAGCAATCTGCCCCAGTGTCCAGCCTTTCCCCAGTGTGTCCAGCAGTCTGCCCCAGTGTGTCCAGCATATTACCCCCAGTGTCCAGCATTGCCCCAGTGTGTCCAGTATATTACCCCCAGTGTGTCCAGCAATCTGCCCCAGTGTCCAGCATTGCCCCAGTGTGTCCAGAAGTCTGCCCCAGGGTCTCCAGCATTGCCTCAATGTGTCCAGAAATCTGCCCCAGGGTCTCCAGTATTGCCCCAGTGTGTCCAGCAATCTGCCCCAGGGTCTCCAGTATTGCCCCAGTGTGTCCAGCATTCTGCCCCATAGTCTCCTGTATTGCCCCAGTGTGTCCAGCAATCTGCCCCATGGTCTCCTGTATTGCCCCAGTGTGTCCAGCAATCTGCCCCATGGTCTCCAGTATTGCCCCAGTGTGTCCAGCAATCTGCCCCATGGTCTCCTGTATTGCCCCAGTGTGTCCAGCATTCTGCCCCATGGTCTCCAGCATTGCCCCAGCCCCAGTCAGAAATAAAGAAAAAAAAAAAAAGTAAAATCCTCACCTCTCCCGTTCCCAGCGCAGGTCCGGTGCAGTCAGCGTCTCTCCGGCTCTGCGACGCTCAGGACAGAGAGGCAGAGCGGCGCGCACAGTAGTGACGTCATCGCGCCCTCTGCTCTGAGACGTCGCAGAGTCAGAGGAGGCTGCAGCTGCCGGCGCCGCAGGAACCAGGAGAGGTGAGTATAGAGCAGGGGGCGGGGGCGGGGGCGGGGGCGGGACCCGGGGGTGGGGGGAGCTGGCCCTGGTCGTGGCGGCGGACGGCGCCGCCCGAAGATTTAAAGGGGCGTCTTTTTTTTTTTTTTTATCTTCTTCTGCAGCGCCGGCCGCCCCCAGCATTGTGCCGCCCGGGGCGGACCGCCCCCCCCGCACCCCCCTTCCTACGCCACTGCCCCCAAAGAACTTATCTAGATGTGTGGTGGGCACTTTGAACCCCCAAGTGCTTCAAATAAAATTATAACGCAGAGCCGTGAAACTAAAAAAATCATTTTTCTTTCCTCAAAAATTATTTTCTAGCAAGCAATTTTTGTATTTTCACAAGGGTAACAGGAGAAATTGGACCCCAAAAGTTGTTGTCCAGTTTGTCCTGAGTACACTGATACCCCATATGTGTGGGGAGAACCACTGTTTGGGCGCATTGCAGAGCTCGGAAGGGAAGTAGTGACATTTTGAAATGCAGACTTTGATGGAATGGTCAGCGAGTGTCATGTTACATGTGGAGAGCCCCTGATGTGC
The DNA here is from genome assembly GCF_032444005.1 of Ranitomeya imitator. NCBI lineage: Eukaryota > Metazoa > Chordata > Amphibia > Anura > Dendrobatidae > Ranitomeya > Ranitomeya imitator. The sequence continues at coordinate 125,482,896 of NC_091283.1, forward strand.
CTAAACATTAGAAACCCCCCACAAGTGACCTCATTTTGGAAACTAGACCCCCCAGGAACTTATCTAGATGTGTGGTGAGCACTTTGAACTCCCAAGTGCTTCACAGAAGTTTATAACGCAGAGCCATGAAAATAAAAAATGATTTTTTTTCCTCAAAAAAATGATTTTTTAGCCCGCAATCTTTTATTTTCACAAAGGTAACAGGAGAAATTGGACCCCAAAAGGTGTTGTCCAGTTTGTCCTAAGTACGCTGATACCCCATATGTGGGGGTAAACCACTGTTTGGGCACACGTCGGGGCTCGGAAGAGAAGTAGTGACGTTTTGAAATGCAGACTTTGATGGAATGGTCTGCGAGCATCATGTTAGGTTTGCAGAGCCCCTGATGTGCCTAAACAGTACAAACCCCCCACAAGTGACCCCATTTTGGAAACTAGACCCCCCAAGCAACTTATCTAGATGTGTGGTGAGCACTGTGGACCCCCAAGTGCTTCACAGAATTTTATAACGCAGAGCCGTGAAAATAAAAAATCATTTTTTGCCCACAAAAATATTTTTTTAGCCCCCATTTTTTAATTTTTCCAAGGGTAACAGGTGAAATTAGACCCCCAAAGTTGTTGTGCAATTTTTCCTGAGTACACTTATGCCCCATATGTTTGGGTAAACCACTGTTTGGGGGCACATCGGGGCTCGGAAGGGAGGGAGCACCATTTGACTTTTTGAATGCAAGATTGGCTGGAATCAATGGAGGCGCCATGTAGCGTTTGGAGACCCCTGATGTGCCTAAACAGTGGAAACTCCTCAATTCTAACTCCAGCACTAACCCCAACACGCCCGTAACCCTAATCCCAACTCTAACCATAACCCTAATCACACCCCTAACCCCAACACACCCCTAACCAAAATCCCAACGCTAACCACAAGCCTAACGCTAACCCCAACACACCCTTAACCCTAATCTTAACCCTAATTCCAACCCTAACCCTAAGGTTATGTGCCCATGTTGCGGATTCGTGTGCGGATTTTTCCGCACCGTTTTTGAAAAATCCGCAGGTAAAACGCACTGCGTTTTACTTGTGGATTTACTGCGGATTTCCAGTGTTTTATGTGCGGATTTCACCTGCCGATTCCTATTGAGGAACAGGTGTAAAACGCTGCGGAATCCGCACAAAGAATTGACATGCTGCGGAAAATACAACACAGCGTTTCCGCGTGGTATTTTCCGCACCATGGGCACAGCGGATTTGGTTTTCCTTAGGTTTACATGGTATTGTAATCGTGATGGAAAACTGATCCGCAGAGGCCAATCCGCACCGTGTGCACATAGCCTAATTCTAACCCTAACCCTAATTCTAACCCTAATTGCAACCCTAACCCTAATTCTAACTCTAACCCTAATTGCAACCCTAACCCTAAAACTAATTGCAATCCCAAACCTAATTCTAACCCAAATTGTAACCCTAACCCTAATTGCAACCCTAACCCTAGTGAAAAAACAAAAATAAATATATTTTCTTTATTTCATTATTTTCCCTATCTATGGGGTGTGATAAAGGGGGGGTTTATTTACTTTTTTATTTTATTTTGATCACTGTGATAGGTTCTATCACAGTGAACAAAGTGTACCTGGAATGAATCTGCCGGCCGGCAGATTCGGCGGGTGCAATGCGCATGCGCTCGCCATTTTGGAAGATGGTGGCGCCCATGGAGAACTCCGGAGCTCGGTAGGTAAGTGGGGGTGAGATCGGACCACAGGGGGTGAGATCGGACCACGGGGGGAGCGGACTGGAGGACGGAGGGGAGCGGAGGACAGCAGATTACAGGACGGAGGGGAGATCGGTGGCAGATCCGTCGTCTCCAGCCATGGCCGATGATATTGCAGCATTGTCCATGGCTGGATTGTAATATTTGACCAATTTTCATGGCTCGAGATCATAAGAGGGCGCCCTCTGCTGGTTGTCCTCATATGATCTCGAGCCAGGGAGCTTTCTAGGAAAGTTCCCACGATCTAGGAACAGCCAGCAGAGGGCGCCTCACCGCAAATGCAGGTAAATATAGGTCAATGACCTACTTTACCTACATTCTCCGGGGTTTTGCAGACATGAGCAACGTTGCATTAGCAAAGCTCGTGCCTGCAAAATATTTTAACCCCTTCAGATGGATTTACATCGTTGGACGTGACAGATCCTCGGAAGGTATGTATATTGTTGGTTTATAATTTTTTTTATTTATTTACAGATCGAGGGTCTTCAGTGAGTGGATTGAGAGTAGAATAAATTAATACAACAACCTTTGTGATTTTTTCATTAAATTAATTTTTAATAATGTGTTTGTGTTTTTTTAACCCTTTACTAGTATTGGATTAACAATGAATAGGTGTCATAATTGACGCCTCTCCATTATTAATTTGGCTTAATGTCACCTTACAATAGCAAGGTGGCATTAACCCTTCATTACCCCATATCCCACCGCTACACGGAAATGGGAAGAGAGTGGCCAAGTGCCAGAATAGGCGCATCTTCCAGATGTGCCTTTTCTGGGGTGGCTAGGGGCAGGTGATTTTAGCCAGGGGGGGGGGGCAATAACCGTGGACCCTCTCCAGGCTATTAATATCTGCCCTCAGTCACTGGCTTTACTACTCTGGTGGAGAAAATTGTGCGGGAGCCCACGCCAATTTTTTCGGCCATTTAACTCTTTAATTTACTAGCTAGAACGGCAAAATTTTGCAGATACACACTACTGACATTAGTAGTGTGGAATATGCAAAAAAAATGGGGATATGAGATGGTTTACTGTATGTAAACCAGGTCTCATATCATGTCGGGTTTAGGAAGGAGATAGCAAAAGCCGGTAATTGAATTACGGGCTTTCTGCTATATCGCGCTGGATGAAATATTTATATACATATATGTGTCTACTGACAAATATATATATATATATATATAGACAGTATATATGTTGTTGTTTTTTAAAGGGACACTGTCACCTGAATTTGGAGGGAACAATCTTCAGCCATGGAGGCGGGGTTTTTGATTCACCCTTTCCTTACCCGCTGGCTGCAATACTGGATTGAAGTTCATTCTCTGTCCTCCATAGTACATGCCTGCGCTGTGCAAGATTGCCTTGTGCAGGCGTGTACTACGGGGGACAGAGAATGAACTTCAATCCAATATTGCAGCCAGCATGCAGCCAGCGGGTAAGGAAAGGGTGAATCAAAAACCCAAAAACCCCGCCTCCATGGCTGAAGATTGTTCCCTCCAAATCCAGGTGACAGTGTCCCTTTAACACATGGATCCCTTTGTATAGCCGTATGTCGGTTTTGCAAGCCTGCGATAAAAACACGCAGTACGGATGACATACGGATTACATACGGAGGATGCCATGCGCAAAAAACGGTGACACACCCTGCCTACGGAGGAGCTACGGAGCACTATTTTGGGGACTTTTCAGCGTATTACGGCCGTAAAAAACGGACCGTATTTTCATACGCTGAGTGTGAAGCCGGCCTAAGGGGTTGGAGTCTATTCTGTGCTACTCATTCCATAGGTTACCGGCCACCTCTGCAGTCTATTAGTGGGGGTTGGTCTCCTGGGCAACAAGTGCCGCAGCGCTTACAAGCGCTACTACATGGCATGTGATATGTGCTCTGCAGCTGGCAGGATAGTTTCACCCAGCAATCCCCAGCGCCCTTGTGCTCCTCAGTTCTCCTCTGTATCAGACAGCGCCCCGCTCCGGCCAGTGGTGCAACCATTCTGCTTGACTAATCTGCCAATTATGAGCACAGCGCCCAGCAACAGGAAGCCGGGGGCAATGGAGAGCGGTGCTGCTGAAGAACAACCCTATAAGGGGGCACTCTGGGCGCATTATTTAATTTAAGGAAGCATTCAAAAGGCAATATTAATGGTTAGGGGCCACAATACTGGCAGCCCACCCTACCTCACTAACAACCACAGTCATGCAGATGTTTTAGGAAGATGTGTTTGGTCATTTTTTGGCCTGCAATTAATCCGTGGTGACTGATCTCTCCTGACAGCTCTGCCGGACTAAGCTGCCCTCTCTGCTCCTCAGTTATTCCTCCTGGAAATGTCACAGCCTTCAGCCTGGTCTGTACTGCTGCGTGCTCGGCCATCTTTACACCTACGGCTGCCGTCACACTCGCAGTATTTTACATCAGTATTTGTAAGCCAAAACCAGGAGTGGGTGATAAATACAGAAGTGGGGACCTGTTTCTATACTTTTCCTCTGAGTGTTCCCCTCCTGGTCTCTTCTATGCTGATAACTCCTTACACACACAAGCTCCGGGAAACAGTCAGTAAGGAGGGGAGCGCGCACGTGTCTGCTGGGATGTTCCCCCAGATTAGGGGAGGATAACACCCTGAAGCCACATCTGCAGCATTAATCCTGACTGACCAGGAGTCACTGACAACAAGCAGAGATCCTGGAAATGGGGCGCAATGACCAAACAGGCAGAAAACCTGTCTGCGTCGCCCATTCTGTCAGGGTAGGGTCAGAGCTGCCGCCATAGTGACGCTGCTGGAGAGCGGTCCGCCGGCGGGTGTAGTACGGGTGTGTGCCGCCTCTGCCCGCCGTACAGCGGGCGCCGTCTCCATGGTGACACATCTGTGTACAGGAAGTGCTCGGCGTATCCAGCTGTGGGAGGTCACGTGAGGTCAGCTGACAAGGAGGAGGCGGCCAGGAAGATGGCGGGCGCTGTGACAGCACGAGGGGCGTGGGGCGGCAGGAGGTGAGGAGCCGGGGCAGACGACCATGGAGCACATCTCCACCCCGAAGGTGAGGGCAGCTGTGGCGGCTGCGCCCAGTGATAAAGGTCCCTGGCAGTGTGTCCTCCGCAGGATGGCAGCAGTGATGCTGTGAGGTCTGTGCCCCTGCTGACAGTCCACGCTGAGGGCTCTGCTCCCTGCTGGGTGGCACTGGTGCTGATATATATGATGGAGGGGACTGTCAGGGGCTGTGTGTGGCGAGACCCCGGGATGTGACCTGTATCTGCAGCCTCCATTCCTTGTCTTCCTCTTTTCCTAGGTGGAGAATGTGAAGTTATTGCATCGGTACACAAGCAAGAGGCCGGCCAGCGGGACCCTCTACCTGACCGCCACCCACCTCATCTACGTGGACGCGGCCGCCGGTGGCCGCAGGGAGATCTGGGTGAGTGGCTCCGGTCCTGTCCGCAGAGTGCTGCACCTCCACGTATTGTTACTGCACCTCCACGTATTGTCACTGCACCTCCACGTATTGTCACTGCACCTCCGCGTATTGTCACGGCACCTCCACGTATTGTCACTGCACCTCCACGTATTGTCACGGCACCTCCACGTATTGTCACTGCACCTCCACGTATTGTCACGGCACCTCCGCGTATTGTCGCTGCACCTCCACGTATTGTCACGGCACCTCCGCGTATTGTCACGGCACCTCCACGTATTGTCACGGCACCTCCGCGTATTGTCACGGCACCTCCACGTATTGTCACTGCACCTCCGCGTATTGTCACTGCACCTCCGCGTATTGTCACTGCACCTCCGCGTATTGTCACTGCACCTCCGCGTATTGTCACGGCACCTCCACGTATTGTCACTGCACCTCCACGTATTGTCACGGCACCTCCGCGTATTGTCACTGCACCTCCACGTATTGTCACTGCACCTCCGCGTATTGTCACTGTACCTCCGCGTATTGTCACTGCACCTACACGTATTGTCACGGCACCTCCGCGTATTGTCACTGCACCTCCGCGTATTGTCACTGCACCTCCACGTATTGTCACGGCACCTCCACGTATTGTCACTGCACCTCCACGTATTGTCACTGCACCTCCACGTATTGTCACTGCACCTCCACGTATTGTCACGGCACCTCCACGTATTGTCACTGCACCTCCGCGTATTGTCACGGCACCTCCGCGTATTGTCACGGCACCTCCGCGTATTGTCACTGCACCTACACGTATTGTCACGGCACCTCCGCGTATTGTCACTGCACCTCCGCGTATTGTCACTGCACCTCCACGTATTGTCACTGTACCTCCGCGTATTGTCACTGCACCTCCACGTATTGTCACGGCACCTCCACGTATTGTCACTGCACCTCCACGTATTGTCACTGCACCTCCACGTATTGTCACTGCACCTCCACGTATTGTCACTGCACCTCCACGTATTGTCACGGCACCTCCGCGTATTGTCACTGCACCTCCGCGTATTGTCACGGCACCTCCGCGTATTGTCACTGCACCTACACATATTGTCACGGCACCTCCACGTATTGTCACGGCACCTCCGCGTATTGTCACGGCACCTCCGCGTATTGTCACTACCACTGTTGGATGGCCTATCTGGTGCACTAGTTACAAAGGTGGACGCACTGATCGTGTTACTCTCATTTGTTTGGGCTCTATATTTTTTTTAAACGATAGTGTTCAGAATTGTTTTGTTCTGTTCTCTAAAATGCACACCAAACGGAACCAATGTGGACCCCATAATAATCCGTGGGCCCCTCCGCATCCATTTATTACTAGTGCCTGGGTTCTGTTTCTAATGCTGACCTGGAACAAACAGAATGTATAACTGGAACTATCACCGTAACCGTCCATGGCCGCCAGCTCGCACACATGGTGTCTGGAAGTTTTCAGGCCCTAATCTGCCCACACACATGCTGTTTTAGTTGTGCTCCATATGACAAAGAGTGGAGAGATGCCCAAATATCATGGGGGCAGTTCATGAAGACTGACGTTCCTCACACTATAGTCTTAATGAAGCACTCGCTGGAGTCCTCCAAGTAATGAATCCGGCACCTCTGGCACCTAGTGTGCTCCGTCACCAGAAATATGCAATATAGTGGCGTAACTTATGATGAACTAGATGGTGGCCTGATTCTAACGCATGTTAGAATATGCATGTCCACATAGTATATTGTCCAGCCACGTAGTATATTGCCCAGCCACGTAGTATATTGCCCAGCCACGTAGTATATTGCCCAGCCACGTAGTATATTGCCCAGCCACGTAGTATATTGCCCAGCCACGTAGTATATTGCCCAGCCACGTAGTATATTGCCCAGCCACGTAGTATATTTCCCAGCCACGTAGTATATTGCCCAGCCACGTAGTATATTGCCCAGCCACGTAGTATATTGCCCAGCCACGTAGTATATTGCCCAGCCACGTAGTATATTGCCCAGCCACGTAGTATATTGCCCAGGGACGTAGTATATTGCGCAGCCGCGTAGTATATTGCCCAGCCGCATAGTATATTGCGCACCAGCGTAGTATATTGCGCAGCCAGGTTTGTCACAGGTTAAAAAATAAAAAAAATATGCATATACTCACCTTTCCGAGGGCGCCCTTGTAGTCCACGGCAGCTTCCGGTCCCAGGGTTGGTATGAGCGCAGGACAGGACCTGTGATGATGTCGCGGTCACATGACTGTGACGTCATGGCAGGTCCTTCTGCCACCGGAACCTGCAACGGAAGATGGCGAGCGGCTACGGAGGGTGAGTATAGCAGGTTTTTGTTTGTTTTTTTTAAAATTATTTTTAACATTACATTTTTTACTATTGATGCCGCATAGGCAGCGTCAATAGTAAAAAGTTGGGGACACACAGGATTAATGGCGGTAACGGAGTGCGTTACCCGCGGCATAACGCAGTCCGTTACCGCCGGCATTAACCCTGTGTTAGCGGTGACCGGAGGGGTGTATGCGGACGCCGGGCACTGACTGCGGGGAGTAAGGAGCGGCCATTTTCTTGCAGACTGTGCCCGTCGTTGATTGGTCGCGGCAGCCATGACAGGCAGCTGCCGCGACCAATCAGCGAATGAATAACCGTGACAGAAGGACAGACAGACGGAAGTGACCCTTAGACAATTATATAGTAGATTGGGCGGGTGGTTGTAGCCATACGCTCTCCCAGCCATGTGATTCCCATATTGGTATGACTGGCATAAAAACACCAAAAAATGCAATATTTTTGTGCAGCTGCTGAGTTATTAACGTGTTTATGCAAGATTTCTGGCGACAGCACCTTAACGAATCCGTCCCCATGTGCTTCACATGTACTTTCCTTCAGGCCCAAAACAGCATGTGACTTATGTCGTTTGTGAGCTATAGGTATTAATATAAATCAAACCTCCTGGGCTGCTTGTTGTAATCAAAATAAAGTCAATGTTTTATCATCAGGAGATTATCACTAGAACACTAGTTGTCTCATGCCATGTGTAACGCCTGCTCTGTTGCTAGGGTCACATTGCGTTAGTGCAATCCGTTTAGCGCTAGCGGATTGCGCTAACGCAATGTTTTTTATGGGGCCGCGTTCGGGGTCGCGGTAACGTCCCCGCTCTCGCAGATTCCCATTAGCGTGAATGGGCGCGTTAACGGCCGCGTTGCACGGCGTTAATTTCGCCGTGCAACGCTGTCCGTTTAACGCGGTCCCATAACGCAATGGGAACCTTAACCCCCCCACACCCCCACTATTGATTGTCAGCTTTCTGCCTATGCACAGTGTTCACAGAAAGCCGCCAATCAGTGGTGTGGGCAGGGTTATACAGAGTTCCGCATTCACAGAACTGCTAGATCTGCAGCAGAGAAAACAGTGATTTTATCAAAACTGCAGCTAGCAGCACAGTAAGTCACATATCACTGGAATTAGGGTCTTTGCACCTACATCATGCTGCTGTCATTACATAGCAGAAACCTGGTGAGGTATTCCTTTTAATGTGTTTGGGTAACCTCAAGCCTCTTCCCTAAAGACAGCAGCTAACTTATTTTACTTGCTTATATAGCACCATCGTATTGCACATAGTTTTACAGACATCATCACCACTGTCCCCATTGGGGCTCATGATCTTGGTTCTATATCAGTATGTCTTTGGAGTGTGGGAGACACAGGAGTATCAAGAGGAAACCCACACAAACACGGGGAGAACATACAAACTCCTTGCAGACGTTGTCCTTTGCGGGCTTCGAACCCAGGAACCCGGTACTAATCCTTGAGCCGCAGTGGTGGCCAGAATCTCTCCCTTTGTCATGTATGCTCAGCTGAGCGTTCTTGTGTATGGATGGTTGGGAGAGATGGCAGTCATCTGAATGCCCAAGTGCAGCAATCCAATGTATGGCCAGCCTACGTAATTCCATTGTGTCTATAGAATATCAATAACTGTGTAAGAGGTGGCTTTCTATACCCGAGGTATGTAGAGTAAGGTGCATGGAAGCCATTCCATAATACATTGGCCTTATTACTGTCTGGGTGTCTCCTTTCCTGCACGGTTGTGCTGGCCGCACATGGCTACATGCTGTGGTTATCAGCCGCAGGCTAGGAGCACACATTATGGTTTTCAGTTTCCTTCTGTTCCAATGCTGCCTGTAGCTTTTCTGATTCTGCACTATGGCTGACTTTCTTTCTTGCCTCTCAGATCGCCCACCACCACATTGCCTCCGTGGAGAAGCAGGCTCTCAGCACCAGTGGATGTCCACTTACTATTCATTGCAAAAATTTCCGAGTGACTCATTTTGTCATTCCACGAGAAAGAGATTGTCATGAGGTGTATTCATCACTGATCAGACTGTCACAGCGAGGTACGTAGACTTCACCTCTGTTTAATCATTACATGCAGTGAGCTGTAGTTTGGGGTGTAAATGTACCTGTCCAACAGCCTCCTCCAGTTGACAAACACTGCCCATGGAGCGCTGTTTATCTATCGGAGGCGGCTGATGGCCGATCGGGTCACATCCTCCTCTACCAGCAGTGGTGAGGAAGGAGAAGAATCTGTAATACTGGTATGTTTGTAAAGGCCTTGAAATCGTGTTAGAAAAGCATACCTGTCATTTCTCCTAATACCAGATTAAAGATGGTCCTGCTGTCCTCATCCATCACAAGTTAAAATTACTTTTATGGCACAAACCAGATTGAAATGTCAAGTTTTTCTTGCACCATACCTTTGCAGCTACTATTGGGCTGTTTTTACTTTTTTTGCTTTCTGCCAGCACCATAGGTACTGGAACTAATTTTCCCTCACTTCCCAGCATGCAGTCCACTTGCTATTGTCATAGGGTTTGAGCCTTCTAGGTTATACCTGCCAGTTTGACAGACAGGCGTACAGAAGCAGAGAGACAGTGCCTCTCACTTCCACTAATTCATCTTGATGTGTGATTACACTTGACAGTAGCAGTGGATGGTAAGTTCCTCCAAAGTGATACATGTTTGTGCTTTTTCAGGCTGAAAACTACATTTTTGGTAACTAGGTACTTTGTAATTTTGCCATTGGTCATCAGATGAGCCTCAGTTTATTGAAATGACTCTGACCATTTATTGCATGGTCTATTTGTAACATACAGGAGATGAATGTTCTTGATCTTTTCTTACCAGTGGCTTTATTCCTGTAGTCTTTGCTCTGTTTTGGTCCTATTCTTCATGTGACTGGACTTGCTGGACCATACAGCTGCTTATACGAGGATTACAAGTCATTTCCTACATGCGTTCCTACGATTCTCTAATAAAGATAATTAAGGTATAAAGTGACATCCAGTCCACATAAAGTATATGATTCTTGTAGTCAACTTGTGGGTCATGGGGTACAGCAGTAGAGCAAAAGCAGAGTCTTAAAGATTTAACATATGGACCCTACATTACCTTATCTTGTAGGACCACCTATGTACTGTTTGATTAGCGCGGGTCTGGCCTCTCGTCTGCTTTCTTTCACAATACCACAGTGAAAACTGTAATGAACGACCATTTCCTTATATGAAGTAAAATAGAAATGATACAAGCATAAAACTAGTGTAAATCCCAACCTGATAAAGCTGGCAGCAGCACCAGACCTGTATGATATTCGATCTGCTGCCTGGCCGGGATTGGGAAATGTGAGACAGATACTAACGTTACTATTCCTTCATATCAGTAAAATGGATGTCATTGTTTTTAAAATGCATTATGGTTGTATGTTTTATCAGTAAAATATGAAGACTTGTACGCCTTCTCCTACAATCCCAAGCCTGATCAGGACGAACGCCTTATGGAGTGGAAGTTAATTGACCTGAAAACGGAATATATGCGAATGGGAATTCCCAATAACTACTGGGTGCTGAGTGACATCAACAAGGATTATAAGGTCTGTACCCTACATAAAGCCATTACTCTTCAGTGTAAAATATTACAGCACAAGTCGGATCGCAGGGAGCAATGACTGAAAAAGAGCCGAGGAGTGTTGGTCAGGTTATATTTTCCATATTGCTGTGTAAAGCGCTGCATTATCTGCTCGTATTGAGCTGGACATGTATACAAAATACTGGACAGGCCTCCTATTGGCTAACAAATAAGGACACTGCGCCTCGTAGGATGTGCAAACCAATGTGACAGGTGAAGGTCACATTAAACGCTCCTCATTTGGTTAGAACTTCAAAAGGTGCTTGAAAATTTGCTCTTTAATAAGTGTCGCATGAATATTATCACATCCGTGTTGTTAGTACACACTTCTAAGGCTACTTTCACACTAGCGTCGGATTCGGCCCGTCGCATTGCGTCGGGCCGAGATTCCGACGCTAGCGTTTGTTGTGCTGCACAACGGGTGCAGCGGATGCATTTCTCCGGCGCATCCGCTGCCCTATTGTGAGGTGCAGGGAGGTGGGGGCGGAGTTCCGGCCGTGCATGCGCGGTCGGAAAAAGCAGTCCGTTGGCTGCAAAAAACGTTACATTTAACGTTTTTTGCTCCCAGCGTTCCGCCACAACACGTCGCAATGCGTCGGTAATGTAACTCTATGGGGCAAAAACTCATCCTGCAAACAACTTTGCAGGATGCGTTTTTTCCCCTAGACGACGCATTGCGACGTATTAAAAAAAAAAAAAAACGCCAGTGTGCAAGTAGCCTAACCAACTAAGGCTAGGTTCACACTGTGTCTGTAAACTTTTAGCCTGCACTATGCATCAGTAAACCTTATCTCTTGATTCACATGTGCAGGAACTCAGGGCAAAAATGTATGTTCTCTGCATGGGAAGAGCAATTACGGTATTTGCTGGCAGACATAGTGGTGGCCTGATCTCCCTTGGCATAATAGGCATGTTGAAATTGCACAGCCCTGATATTTTTTTTAGCCCTACATATCCTTTAGGTGTAAGGCAGCTCGGTGTCTGTGGTTAGCACTCTAGCCTTGCCGCGCTGGGGTCCCAGATTCCCACTAAGGACAGTATGTGCAAGGAGCTTATGTTCTCCTCGTGTTCGTGTGGTTTTACTCCAGTTTCCTCCCACACTCCGAAAATATACGGATAGGGAATTTAGATTGAGCTCCAGTGGGGACAGCAATGGAAATTTCTGTTAAGCGCTACGGAATGTGATGGCGCTATGTAAGAAAAATGAGTTACAACCTGCCTATACACCTAGAAGCACTCCTCCCCCTCCCATCAAAATGTGTATCCTCTTGATATATTGCAGTCATCATATTATACTGTGTACTTACAATTGCTCATCTGGTCTTTCTATTTTATTATTATTATTTTTATAGCGCCATTTATTCCATGGCGCTTTACATGTGAAAAGGGGCAAATATAGACATATACAATAAACATGAGCAAAAAAACAAGGCACTAACAGGTACAGAAGGAAATAGGACCCTGCCCGCAAGGGCTCACAGTCTGCAGGGGATGGGTGAGGTTATCCAGTTAATCTTCTCTTTTCTATTAGGTCTATGACATCACGTGATTAAAAACTGAGGAGCTGAATCCTAAGCTCTATGTGGAAATGTGAGGTCAATTTTCCCTGTATGAGTCATAAGTCACTGCAAAAGTCCTGGCAGGGGGAGGAGGGAGCAGCTGGGTCAGGAAGTGAAGAGGGGAATAATAAATGCAGGGACAAGACTTCCTGTTTCTGCATACACTGCGTGCAGGATTATTAGGCAAGTTGTATTTTCCCGTCTCCCATGACAGCACACCTGAGAGAGGGATCCGCCCAGTCGGGACAGGAAACCTACTGAAATAAAAGGGCGGTACCTCTCCCTCGCTTCAGTTGGGTTTCCTGTCCTGATGGGAACCCTTGTGCTAAACATCACGGCGGTATTGTTGATTGAAGTTCCACTTACCCGCTCCTGTCCCGGTACTGGAAGAACAGGCAGGGCGCCTGTATGCCGGCCTTCAGGAAGCTGGAAGCGCCGTCCGCAGATCCTCCGGGCTCTGGCGCATGTGCGGGCATCAGGTCAGCCATGGTTCGTGGTCCTGGGGCCCTTCTGTGTCTCCCATGCCGCTCTCCCCCTCTGTGAGTAGTCACTTCCGGGCGCGCGGCTGGCGCTGCGCGCAAGGCACGCTGGGTAGGGGCGTGCCTGCGTGACGTCAGAGCCGCGCGCCGGATCCAAGATGGCGGCGCCCATCGCTCCGATCACCGGCATCGTTCCAGGCTTCCCGGTGGGTCTACGGGAGGGGGAGAAGCTATTTCAGGGACCGGAAGAGGCGGTGGGCACGGCGGTTCACCCTATTTAAGGGTGTAAAGACGTAGAAACGCCGCTCACTTCGTTAAGGTCTCCAGAGATGGAGAATACTATGGAGCAGCAGCAGCCTTTACAGCAGCAGCAGCATGAGCCCAGGTCAGGTGATTCACCTGCCCACCAACGTGTTAAAGGCAGCGGACGCTCCAGTGGAAGGAGTAGCAATCGCCCTCGGAGATCTCAGGACTCCTCAACGTCTAGGAGGGATGTGGTCCATGCTCCTATTCAGCCTCAAAATCCGGTACCCTTCATGGTCAGCGGGTGGTGAGTGATCTTCGTGAATGTCACCCTGGTGGTAATGGGCTACATTTTCTGTTTGCTTGGCAAGCGCCGAGGAAGGCTAGCACCAAGTCTAAGAACAAGGAATGTGCCCTCTGTAGCGATCCGTTGACAGCCCAGTGGCAGAAAAGTCTTTGTGCGGATTGTATCCAAAAGACTATCCAGGAGGAGACCCCTGACTTTGCCTCTAGTTTTAGAGCCATGATTAGAGCCGAAGTGGAAGGCTCAGTTAAATCGGCACTTAAAAGAAAGGGTAGTAAGAACCCTGAACTTATTTTAGATTCTGATGTCTCTCCGTCTGATGAGGAATATCAGGAAGAACAGTTATCTCCCTTCCACTCTTCCTCTTTATCCCCTGACTCCTCTTCACATAGCGATGAGGGAGGCCGTCCGTGTTTTCTGACTGAGAACACGGATAAATTAATTAAAGCCGTTAGAGCTTCGATGGGACTTAAAGATGAAAAAGCGGCCAAGTCCTTGGAGGACATTATGTTTGGGGGTTTAGAGGAAAAAAGAAAGCGTACTTTCCCTGTAAATTCCAAGGTAAAAGCCCTTATAGAAAGAGAGTGGAGGAAGCCGGAAAAATCGGGTAATCTGCCCTCGGCTTCTAAGAGACGTTATCACTTTGAGGAGAAGGATTCGGAAATATGGGATAAAGTTCCAAAAATTGATGGTGCAGTTGCTAGGTCCTCTAAAAAATCTTCTCTTCCCTTAGAAGACTCTTGTGTATTAAGAGACCCTCTAGATAAAAAAGCGGACGGGTTCCTAAAACATACCTGGGAGGCAACTGCAGGGGGCTTAAAACCGGCAATCGCCGGAACTTGTGCTGCACGCTCCCTTATAGTCTGGTTACAACAGATAGAAGACCAGCTAAATTCTAAAGTGTCGAGAGAAGACATTCTAACCAATGTAACTTTGGCTAAAGGAGCGGCCGCCTTTATAGCAGACTCATCAGCAGACTCCGTGAGGCTGGCAGCCAGAGCTGCGAATCTATCTAATGCGGCTAGACGTGCTCTTTGGATAAAGGGATGCCCGGGTGATTTGCCTTCAAAAAACAGACTTTGTTCTTTACCATGTGATGGCCATTTCCTTTTTGGACAAAAGTTAGAAGATATTTTGGAGAAAGCAGGGGATAGAAAAAAGGGATTCCCTCGCTTTCCGGTAGACTTTAGACGGCCCTATTTTCGGAGGGGAAAATTTAGTAGGGGTCGCCCCCCGGGAGATAGGAGTTGGGACTCCAGAGACAGGAGAGGATCTGGATATATGTTCAAGGGTCCCTCAACATCGGCGAGGAAGCCCTCCCAATGACGCCAGGCCAGAAGTAGGGGGAAGGCTTTCATCTTTTTTCCCAGCTTGGGTAAAGATCTCCCCCAGTCCTTGGACTCTGAAGGTCATCAAAGATGGCCTAAAAATAAATTTTGTTTATCTGCCACGACAGACTTTTGTGTTAACGCCCCAAAGAAAAACCCCGGAGGAACAGCTCGCCTTGGAAGCAGAGGTATTGGAACTGGTATCAAAACGAGTTCTGGTAGAAGTCCCGGGAGAAGAGCAGGGAAAAGGTTTTTATTCCCCTCTTTTTTTTGATAAAAAAGCCAGACGGGTCGCTAAGAACCATCGTCGATTTAAAAAATCTAAACCGGTCAGTAGTAAACTGCTCCTTCAAAATGGAGTCTGTGAATACGGCGATAAAACTCTTGTTCCCAGGTTGCTTCATGGCAGCCATAGACTTAAAGGACGCCTGCTACCACGTCCCAATCCATCGGGACTACCAAAAATTCCTAAGAGTAGCAGTTTATGTCCAAGGTTGTTTCAGGCACTATCAATACGCTGCCCTCCCGTTCGGCCTGTCAATAGCGCCGAGAATCTTTACAAAGCTAATGTCAGATGTCATGTCCTTCCTCCGGTCTCAGAACGTAGTTATAGTTCCGTACCTGGACGACTTCCTTGTAATGGGGAACTCAGCAGCACATTGTCTGGCGCAAATAAAAGAAGTCATGTCAACGCTAGAGCAGTTGGGGTGGAAAATAAATCTCGCCAAGTCGAGATTGACGCCGGAGCTAGTCCAGTCCTTTCTGGGTTTAGTTCTGGACTCCACACGTCAAATTTGTCTCCTACCAGAAAACAAACTGATCAAAATTCAAAATCTGGTGAAATCAGCAATCCATCACCCCATAATGACGTTAAGAAAGGCAATGTCCCTGTTGGGTTCTCTGACGTCCTGTATTCCTGCAGTAAGATGGGCACAGCTCCATCTAAGACAGTTACAGTGGGAGGTCCTGTCAGCACAGAGGTCTTTAAAAGGGCGTTTAGAGGGGAAGCTTCGCCTTTCGTTAGAGGTAACAGATTCCCTAAAATGGTGGGCCGTGAGAGATCATTTGGCATCGGGGGTTCAGTGGATAACTCCGATAGATCAGATCATCACCACAGACGCAAGCGGTTCAGGATGGGGGGCTCATTTAGGGACTCTCTCGGTTCAGGGATCCTGGTCCCAACTAGAATCACGTCAGGCATCAAATTTAGGAGAGTTACGGGCTGTAGAGAAAGCTATAAAACATTTTCTTCCCATCCTTCAGGGTCACCATACCAGAGTCATGTCAGACAATCACGCAGTAGTCGCATATATCAACCACCAAGGGGGAACGAGATCCCCTTCCCTGATGAAGTCAGCGTCCGTCCTCTTACATTTAGCGGAGCGCCACCTACTATCCTTCTCGGCTCTCCACATAAAGGGAGTCGAGAATACGAAAGCAGACTACCTAAGTCGCAAAATACTGAAACAAGGAGAGTGGTCTTTGAATTCCCGGGTGTTTCAACAGATAGTGCAGGCTTGGGGCTTACCTGTGATAGATTTATTTGCCACCCTAAACAACAGGAAAGTAGAGAATTTCTGTTCTTTAGACCCGAGAGAGAAACCCTTCGCGGTAGATGTTCTCCAAATACAATGGAATTTCAGTCTCGCGTATGTATTTCCACCGATAGCAATGATTCAGACAGTGGTAAGGAAGATCAGAATGGAGCAGGCGAGAGTAATTTTGATTGCTCCATTTTGGCCAAAAAGACCTTTGTTTTCCCTCCTGAGCCAAATGTCAGTGAACGATCCATGGATTCTGCCAGAAATTCCGGACCTGCTTACTCAGGGTCCAATATGCCACTCTCAAGTGAAGGGCTTCCATCTTGCAGCCTGGAATTTGAGAGGGCATTACTGAGTAGGCAGGGGTTTTCACCAGGGTTAGTCTCCACCTTGTTGAAAAGTAGAAAGCCAGTAACATCGAGGATATATGGTAGAACATGGAAAAAGTTTGTAGATTTTTCAGGGCAACCTCTGGGGGATAAGGCGCCTGTAGGTACTATTCTAGAATTTTTACATGCGGGTTTACAACTGGGGTTGGGAACTAATACGCTCAAGGTACAGGTGTCGGCTTTAGGAGCCTTATATAATTGTAATCTGGCCTCCAACAGATGGGTATCCCGCTTTATAAAATCCTGTAGTAGGTCTAGACCAGTAATAATTCAGAGGGTTCCTCCATGGGATTTAAATTTGGTGTTAGAGGCTCTGACTAGTGATCCATTCGAGCCTTTGCAGGAGTCATCAATAAAGATGCTTACTCTTAAGACTGTACTTCTGGTAGCGTTGACATCAGCCCGTAGGGTCAGTGACTTGCAAGCCCTGTCTATCTCCCCTCCTTACACACAAATATTTGATGACAGAGTAGTACTCAGACCAGACCCGGCATACCTGCCGAAAGTAGTTCTTAGATTCCATAAAAGCCAGGAGATTGTATTACCCTCTTTTTTTGTAATAATCCCAAAAATCCAGGGGAAGAGAAATTTCATACACTGGATGTAAGAAGAGCTATTTTGCAATACTTATCTTTGAGTAGTCAGTGGAGGAAAGATCAGTCCTTATTTGTAGCTTTCCTGGGTAGCAGGAAAGGATATGGGGTATCCAAGGGTACTATTGCTACGTGGATTAGGGAGGTCATTTCCTTATCCTATGCTTCTCGTGGTGCCCCGATCCCTGAAGGCATCAAGGCTCACTCCACCAGAGCTGTGGCTACTTCCTGGGCAGAAAAAGCAGAGGTATCGATTGATCAAATTTGTAAGGCTGCTACCTGGTCCTCACCGTCTACCTTCTTTAGACACTATCGACTAGATCTATCCTCCTCAACTGACCTTACCTTTGGTAGAAGGGTGCTGCAAGTGGTGGTCCCTCCCTAAGGTGTTTTTCTCCAAAAATCTCTTAGGTGTGCCGTCATGGGAGACGGGAAAACACCAAGGTTACTTACTGGTAGCCGGTTTTTCCGGAGCCCATGACAGCACCTGTATATTCCCTCCCTTTTTTCACCCTTTGGTGTGCACTTTTAGTTGGGTGTTTTTATTATTATTATAATTTGGTGGTAGATTACCATGTGAACTAACCAAGGGGGCCTCTCATGCTCTGAAAACCAACTGAAGCGAGAGAGAGGTACCGTCCTTTTATTTCAGTAGGTTTCCTGTCCCGACTGGGCGGATCCCTCTCTCAGGTGTGCTGTCATGGGCTCCGGAAAAACCGGCTACCAGTAAGTAACCTTGGTGTTTTGATCACATGATACTTTTTATACATGTTGTCCTACTCCAAGCTGTTCAGGCTTGAGAGCCAACTACCAATTAAGTAAATCAGGTGATGGGCATCATTGTAATGAGGAGGGGTGTTGTCTAATGACTTCAAACCCCTATATAAGGAGTGCTTAATTATTAGGCAACTTCCTTTCCTTTGGCAAAATGGGTCACGAGAGATTTGACGGGCTCTGAAAAGTCCACAATTGTGAGATGTCTTGCAGAGGGAAGCAGCAGTCTTGAAATTGCCAAACTTTTGAAGCGTGATCACCGAACAATCAAGCGGTTCATGGCAAATAGCCAACAGGGTCGCAAGAAGCGTGTTGGGCAAAAAAGGCGCAAAATAACTGCCCATGAATTTAGGAAAATAAAGCGTGAAGCTGCCAAGATGCCATTTGCCACAAGTTTAGCCATATTTCAGAGCTGCAACATTACTGGAGTAACAAAAGGCACAAGGTGTTCGATACTCAGGGACATGGCCAAGGTAAGGAAGGCTGAAAAACGACCACCTTTGAACAAGAAACATAAAGTAAAATGTCAAGACTGGGCCAAGAAATATCTTAAGACTGACTTTTCAAAGGTTTTATGGACTGATGAAATAAGTGACTCTTGATGGGCCAGATGGATGGTCCGAGGCTGGATCAGTAAAGAGCAGAGAGCTCCACTCCGACTCAGATGCCAGCAAGGTGGAGGTGGGGTACTGGTATGGGCTGGTATCATCAAAGATGAACTTGTGGGACCTTTTCTGGTTGAGGATGGAGTGAAGCTCAACTCCCAGACCTACTGCCAGTTTCTGGAAGACAACTTGTTCAAGCAGTCATACAGGAAGAAGTCGGTATCGTTCAAGAAAAACATGATTTTCATGCAGGACAATGCTCCATCACATGCCTCCAACTACTCCACAGCATGGCTGGCCAGTAAAGGTCTCAAAGAAGAAAACATAATGTCATGGCCCCCTTGTTCACCTGATCTGAACCTCATAGAGAACCTGTGGTCCCTCATAAAATGTGAGATCTACAGGGAGGGAAAACAGTACACCTCTCGGAACAGTGTCTGAAGGCTGTGGTGGCTGCTGCTCGCAATGTTGGTCGTAAACAGATCAAGCAACTGACAGAATCTATGGATGGAAGGCTGTTAGTGTCATCATGAAGAAAGGTGGCTATATTGGTCACTAATTTTTGGGGGGTTTTGTCTTTGCATGTTAGAAATGTTTATTTCTACATTTTGTGCAGTTATATTGGTTTACCTGGTGAAAATAAACAAGTGAGATGGGGATATATTTGGTTTTTATTAAGTTGCCTAATAATTCAGCACAGTAATAGTTACCTGCACAAACATATATCCTCCTAAGATAGCCAAATCTAAAAATAACCCACTCCAACTTCCAAAAATATTAAGATTTGATATTTACGAGTCTTTTGGGTTGATTGAGAACATAGTTGTTGATCAATAATAAAAATAATCCTCTAAAATACAACTTGCCTAATAATTCTGCACGCAGTGTAGAGCAGTGAAAAGAAGAATTATCTGGGTAGAAAGGCAAAATGAGCAATTGTAAGTACACCGTGCTATATATAATATGTTGACTGAAATATATTAAGAGGATAACTTATGGGAGGAGGAGGAGGAGGGCTTCTTTATCCTTTTTTAAATTTTTTAAATTGGCTGTTAGCGATTGACAAGTGATCAGCAACACACATTCAGGGGGCTTCTATTTTGATGCCTTGCACTATTTACTGCAGTATCTGGAACATGTGATCAGAGGATCACAGCTTCAAGTCTTGTGGGGGAATAGCCCATCTTTTCCAGTTTGAAAATAAATAAAGCCATAAAATAATAGATTTGGTTTGACCACATCCATAAAAGATAAGTTGTGGCTGTTTGAGACAGATGTCAGCTATATTATATAGCCAGCTTCAGCCGTGTGTGGAGGAAGCGTCGCTCCCGAGCCCTCCCCATACGTGGTCACCCCAGTTTAGGATAGACAGTTACATCCATTTTCAAGGATGGGTTAAAAGTAAAATTAAAAGGAAAAGAACCCATCAGATACATGTGATAAGTGTGTAGTGGAGATAACTGTGCCCTTACAATCTGTTCCTTTTTTACAGGTGTGCAGCACCTACCCAACTTGTCTGGTTGTACCTAAAGAAGCCTCTGAATCCACAATTATTGGCAGCTCAAAGTTCAGGAGCAGGGAGCGGTTCCCCGTGCTATCGTACTATTACAGAGAGAACAATGTGAGTCACATGCCGTACTAACTCTCCCTTATTATGTGCGCTGCCACTTAGCATAGATGTCCTGATCACAAAAAATGGGAAGCTGATATAGTCTGATATTCTCTGCCAGCTACCTACATGTCCCAATATACAGTAGACCCTTCATTTCAGGAATATTACCGTACATGTGTTTTCCTTGAAAATTAGTAACCCCAGGTCAGATAATCAGCAGAGTGGACTGCCAGGAATAGCAATTGTGCTTATGAAGAAACTCCCAGTTATTGAACAGTATAAGGGCGAGTATACAAGTGCCTATTGACTTTCTGTATCATTGATCGACCAACAATAAGTTCAAATAATTTTCCGTATGTAAAAGGGACCTTACAGTACTACGTCTGCTCCTTATATTGCACCCGTGCTAACCAAAATATAGTATTTACATAGCAAAAATACGCAGCGTGTAATATATGGAGAAATCTAAACAATGTTTCATGCAACAATGAGTGCAGAGCCCCGAGGTCATCACCAAAACGTCTTTTATACAGATTAATCAGCCCATTTAATGATTTTTGTATATGTTTCCTCCTCATCTGATTTTTGAGTGCTGGTAACCTTTGTGGAATATACACATATAATTTAAAACAAAATCGTGCAGCAAAAATAAAACAACCTTCTGGAAATTGACTCACCTTTAAAGGGGCTATCTGGGAATTTTGTTTTTTATTTTCTCTTTTGGATTAAGCAGTTATTGGCAGATGATTTTTAACTACCTGCCTGGTCATGATGTTTTCTGGGTTGGAGCAGTCAGAGATAACTCCTGCTTCCTGTGTAGTCGACAGAGCAGCTCCTTCTCTCCCTCTCTGCTCTGTCGACAGGGCGTCACTGTTGACATCATGTGGATTGACAGGTCAGCTTAACACAGCTGGGATCCGTCTGTAAACCAACGAGTCAACAGAGCGGGAGAGGGAGAAGTGCTCTATCGACCTGACATCACAGCATGTGGGAGAATGTCCGGCAGTAGCGGTCTGTGACTGCCCTGAGCCAGGAGAGATCATCACATGGCAGCACAGGTAGATAATCCGCAACTACCTGCTAGGAAGCGCTTAGTCCATATGAAACTCTCCCAGATAGCCCCTTTAAATATGTCCAGTTAATGAAGATCTTATCTGTAGAACCTTAGAGGCAGTTCTGCACGCTGGGCGGTATACACGTGTGGTGGGCTGGTTTTTAGGACATGTGCATGGTTCCTGCTGGGTGTCAGTTTCCTCAGCAGCTTCCTCAAGTGTGCAGCATTGCCTCAATACCCAGCACAAACCCCTGTATATCTGCAGAAGTGACTGCTGGGAGCCTGTGGTCTACCACAACACGTAGTCTGCTGTGTGCCTCCTGTGTATGATCACGAGGAGGCCACCTTATTACATTCTCCCAAATCACCGGACCATAACTAGTGAGGCCATTACTGTCTGCTCAAAGATCATTCCTGAAGAACTCGCTGCATCCACAGTTTAACTCTTCATTACCACGGAATAAGTAAGCTAAGCAAAGAGACGCCGGAATTGAGAAAGAACAGTGATGGAAGGACTGCAGAGAGTGGAAACCATAGCAGCTTTTCTGAGCTTGGCCTTAATGTATCTACACCATTATTGTGTTAGAAACATATATTCATGTTGTGTTTTGTCCCCAGGCTGTGATTTGCAGATGTAGTCAGCCGCTGTCAGGCTTTAATACTCGCTGTGTGGAAGATGAGAAGATGCTCGAGATAATCAGCAAAGCCAACCCAGCCAGTACCTTCATGTATGTGGTAGACACAAGGCCCAAGGTATCAAAGTGCAGAGACCGGATCATGTTTGGGGGTGCACTCTGTTATCCTGTTTGATATTTTCAGGAAACCTTTTCGACAAGATTAAATTCCAATCTGTAGGCCCTGTTCACACTGTGACTGATCCAGGCAAGTTTCTGGGGTCTATTCACCCAGCATAGGCTCTCTAGACCTGTGCCGGGCTTGTATCCATCGGTGTAGTCGACAAGACTTTTTTATGCAGACATCCTGCAATGAAAAAGTGTGTGTGTTTTTTTTAGTGGGAGTTTGAGTGAATTATATGCTTACGTCTATACCTGCAACCAGCTTCTGACCTGTAGTAAGGTGGTAGACGAGGCCTGATGAGTCAAAGCGATCGGTTAAAGTGATCACTGAAGAAATCTAGATACTAAAACGTCTTTCTGGACTTTATTAGAATTTAGCAGTTGGATGGGCTGCCAATCCGCCCTTCGCTCCAGTGCTGCCACGTCTCTGCCACCACTCATCTGACCCTGCAGTCAATCAGTGGCCTCAGTAATCACAGGATTGATGGCCCTGACATCAGTTCTTCTGGGTCGGTGGAGACAGAGGACAGATTCCAGGGGTGAATATAACTTTTTGGTTTCTCTTAAAACCATCCTCTGCCACTGCTAAATTTTAGAAATCGCCATAAAAAAAACCCTTGAAACTTATAAACTCCTTTCCCTCCTAATCAATAGTTTCAGCAATATTTCAATAAGACTTTATAGAAACGTCTTATAAAATGATTGTTTTAGTAAAACAAATCCCAATTCATGTGCAAAATTATGGAATATGAGGGGATCCGTGGCTTAGGTCTTCCCTGTATTTTCAGAACGATCATCAAAAGTAGCCTATTGTTTTTAATCAGATTTTTTTTTTCCCTTTCCTTCTTTTATATTATTATTATTTATCAATGCTTTGTATTATTCAATATTGCAAGCTGCATTAAAAATAAAAACGGAAGTCTTGCAATTTTCATACTGCCCTTCTTTAGACTTTAAATAGGACGTTTCACCGGTTTGAGCATGATAACCTGGCCACGTGATGGAATAGTGGTTCTAGAGCAGTTTTTATGTATTACACTTTACAAATATGTTTGAAGATATTTATCCTTCTTACTTGGCCCTTACAATCCAGAGAGAAGTGCACCAAGCATCCATTGAGCACTATGCTGCAACCAGTGTACAGAGATCAATGGAGTTTTCACATTTAAAAAAAAAAATACCAAAGACATTTTTGCATACCCTGTTAGTGAATTCTTAAGAGTGGATCCTACTTGCAGGATTCTCATCTTTTAGCCAGACTACAAAGTAGTCCTGCATTACCTAGGGAAGCAATTGATTTGAATGAGTGCTATGAAATGCTAGAATTTCAGGATTTCCTTCCCAAATTAGTTATATGTACATGCAGCTATTGGAAAGACAAGTCCAATTATACCTTTAGCTACACAATCTGTTCCTCCGTTACTGAGAAACCAGAATTTAAATCGATGAGCAAATCTGGCTTAAGTGCTTTCTACAGAATGAAGCACTTCCCAAGCCTGTGTCACTCCAGCTCTATTCTCCGCCCAGCGCTGCCGCCTTTTCCTTTACCGACAGCCTCTGTGCAATGTGACTTCAAGCAACAGAGCCATCAGTAAAGCAGGGGAAGGCAGCGCTGGGCGGGGAATAGAGCTGGGGAGACAAGATGCTTGGGAAGTGCTTCCAAGTGTCCGAAGCACTTCAGATTTGCATATCGTTTTTAAATGCAAATTTCTCAGTACCAGAGGAGCAGATTCTCTAGCTAAAGGTATGCCTGGACTTGTGCTAACATTAACTACAAGTGCATATATATAGTTTGGAGACCAAATCCTGCTGACCACCCTGCGGCGGCACTGCAGGAAAATGTAACACTACTAGATTACCCAAAAAATGACTGCTGGTCACTATGTAAGCAGCTTGTTGTCACCTCGCCTTACCAATAGGTAGCAGTTGTGCTTATCAGGAATCGTCTTCTTTGTCTTGCACTAGTGTAAGTGAGCACATAAATATTGGGCGGCTATGTAGATACTGTGCCCACGGGCACACAATCTATGCTCGTCTGACACTACACATCTTATTGAAGTGTGTAAGTGCCGCGGATCTGCAAACAGTCTCATGTGGACATTGGTGTGGTCCTGGCGCATTGTCCCAGGATCTCTGCAGTGTATTCTTGCTATGCACCATTGTGTTATGTGGTGTTAATTACTTGTCTGCACAACTTCCCCCAACAGCTGAATGCCATGGCAAACAGGGCTGCAGGGAAGGGCTATGAAAATGAAGACAACTACCCCAACATCCACTTCCAGTTTATTGGCATTGAGAACATCCATGTAATGCGAGGAAGTCTGCAGAAGCTATTGGAAGGTATGCACATGGCCTGAAAGCCTCTGCGCGTTCACCAGTGATTTCATGTCTACAGGACAAGGTCTCTGGCCATACAAATACATTTACACAAATCTACAATTGGTATAAACATTTATTTTGTAATTTGTTGAAAATGCAAAATTAAGGAAAAAGCATTAAATATGCAAATGGCCACAAATTTCACCTGCATCAGCACAAACTGGAAAGCTGTAGTGTTGTATTACTGTCTGTGGAATGTAGCCTTGTCCCAACATGAAGACACCTGCCACCCCTCCCCCATGGCCCTATGGACAAGGTCTCATTGATATTTATTATAATGTAGATTTTTTTTTTTATTTTTTTTTTTGGTTAACCCATTGATCATACACCTTTCATATATACAGCCAGCAGCTGCATGTATTTCTCCCATGAGAACAAAGGATTGGGCATGTTCAAAACCAGGAAAGGTCCCTCTGGAAATGGAGCTGCACGGCTCTGCACACTGCGTAGTGACTGCTGCAGGGTCCTGCAGATCAGCTCCTATTCTCTTCAATAGGAGCTGAGAGCTTCAGACTCTGGCATCAGATGCTACAGTGTACGGAGCCGCGCCGTTCAGCTCCATAAGCTGTTTACATTGGACTGCCGACAAAGGTGATAACAGCTGATCGGTGGGGGACGATTAAAGCAATGGACATCCCCTTTAAGATGCTGGATCATGTAAGACTCCTGCCCTCATACGGAAGGATGCTGATGCTGGGGTCCTTATTCGGCCATTATTAGGATTCTAGCAGTTAGATCCTCCATCCCTGACTACTGCAGATATCCTGAGGACTGCCGTACGGTCACCTATGGAAGTTACTGGGAGCCTTCTGCTGTAGATCGTTCATTGAGGGGTCTGCTGCACAGGAGTCTAACGCTGTCACACTTGGGATAAATCACCGTTGCAATGAACAGTGACCCCCATTGCTCGTGTATATGTGTCAGAGCTCTGGTGGCTTCTACCTGTGGCCCAATATTCTCATAGTGCAGCTTGAGGAGCCCACGCATTACTGCCTGAACTTTGCTACTTCCCTTTAAGCCTTCTACAACTGTGCTAACTAGGCGAGAAAGTATGGGATTATAATATCCTGATGCGCCAAAATTCCACACACCTCGTCTGTGTATTTAATCAGGCTTGGAAATTAGTGATCATTAGTCAAGTGGGATAAATACGGATATTGATTTATTTTGTCCTTCCTCTTCTTTACTCTCCTGCAGTCTGAAAAATGGATAAATGCAAGAGTTTAAGAGGAAGCTCAGTCTATGAATTATTGCTTAATTATTATACAGCTATATTGTATACCACTAATGAGACTTGCGAATTGGCCGGTGGGCTACTTACGTGGTATGTTACCTAAGTGGCCAGTCGTCCTGGATATCAAATGCAATATTGATGCATAAATTGTTGGGTATGTTCTTAGCTTGTGTTTGTGGGTTTGACTTTTGCATGATGTGTTTGTTTTCTTACTTGTATACCTTTGATATCCTTTACATGAACATGTGTTGTCTGGGGGAGAGTGCAGGCATCTCTCTCCAAATTACGCTGCTATCATTCTGGATTTGCAATGTTTGTTATACACTTTGTTCACAATTAGTAGGCAATTTGTATTTTTGATGATTAATTTTTATTACTGAACATCTTCCGTGCTGTCACTCCAAAAGGTTAAACCTGAATATTTAAGGAAGTTAAGTGAGCTTTTGTCTTTCTTATGAGAATATCTGCGTACAGAATTATTGGGCAACTACAAGGGCTCATTCAGACGTCAGATGTTCTGGTAAGAGTGCTATCCTTGGTTTTCATGGATGGAACTCTTACCTGTCATGATCTGTAGGGCTATTCACATGTTCGACATTTTTCCAGTCTTTGGAATATCATGGGGGACATGTCCCTTTATTATCCCGATCATCTTTTCATAATCGGTAATGCAAGTCTGAGACTAAAAAAAAATAAAAATAAAACTGCACTCAGATGCCATTCGAGGGCTGTCCGATTTTCACAGGCTGTAACATAGGAGTAAGTGGAGAAGCTTTGTTTCTGGAAACAAAAAGTCATAAACTCCATTCATAGTCTGTTAGTTTCTTAATCTGTTCTCAATCTGCTTTTTGGGCAGCACCAGCCTCGGCCTCCCAAAGACTGTTCAGAGGGATGGACTGTTTTCCTTCACTGTGCATGTCCTACCCATTTATAGAGGGCCAACACATTTTCCAGAGGGTTTAGGACAGGTCAGAATGGGGGTTATGCCATTATTCTTTCATCTTCACTGGCCGCCTAGCAGTGGAGACATTAATGCTGTGATGGAGCATTGTCCTGCACAGAAATCATGGCTTTCTTGAAAGCTGCAGACTTTTTCCTGTTCCACTGCTTAAGGAAAGTGTCTTATAAAAACTGTCAGTAGGTTTGGGAGTTGATTTTGAGTCCATCTACAGCCTTAAAAGCTCATCTTTAATAATACCAGCCCATAGCTGTATCCCACCCCCCCAACCGTGCTGGCATCTGAGTTGAAGTGGAGGTCTGTGCCCATTACTGTTCAGCCATGGCCCATCCGCTGGTGTGTCAAGAGTTCCACTCAAATCCTCAATCCATAAAACCTTTGAACTATCTGTCGGCAGATATTTCTTGGCCCAGTCTTGACATTTCAACCTCGGTGTTTCGTTCAGTGGTGATGGGGTTTCAGCCTCCCTTACCTCAGCCATGTCTCTGAGCACCTTGTTCTTCTGGTCACTTCAGGGAGGTTACAGTTCTGGAATATCTAGACAACGAAATGGACTGGCTCCACCTAAATTGTGGATGCCCACAGACACTGCAAAGTGGCATGGGTCTTGGTGGAATGCTCCAACCTAAATGCCTACACAGGGTAAGGACCGGTAGGGTAAAGATGAAGCAAACCACCGCCTAAAGTAGTGCAAGGACGTATTATGCCATGTAAGTGCAAAGAATGATATGCATGTCTGAGCGGAGTGCACCGTAGAGGTTCTGGAAATACCATCAAAACAGTATAATATATAGAGAAATACTCTTAAGGTACCGTTACACTAAACGATTTACCAACGATCACGACCAGCGATACGACCTAGCTGTGATCGTTGGTATGTCGTTGTGTGGTCGCTGGAGAGCTGTCACACAGACAGCTCTCCAGCGACCAACGATGCCGAAGTCCCCGGGTAACCAGGGTAAACATCGGGTTACTAAGCGCAGGGCCACGCTTAGTAACCCGATGTTTACCCTGCTTACCATTGTAAATGTAAAAAAAAAAAAAAAAAAACAGTACATCCTTACATTCCGGCGTCTGTCACGTCCCCCGCCGTCACCTTCCCGCACTGACTGTCAGCGCCGGCCGTAAAGCAGAGCACAGCGGTGACGTCATTACGTCACTGCTGTGCTCTGCTTTACGGCCGGCCGGCGCTGACACAGTCAGTTCGGGAAGCGGACGCCGGGGGACGTGACAGACACCGGAATGTAAGGATGTACTGTTTTTTTTTTTTGTTTGTTTTTTTTTTTACATTTACAATGTTAACCAGGGTAAACATCGGGTTACTAAGCGCGGCCCTGCGCTTAGTAACCCGATGTTTACCCTGGTTACAAGTGAACACATCGCTGGATCGGCGTCACACACGCCGATCCAGCGACAAAATAAAGTTCTGGCCTTCTAGCTCCGACCAGTGATGTCACAGCAGGATCCTGATAGCTGCTGCGTGTCAAACACAACGAGATCACTATCCAGGACGCTGCAACGTCATGGATCGCTATCGTTATCGTTCAAAAGTTGCTCAGTGTGAAGGTACCTTTACTACTACTTACTCATGTGCACTGAGATGAGGATTGGAACAAACACCTTTTTCCTTGAAGTTGTGAAA
This sequence comes from Ranitomeya imitator, assembly GCF_032444005.1. Taxonomy (NCBI): domain Eukaryota; kingdom Metazoa; phylum Chordata; class Amphibia; order Anura; family Dendrobatidae; genus Ranitomeya; species Ranitomeya imitator. Next base: position 125,511,535 of record NC_091283.1, read on the forward strand.
TATGACAGCACTGAAGAATAATGGCTTCCTGGTCGCTTCATGTTTGATACACCTCAAATCCTTGACAGTTAATGTGTATCTCTTTTTTTTTTTTTTTTTTTCTCAACACGTTTTTTCGTGACCCTGTTGACTATTTGCAACAACACGTTTGGTTCTTTGATCCCCCAATATCTTAGCAATTTCAGAGCGCTGCATCCCTCTTCTATGACTTGTAAGAATTTCTGACATTCTGGAGTCCAGTAAAGCTCGTTTTAGACCCATTTTGGCTGAGGAAAACAAGCTGCCTAATAATTCTGCACACCTTTTATAAAGGGTGTTGTATCCTTAGGCCTCACCCTCCTCATTACACAAATACATATCAGCTGATCTTCTTCATCCAATATATTCAGGTTTATACAGCTTGGAGACGGAAAATCTGCATAAAAATGAAGATACGGTAAAAATGCTCATTTGCCTGATGACTCTGCACACAGGGAATGTCCCCAGCACGTGGATACATGGCTCTGTCACTAGACAAGTCAAGAGTACAGTCTATATATTTTTTGTTTCTGTTTGGGGTCTCTCTATTTTTGGTATATGGAATAGTGAAGCGGGCTCCTCTACTCCATATAGTTGCAGTAAAATCTGTGTGCCACACGTTTTTTTTTTTTTTTACAAGGATAAGTCATTAGTGGCATCTGCAAACTCGAACATTTCGATTTCTTAAGGCTACGTTCAGACTAGCGTTGTGCGCCGCTGCGTCGGCGACGCACAACGCACCAAAAAACGCGGCAAAACGCATGCAAAAACGCTGCGTTTTGCGACGCGTGCGTCGTTTTTTGCCGAAAATCGGACGCAAGAAAAATGCAACTTGTTGCGTTTTCTTGGGCCGACGCTTGCGGCAAAAAAGACGCATTTGTCGCAAAACGCAACAAGCAAAAACGCATGCGTCCCCCATGTTAAACATAGGGGCGCATGACGCGTGCGTCGCCGACGCACACTAGCACAACGCTAGTCTGAACGTACCCTCAGTGATTGCTTTGTGCTACCACTGGGATATGTTCACTTTGTCTTTTTTCCCCACCATTCTTTGTGCAAAAAGTGCCAGAAAAAACGCTGAGAAAACACTCAAAAGGACGGAACGATTCTTTTCTACGTAAAAGCTTTTCATATGTTTAGGCTTTTAAACATCTCTTAAGCACTTCAGACACAAAGGCGTAAAAGCCTTGAAAAGTCGTAAGTTTTGCGCAAATGGTTTTTTTTTCTTTTTTTGTTTGTGAGTACGTGGCCATGTCTGCCCATCAAATTCAAAGACCTTTTCCGTACATTGTGCACATTTTTCCCCCACTGGTGCAGCGTTTGTGGCACAGACAAATGCTGCTGTATGAATGTTCCCTAACCATGATGGTCACTAACCAAGAGCTGAGTTCAGGGGACCCTTGTTACTTTAATTTGCGCTTTGGTAAAATATCTGCAAAACACGATTTCTAGAAAGGTAGACCTAGCCACCAAGAGTTTAAGAAAGAGAAGTCACACAGAAGTTATATATATTTTGATCTCCTCTCTATGGAGAATTATGTTAACGGTAGTTTGTTTTGAATCCTTTAGCTTGTGAACTGAAGAATCCGACCATGAGCAGTTTCCTTACAATCTTGGAAAACTCCGGTTGGCTGCGGCACATAAAAGCCGTATTGGACGCTGCCGTTTTTCTAGCAAAGGTATACGACGTGCTTTTTCTTTTGTCATGTGTATTACCTTCATATTAAATGATGTAAACGGTGTGAACGTTAGAACTACTAATATACTGACGGTCGCTGTCATATTACATAAAAATATAATTAATTCAAAATTTAAAAAAAATAATCCGTTCTTCACCTTTTCCAGTTCCGTAATATTCTCACTTGGCTTTTAGAAAAACTAATGATCGGAATGTGGTTGCTATGGGAACACCACTGTTCCGTGATTAGTTCTCGGTTTCGCCGTTGTCCCCTTGTGTGACTGATTTTATTTGACACACTATTGATTTACCTATAATGTTGCTACTCTGTCACTGTGGTTCCCCGTCTCCCAGTTCAAGAGAAACATGGAATGGTTTCTATCTTTTTATATCGGAGACTCGCACTGTTGTATCCATGTAACAACAGCCAGTAATAATGCTCTGCTGGTAAAGACGGCGTTGCTGACGGCCTCATCGACCTGCTTTCTTCTCGCTAATGGTTTCCTTCATGATGAAAATTGGAGCCGCAGTGATGGAGGGTTATTAAAAAGTGGCAATGCTGGAAGTGGCTATATCCAGCTGTAATAAGGGCCGTTCTGGACCTTAAAACCTAGCAGATGAGCCTGAGAATGTAGAGATTAAATTAAAGGGGTACTCTACTCCGAGAAAGGGGTGGCATATTGCTAGGATATGCCATCACTTTATAACCTGGGTGGTCTCTCCTCTGGGACTCTATCAATAAACAGGATGATACGCAGAGTGATAATGAATGAATGGACCACCCCATAAACTCCAGTTTTCCCCATGTGCTTGAATGGAGCTGAGCTGGAGTGTGTAACCTGTTAATGTGCCATAACTTGCTGACACTTTTAATGTTTTCTATCTTGTTCTTGACAGGCGGTTAAAGATGATAATACCAGCATCCTGGTTCACTGCTCAGATGGTTGGGATCGCACAGCACAAGTATGTTCATTAGCTAGTCTTCTTCTTGAACCATTCTACAGAACCGTTAAAGGATTCTTGGTAAGACCGCTCACTGTTTTACGTTTTGCTTTTGCCCAATTTTTCAGTTCCATAACCATGTATTAAGGCACACATACACTTAGAGGGAATCTGTCGTGTGGTTTTGCCACCTATTCTGCTAACAGAATAATTTAAAGAGCAAAGATGATGATTACAGTGATGTCGCTTACAATAATAATTTTCTCAGTAAGAGATTATTACTAGCTGACTAGTAAACCTGCTGCCAGGTAGTCCTCCATATTCATGAGCTCTTTAGAACTCTGCCCCCAAAACTGATTGGCAGATTTCTGCCTATGCACGGTGTACATAGAAAGCTGCCAACCTATGTGAGTCGTACTGAGCTCAGCATTCAGAGAACTGGTAGATCTGTAGAAGATTAAATCTGCATCAAACGGCCCAGAAGACGACACAATGCTGTAATCCGGGACTCTGACTATAAATTATCCTGCTCTCAGATGGTGTAGCAAACACTTACACACACACACACTTACACACACACACACACACACTTACACACACACACACACACACACTTACGCACACACACACACACTTACGCACACACACACACACACTTACGCACACACACACACACTTACGCACACACACACACACACACTTGCGCACACACACACACTTACGCACACACACACACTTACGCACACACACACACACACACTTACACACACACACACACACACTTACACACACACACACTTACGCACACACACACACACTTACGCACACACACACACACACTTACGCACACACACACACACTTGCACACACACACACTTACGCACACACACACACACTTACGAACACACACACACTTACGCACACACACTTACGCACACACACACTTACGCACACACACTTACACACACACACACACTTACACACACACACACTTACACACACACACACACACTTACACACACACTCACACACTTACACACACACACTTACACACACACACTTACACACACACACACACTTACACACACACACACACACACTCACACACACTTACACACACACTTGGTTCACCAGTAGACGACACAATGCTGTAATCCGGGGCCTCTGACTATAAATTATCCTGCTCTCAGATGGTGTAGCAAACACTTACACACACACACTTACACACACACACTTACACACACACACGCACACACACACACACACACTTGCACACACACACTTACACACACACACTTACACACACACACACACACTTACACACACACACACTTACGCACACACACTTACACACACGCACACACACTTACACACACACACACTTACACACACACACACACTTACGCACACACACTTACACACACACACACTTGCACACACTTACACACACTTACACACACACACACGCACACTTACACACACGCACACTTACACACACGCACACTTACACACACGCACACTTACACACACGCACACTTACACACGCACACTTACACACGCACACACGCACACTTACACACACGCACACACACACGCACTTACACACACACACACACACACTTACACACACACACACACACTTACACACACACACTTGCGCGCGCACACACACACACACACACACACACTTACGCACACGCACACACACGCACACACACACTTGCACACACACACTTGCACACACACACACACACTTACACACACACACACACACACACTTACACACGCACACTTACACACACGCACACTTACGCACACGCACACTTACACACACGCACACTTACACACACGCACACACACACTTACACACACACACACTTACACACACACACTTACACACACTTACACACACACACTTACACACACACACACGCACACTTACACACACACGCACACTTACACACACACGCACACTTACACGCACACACACTTACACACACACACGCACACTTACACGCACACACGCACACTTACACACACACTTACACGCACACTTACACACACACGCACACTTACACACACGCACACTTACACACACGCACACTTACACACACGCACACTTACACACACGCACACACACACTTACACACACACACTTACACGCACACGCACGCACACACACACACTTACACACACTTACACGCACACGCACGCACACACACACACTTACACACACACACACACACACACTTACACACGCACACTAACACACACGCACACTTACACACACGCACACTTACACACACGCACACTTACACACACGCACACTTACACACACGCACACTTACACACACGCACACTTACACACACGCACACTTACACACACACGCACACTTACACACACACGTACACTTACACACACACGTACACTTACACACACTTACACACACACTTACACGCACACACACACACGCACGCACACACACACACTTACACGCACACACACACACTTACACACACACGCACACTTACACACACACGCACACTTACACACACGCACACTTACACACACGCACACTTACACACACGCACACACACACACGCACACTTACACACACGCACACACACACACGCACACTTACACACACGCACACACACACACACGCACACACACACTTACACGCACGCACACACGCACACACACACTTACACGCACGCACATGCACGCACACACACACACTT